>NW_027361743.1:7840000-8440000 GCF_039654945.1 Dendrobates tinctorius | reverse complement strand
AGCAAATGTTGTTCCTATCTTCAAAAAGGGGAAGAAGGTGGACCCAGGCAACTATAGGCCGGTAAGTCTGACTTCTATACCAGGAAAGATCTTTGAACAATTTATTAAACAACATGTATGTCAGTACCTGGATAAGAATGAAGTGATTAAACAGAGTCAGCATGGGTTTGTAACTAATAAGTCATGTCAGACTAAATTAATTTCCTTCTATGACAGAATCACTGATTGGGTGGATCAGGGAAATGCTGTAGATATAGTATATCTTGACTTCAGCAAAGCATTTGACAAAGTATCTCACGCAATTCTTATTGAAAAAATGACTAAGTATGGAATGGACAAGGCAACTGTTAGGTGGATTCATAACTTGCTTAGTGATCGGACCCAAAGAGTGGTCGGAAATGGCTGCACATCCAGTTGGAAGAATGTCTCAAGTGGGGTACCACAGGGCTCTGTCCTGGGCCCCATATTGTTCAACATCTTTATCAACGATTTAGATGAAGGAATTGAGGGTAAACTGATTAAATTTGCTGATGACACAAAGCTAGGAGGGATAGCTAATACTAGAAAAGAGAGAGGATTCAAAAAGATAAATAAACTGGAGCAGTGGGCAGCAACTAACAGAATGGTTTTTAACAGGGAAAAATGCAAAGTACTACATCTGGGCAATAAAAATGAAAAAAGCTTATACAGAATGGGAGGAATAGGGCTAAGCAACAGCACATGTGAAAAAGACTTGGGTATACTAATAGATCACAGACTGAATATGAGTCAACAGTGTGATGCAGCAGCAAAAAAGGCAAATGCAATTCTAGGATGTATTAACAGAAGCATACAGTCTAGATCACGTGAAGTCATTATTGCCCTCTACTCCTCTTTGGTTAGACCTCATCTGGAATGCTGTGTCCAGTTTTGGGTGCCACATTTTAAAAAAGACATCAAACTGGATCAAGTTCAGAAAAGAGCGACCAGAATGGTGACCGGTCTGCAAACCCTGTCTTATGAGGAAAGGTTACAGGATTTGGGAATGTTTAGCTTGCAAAAGTGAAGACTGAGAGGAGACTTAATAGCTGTCTACAAATATCTCAAGGGCTGTCACATTGCAGAAGGATCATCTTTATTCTCATTTGCACAAGGAAAGACTAGAAGCAATGGGATGAAACTGAATGGGAGGAGACACAGATTAGATATTAGGAAAAACTTTTTGACAGTTAGTGATCAATGAGTGGAACAGGCTGCCACGAGAGGTGGTGAGTTCTCCTTTAATAGAAGTCTTCAAACAGAGGCTGGACAGACATCTGTCTTGGATGATTTAGCGAATCCTGCTTTGAGCAGGGGGTTTGACCAGATGGCCCAGGAGGTCCCTTCCAACTCTACGATTCTATGCGCTAAAATCCAGTGTACCCAAAATATAGTGTAAAACCATTACCAGTTTTCTAGTCTTAAAGCAATTAGCATATTCATGCAATTAGACATATTGCCCTTTGAATAAGCCTAAAAGGTGAAACCCTGGGTTGAGCAGGATGCTGAGTGTATGGTTTTGTTTTTTTTTTTGTAATTGGGTTATGTTGATGTGCTCTTTTGTCAGTATGCTATTTGAACTTTACAATAACAGTGTGTTAATGGTTTTCCACTCTGTTTAGGCTATTCTGATTTATGGAACGTCAAACAGTTTATTTGGAGAGGAACATTCAAGAGCACCCTCCAAGTGTAAAGCTGTAATCTTAACACCGTAATCCACTGTGTCATGTCTGTCCCATCTTTGTCTACTTCAGTTGTTTGGCACTGCAGGGTGACAATATGGTAGCCCTGCTTTACTCCTGGGACTTGTGGTTCTGACCAGCCTGGAAGGTATTAATTCTTGGCTAGTCAGTGTTTCTTGCTGTTGTCAGCCCTGGGTGAGGCTTTTTTCTATTTAAACTCATGAAAGACTCTTTCCAGTGCCAGTGATAGTGCATAATACTCTGGTTATCTGCTGTCTGTTTGCTCATGTTTTGCCTTTATTTACCTTATTCTGACCTCAGCCTATTTTCTGATTAATCTGCTGCCTGATTATTCTGCCCCACTCTTTGACCTCCTGTTTCCGACCTCTCATGACAATCCTTCTTGCCTCCAGCTTGCTCCATCAGCCAGCAGCTGCCCTGTAGCCCCAACTCATGGGCCCCTGTACGGGGAGGTTATCCCCTGGGATCTGGCAGACAGAGTGATTTGCTCGAAGCCTGTCTACAGAAGCCCTATTAACTTCTGCCAGGTTTTCAAGGAACAAAGAAAGACAAATTAAGGAAACAAATATGTGCAATATTTTGGACTTTTGTAGGGACTTTTTATTACCGTACATTTATTGAAACATTTTTGCAGCTATTTGTTCTGCTGTGATTACTTTATAATCAAAGTATTTTTCTAGTGGTCTTTAAAGTTTTTTTATTAAACCATTTCTACTGTGATAGTGTTGGACGACCCTAAAATCCCAGAAAGAGAAGATTGTTAAATTTATTAAAAAACAGGTTATCCTGAATGTTTTCTCACAAAACTATCTAGCAATCTCGTCAGTTTCACCTCCTGCTCTATATCATGGTGCCTGCAGACTGGACAACAGGTTGCTTTTAAAGGGTATGTGCATCTGTGCAAGCAATATTTTTGTTTAACCAATTAATTACTATCTGCGTAGTCTCATTCTGTGGAAATGTATTACAGCCTGGTTCTTGTTAGCTGACAGCTGAGCCTTGTAGAGGTATCTGTGCTCACAGCGATGATATTCACATGATATATCATATTTATTTCTGTAGCTCCTACACAGACCACTTCTGCTTACTACTGGCCAAGTAACACACCAAGAAATCAATAAAATGAGATAATCAAAGAGCTGACACTCTACAGGAGAGAGGCCCCTGCCCAGAACATCTGACATATACAGGAGAGAAGTCCCTGCGCATAAGAGCTGACACTCTACAGGAGAGAGGACCCTGCACATAAGAGCTGACACTCTACAGGAGAGAGAACCCTGCACATAAGAGCTGACACTCTACAGGAGAGAGGATCCTGCACATAATAGCTGACACTCTACAGGAGAGAGGATCCTGCACATAAGAGCTGACACTCTACAGGAGAGAGGCCCCTGCCCAGAACATCTGACATATACAGGAGAGAAGTCCCTGCGCATAAGAGCTGACACTGTACAGGAGAGAGGACCCTGCACATAAGAGCTGACACTCTACAGGAGAGAGGACCCTGCACATAAGAGCTGACACTGTACAGGAGAGAGGACCCTGCACATAAGAGCTGACACTCTACAGGAGAGAGAACCCTGCACATAAGAGCTGACACTCTACAGGAGAGAGAACCCTGCACATAAGAGCTGACACTCTACAGGAGAGAGAACCCTGCACATAAGAGCTGACACTCTACAGGAGAGAGGATCCTGCACATAAGAGCTGACACTCTACAGGAGAGAGGATCCTGCACATAAGAGCTGACACTCTATATTACAGGTCATTGCGCATGTCAGAACTGCTATAGAAGTGAATTGTTCACACAAAACCCCAAAAATGGACCGGACAAAATTGTTGGCACCCTCAACTTAATATTTGGTTGCACACCCTTATGAATGAATAACTGCAATAAGACGCTTCCTATAACCATCAAGAAGCTTCTTACACCTCTCAGCTGGAATTTTGGACCACCATTCTTTTGCAAACTGCTCCAGGTCTCTCATATTTGAACTCGCCTTCTCCCAACAGCAAATATAAGATCTCTCCCCAAAGGTGATCAATGGGATTTAGATCCAGATTCATTGCTGTTCATTTCAGAACTCTCCAGCCCTTTGTTTCCATACATTTATGGGTGCTTATTAAAGTATGTTTCAAGTCATTGTCCTGCTGGAAGACCCATGACCTACGATGCAAACCCAGCTTTCTGACACTGGGCACTTCATTGCGACCCAATATTTTTTGGTAATCTTCAGAGTGCATGATGCCTTGCACACAGTTAAGACACCCAGTGTCTGAGGCAACAGGGCATCCCCATAATATCTTTGAACTTTTACCAAAAAGCTCCATCTTGGTCTCATCTGTCCGCAAGACTCTTTCCTAGAAGGATTTTGACTTACTGGCGTACATTTTGACAAATTGCAGTCTAACTTTTTTATGTCTCTGTGTCATCAGTGGGGTCCTCCTGGGTCTCCTGTGATAGCGTTTCATTTCATTCAAATGTAGACGGATACTTCGCACTGACGCTGATGCACCCTGAGCCTGCAGGACAGCTTGAGTTTCTTTGGAGCTTGATTGGGGCAGCTTATCCACCATTCGGACTATCCTGAGTTGCAACCTTTCATCAATTTTTCTATGCCGTCCATGTCTTTGGAGATTTTCTACAGTGCCATGGGTTGTAAACTTCTTGATTATGTTGCGCACCGTGGGCAAAGCAACATCAAGATCTTTGGAGATGGACTTGTAACCTTGAGATTGTTGATATTTTCCAACAGTTCTTGTTCTCAAGTCCTCACACAGTTCTCTTTTCTTTCTGTTCTCCATGCTTCGTGTGGCACACACAGACACACAATACAAAGATTGAGTCAACTACACCCCTTTTTTATCTGGTTTTAGGTGTCCTTTCCATATTGTCCACACCAGTTACTTGCTGAAGGTGTGTTTGAAGAAGCATCACATACTTGAAATAAAGTTGTTTATCCACAATTTTGGCAAGTTGCCAACAAGTTTGTCTAGACCATTTTAGGGGTTTTGTGTGAAATTATGTCCAATTGACCTTTTTTTTTCTCTTTTTTTTTATGTTGTTCCAAGCATGTCTATAACCAAAAATGAGTAAGTGCATTAATTTTCTGGGAGAAATACTTCATTTTCTTGAACGATTCCAAGGGTGTCAACACATTCAGCAATGACTGTATCTTGTTATGTGGTACTTTGTGTGCACATCTTTGTATTTTTGGAGAAAGTTAATTATCACACATCTGTTACAGCTGCCAGTAATGGCTTCCCTCTAAGTGATGGAAATAGCTTGTTATCACTTGTAGTGCCGTGTATTTGGTGCTAGTGGTGTTAATGACTACAAGCCCTCCCCATATACCCAGCTTGGCCCGGCCATGAGTTACACGGTTAGCTGTTCAGCTATTATATATAAAACAGGCCTTAGTAATTTGTATAAAGTGTAATCACTGGTGAAGCTGGATGGATGTTTTTCTTGTTTAGGTGACAGAACTGACAAGTACAACCAGAAACGGGGAGGTTGTGAAGATCACGGTGACCCTGACAAGCACCCTGATGCCTGGATCCCCCATGTATATCCAGTTCTTTAGTTTCCTGTTTAAAAAGTAAGTGCAGGAGGGGATTATTAACTCGTTCAGGACATAAGTTGTATATTTACGTTATATGTCGTGTCCCTGATTTTGATCCAGGCTCCTGCACTGAGCCCGCTTCTTTCCCCACACATGTGGCTGATTTAATCAGTCATTATGTGCTTTTTAACAGTCGCGGGTGGATCGGTGCTCCGCCTACGGTTGTTAACCTGTTAAATCCCACTGTCAATCACTGACAGCTAGATTTAAAATGCGACGATTGGAAGCTCGTTATTCCGACTGCCTATTGGCGCCCCTGTCATGTGATCGGGGGGCGCCGATGGGTTGTCATGATGACAGCTGGGCGTCTGCAGAAGACACCTGCACCTGTAATTACAATGATGCTGTGAACGTCGGTTCGTGGCCGGCGTTCATAGGAGAATGTGATTTTAAATATACATAGCAGTACTGAAGCCCTGCTCTGTGTATCACTAGCAATCAGATTAGTGATCTGTACAATCTCTACAGAAGAAGAAAAGGACTAGTATGAGCTTCAGCAATCGGAGTGCAACCTGCAAAATTTCAGGATATAGATTTTTTATGTTTTTTAATAAAAGGTAATGAAATAGAAAATTGCAGAAAAAATATGCACACAAACCTTCTTTTACCTAACAGGCGATTGCATGATTGTATTTTTACATGCATTATATTGGGCAGAATTTGCACTTCTTGGTTTACAATGAGGAAGGGTTCTGTAAGAGTCACAAAAATCTACAAGACCAAATGTAATACACATTAGCGCCCCTTTACCTTCGGACGTCTATGTTGTCTGTGGATATCTCTTCTTCATTTATAGTGTTCCACTTACATTTTTATCAAAGCACAGCAGAAAATGTAACGTCTCTGACACTTCATCTTGTGTCACATCCTCAACAACCTCACGATCTCGGCAGCTTCGTGCACAGCAATTTATTTTTGTATATTGCAGATAAATGAACCCTACGAAGCATTTTATTCTCCGGGAAACCAGAAAACCCAGGAAATGCTGAATTTATAGGCAAAAATTTAAAAAATGGTGTCTATAGTCTTCAGCCTGTGCATCATACGTATTTTTGTGTGCATCTGTATACTTCCCTATTGTCACACACAATGACAATGTATTGTATAAAGATACTGTATTAATATTCCAGACTTCGAAACACAGTTATAAACAAATTTAAAAAAATGACACACTATTTTGTGTGACCATTTTCTGTGGGCACATAGAACATTTTATACATTTTTTTCTCATGATTTTTATGTTGTAGAATTTGTATATACAGTGTATATGTATATATATATATATATTATTTTTATTTTTAGGGTGTTTAAACATCTCAAAATGTACCAAGTGGGACGCAACTACTTCAGCCCATCAGATCCCATAAATATTCCTCAGCACAAGTAAGGAAAAATGTGATTTGGATAATAAAGCTGTTTTTTTTATTCATACACATGTAGTATTGATCACCTTAAAGGGATATTCTAAGAATGTAATAAAATGGCCCTCCATTGTGTAACTCAAACAGTAGCCGGTGTTACTGATGTCAGGCTGAGCTGCAGTCTGAAAAAACACAGCCCTCGAGCACTGTGTCTCAACTCGCAGAGCAGGTGTATCATAAGCACACATACTGGTGAGCTGCCAGAGAAGGGCTGTGACTGCTCACAGGACTGAGGCTTCTGCTTCTCCTGCTTTGTGTCCCAGAGTCTGCGTGCCATGCAAGTTCCCTGGCAGAGCACTTAGGACACACGCACGCATGCTTCCGGTCTCTTAAAGAGACAGCATCTGCACTCTTAATGTGTCCCCAGCCAATATCTGTGAGCCACTTAATATTTAAGACACCTTCACCTGTTGGAGGTGCCTGAGTAACAATTGTAGTTAGTCTGCTAGGTTGTTATCAGGTCCCTGTACCAGTCCAGTTAAACCAGTAACCATCTTCTCACATACTATCCTGAAACCGCTTTGGAGGTAGCTGAACTAGAAACCACTCTGGCAGTACTCGGACCTGAAACCGCTTTGGCGGTATGTAAACCTGCACCAGCAGGGCCAGAATCCTAATACGGCTCATGTGGTTCCTGAACCCAAAACCGCTTCGGCGGTACCTGAACCAGAAACCACTCTGGCAGTACTTGGACCAGAAACCGCTTTGGCAGTATGTAATCCTGCGAATCCTGCTTTGAGCAGGGGGTTGGACCAGATGGCCCAGGAGGTCCCTTCCAACTCTACGATTCTATGATTCAAAACCTGCACCTGCAGTACCAGAATCCTGATACCGCTCCTGTGGTTCCTGAACCCAAAACCACTCCAGTTATACCTGATCGAGAAACCACTCTGGCAGTACTTGAACCAGAAACCGCTTCGGCGGTACGTAAACCCGCACCTGCAGTACCTGTTCCAGAGTATTTTCCGTCTGAACAAGCGTCTACATCAGTACCATCTGTATCCGATCCTGCCTTGGACTCCAAGTCCGTTTCTGCTATTCTTACCCTTGGGGTCAGCTGATGCTGAAAATGGGACTGCTTTAGGAGTGGTGCTTGTCCTGTCACAGCCCTTCTCCGGCAGATCCAGTATGTGTGCTTATGGTACAGCTCTTCTGTCAGTTGAGACACAGGTCTCGTATTTATGCAACTGAGAGCAGTGTGGTGTTACTCACATCGCTCACTACCAGGCCCGCAAGCAGGACCTAATCCCCTGTCACCTTTACGGGTGTTTCAGGGTGATTTCTTGTGGCCGGACCTTTGCCTTCTCCCCTCCCTACCCCTCTCCTCAGAGAGGGCTGAACGGAGGACAGTGGTCACCAGAAGTGGCCTCCCCCTTTTTGTAAGGGGTTGATGCCGTCTTCTTCACCTTCTGGAGACGGTGCGGGAAGGAGGATGCCGGATTCCAGCGACCCTCTCCCACCCGAGGGCTCCTGTTGTGATCCTCATCTATGCAGAGAGACAGGGACTCACCGACAGGTAAGTCTCCCTTCTTCCCTCTGCAGCGGCAGGCTTCATCCCACACTGTCCCTTCATTGCAAGGGGACAGGGTGGCGCTAGAGGTAGGGAACAGCCGTGGCCATGTTTCCCATGGCCGGGCTCATCACATGTGGGCACTCCCCCTCACTTTGCTGGCCGCACTCCTTCCCTGCTTTTCCTTAGCTAGTCACCAGCATGTGATTTAAATCGCGCACTCTTTATCCAGTGGGAGGTGTCCTCCTTCTATTCTTCTTGTGAGCTCCCCCCGGCGCGTGTTCTTTTCAGGCTCGCTTTTTCCGCTCCTATCACAGAGCTTCTCCTTCCTGGCTGTTCACGCCCCCGGCATGTCAGCCAGTCTGAGGGGGATTTTCGTTTTCGCCGGCTGGCATTTCCTGGTTGTTCACGCCATTCGGCGTGTCAGCCAATAGGACACTTGCTGTCTCTTTTGCCAGCCGGCAGATTGCAGCGCTGTGGAACAAGCCGAGGAGACCCTACATACCGCCGCGCGCTCTACAGACTTGCTGGTGCACTGCTCATGGGGGACACAGCTAAATCCTACGCTCTCTGCCGAAAGGGGGACACAGCTTGCATAGTTGTTTCTACTGGTCGTCGCTGGCACGGGTAGGGTCTGTTTTTTTTTTGTTTGTTTTTTTGTCTGGCTCTTCCACAGCAGTATCTCCAAGGCTCAAATTTTGCCCAACCCTAGAGAGGCTTCTTCTTGCCCCTCTAAATTGTGATTCACTAAGACTGTGCCCTTTGCAAAAGAAATTGGTCTTCAGTCCAGTCCTCCCCTTTCTACCTGTCCTGCAGCCCTTCTGCCATGTCTGCCCCACAGGAGCCCTCTTAACGCCCGGGATGAGAGTACTCGCCTCCCTCCGGAGTGGGCTGTTGCAATGTCACATTCGATCTCTGACCTGACAAAAGTTTCACAGTCCGTGGTCCAGGTCCTGGAGCGACTTCCACATTTGTCCGATGCCACCAGTACTCTGAACCCCTCTCACAGTGATTCGCATGCACCTGACTTCTACCCTCATAGGGACAAATCGGGCACAAGGCAAAGGAAGAAAGCTCTTTCCGGTTCTTCCTCCATCTCTCCGGGTTTCTCTGCATCCTCCTGGATACATTCCTCCCTCCGTCCCCTCCCTGGAGGCGACTTTTGGCCGGATGCAGATTCCCAGTCTGAGTCCGAGTCTGATACGGACCAGACATCAAAGATGCATTGTTATGAATGAGTCACCGTAGGAGGCAAAAACAGAAATGCTATCTAAGTCCAGAAAACCAGAGAAGTTGGCAGCTATCAGATTGCAGACCCCTGAACCTATCAACAACAACTAGCAGTAGCCGTGGGGGGTTCCTACGATGCCCTAGACCCCTCGATCACAGCCGGAGAACTGCCTAGCCTAAAGACAGAAAGGGAAATCTAAACTGCCCCAGAGCAGACCCCAAAGCAATGGGCAGCCCCCAACATATAATGACGGTGAAGCAAGAAGAAAAAACACTCACACAGATAGAAAGATAGGCTGAGCAAACGATGGGGCCCAAGCTAACTACAAAGGACAGGATAGGAAAGCTGCTGTCTGCAATCCGCGAAAAACCCTATGAAAATAAGAGCCAACAGACTGACAGGGAAAAAGGCCCTGAAGACACTAGGCTTCAAAAAGACTATGTCAGTACTCAGGTATTTTCTGAAGACAGAGCAACCGACAAAAAAGGAATTCAGCTCACCCCAGCAGGGAATGGCAGAATCCAGAAAAGCAAGGCAAACTAAAACCAAAACACAAATGCAAAAAGGCAAAGCAGAAAACTTAGCTTTTGAGGAGCAGGAATCAGACTGGTCTCCTAGAATTCCACAGAGAAATCACCAGCGAGGAGGAAGGGCATCGGCTGCCTTATATCCAATCAGAGATCCCCGTCGCCCAGTCATCCTCTCCCTGCTCAGGTGCTTGGTAATCAGCCTCACTACCTTCCTTCACCAGAAGAGGGAGTTCATCAGACCTCAATGGTGAAGGGGAAAATGAACTCATAACAGTACCTCCCCCTTGAGGAGGGGTCACCGAACCCTCATCCACGCCACCAGGGCGATCAGGGTGAGCCCGATGAAAGGCACACACCAATCTTTTGGCATGAATATCAGAGGCAGAGACCCAGGAATTATCCTCCTGACCATAACCCTTCCACTTAAACAAATACTGGAGTCTCCGTCTAGCCAGACGGGAATCCAGTATCTTCCCTACCTCATATTCCATGTTACCTTCAACCAATACAGGGTCCGGAGGTGCCACCCCAGGAACTACTGGTTCAACAAACCTCTTCAACAAGGACTTATGAAACACATTATGGATTTTAAATGTGACAGGAAGAGCCAACCGAAAAGAGACCGGATTAATGATCTCCAAAATCTTGTAAGGCCCAATAAATCTAGGCTTAAACATAGGAGAAGCTACCTTCATAGCGATATTTTTTGATGATAACCAAACCATATCACCCACCTTAAACTGGGGACCAATGGTCCTATGTCGGTTGGAAAACCGCTGGGCCTTTTCCTGGGAGAGAGATAACTTATCCACCACTTGTTCCCAGATCTGGTGCATTCTCTCCACCACAGTGTCAACACCTGGGCAGGCAGAAGGCTCCACCTGCCCTGAAGAAAATCGAGGATGAAAACCAAAGTTACAAAAAAAAGGTGACATCAAAGTGGCAGAACTAGCTCTATTATTTAAAGCAAATTCGGCCAAGGGCAAAAATGAAACCCAATCATCCTGATCAGCGGAAATAAAACATCTCAAATACGACTCCAAGGTCTGGTTTGTTCTCTCCGTCTGCCCATTGGTCTGAGGGTGAAACGCAGAGGAGAAGGACAACTGAATTCCCAGCTTGGAACAGAACGTCCTCCAAAATCTAGACACAAACTGAACTCCTCTGTCAGATACAATGTTCTCAGGAATCCTGTGCAAGCGAACCACCTGTTGCAAAAACAGGGGCACCAACTCAGAGGAAGATGGCAACTTAGGGAGTGGTACAAGATGAACCATCTTAGAGAACCTATCACAAATCACCCAAATAACAGTCATTCTCTGAGAGACAGGCATATCAGAGATGAAATCCATTGAAATATGGGTCCATGGCCTCCTGGGGACCGGCAAAGGCATCAACAACCCACTAGAGCGAGAACAAGGTTTAGACCGGGAGCAAGTCCCACAGGACTGCACAAAATTCCTGACATCACGAGACAAGGCGGGCCACCAAAAAGACCGACTCACCAGATCTCTAGTACCAAAAATACCTGGATGACCAGCCAATGCAGAGCAATGAACTTCAGACATCACTCTCTTCTTCCACTGGTCAGGAACATACAACTTTCCACTGGGACAACGCTCAGGTTTGTCCTCCTGGAACTCTTCCAGAGCACGTCTCAAATTGGGCGAGATGGCAGAAAGAACTACCCCTTCGCCTAAGATGGTAGCAGGCTTGGTCACCACAGGAGAATCAGCAAAGAAGCTCCTAGAAAGAGCGTCAGCCTTGACATTCTTAGTGCCAGGAAGAAAAGAGACCACAAAATCAAAACGTGTAAAAAACAAGGCCCACCTAGCCTGTCTAGGGTTCAAACGTTTGGCCGACTCCAGGTAAATCAAATTCTTGTGGTCAGTGAGGACCACGACTTGATGTTTAGCTCCCTCCAACCAATGTCTCCACTCCTCAAATGCCCATTTCATGGCCAACAGTTCCCGATTCCCCACGTCATAGTTACGTTCAGATGGGGAGAACTTTCGGGAGAAGAAAGCACAGGAATTCATTTTAGATGTTACAGGATCCTTTTGGGACAAAACAGCTCCTGCACCAATCTCAGAAGCGTCCACCTCTACCTGGAACGGGTGTGAGACATCAGGTTGCCGCAAAACCGGGGCAGAAGTGAATCTTCGCTTCAGCTCCTGAAAGGAAGAAACAGCCTCCAATTCGACCAATTCGACACATCAGCACCCTTCTTAGTCAGATCAGTCAATGGCTTGGCAATACTAGAAAATTTTGCTATAAATTTCCGATAAAAATTAGCAAAACCCAAAAACTTCTGAGGGGCCTTCAAAGAAGTGGGCTGAACCCAATCATAAATGGCCTGTACCTTGGCCGGATCCATTTCAATAGTTGACGGAGACAAAATAAATCCCAAAAATGAAATCCTCTGTACCCCAAAAAGGCATTTCGATCCTTTGACATACAGGGAATTCTCCCTCAAGATCCGGAACACCGTCCGAACATGTTCCACATGAGAATCCCAATCCTTGGAGAAGATCAAAATATCATCCAGAGAGATAATCAAAAATGTATCCACAAAGTCTCAGAAAATGTCGTTCATGAAGCACTGGAAGACAGAAGGGGCATTAGTGAGCCCAAAAGGCATCACCAGGTACTCAAAATGTCCCTCTGGAGTATTAAACGCCGTCTTCCATTCATCCCCATGCTTAATGCGGATAAGATTATACGCCCCCCTGAGGTCAAGCTTGGTAAACCAGCAAGCACCTTTAACTCTGGAGAATAGATCCGAAATCAGGGGGAACGGATACTGATATTTAATAGTAATTTTGTTAAGGGCACGATAATTAATACAAGGCCTTAACGAACCATCCTTTTTGGCCACGAAAAAAAAAACAGCACCTAATGGTGAAGAGGATGGTCTAATATGACCCTTCTCCAACACCTCCTTAATATAGGATCGCATAGCCCCGTGCTCGGGTACAGATAAATTGAAGAGCCGACCCTTGGGAAATTTACACCCCGGGCTCAGTTCAATTGCACAGTCATAACTCCTATGAGGAGGCAAAGACACAGACTCATTCTCACTAAATACATCATAAAAGTCCGCCAAATAGTCAGGAACATCATGCGACTGAGGAGAGGTGGAAAAAAACGTAGCCTCACTAAGGGCACACCGACAACCCCAACTCACCACAGACACAGATTTCCTGTCCAAGACTGGATTATGAATTTGCAACCAGGGAAACCCCAGAACAATGGTATCATGCAAATTATGCAACACCAAAAATCTGCAATTTTCTTGATGGTTTGGGGCGACCCGCATTACCACCTGGGTCCAAAACTGAGGTTTATTTTTCGCCAAAGGAGTAGCATCAATCCCCCTCAAAGGGATAGGCGTCCGTAGAGGTGTCATAGGAAATCCACAACGTTTAGCAAAATCCAAGTCCATTAGGTTCAGGGCTGCTCCTGAATCCACAAAAGCCTTGGCGGAAAATGTGGACAGGGAGCAGATCAGAGTAATTGCCAGAAGAAACTTAGGTTGAACACCACCCACAGAAAACGTGTGTGCAAAACGTTTCTCTCGTTTAGGACAGACAGAGGCGAGGCATCTCCGCAAAAAAACACAGCTTATTACGCTTTCTGAACCCCTGACATTGCTCCCTGGACAAAACTATCACATTGCATAGGTTCAGACACTTGTTCAACAGGTGGCAACACCTCTCGTGCAGTCCTGCGTTCACGTAAACGCCGATCAACCTGAATGGTAATGACATAGAATCGTCCAGACCAGAGGGAACAGGAAATCCCACCATAGTATCTTTACGGCTTCTGACAAACCCTTCCGAAAGAGAGCTGCCAAGACATTATCATTCCAGGCAGTAAGGACCGCCCACTTTCGGAATTTTTGACAGTACAATTCTGCAGAATCTCGACCCTGGCTCAATGCCAACAGGGTCTTTTCAGCCTGATCAATAACATTAGGTTCGTCATACAACAACCCCAAGGCTTGAAAAAATGCATTCACATTAGTCAGACTAGGATCATCAGGTTTCAAAGAAAACGCCCAATCCTGGGGATCGCCACGCAGCAAAGAGATGACAATTTTAACCTGCTGCGCGGAGCTCCCTGACTAGTTAGGCCTCAAGGAAAAAATAATTTACAATTATTTTTGAAATTCAAAAATTTAGACCGATCCCCAAAAAACACATCAGGAGTAGGGATCTTTGGTTCAGCAGCATGTGAATGAGCAAGGTAGGCGGAAATTCCCCGCACTTCCGCAGCGAGCTGCTCCACACGATCAGACAATTGCTTTATCTCCGTTTAGAGAAAAAAAAACTTCCCCCTACGGCCTCAGAGATATAGAGGAAAAAATATACACACCTTTTTTTTTTTTTTTTTTAATTCTTTCCTGCTATTGAGTACCCTAGGATCTGCGGTATGGCTGGTGATTCTGTTATGAATGAGTCACCGTAGGAGGCAAAAACAGAAATGCTAGCTAAGTCCAGAAAACCAGAGAAGTTGGCAGCTATCGGATTGCAGACCCCTGAACCTATCAACAACAACTAGCAGTAGCCGTGGGGGGTTCCTACGATGCCCTAGACCCCTCGATCACAGCCGGAGAACTGCCTAGCCTAAAGACAGAAAGGGAAATCCAAACTGCCCCAGAGCAAACCCCAAAGCAATGGGCAGCCCCCAACATATAATGACGGTGAAGCAAGAAGAAAAAACACTCACACAGATAGAAAGATAGGCTGAGCAAATGATGGGGCCCAAGCTAACTACAAAGGACAGGATAGGAAAGCTGTGGTCTGCAATCCGCGAAAAACCCTATGAAAATAAGAGCCAACAGACTGACAGGGAAAAAGGCCCTGAAAACGCTAGGCTTCAAAAAGACTATGTCAGTACTCAGGTATTTTCTGAAGACAGAGCAACCAACAAAAAAGGAATTCAGCTCACCCCAGCAGGGAATGGCAGAATCCAGAAAAGCAAGGCAAACTAAAACCAAAACACAAATGCAAAAAGGCAAAGCAGAAAACTTAGCTTTTGAGGAGCAGGAATCAGACTGGTCTCCTAGAATTCCACAGAGAAATCACCAGCGAGGAGGAAGGGCGTCGGCTGCCTTATATCCAGTCAGAGATCCCCGTCGCCCAGTCATCCTCTCCCAGCTCAGGTGCTTGGTAATCAGCCTCACTATCTTCCTTCACCAGAAGAGGGAGTTCATCAGACCTCAATGGTGAAGGGGAAAATGAACTCATAACAATGCAGGATATGGTCAGTAGCCTTATCCTGGCAATTACCCAAACTAAACCTAAAGGAGGACGAGGCACTGCTCAGGAGCACTCCGTCTAGGAGCACTCCGTCTCCTTCAAACGGGTAAAACATCCTTCCCGGAATTTCCCTAATCACAGGCAATTTGAAGGGATTATGTACAAACTCTGGGAATACCCTGACAAGAGCTTCTCAGGAAGGAAGCAGCTCCATATTCTCTATCCCTTTAGCCCAAACCTCGTTGGTAGATGGGTAGAGTCCCCTAACGTGGATCCGCCGGTTTCTCGCCTGTCTTCTAAGACAGTCCTGCCTCTACCGGATGGTGCATCCCTTAAGGATTCTAATATCTTTTGACCGCTTCCTTGGATGTGGACGGTTGTTCCGCCACGGCTACCAGCAATATCGTTGCTATTTGCCGAATTCTCTGGATGAAAGCGTGAAATGCGGACCCACTGTCAAAAAAGTCCCTTACTGGCCTTGCCTTCCAAGGCTATAGACTTTTTGGGTCCAAACTGGATTAAATGATTTCCGATGCTACTGGCGGAAAAAGCACCTTGTTTCCCCAGTCCAAGCAGAAACGTCTTTTTAATAAGAGGAGGTCACTCCAATTTCGTTCCTTTCGGCTCTTTTCTACCTCAAGAACTTCCGTCCAGCAGGACCGCTCGTCCGACCAAGGGGGAGAGGAAGAAGCCATCTTTCAAACCTGCCCCTCGCCATCATCCAAAAGGTCGCTCTTCCAAGTCTTCAGGGTCCTGCTCCAACAGGTTCTCCTCGACGTGAAGGGTCACCCCCACCCGGGAATCTCTCCAGGGTGGGAGGCCGGCCTCTTCTCTTCCAGGATGCCTGGTTGTCGGTGGTCGACGATGCCTGGGTCAGCGAGATAGTCACGTCTGGTTACAACCCCCCCCCCCCCCCCAAGGGAGACGTTCCTTTCGATCTCGCTCGCCAAGAATTCAGGGGTTCTTCAGGCCATTTCTTCCCTACCATGCACAGGAGTAATTGTTCCCATTCCCCGAAACGAATGGTTTTCAGGGTTCTACTCCAATCTTTTCATAGTCCCGAAGAAGGACAGATCGCTCTGTCCGATTTTGGATCTCAAGCAATTGAACCGTCACTTTCAGATCCGTCATTTCATGATGGAGTCCCTGCGCTCGGTAATCGCCTCCATGGAACTGGGATAATTTCTTTGTTCTGTGGACATTCAGGATGCTTATCTTCACATTCCTGTTTTTGTTCAGCATCAGAGATTCCTACAGTTTGCGATCCAGGGGGATCACTATCAGTTCATGGCACTTCCCTGCAGCCTGGCCTCTGCCCCCAGAATGTTCATGAAGGTCATGGCAGCGGTCATGGCCATTCTTCGCTCCAAGGGGATTCTCTTAATCCCTTACTCGGACGATCTTCTGATCACTCTGGACACTCTGGTCCGTATCGGCTGGATAGTCAACAAGGAGAAATGCTCCCTCATCCCAGCACAGCACCTGGTCCCAAGCCCGTGTCTTCCTGCCAATGGAGAAGTCTTTATCCCTCTGCCAGGGAACCCGCTCTCTAAAGTGACCAGCTCCTCGTCCTGCATGAGAGTACTGGGGAAGATGATTGCCGCCATGGAAGCCGTGCCTTTTGCTCAGTTCCATATCCGTCCTCTTCATTTGGCCTTCTTGTCTGCCTGGGACATGAGTACCGTCTCCCTGGACTTGACCCGTGCTTCTGCCTCTCAAGGTGAGGCAGTCCCTGACCTGGTGGACACTATCTGCCTCAGTCCTGGCAGGAAGTCCTTCCTCCCTCTACGGTGGCAGGTAATCACCACCAATGCCAGTCTCCTCGGTTGGGGAGTGGTCTTCCTTCATCACACAGCGCAGGGTCGCTGGAACGTTCAAGAAGCCGCTCTCCCCATGAATCTTATGGAGATCAGGGCAATTTTTCTTGCCCTTCTCCCACTGGCAATTCCTCCACGCAGGCCAGCCGGCCCGCATACAATCGGACAACACCACTACCGTGGTGTACATAAACCATCCAGGAGGGACTCGCTGCAAACAGGTGATGGCAGAGGGTGGAGCGTCACGTTCCCGCCACATCAGACGTACACATTCCGGGGGTTGAAAATTGGACAGCCGATCTTCTAAATCGTCAAGTTCTCGCATCGGGCGAGTGGTCTCTCAATCCCGCCGTTTTCAGCCAAATATGCCAGAGATGGGGCACAGCGGACGTCGACCTGATGGCGTCTCGGATGAACCACAAGGTTCCTCAGTTCATAGCCAGGTCCCGGGATCCCCTGGCCATCGGTTGCGATGTCCTATTGATCCTGTGGTCCCAATTCCAGCTGCCTTATCTTTTTCCGCCTCTCCCCCTGATTCCGAGAGTCTTTGAAAAAGATAAAGGCGGAAGAAATTACCGTGATCCTGGTAGCTCCAGACTGGCCAAGAAGGGCCTGGTACACGGAGCTGGTGAACATGCTTATGGACGCTCACTGGAGGCTTCCAGATCGTCCGGATCTTCTTTCGCAATGCCCCCTCTTCCACTAGAGTTCACAGTCTCTGAGTTTAACGGCATGGCCATTGAGGCCGCAGTTCTGTGGGAGGCTGGTTTTTCCCATCAGGTCATTCAGCCCATGATTAGGGCGAGAAACCAGCATCCTCGCGTATCTACCACAGATACTGGAAGGCCTTCTTTCAGTGGTGTGAGGACAACAGTTTGGTTCCTATGTCCTTTTCCCTTTTTTCCATCCATGGTTTTCTACAAGCGGGTCTTAATTCAGCTCTACCACTTAGTGCCCTTAAGGGGCATGTTTCAGCTCTCTCAAATCTTTTCAATGGAAATCTGGCGTCTCGTTCCAAGGTAAAGACTTTTCTTCAAGGAGTCGCCCACTTGGCACCTCCTTATTGTCCCCCGATAGATCCATGGGATCTTAATCTTGTCCTTTGCGCACTCCAGCATGCTCCTTTTGAGCCCATTCAGGACATTCTGTTTTCTCTCCTGTCTTGGAAAGTTGCCTTCTTAGTTACCATTACGTCCATTAAGAGAGTCTCTGAGCTAGCGACATTGTCCTGCTGTTCTCCGTTCCTGATTCTACATCAGGACAAGGTAGTTCTCAGACCTGTTCCTTCCTACCTAAGGTGGTCTCTTCATTTCACATTACTAAAGACATTGTCCTTCTTTCTTTAGGCCCCACTCCGGTCCATCTTCTGGAGAAGTCCCTCCACAAGTTGGATCTGGTAAGAGCTATCCGAGTCTACCGGTCAAGAACTGCTTCCTTTTTCCACTCTGATGCCTTGTTTGTCATCTCTGAGGGTCGTCGTTTTCTTTGCATTCTTTCTGGTCCCACCCTTAGGACTGCTTTGGGATGTCCCATGGTTACCTGTGTCCCCCAATGAAGTGATAAAGAGGGATTTTTGGTGCTCACTGTAAAGTCTCTTTCTTGGAGCCTTCCTTGAGGGACACAGCACCCTCACTAATTGTTTGTTGTTGGGTTGATACATATGTTGAGTTTTGGTTGCTTCTCCTACTGCTTTAACACAAACTGAAGGGCTTTGTGCCTGTCGGTGGGTGTATACTGCTGAGGAGGAGCTATTTTCCTTTTTTGCCTAGTGTCAGCCTCCTAGCGACAGCAGCATACACCAATGGTTACCTGTGTCCCCAAATAAGGATCCAAGAAAGAGATTTTATGGTGAGTACCAAAAATCCCTCTTTTTATGTTCTTTATAAGGGGGCGTGACTCACAGGGTTACCTGGGGGTGTCTTTAGGCATTATGACTGTGAGCCACACCCCTTGATAAAAACCATAAAAATCAGCATTAAATTCAAAAAGCCCATATCTCTGGAACCGTATGGTGGATTTAAAAAAAAAAAACAACTTCTTCCGGGAAGAAAATAGCGGGCGATCTGCCAGCCGGCAACAGTATGAGATTTCTCTTACTGGTTCATTTTGATCACTGTGATAGGGCCTATCACAGTGAGCAAACTAAAATAATAGGAAATCAAACCCCCCCCTTTATCACCCCGTTAGTTATGTAAAAATAAAAAAAAGTATTTATTTCCAATTTTTCCAGTATAGTATAGTATGGTATAGACAAACTTATTGAAAGATGTAACAAATTTATCATCCAGGATGTTCCACTGTGTGAACTTTTTATTTATTTTTTTTCACTGTCTAGTCTACTTTCACGCTGTCGCTGCCTGTACATTCATTCAGGCATTAAAAGTCTAACCTGTCCTTCTTCATAGACTGTGCCTGTGGAAAGGATTCTCTACAGTAGTCTCATTCCTTGAGAAACAGCTGACCCTGAGTGTAGACGTGAGCCACAAAGTCCTGCGCAACGAGACCGTGCTGGAATCCATGATGGATCTCTACTCCAGGGTCCCCAGAGAGAGGTTCTCCGAAATCTGCGAGAAAGAGTTTGTGGGGATGGTCGTGTTAACCAGGTACTGATCATAAAAATTATTTAGCCCCGTGTTATTTTCCTTTTTTGTTTTATTTATTGTTGCAAGAGCCAGAACTTTTTTGAAACTTTCAATTTTGCACTTAGGGCACGTTGCTCTCCTCCCTTTGGAGGCAGTTCTTCTTTCTCTGTGTTTCTCATAGTTTTTTGGGGAATTTTTTTTTTTTAATTAGGTACAACAATAAGACCTACAGAGTGGATGATATGGATTGGTCTACCAAACCCACAGACACGTTCCCGAAAAAGGACGGAACTCAGATGACCTACATGGAGTATTACAAACAGGTATTAGGGATGTCATGAATATGGCTGCCTTGTAAGTACTAATAGATGCAGGACACATCAGGGTGGAGCTCTTTTCTCCTGTGGGGGATGAGGTTAGAGCAGGGGAGGGGTAAAAAAAGAAAGGTGTGTGTAACAGACAAAGGGGAGGGTACTGCACTGTGCTGGGGCGGGACCAAAGCAAGAAGCACTGTGACTACAGGTTAATGGCACAGGACGCAGTCTCCTGTCGGTCAGCGTTGGGACTTCATCTTCTCTGCCCAGTTGCACAGGTCATTGATTTGTAAACATGAGTCTTACTATCAGTCATTAATTACTTAAAGGGAATCTGTCACCTAATTTTTCGCATATAAGCTGTGGCCACCGTCATTAGGGGCTTATCTACAGTATTCTGTAATGCTGTAGATAAGCCCCCGATGTAACCTGAAAGATAAGAAAAACGAGTTTTATTATACTCACCCGGGGCGGTCCGGTTCAATGAGTGTCACGGGTCCGGTGCCTCCCGTCTTCATGCGATGACGTCCTCTTCCTTGCTTCCTGGCGTGGCTCCTGCGCAGGCGTACTGATTTTTCCTGTTGAGGACAGAGTAAAGTACTGCAGTGCGCAGTTGCTGGGCCTCTCTGACCTTTCCCTGCGCCTGCGCACTGCAGTACTTTGCTCTGTCCTCAACATGGCAGAGAATTAAGCCTGCACAGGAGCCGCGACAGAAGTAAGGACCTGTGACACCCATCGGACCCGTACCGCCCCTGAGTGAGTGTAATCTAACTTGTTTTTCTTTTCTTTCAGGTTACATAGGGGGCTTATCTACAGCATTACAGAATGCCTAATGGCAGTGGCCGCAGCTTATATGCGAAAAATGAGGTGACAGATTCCCTTTAAAGGCTTTGTCATCTTTGCATAGAATTTTATCTTTATTGTTCGTTTGCTTTCTAAGTGCAAAGTTAATAACTTTCTAAATACTTCTCTTTAAAAATGTTCTTCCATTTTGTTCCTGCAGAGGATCCTTAAATCTTTTTCCTAGCTGAGTGATCTGCAAAAATATTACTGATCTGTCAGATCTCCTCCTCCTGATTTCTGTATCTGCTGTCCCCCTCCCCACAGTGTCAGACATAGGAGCTGTGGGTGTGGGGGGGTGCACACACATCTCCATGATGTGGAGAGGGGAGAAAGCAGGTATAGTTTCGGGGAGGGCAGAGAAAAATAGGCAATAAAACTCATGAAGAGAAAATGAGTGCATGATAGAAGCTGTGCTGACATGCAAGTAAGGACAGCAGGGTCCTGTTTACACACAGAGGTCTCATCCAGCATGTATTACTGAGAGAGACACTCCTGGAAGAGAAAGTTATGAAATAAGGAATAAAGATTTAGTAACATTTCATTATCTAATGGTAATCAGTAAATTACATACAAAAATGTTTTCTCATGTCGAAGGTGTCCATAGCCTTTATTTACTGAGCTATTTTAGGGAGGTTTTTTTTTTTTGTTTTTTGTTTTTTTTTTTTTTTTACAGTTTTGACTGTATTTTACTTAGTGTTAGTCTGTTTTATGAGTTTATTATACAGTAATCCATCAGACTTGTATTTCTTTTTTCCAGCAATACAATGTGGAGCTTACTGACTTATCCCAGCCCATGCTGGTGAGCGCCTTGAAGGTGAAGAAGGGCGAGGGGTGCGACACTCCACGGGTTGTGCACCTGCTCCCAGAACTGTGCTATCTGACTGGTAAGGGGCATCAATTATAACTAGGCCCAGGAGACCTCTATATAACATTGTATCGGCCGAACTACAGCAGTACACAGAAGCAAAAAGACACTTCTAGATTATCCTGTAGTTGTACAGTCCTGTAACTTGCAGAAACAGCGCCACACCTATCTATGGTTTTGTCAGGTATTGCAGCTCAACTTCAGTGAAGGGAATGGGGCTTAGCTGCAATACCAGACATGGCCTGCAGACAGGTGAGGCGCTGTTTTGAAGAAGAAAACAGGTATTTTGTTAATAGGCACAATAAAAGCCAAATGTCAGGAGGTGGACTTGTGCTTTCTTACAATATTAGATGGTATTCAGTCACATAGAGATAATAGGCCGATGTACGACAGCTGTCAGCCCTAATGTGCATTTAGTGGAGCAAGATGAGATAAGCGGACGATAGACTCATGGCGCCGCTTATCCCGGTGAAAACAAAAGGGCCTGTCTGGCATCTTTTCACTACCTCCCTGATCCGCGCCCCGCAGACATCAGATCGTTATCAGATCCCAGTGATAAAACTCTGCGGCCAGCTAACAGGAGGTAATTATCTTGCCCCTCTGGTGAAAGCAGATCTCAGCCAGAGAAGAGTGAAAAAGGGAAATTCTTGGCAGCGGCTCCTCACAAGCGAGTCTAACAAACCGTGTATTCTGCCTGACATTCACACTTCACCAGCGCACAGATCCTGGCACCGGGCATGTGGGCTACGGAGCATCGCTCATGAATGGAGCATTGTTCCGCACTGTTCATACGCAGACGCGGGTGACACGCTGCTCTGCCAAAAGATGGGTATGTCATTAAATATTTATCTATTGCTCATAAAAGGAGATGCGGCCGGTGCTGTGCCAGCAGCGCTGTCAGACACCCACTCTACAGTTTTACTAATTTGTTAGCAGCGTGCATTTGATTAACATGTTGGGTGCCAAACACAATGGCGCAGAGTTTCTTTCCTGCAAAAGGATTGTCTATTTTTAACTATTTTTTTCATGACGTATAGAAATTGCAAACTGAGATTTGCATACCCTTCCCTGATCCAGCACTGCCTCCGCTGCTTTGTCAGTGTAGCTGTTGAACTCAGTGATTGTCTGCAGCGGTTACAAGTGCACACTACTGTAGCCGATCAACAAAAACTGAAGCAGCGGTGGAGAGTTAGCACTGGACCCGAGATGAGCCTATAGGCTAAGGATAGTTTAAGGGTACCGTTACACCTAGCGACTCACCAGCGATCCCGACCAGCGATATGACGCGGTCAGGATCGCTGGTGAATCGCTAGGTGGTCGCTAGTGAGCTGCCACTCAGGCAGATCTCACCAGCGACATCGCAGGGGACGGGGATCGCTACTTACCTGTCAGACGAGGCGATCCTGCGTCCTCCCGCCCGGCTCCACGCGTCGCTCGTCGTCACAGCAGGAAGCGCCGCAGGAAGTGGACGACGAGGAATGGTCCAGCAGCTTCTCGCGCGATCAGCGATAACCAGGGGGGGAGCCGGTCGGAGGTAAGTATCACATGCAGCGATATCGCCAGTAATATCGCTGTAACGTCACAAAATCGGTGACTTTACAGCGATATTGCTAGCGATATCGCAGTGTGTAACGGGGGCTTAAGCAAAACAACACCGGTAAGAAATTTGCACAATAGTGTAAAGGAGTTGTGCCACAAGCAATATTTATCACCTACTCAGAGGATTGACAACGAATGTATGATCACTGAGGGTCCTCTGATATGACGCTCCCACCAATCCCCAGGACAGGGGGCCCAAAGTCTCTTGTATGCATGCAATTAACCCCTTCCAAAAATCCAACATACATGTGCAAGCACGTATCAGGCGCTGAGCCTGTTCCATACATGGCAAGTGTCTGCTGCGTTATACAGTCATGGCCGAAAGTGTTGGCACCCTTGAAATTGTTCCAGGAAAATTAAGTATTTCTCCCAGAATATTATCGCAATTACGCATGTTTTGTTATACACATGTTTATTTCCTTTGTGTGTATTGGAACAGCACAAAAAAAAATGAAAATGGAAATTGGACTTAATTTCACCCAACACTCCCAAAATGGATTGGACAAAATTGTTGGCACCCTCAATTTAATGTTTGGTTGCACACCCTTTTGAATAAATAACTGCAATCATAACCATCAACAAGCTTCTTACGCCTCTCAAATGGAATTTTGGACTACTCTTCTTTTGCAAACTGCTCCAGGTCTCTCATATTTGAAGGCGTTTTCTTCCAACAGCAATTTTAAGATCTCTCCACAGGTGATCAATGGGATTTATATCCGGACTCCCTGCCGGCCACTTCAGAACTCTCCAGGGCTTTGTTTCCATCCATTTTTGGTTGCTTCTTGAAGTATGATTGATGTCATTGTCCTTCTAGAAGACCCATGACCTAGGACGAAAACCCAGCTTTCTGACATAGGGCACTACATTGTGATCCAAAATCCTTTGGCAATTTTCAGATTTCATGATGCTTTGCACACTGTCAAGGCACCCAGTGCCGGAGGCAGCAAAACAATCCCAAAACATAATTGAACCTCCACCATATTTGACTGTAGGTACTGTTTTGTTTTGTTTTTTGTAGAACTAAATCCGTTTTTGGTAAACTAGTATGATGTGCTTTACCATAAAGCTCTACCTTGGTCTCATTTGTCCACCAGATGCTTTTCCAGAAGGATTTTGGCTTACTCATATACGTTTTGGCAAACTGCAGTCTAGCTTTTTATGTTTCTGTGTCAGCAGTGGGGTCTTTCTGGGTCTCTTGCCATAGCATTTCATGCAAATGTGAACGGATAGTTCGCGCTGACACTGATGCACCCTGAGCATGCAGGGCAGCTTGAATTTCTTTGGAGCTTGAGGCTGATATTCCGCCATCCGAACTATCCTGCGTTGCAACCTCTCATCAGTTTTTCTGTGCCGTCCACGTCCAGGGAAATAAGCTACAGTGCCTTGGGTTGTAAACTTCTTGATTATTTTGGACACCTGTCATGATCCAGGTTGGATATGACAGGTTTTGAATAAGTAACCTTTTTTTTCCTTTGAGCTGGTTGCTTAGAGTTAGTTTTGCCCCCGGTGGCCAATAGGGTTATTACACAGTGGTGTATTTTGTTCTAGTTTGCCTCCGGTGGTGGTGAGCGTTATTGCACGGGAATCTCTAACAGGTGTGAGACTGGCTCCTAACTATAAAGGTGTGTCAGGTGTTCTCACTCACTGTTGGTGATATTGGTGTTTTCCAACCATCCCTGGTGAAGGAAGGAGCTAGAGAGAGTTCCTGGCAAGTCAGTCAGAATCCTGGAGTGGCAGCTATGGTGTCAGCGAGGAGTTCTGGCAAAGCTTGGAGGAGTGGCAGCTATGGTGTCAGCGAGGAGTTCTTGTAAAGCATGGTGGAGGGCAGCTATGGTGTCAGCGAGTTCTTGCAAAGCTTGGTGGAGTGGCAGCTATGGTGAAAGCTGCACTCAGATGCTGGACTCTGTTGCTGGAAAGCTGCACTCGGATGCTGGACTCTGTTGATGTAAAGCTGCACTCAGATGCGGAACTCTGTTGCTGGAAAGCTGCACTCAGGTGTTGGATCCGGTTGGAGGAAAAGATGCACTCAGGTGTCGGACTCTGTTGCTTGGAGCATTAGCAACAGAGCAAAGCTAAGTGGTGTTTCCCTGTTTGTCACTTTCCTCAATGTGTGTTTTAGTGCAGTGGTGGGATTAGTTTCTGCACCGTCCACTTCACTAGTAAGGGACTGGTTCAGGACGAGCTAGGGATTTCAGGTATCCTGATCGGTGCCCGGTGCGGAACCGGCCTAGGGATCGTTAGGAATGTAGAGACACTGACTCAGGGGAGTGCAGGAGGTCTCCACGTCCCCGTTCCCTATCACAGGGCTACCATTGTAATTGTTTTCCTGGTTTTCCCCTTTATTCTGAAATTCGCCCTGCTGGAGGCGGTGTATACAGACATACGTGTACTACTTGCATGCGCCTGCTGGAGGCGGTGTATCCGGCTGCACGTTCTATTATTTAAATTCGCACTGCTGGAGGCGGTGTATCCAGGGTCACGCGTGTCATATAAATTTGCCCTGCTGGAGGTGGTATGTCCAGCCACACATGACCATGACAACACCGTGGACAGAGGAACATCAAGATCGCTGGAGATGGACTTTTAACCTTAAGATTGTTGATATTTTTCAACAATTTTGGTTTTGTAGTCCTCGGATAGTTCTCTTCTCCCCTTTCTGTTCTTCATGCTTAGTGTGGCACACACAAACACACAAAGATTAAGTCAACTTATCCCCTTATTATCTGGTTTCAGTTGTGGTTTTCATATTGCCCATGCCTGTTACTTGCCACAGGTGAGTTTTAGCAAGCATGGGGCGGTCTACTATCAGAGAACGGCCCAAGGGCGTTGGAACGCCCAGGAGACTCTTCTGCCCATCAACCTTCTGGAGATCAGGGCAATCTTCCTCGCTCTCCTTCATTGGCAGCATCTTCTCGTAAGCAAACCGGTCCGCATTCAGTCAGACAACGCCACGGCCGTGGCGTACATAAACCACCAGGGCGGTACTCGCAGCAGGCAGGTGATGTCAGAAGTGGCAAGGATACTCCGCTGGGCAGAGCGTCACGTGCCGGTGATTTCCGCCGTTCACATTCCAGGGGTGGAAAACTGGGCAGCCGACTTCTTGAGTCGCCAAGGTCTAGCGTCAGGCGAATGGTCCCTTCATCCCACAGTCTTCAGTCAGATATGCCAGCGTTGGGGCACCCCGGACGTCGATCTCATGGCATCTCGGATGAACAACAAGGTTCCTCACTTTGTAGCCAGGTCCAGGGATCCTTTAGCCGTCGGTTACGACGCGCTAGTAATTCCGTGGTCCCAGTTCCAACTACCTTACCTGTTTCCTCCGCTTGCCCTGATCCCAAGAGTGGTCAAAAAGATAAAGTCAGAGGGCATCCCAGTCATCTTAGTGGCTCCAGACAGGCCGAGACGCCCTTGTTACGCGGAGTTGGTGAACATGCTCGCGGACGTCCCCTGGAGGCTTCCAGACCGTCCAGATCTTCTCTCGCAAGGCCCCCTTTACCACCAGAGTTCTCAGTCTCTGAGTTTAACGGCATGGCAGTTGAGGCCGCGATTCTGAGGGAATCAGGGTTTTCCGACCGGGTCATTCAGACCTTGATTAAGGCTCGGAAGCCGGCTTCCTCCCGCATTTACCATAGGTACTGGAAGACCTTTTTTCGTTGGTGTGACGAGAACGATGTTTTTCCACTATCTTTCTCCATTCCTCCCATTCTTGGTTTCCTCCAATCCAGTTTGGATGCGGGCCTATCCCTCAGTACCCTCAAAGGCCAGGTGTCTGCCCTAGCAATCCTCTTCCAGAAGGATCTAGCTTCCTTACCGCAAGTGAAGACTTTTCTCCAAGGAGTCGCCCATGTGGCTCCTCCTCATCGTTCTCCGATAGATCCATGGGATCTCAATCTTGTTCTTGGCGCTCTCCAGAAGGCGCAGGTCGAGCCAATCCAGGATATCCCTCTGTCTTTTCTTTCATGGAAGGTGGCTTTTCTAATCGCCATTACATCCATCAGGGAGAGTTTCTGAGCTGGCGGCCTTATCCTGTCGTTCTCCGTACCTTATCCTCCACCAAGATAAGGTTGTTCTCAGGCCAGTTCCTTCTTTCCTTCTGAAAGTGGTATCTCCCTTTCACATTAACGAAGATATTGTCCTTCCATCGTTTTGTCCTGCGCCTGCTCATCCTCTGGAAAAGTCGCTCCACAAACTGGATGTAGTGAGAGTCTTGCATGTTTACCTTGCCAGGACCGCTTCCTGTCGCCAATCTGATTCCTTGTTTGTCATTTCTGAGGGTCACCGGAAAGGTCTTCCGGCTTCCAAATCCACAATTGCTCGTTGGATTCGGTCTACCATCCTGGAGGCCTACCGTCTTCAGGAGAAACGGCCCCCTCCGGGAGTGAAAGCCCACTCCACCCGGGCTGTAGGGGCTTCTTGGGCTGTGCGGCATCAGGCTTCGGCCTTACAACTCTGCAGGGCCGCGACCTGGTCGTCTTTGCACACCTTTGCGAGGTTCTACAGGGTTCATACCCAGGCCTCGTCTGATGCAGCTCTTGGTAGGAAGGTTCTGCAGGCGGCGGTGGCG
Source organism: Dendrobates tinctorius (assembly GCF_039654945.1). Taxonomy (NCBI): domain Eukaryota; kingdom Metazoa; phylum Chordata; class Amphibia; order Anura; family Dendrobatidae; genus Dendrobates; species Dendrobates tinctorius. Next base: position 8,412,116 of record NW_027361743.1, on the reverse strand, counting down.
CATCGACCGACCTAAGCCCTTCCTTATTTCGTTCCTTTATTGTTGTTCCCACCCTCGGGACTGCTTTGGAACGTCCCATGGTTATCTGTGTCCCCCAATAAGGTGATAAAGAAAGAGGGATTTTGGGTTCTTACCGTAAAATCTCTTTTCCCTTCACCCATGACAGCACCACATGAGAGAGGGATCCGCCCCGCCAGGACAGGAACCTACTGAAACATAAGGGGCGGCACCTCTCCCCCGCTTCAGTTGGGTTCCTGTCCTGGAAAGGAATCCCTCTGACAGCGGCGGCGCCTGTCAGGATGAAAGACCCAGGGCCGTCCCGGCGTTTAAATTGCAGGGCTGACTTACCTGCAACGCCGGCCGTCGGCAGCTGGTAGCGCAGTCCCCTGGGTGTTGCCTGATCCGGGCCCCGGGTTCGTGCGGGCACGTCCCGATGTCCTCCTTTCGGAGGTTCCTCCACGTGCCGCCCTCCCCCTGCGTGCGCGCCCGTCCTTCGTCTGCTTGCAGGGGAAGCCGGGGGCGGAGACCGGCGTCCGACGTCAGCGGCACAGAGGATTCTGGGAGCGCGACCGCTGACGTCATCAGGACGCGACGATCATGGCGCCGGGCGCGACGCCGGCCAGGAGAAGCGGCTGGCGGTCGCGGGGGGAGGGGTAATGAGGGGCACTCACTTTAAAGAAGGAGCAGAAGCGGCTGCAGGGGTGACAATGGCATCTCAGGAGGATCGCTCACTGTCCCCATTGTCTCTGCCCCCATCACAAGCTTCTGGTTGCAAGAGCCGCTCGAGCGGCAAAAGCAGCAGCCGTCCAAGTCACCGATCGAGGGATTCCTCGAGGTCAAAAGAACGTAGAACGCACGCTCCTTCGCAGCCCCAGAGCCCGTTATCGGTCTTTCCTGGCTGGTGAGTGATCTCCGTGAATGTAGACAATGGTGTAATAGGGCTCCCTATGTCTTTTCTTTTTATAGGGAGGCAAAAAAGCTACATGCAAAAAGAAAAATAAAGTATGTGCCATATGCCACAGCCCTTTAGCAAAAGACTACCAAAGGGACTTATGTGTCAGCTGTATCCAGCGGACTATGGCTGAAGAGGCACCGAGCCTGGCAACAAACCTCAGATCAATAATTAAGTCGGAGGTACAGGGCTCACTTAAAAAATTATTAAAAAAGAAAAGTAAGAGTAGGAAAGCCTCCCCGAGTTCCTCGTCAGGCTCCTCCTCTTCGGAGTATCAAGTTGAGCACGGGTCATCTTCATCCTCAGACAGTGATACGGGGGGCAGACCTTGCTTTCCCATAGAAGATACGGACGCCCTCCTTAAAGCCATCAGGTCCACTATGGGTCTTCAGGAGGAGAAAGTAGAGAGGTCACTGGAGGATGTGATGTTTGGCGGCCTACAAGAAAGGAAAAAGCGTACCTTTCCGGTCAATGACAAGATTCAGGCCCTAATCGAGAGAGAGTGGAAGAAACCGGAGAAGTCAGGTAGCCTTCCCTCCTCTTCAAAGCGAAGATACCCCTTTGAGGCTAAGGACACGGACATCTGGGACAAGGTCCCAAAGATTGACGCCGCAGTGTCTAGGTCTTCCAAGAAGTCGGCCCTGCCCCTGGAGGATTCAGGGGTTTTGAGAGATCCCTTGGATAAAAAAGCGGACTCATACCTAAGGCACACTTGGGAGGCAGCGGCAGGCGGTCTAAAACCAGCAATAGCCGGCACCTGCACAGCCCGGTCATTAATGGTCTGGTTGCAACAACTGGAAGAAAAATTGGTCTCCAAAATACCAAGGGAGAAAATTTTAGGTGAAATGTACCTACTACACGGAGCTGCCGCCTTCTTGGCAGACACCTCCGCCGACTCGATGAGGTTAACGGCAAGAGCAGCGGGGCTGTCGAACGCCGCAAGACGGGCGTTATGGCTCAAAGGCTGCCCTGAGGACATTCAATCTAAGGCAAAATTATGCTCGTTACCATGTGATGGGCAGTTCTTGTTTGGAAAAGACCTGGATGACATCCTGGAAAAAGCCAGTGATAAAAAGAAGGGCTTCCCCAAATTCATGGGTGATCAAAGGAGACCGCCCTTTCGGAGGGGAAGGTTCAATCGAGGCCGTCCCCCGGGAGAACGGAAAAGGTGGGACGACAAGAGGAAAAAAGAACCAGGGTTTATGTTTGGGGGAAATACCTCAACCGCCAAAAAATCCCGGCAATGACACCAGCCCTCCTGTGGGGGGAAGATTGAGGCTCTTTTCCCAAGAATGGGAGAAAATATCGGCCAACAATTGGATCCTGGAAATTATAAAGAATGGCCTAAAAATCCCCTTCTTCCAGTATCCAAGAGCTTCATTTGTGGTGACCCCCGTCAGGAAGGAACCAGGAGAGCAATCAGCCATAGAAACAGAAATCTTAGGACTATTGGAGAAACAAGTTCTGGTAGAGGTCCCGAAAGATCAAGAAAGAAGGGGGTTCTATTCTCCCCTCTTCCTAATAAAAAAACCCGACCTTTCCTTCAGAACGATAATAAATCTCAGGCGCCTCAATCAATGGATCAAGAACCAAACATTCAAAATGGAATCAGTGACTTCGGCCATAAAGCTGTTACACCACAACTGCTTCATGGCCGTAATCGATTTGAAGGATGCCTATTACCATATCCCGATGCACCAAGAGTACCAAAAATACCTGAGGGTAGCCCTATACATCCAGGGCGACCTCAGGCATTTTCAATTTACAGCTCTTCCGTTTGGCATCTCCATAGCGCCAAGGATTTTTACAAAAGTAATAGCGGAAATGACAGCTTTCTTTCGAATCCACAATGTGATTATGGTGCCTTACTTGGACGATTTTCTGGTCATTGGCAATTCAGAACATCACTGCGCACATCAGGTAGAGAAGATAACAGAGACCCTGCAAAGACTGGGTTGGATGGTAAACTTAAAAAAATCAAAACTTCAACCCCTAAGGAAACAAACGTTTCTAGGTTTCGTCTTGGACTCCGACCGTCAAGTTTGCCTCTTGCCAGAGAAAAAACTAGAGAAGGTGAGAGAAATGACCCTTACGGCAATACAGCATCCTCACATGACCCTAAGAAGGGCAATGTCCCTGTTGGGCACGCTAACAGCCTGTATCCCTGCGGTCAACTGGGCACAGTATCATACCCGACAACTGCAGGCGGAAATCTTGTCAGCCCAGAGACGATTGAAAGGGCGTTTAGAAGGGAAGCTGGAACTTTCCGAAAGGGGGAAAAACTCTCTCACTTGGTGGCTAGACGACACAAATTTAACAAGGGGAACTTTGTGACACAGGCCCGTGTCCGATGTAATATTGACGGACGCAAGCTCCTCGGGATGGGGGGCACACCTGAGAGAACATATGGCCCAAGGGTCCTGGGCTCACATAGAGCAGAAGGCTTCCTCCAACTTAAGAGAGTTGAGAGCGATAAACAGGGCCCTAGAGGCATTCATTCCCATGTTACGGGGTCAAAACGTCCGAATTATGTCAGACAACAGGGTGGCAGTGGCGTATGTCAACCACCAGGGAGGGACAAGGTCAAACTCCCTAATGGACGAAGCCAAAAGAATCTTCCTCAAAGCAGAGCAACACCTAACCTCCCTAACAGCCCTGCATATCAAAGGGACAGAAAATGTTCAAGCCGACTTTCTAAGCCGCAACAAGTTAAAACAGGGAGAGTGGGCCTTAAATCGTGTAATATTCCAGAAGATAGTACAGTTATGGGGACAGCCAGTAATCGACCTCTTTGCCACCAAAAGCAACCGACAAGTGAGAAGGTTCTGCTCATTAAACCCAGGGGAAAACCCGTGGGCAGTGGACGCTCTACAAATCCCGTGGTTGTTCAAGCTGAGCTATGCCTTTCCCCCAGTAGCGTTAATCCCGGCAGTAGTAAAAAAGATAAGAGACGAGCAAGCCAGAGTAATCCTCATAGCCCCGTTCTGGCCAAAAAGACCGTGGTTTTCTCTACTACAAATGATGTCTCTCTCGGACCCGTGGGTACTACCAGAGATTCCAGATTTGTTAGCTCAGGGGCCGATATTCCACAAACAAGTCAAGGGGCTCCATCTGACGGCGTGGAATTTGAGAGGTCACTTTTGAGAGATAAAGGGTTTTCCCCGGGGTTGGTGACTACTCTAATGAAAGGTAGAAAGCCAATAACAACCAACATATATGGCAGAACGTGGAAAAAATTCCTACAATTCCTGGGAAAACCGTTAGGTCAAGAACCCCCAATCGAGTCCATCTTGGAGTTCTTGCAGGCAGGCCTACAGCTAGGCCTGGCGGTTAATACCCTCAAAGTACAGGTTTCAGCGCTGGGTGCATTATACAATTGCAATATAGCAGCAAACAGATGGGTAGCCAGGTTTATAAAATCTTGCCACAGATCTAGGCCAGTTTCCTTACCGAAAATAGCTCCATGGAATCTAAATCTGGTGCTGGAAGCCCTCACGAAAGAGCCGTTTGAACCCATACAGCAGATTTCAACTAAAAATCTCACTCTAAAAACCATCATTTTGGTAGCTCTAACGTCGGCACGTAGAGTTAGTGACTTACAGGTCCTTTCAGTCAACCCACCATATACCCAGATATACCAGGATAGGGTGGTTATGAGAACAGACCCGGCTTACTTGCCGAAAGTAGTGACTAACTTTCACCGAAACCAAGAGATTGTCCTCCCTTCCTTTTGCGAGAATCCGAAAAACCCAGGGGAGGAGAAGTTTCATAGCCTAGATGTTAAAAGAACCCTAGTAGAGTATATGTCTATAACCAGCCAGTGTAGGAGGTCCCAGTCCCTATTTGTAGCCTTCCAGGGTGCTAGGAAAGGTTATGGAGTGTCAAAGGGGACTATTGCCCGATGGATTAGGGAGGCCATTAGTGTAGCCTATTCAGCTAGTGGCGTCCCGGTTCCTGACGGCATCAAGGCTCATTCCACCAGAGCCGTGGCGACCTCCTGGGCTGAGAAATCAGAGGTATCAATAGAGCAAATTTGTAAGGCCGCTACTTGGGCCTCACCCTCAACTTTCTTAAGACACTATAGACTAAATCTGTCCTCCTCTGCTGACTTGACCTTTGGTAGAAGGGTGCTGCAAGCGGTGGTCCCTCCCTAAGGTGTTCGAAGTCTCCAGAATCTCTCATGTGGTGCTGTCATGGGTGAAGGGAAAACCACCATGGTTACTTACCGGTAGCCGGTTTTTCCGGAACCCATGACAGCACCCGTATATTTCCCCCCCTTTTTCACCGTTTGGGTGTGCACAATAGTCGGGTGTATTTGTGTGATGTGGTGTTGGATAAATATGTAACTAACCGGGAAGTCCTCTCAAATGCTCTGTAATCCAACTGAAGCGGGGGAGAGGTGCCGCCCCTTATGTTTCAGTAGGTTCCTGTCCTGGTGGGGCGGATCCCTCTCTCATGTGGTGCTGTCATGGGTTCCGGAAAAACCGGCTACCGGTAAGTAACCATGGTGGTTTCTTGGAGCCTTCATTGGGGGACACAGCACCCTCCCTGTTTAAGTAGTACCGTGTTGGGTCTGAGAGTCCCCTGTTGAGTTGGTACATATGTTTATGGTTTTTGGTTGCTTCTCCTACTGCTTTTTTCACCAACTGAGGTGCTTGGTGCCTGTCGGTGGGTGTATACTGCCGGGGAGGAGCTAAGTTTCTTGTTTTGCATAGTGTCAGCCTCCTAGCAGCAGCAGCATACACCCGTGGTTATCTGTGTCCCCCAATGAAGGCTCCAAGAAAGAGATTTTACGATAAGAACCCAAAATCCCTCTTTCTCACCAAGGCTCTTCTCCCACGATTGCTCAGTTTGCCTGGACGGCCAGGTCTAGAAGACTTCCGGTGGTCCCAAACGTCTTCCATTTAAGGATTATGGAGGCCTCTGTGCTCTTAGGAACCTTGAGTACTGCAGAAATTCTTTTGTAACTTTTGCCAGACCTGTGCCTTGCCACAATTCTGTCTCTGAGCTTCTTGGCCAGTTCCTTTGACCTCATGATTCTCATTTGGTCTGACATGCACTGTGAGCTGTGAGGTCTGATATAGACAGGTGTGTGCCTTTACAAACCAAGCCCTGTTAGGCGTCTGGTTTCTGCGTCTGCGCTGCAGGAATCCAGAGCCTCACATTCTGCGGTCTCCTGCTGTCTATCTACTGCAGAGAAGATTACTTTGCAGCAGACCGCTCCAGAGACTAAGTTCCTCTGTGCTCCTACTGGGCATGCTCACGAGGCAATCTCCCATTGGAGATCGGGAGTCATGTGCCCAGGTCCTGCTCCAGATCTCATTGGTCCATCTCGGAGATCTGGAAGGTCTCGCACGGCTATAAAAAGCGTGCATTACCTTTTGGCCATGCGCTAGTATAGACTATACTTGCTATGTGTGAATGGTGACGGATGTATTATTCTGGTGACTGACTTATTAAGAAACCCCTTCCCTTTGATATTACGCATGTGGATAGGGAATTAGTTCAGCAGTCAGCGCCAGTCTGTGGCAAGCCTTAGGCCACTGTGCACACCGCACCTCTGCGCTAGCGTCCGACATTGCGCCTGCTTTGTAGCTGTGTCGTCCAGCGGCAGTGTCCTACACCGCGCTGCAGTTGCAGCCCTTCTTGGCGTTCGCAGTAGCGACGCCGCACACACGGTAGGTCTAGACGGACGCAGCCCCTCTGTCTTAGGTCCTGCTCCTGTGACCAGATACCGTGTGTGCATTTATCTGAGGCCTGTGACACTAACAGGCTCAGCTTTTTTGTATGTTTTTGTTGCGGCACTTCTGTGTGTGAAGTTGAACCCGTGCGCATTATATCGCCATATTGCTCGTCTGTCATTACCTAGCAGCAGTGTAACACCTACTGCACGGTGGACCCCGAGCGGCGAACGCATTTTATTATTTATTTTTATTTAGTGCGTTCCGCCGCTCCAATCAGCTTAATTAAACACTGCTGGGCTCCAATGAAGGAGTAGAACCATCTCAAGGAGGATCACAAGGAAATGGACAGATTGTGACTTAAATATGAGTGTCTGAGCAAAGGGTCTGAATACTTATGACCATGAGATATTTCAGTTTTTCTTTTTTAATAAATTTGCAAAAATGTTTACATTTCTGTTTTTTTTTCAGTCAAGATGGGGGGCGGAGTGTACATTAATGAGAAAAAAAATGAACTTTTTTGCATTTACCAAATGGCCACAATGAAACAAAGAGTGAAAAAAATTAAAGTGGACTGAATACTTTCCTTACCCACTGTAAAACAGCCAGGAACCGCCGTGTATTTAGCGGGCTCCTAACACCTGCATCCACCATACATGGAGCAGGCTCCATACACACACACACCCTGCATCCACCATACATAGAGCGGGCTCCATACACACACACCCTGCATCCACCATACATGGAGAAGGCTCCATACACACACACCCTTCATCCACCATACATGGAGCAGGCTCCATACACACACCCTGCATCCACCATACATGGAGCGGGCTTCATACACACACACCCTGCATCCACCATACATGCAGAGGGCTCCATACACACACACCCTGCATCCACCATACATGGAGCGGGCTCCATACACACACCCTGTATCCACCATACATGGAGCGGGCTTCATATACACACACACACACACACACCCTGCATCCACCATACATGGAGCAGGCTCCATACACACACACCCTGTATCCACCATACATGGAGCGGGCTCCACACACACACCCTGCATCCACCATACATGGAGCAGGCTCCATACACACACACCCTGTATCCACCATACATGGAGCGGGCTCCATACACACACCCTGCATCCACCATACATGGAGCGGGCTTCATATACACACACACACACACACACACACACCCTGCATCCACCATACATGGAGCAGGCTCCATACTCACACACCCTTCATCCACCATACATGGAGCAGGCTCCATACACACACCCTGCATCCACCATACATGGAGCGGGCTTCATACACACACACACACACCCGGCATCCACCATATATGGAGCTGGCTTCATACACACACACACCCTGCATCCACCATACATAGAGCGGGCTTCATACACACACACCCTGCATCCACCATACATGGAGCGGGCTTCATATACACACACACACCCCCTGCATCCACCATACATGGAGCGGGCTTCATACACACACACACCCTGCATCCACCATACGTAGACGGGCTCCATACACACAGGTGATTTTTACTTGATGGTTTCCCCCGGTAGACGGGGGAAATGATCGTGATAAAAGATGGCTTTCATATGTATTTATACAGCATCGTTATCTGTTCCCTGAGCGCAGGCTTATCATAGATGTGTCAGACTTTGCCGTGAATACCTTGTTTATGGTGCCAATTTCTTCCCGTTTCACTAGGACTGTCGAGCCGCGCACTTTCGGACAACCGACTGATGAAAGACCTGTCGGGGGAAACACAATTAAACCCGGAGCTCAGGCAGAGGAGACTGCAGAGTCTGGCAGAAAACATCCAGGAGTAATTCATTCAACTATTTTTTGACTTGTTTCCATTACAGAAATCCTATAAAAGAATGACCTCCGATAAACTATTGAGCGAGGCTTAGTAATCACGTGTATCCCTTAACTATGGCTGGGGAGGATGAGGAAGGGGAATATTGCGCTAAGTAAATCATTTCCTATTGATTAAATGTATAAAGAGAGGATTCCTGCCAACCCTTCACTGTATGGTCATTAAAAATGTAAAGGGTACAAAGATCCGGGACTTTGTACCAAAGGGAAACCTGCATTTTATCTAAATCCAGATGTATGTATTTGCTGACATTTTGGGGTCCATACGACGCCATTCGACCCCAAACTTGCACACTTTTGTTTATTTTGAATTTGTAGAGAAAAAAAAATGTTTTTGTTTTATTTTTGTTTTTTTTTGAGGGGCATTTTCCAAGTCCCGTAACTTTATTTTCTGTTGATGTAGCTGTGTGAGGGCTTGTATTCTGAGGGGCAACTTGACATTTTTATCGATAACCATTTTAGGGTTGACACAATATTTGGATCGCTTCTTGTTGAAGAACTTCAGCGATGGAAAAAAAAAAAAAGCGCAATTTTTGCATTTTGCATTTTTTTTCCCCTTTTGCGATATTTAACAATCGGGTTAGTTAATTTTATTCTTTTCTAGATCTGACTTTTACTGACAATATATGTGTTTATTCTATTGGCGCTTGGTTGTCACAGCGGCCTGCGACCAGCGTCCTTCGTGATTGGGACATCAGTAAAAATGTCCCCGCATAAACGCAGACATCAAAATAAATGTACCTAGTGGAAGGAAAAGATGATGTAAGAACCAACATATTGGAATAAGATGCAAGGATAGAAATCAGAGATAGCCACAGATGCAAAACACCAATGCCCAGGAGATGAAATCTGAGAGAATCCATAGAAATTAGGAAAAGACACAAAAAAATAACAAAATGGGGAGAAGATTAAAAAGGAGAAAAAGACGGGAGTAAGAAAAAGATAGAAAAATAAGAAAAAAATGCAACAAAAATAAAATTGAAAAATAAGGGTTTTCAAAAGTTAATTACAGACTTGCACACAGGCAGCAGTGAAGCTAAAATAAGTAATATACACTCACCCATTTCTTACCCCACATGGTGACATTGTGCCCCCGATCTTTTCCGCTGGTATCCTGTTCACCTTCTCTGTTGCTGTTATGTCCTGGATACCCTACGTGATCATTGCAGCCAAACACAGGCGTCTCTTGTCATCCACCGTTGAGGCCGGTGACATGTGTTGTATACAAGACACGACCCCTGCAACCAAGGTATACAGCGGACCAGCAGGCAGGATAGGGGATGTGGAGCACCGAGGATGAAATGGGTAAATAAATAATATAATATTATCTAATATATAAAGCTCAAGTGTGTGTATGTACAGTTGTGGCCAAAAGTATTGACACCCCTGCAATTCTGTCAGATAATAATCAGTTTCTTCCTGAAAATGAATGCAAACACAAAATCTTTGGTATTATTATCTTCATTTAATTTGTCTTAAATGAAAAAGCACAAAAAGAATTGTCCTAAAGCCAAATTGGATATAATTCCACACCAAACATAAAAAAGAGGGTGGACAAAAGTATTGGCACTGTTCGAAAAATCATGTGATGCTTCTCTAATTTGTGTAATTAACAGCACCTGTAACTTACCTGTGGCACCTAACAGGTGTTGGCAATAACTAAATCACACTTGCAGCCAGTTGACATGGATTAAAGTTGACTCAACCTCTGTCCTGTGTCCTTGTGTGTACCACATTGAGCATGGAGAAAAAAAAAGAAGGCCAAAGAACTGTCTGAGGACTTGAGAAACCAAATTGTGAGGAAGCATGAGCAATCTCAAGGCTACAAGTCCATCTCCAAAGACCTGAATGTTCCTGTGTCTACCGTGCGCAGTGTCATCAAGAAGTTTAAAGCCCATGGCACTGTGGCTAACCTCCCTAGATGTGGACGGAAAAGAAAATTGACAAGAGATTTAAGCGCAAGATTGTGCAGATGTTGGATAAAGAACCTCGACTAACATCCAAACAAGTTCAAGCTGCCCTGCAGTCCGAGGGTACAACAGTGTCAACCTGTACTATCCGTCGGCGTCTGAATGAAAAGGGACTGTATGGTAGGAGACCCAGGAAGACCCCACTTCTTACCCCGAGACATAAAAAAGCCAGGCTGGAGTTTCCCAAAACTTACCTGAAAAAGCCTAAAACGTTTTGGAAGTATGTTCTCTGGTCAGATGAGACAAAAGTAGAGCTTTTTGGACAAAGGCATCAACATAGAGTTTACAGGAGAAAAAAAGAGGCATTCAAAGAAAAGAACACGGTCCCTACAGTCAAACATGGCGGAGGTTCCCTGATGTTTTGGGGTTGCTTTGCTGCCTCTGGCACTGGACTGCTTGACCGTGTGCATGGCATTATGAAGTCTAAAGACTACCAACAAATTTTGCAGCATTATGTAGGGCCCAGTGTGAGAAAGCTGGGTCTCCCTCAGAGGTCATGGGTCTTCCAGCAGGACAATGACCCAAAACACACTTCAAAAAGCACTAGAAAATGGTTTGAGAGAAAGCACTGGAGACTTCTAAGGTGGCCAGCAATGAGTCCAGACCTGAATCCCATAGAACACCTGTGGAGAGATCTAAAAATGGCAGTTTGGAGAAGGCACCCTTCTAATATCAGGGACCTGGAGCAGTTTGCCAAAGAAGAATGGTCTAAAATTCCAGCTGAGCATTGTAAGAAACTCATTGATGGTTACCGGAAGCGGTTGGTCGCAGTTATTTTGGCTAAAGGTTGTGCAACCAAGTATTAGGCTGAGGGTGCCAACACTTTTGTCTGGCCCATTTTTGGAGTTTTGTGTGAAATGATCAATGTTTTGCTTTTTGCTTCATTCTCTTTTGTGTATTTTTTCATTTAAGACAAATTAAATGAAGATAATAATACCAAAGAATTTGTGTTTGCAATTATTTTCAGGAAGAAACTGAGTATTATCTGACAGAATTGCAGGGGTGTCAATACTTTTGGCCACAACTGTATGTGTGTGTATGTATGTATGTATGTATGTCCGGGATTGGCATCCGCACCGTCGCAGCTACAGCCACACGTCTGGACCCCGAGAGTGTCCTATGTTGTGAGGCGAAATTTTAACCCCGCGCTTTCCAATTCACCAAACAATTTTACCCCTGTCTACATAATGGGGAAAAAGTGTGTGTGTATCAAGTCCCGCCCCTCATTATGATGTCATAATTGTTGCCGTGGCGACGCTGATGTCATCATAGGTTGCAAGCCCCGCCGCTCATTATGATGTCATAATGGTTGACTATGGGATTGAGGATATGTAAGGGGTATATGGGCATGGGACTATGGGATGGAGGATGTGTGATGGGTGTATGAGCACTCGACTATGGGATGAAGGATATGTATGACGGGTATATGGGCACGGGACTATGGGATGGAGGATGTGCGATGGGTATATGGGCACTCGACTATGGGATAGAGGATATGTATGACGGGTATATGGGCACAGGACTATGGGATGGAGGATGTGTGATGGGTATATGGGCAAGGGCCTATAGGATGGCGAATATGTATGATGGGTATATGGGCATGGGATGGAGGATGTGTGATGGGTATATGGGCAAGGGCCTATAGGATGGCGAATATGTATGATGGGTATATGGGCATGGGACTATGAGATGGAGGATGTGTGATGGGTGTATGAGCACTCGACTATGGGATGGAGGATGTGTGATGGGTATATGGGCATGGGACTATGGGATGGAGGATGTGTGATGGGTGTATGAGCACTCGACTATGGGATGGCAAATATGTATGATGGGTATATGGGCATGGGACTATGGGATGGAGGATGTGTGGCCGGTATATGGGCACTGGACTATGGGATGGAGGATATGTATGACGGGTATATGGGCACGGGACTATGGGATCGCGGATATGTATGATGGGCATATGGGCATGGAACTATGGGATAGAGGATGTGTATGATGGGTATATGGGCATGGGACTATGAGATGAAGGATGTGTGATGGGTATATGGGCATTCGACTATGGGATGGCGAATATGTATGATGGGTATATGGGCACGGGACTATGGGATGGAGGATGTGTGATGGGTATATGGGCATGGGACTATGGGATAGAGGATGTGTGATGGGTATATGGGCACTCGACTATGGGATAGAGGATATGTATGACGGGTATATGGGCACGGGACTATGGGATGGAGGATGTGTGATGGGTATATGGGCACGGGCCTATGGGATCGTGGATATGTATGATGGGTATATGGGCACGTGACTATGGGATGGCGAATATGTATGATGGGTATATGGGCATGGGACTATGGGATGGAGGATGTGTGATGGGTTTATGGGCATGGGACTATGAGATGGAGGATGTGTAATGGGTGTATGAGCACTCGACTATGGGATGGAGGATATGTATGATGGGTATATGGGCATGGGACTATGGGATGGAGGATGTGTGATGGGTATATGGGCATGGGACTATGGGATGGAGGATGTGTGATGGGTGTATGAGCACTCGACTATGGGATGGAGGATATGTATGATGGGTATATGGGCACGGGACTATGGGATGGAGGATGTGTGATGGGTATATGGGCACTCGACTATGGGATGGAGGATATGTATGACGGGTATATGGGCACAGGACTATGGGATGGAGGATGTGTGATGGGTATATGGGCACGGGCCTATGGGATCGTGGATATGTATGATGGGTATATGGGCACGTGACTATGGGATGGCGAATATGTATGATGGGTATATGGGCATGGGACTATGGGATGGAGAATGTGTGATGGGTTTATGGGCATGGGACTGTGAGATGGAGGATGTGTGATGGGTGTATGAGCACTCGACTATGGGATGGAGGATATGTATCATGGGTATATGGGCACGGGCCTATGGGATCGTGGATATGTATGATGGGTATATGGGCACGGGACTACGGGATGGCGAATATGTATGATGGGTATATGGGCATGGGACTATGGGATGGAGGATGTGTGATGGGTATATGGGCATGGGACTATGAGATGGAGGATGTGTGATGGGTGTATGAGCACTCGACTATGGGATGGAGGATACGTATGATGGGTATATGGGCATGGGTCTATGGGATGGAGGATAATTATAATTTGCTATAACAAACCACAGTTAGTTACTATGCCTGGGCAGCGCCGGTCTCTTCAGCTAATATATATATATATATATATATGTATATATATATATGTATATATATATATATATATATATATATATTTATTTATTTATGTGACCAAAAGTGTTGACACCCTTGATTTTGTTCCAGAAAATGAAGCATTTCTCCCTGAATATTATACAATTACATAATGTGGTGTAGTGACCACTGTGTCCACTAGGGGGCGCTTTATGGATGTCCCAGGAGAGTGAATGAATGGCAAGATACTGAATGACCGTTATGTATCTCAAGGTGGGTGGCCTTGAGATGGAGATTTGAGTGTGTCAATCAGTAGTGATACTGCTGAGGTGCTGGTTCAATGTGTCAGGGACTAGTTACCTACAAAGCCACCCAGGGTGTGTGTTTAATAACGCTATTGTAAAGTGTATATGTGTGTGTGAAGGACCTGTGATGAGGTCATAGTTATGTGACCCGGTGGGCGTGGCTATGGACCATATAATGTGGCCAGGGTAGGTCACATGAGGTAAATGCAGGGACCCGATTGGTCCGTTTGGAAGGTCTCGTGCAAAGAGATGTCTGTCTTCCTGACAGCACGTGTGGGTGCTGTGTTTAATGGCTGCAAGTGCCTGAGAGTTCCCTGGAGGGAATGAATGTCTGCAGTATGGAGAAGCAGCCATGAGAGAACTGTGACAGGGTGAGATACAGCTGTGAGGCTGAAAAGCCTGCGTATTGGACATTGCTGACAGAGGAAAGCTCTGTCATGGATGCTATGCCGTTAAGTGAACTTTATGTTGCTTGCTTTGGTTTACGCTGCTGAATAAACCGCATGGACTATGCTTGTTTCATGGAAAACCCGTACCGGATCTGATTTTTGTGGCTGCAAGCGAGTATCCCCTACCCGAATGACAGCGCTACCTCACAATATGTTTTGTTATACACATGTTTATTTTCTTTGTGTGTATTGAAACAACCCCAAAATATCCAGAAAAAAAGGCAAATTGGACATAATTTCACACAAGACATCCAAAATAGTCCGAACAATTTTGTTTGCACCCTTAATATTTGGCTGCACATAGTTAGGAATAAATCTCGGCTATAAATTGCTTCCTATAACCATTAACAAGCTTCTTCCATCTCCTCCGGAAGCCGTGCCGGCTGTGATCAACAATTTTGTGTGGATTGGTGGCTGTCCAACTACTGGGAACCCTGTTGTTCCTTGCGTGTTGAGTCTTTCAACATCTTTCCAGCTTCTGCTGCCACTGAGAAATGCAACACAGTGCAACCGTCACAGAGATGGCATCTACAAGCCACAAGAAAAACTAAAATAACATTTTCCCTCAGAAGCAGCGTCCATCAGTGGCCGTCCCTGGTATTGCAGCTTATCCCCATTGTCTTAGAGTACAGAAACTTTTTTGTGATCCTGGACACTCCTCCTTGTGTCGTCTTGTCATCGACCGCCATAAACAAATGTAATTGTTCTGATAACATTTCTTGCAATTCATCTCATGGGTAAAATGCCTGCCGGTGACGGCAGCTCATGATGGCATGTCCCTGATACATTCCCCTTTCTCGTTTATCTGTTTATGCACTGGATTTATTGGCTGCCCCTGAGTGAGAAGGATGCCCTCCACACTTAGCAAACCTCTTATGAGTTGGCACTGGAGCAGCATATATATTTAATGATATGAGCAGATCCTGTTTCTTGCCACCTTCCTATACTTTGGTTTTGCCAGAAAGGAAGGCCGGTCGGTGACAGAAGTAACAATGTGCATTATTAATGTGCTGATCAATCTTTTTTATATCTTTTTCCACAGAAGCCGGGAGGCGAGCGCCGAACTGGCAAAATGGGGTGTGACACTGAAGAGACAGCTGCCCGTCATCGGACGCGTGGTGCCCCCTGAAAAGATCTGCTTGAGGGATAATATTGTAAGTGACTGAAACCTTAACATTTATTTTTCAGCTCAAAAAAATAAAGCCTTTAATCACATATCTCTTTGATGCATGCTCGTCAGGAAAGTATTCAGAAAGCCCTGCCATTATCTGTACCTCCACTTTTTGCTTATTCTTCCCTCACCCGGGCAGTTTGTGCGCCTTCATATAAAATATTGCGTAGTTACTAAAATGGATTTCACGTAAAGATTGAACAATTCGATTAGTGCTGCCAGAGTCCCGTATCCATCTGGATTTCCATCTCAGCCGGTCTTCACTTTTGCGCCTGGCATCCTTGTCAGGACCAACGACGGCCAATTAAGCGCCAGATCCACCCTGATCCAACAATCATCACCTATCCAGTAAATAGATAATAATTTTGGAGAACAGAATACTGTTTTAATCGTTGAGAGCTATAATCAAAATGACCATGAAAAAAAGCTAAAATATATATATATTTTTTTTCTTCATGTATTTGCATATATGAAACCTTCAAGAAAATGCCGTATATTAGATCCAGTTTGGAGCATTTTACAAGTAGTTAATGCATGCAATAAGCATCAAGTTCCCCCAAAAAAGCCTTCAGTTTTAAATAGACATTTCCCTTTAAATAAAATAAAAACACCCTGTAAGCATTTGCTGATCGATAGAAGCCACAACAAATATTAAAGTCCAACAAGACCCCTCTGAATTGTTTGATTTCTGTGAGTGTCCTTTAGTTCTCATTCACACAAGTCTGTCTTTGGACCATGTGGACATGAGACAATATATGGACACACAAGTGATTCTTCACACCGATAGTTGGTCCTTGTGGGAAAAGAAAGCTCAGCGTGCTCTAGTCTGGTCCATTGTATGTAACAGAATGCTGCACAGAGGGGTACAGCACAGAGGGGTACAGCACCGATGGGCCCAGCATGGACGGGCACAGCACGGATGGGCACAGCACGGACGGGCGCAACATGGAAGAGCGCACTGAGCTTCACATGAAGTCAATCACAACCGCAATTTGTAGACATAACTGGCCTTACTTTTCACATGGCCGTCGAAACCTGGCCTTATTTTCACTATAAGAATTGTCCTGCGTGTATTGTTGCTCTCAACAGTGTTAAAAACCCAGAAGGAACTCCTGCTGGAGATGTGGACTGGGTATAATGGCCGTGTATGGAAATGAAAATATTCTCTTAAATTCTTTTAACATTAATGAGATAATCCTTTTCCAGTGCCAACCCGACTCTGCTGCCGACTGGTCCCGGAATACCAAGAATGGGAGAATGATCTGCGCCAAGCCTCTGTCCAAATGGATTCTGCTATTCGGTCACCGCAGTGCGGATGTGGCTGAAAAGCTGACCCACTGTCTGATGAAAGTGGGTGAAGGGATGGGTTTCCCTATCGACTACCCCAAAATGTAAGACATACTTTATACTTATATATGTGTTTTTAACCCGATGTTGTTTTGTCTTTTATCATAAGTTCATACATTTTATGATGTTTTGATGTCTTCGGCATCACAATGATTTCATGTTTGTCGATATCCTGTACTGATCCCGAGTTACATCCTGTATTATACTCCAGAGCTGCACTCACTATTCTGCTGGTGCAGTCACTGTGTACATACATTACTGATCCTGAGTTACATCCTGTATTATACCCCAGAGCTGCACTCACTATTCTGCTGGTGCAGTCACTGTGTACATACATTACATTACTGATCCTGAGTTACATCCTGTATTATACTCCAGAGCTGCACTCACGATTCTGCTGGTGCAGTCACTGTGTACATACATTACATTACTGATCCTGAGTTACATCCTGTATTATACCCCAGAGCTGCACTCACTATACTGCTGGTGCAGTCACTGTGTACATACATTACATTACTGATCCTGAGTTACATCCTGTATTATACTCCAGAGCTGCACTCACTATTCTGCTGGTGCAGTCACTGTGTACATACATTACATGACTGATCCTGAGTTACATCCTGTTTTATACCCCAGAGCTGCACTCACTATACTGCTGGTGCAGTCACTGTGTACATAATTACATTACTGATCCTGAGTTACATCCTGTATTATACTCCAGAGCTGCACTCACTATTCTGCTGGTGCAGTCACTGTGTACATACATTACTGATCCTGAGTTACATCCTGTATTATACCCCAGAGCTGCACTCACTATTCTGCTGGTGCAGTCACTGTGTACATACATTACAATACTGATCCTGAGTTACATCCTGTATTATACTCCAGAGCTGCACTCACTATTCTGCTGGTGCAGTCACTGTGTACATAATTACATTACTGATCCTGAGTTACATCCTGTATTATACTCCAGAGCTGCACTCACTATTCTGCTGGTGCAGTCACTGTGTACATACATTACTGATCCTGAGTTACATCCTGTATTATACTCCAGAGCTGCACTCACTATACTGCTGGTGCAGTCACTGTGTACATGTGGGGAGGAGGACTCCCAGACAGTGAAAGGACAGGTACCCAGGGGACCGCCATCAGGGTTCCTGAGGGAACGATGCTGGGAGAACAGTAAAGAGAGAGACTTGACTGAAGTTGTCAGTGAAACAGGGGGCGGGGCAAGGGTAAAAGAAGCAGGGGGCGCGCTGAAGTGGCAGTTGACAGAGAGCAGGACAACAGACAGGAAGCCGTGTGAGACAGAGAGGACCAAGGGAGCGGACGGTGTGTTGTGGAGAGACCGACAGAGGCCTGTGAAAAGGAAGCTACAGACTTACCGACTAGTGACACGTGAGAGCCTTGCACCGGCGGCCGCTCCCCTCATGCGGTCACATACAGCCGCCCCCCGCTTTTTCCCGTCCTGCTGTGACAAGTCCACGACCTCCACTGACCGCTCCGACTAGAGACTATTCCTTTACGGCGGTCAGGACACTGCCCCCCTGCCATCACCGGCCCCAGGGGGCGCCACCTCGCTACAGGCGTCAGTAGAGGCCCCCGTCCGGTTTGCTGAGGGACTCTGGGCAGAGACTGGTGAACGGTTACATTTAGAGACTGCGTCATCACCACGCCCATCAGCATTGTTTCTTCAGGGCCTGTTGCGCCCCATCGTCACCGTTTCTTCAGGGCCTGTTGCGCCCCATCGTCACCGTTTCTTCAGGGCCTGTTGCGCCCCACCGGCATCGTTTCTTCAGGGCCTGTTGCGCCCCATCGTCACCGTTTCTTCAGGGCCTTTTGCGCCCCAGCGGCATCGTTTCTTCAGGGCCTGTTGCGCCCAGCTTCATCCTGGAGTATTGAGGCGTCAAGGCAGCCGCATCAGCGACCTCTACGCGGCCACGTCTGTGAACCTGACCGACCCCTGGAAGGATAAGTTTGTTATAGTAGATAAAGACCCCCAGTTTGGTCATACATGGCCTATAGCACCCCGGGCAAACCGGGTTAGTCGCATCCATAATAAGAAAGTGTTGTTAGGTTTGTTGAGTCCCTGCGTGGACTGGTTATTGTTAACCCCTTTTGTTTGCTCATTATAGCCCCAGCGGCTACAGTTTATAAAAGTTGTTTCCACAAACCACACTCAGTCTCGTGCCTCATCACTGCATCCTGCGAAGCTGCTGAACCCTGCATACATACATTACATTACTGATCCTGAGTTACATCCTGTAGATCTTTCATTATAAAAATTAAAAACATAACAATAATACTAACAGAAACAAAACAGAAATATAAGCCAGAAAATAATCAGTATACTGAACACTGGTGCAGCCGCTCATTCTCGCCTCACACACTTATTATACATACTGTATATACAGAATAATAACTAATACTAACTACTTTCACCTTCTGGTCCAGTCACCAAACAAAGTAATAACCACATACAAATAAAAAAAAAAAATAGCAAACAAAAACTATATACATAAACTTTTTTTTTTTTAAACATACATATATATATATATATATATATATATATATACATCCGCACATACAAGCACAAACTATACAAATATATACAAGAATAAACTAAACACCACACACTCAAGCCCACCATTCCCAACCTCCGCATTGACCTGAGAGCTGGTCCTGCGCCTCATGCCTCATTCCATGTCCGATGTCCATAGGCCAGATCAGGCAGTGCCAGTTTTCCCCCCAAACACACCATTGTCCTATAGTCCCTCAAGATAAACCCACCTCCCCCCTTACTCTGTCGCCTCATTGGGGGACACAGAACCATGGGTGTTATGCTGCTGTCCACTAGATGGCGACACTATGCATAATCTGAAAAAGATTATCTTTGGCTCCTCCTCTGCAGTATACACCCCTGGACGGCGTCAGCCTTCTCCAGTTTTTGCTTAGTGTCGCAAGGAGGCACACCTTTTTTTCCGTTCTCTCTTTTTTTTCGTCAGGAACAGATGAAGAAAAGTGGGTCTCCAGCGAGACATGGCTCCTTCCTTGGCCGCCTTTTTAGGGGTGCCCGGTTGAAGTTGAGATGGCTATTCCCCATGTCGCTCCTTCCCCAGTCCTGCGGGTACTGGTCCGAAGTTGAGTCCCCCCCCTCCTTCCCCAACCCCTTTGGGGTCTGGGTTGAGGTTGAGGCGAGGATGAAGACCCCCTGACGGTGACAGACGCACCCTCCCTAATCCCCCGCAGGGGGCATTAGGTTGAGACGCCTCAGGTAGGGTTGGAGAATAGGCACCATTCCGCAGCTTCCAGGGAGCCCAGACCAGCTGAGGGATCCTGTTGGGGCCGGGGGAGGGTGCGGACTGGCATGGCACAGCAGAGACAGGGCTTTTCTGCGTCCCTGTCTCTGCAGCAGCAGTGGCTCCATAGCGCTCCAGGGGCCCCCCATACAAGAACCGCCTTTTCCCCGCCCCCCGGATGACTAAAATGACACGCTGGAGTGTCATAGAAGGGGCGGATTGAGGCAGAAAGGGCGCGTTTTTACACAGCCCAGCGCACCCTTTTCAGCTCTCCGCCCTCTCCTCAGTGTCCCGGTGGCCATCTTTTTTTTGGATGAGATCCAGGAGAGGAGCATCACAGCGGTCTCCGGGGGGCACAGAACTGGGATCTGTCGGCGCTGGACCTAGGGGCACACCGGTGGGGTAAGCTCACATCTGGGTTCTCATTACTCAGCTGTGAATCCATACTTCCTATAAGGCTCTCTGTGGGTTCCCTCTGCGTAGCCACCCCTGTACGATCCCTGATAGCCAGCCTCTGTGCACTATGCCGGGCTCAAGGAAGAGAACCAGGCAGGAATGTTTCTATGCATTCTGCACAGCCTGCAAAGCCACGCTTCCTAGTGGCAGCACATATCCGCACTGCCGGGACTGCATCCAGAACTCTGGGTCAGAACCCCAGGGAGTCCCTACTGACGCTTCAGTGTCAGAGGCCACGCCGGAATGGGCAACTCAGATGTCACAGTCTATGACACAGTCCATAGACAACCTAACTGCCACATTGCTGCAAGCTCTGCAGAGTCGGGCCCCGGCTATGGACGTTACACAGCAAACGGACAGCTTGTCTCAGGAACATGCTGCTTCCGACTCTCACAGACGTAAGCGGACCCACAGGTCTCGATCACCTGAGTCGTCCTATAGCACAAGGTCGTCCCCCTCCAGGGAGAGACACCGTCATTCCAGGTCTCCTAGGCAGTCCCCTGTCACAGACAATTTACCACAGAGATCCCCCACCACAGAAGACCCCCGCCCCAGGTCGCCCTCCAGGGATCACCTTAGCGAGGCACAGGATTCGGAGGGCATCTGTGACTCCGACTCAGATAACGAAACGGAGAGGTCCGTGGTACCTTCTCCCCCTAGCAATACAGCGCTAGTTGAGGACATAATCTCTGCCATTCGTCGGGTGCTAAAAATTCCAGAGTCGGCCCCGGAAGTCCCAGAACATAGGATTTGCTTCGAAAGTGTTCAGAAACCACCTAAGGTCTTCCCTAATCACCAGGAGTTTGAGGAAATACTTACCAAACAGTTTGCGCAGCCTGAGAAAAAATTTTCTAATCGCAAATATTTGGAAGCGAAGTACCCCTTCCCACAGAAAGACACCAAACAATGGACAGATCCACCTGAAGTGGACCCCCCGGTTTCTAGGCTAGCAGCGCAGACCTTACTCTCTCTGCCAGATAGCTCAACCCTCAGGGACGCAGCAGACCGGCAAGTATAACGCATGGCTTGTTCTATTTTCGAAGCGGCAGGCGCCTCTCTGGGCCCTGCGTTTGCTTCAGTTTGGGCGGCCAAGGCCATCCTGGCTTGGGCCAAAAAACTACAGGAAGGGTCTTCAAGCTTCAAATCCCAAGCTCTCGGACCAAGCAGTCCAGATAGCAGTGGTAGCAGACTACATGCTTCATGCAGCCCTGGATTCCGCAAGAGGTGTAGCGGGAATAGCATCAAACGCCATCACGATCCGACGCATCCTCTGGCTGCGAGAATTGAAAGCGGATGCGGCCTCAAAGAAGTCCCTCACGCGACTTCCGTATCTTACTGGAAGACTTTTCGGCGAAAAGTTGGACACAATGATAGCCAATACCACTGGGGGTAAGAGTACCTCTCTCCCTCAACTAAAACCGAAACGCACGTTTAAACGAAGAAACCAGACGTGATTCCGATCCTTTCGGAATTCCTCAGGCTGGTCCGTCTCGCGCCCAGCGCAAAACCGTAACCGCTCTCCACGCAGGGACAACCCACGGACGCAGCAGCGACCGGACAGGTCTTAGCAGTCGAAAGCAGGCCAAGCGAAACCCAAGGGAGGAAAACCTAAGAACTTCGCTTCATCATGACTCACGAACTCCGGAAGACACCCCACCAGTAGGCGGCCGACTTTTACTCTTCCAGCAAGTCTGGCTGCCTATTACAGAAGACAGGTGGGTCAGGGAAATAGTGTCTTCCGGATACAAGATAGAGTTCACTTCCGCTCCACCGAACCGGTTCTTCCTTTCTATTCCTCCAACACCACCAGACAAGGCTCGTGCTTTCCACCAAGCGGTCTCCTCTCTCCTTCAAGCAGGAGTTGTGGTGCTGGTTCCCGCGAACGAGAGATTCCGAGGGTTCTACTCAAATCTGTTCGTAGTCCCCAAGAAAGGAGGCAGCATCCGACCCATACTGGACCTAAAACAGCTCAACAATTACGTACGGGTCCGTCATTTCCGCATGGAGTCCCTCCGGTCCATCATTGCATCCATGGAGCAGGGAGAATACCTTGCCTCCATAGACATACAGGATGCGTATCTGCATATACCAATTGCTCCCGCCCACCAAAGGTTTCTCAGGTTCGCGGTCAACCAAAGCCACTACCAGTTTGTCGCCCTTCCGTTCGGACTCGCCACGGCTCCAAGAACGTTCACCAAAGTAATGGCGGCCACCATGGACATTCTGCACTCAAGAGGCATACTAGTCGTCCCGTATCTGGACGACCTCCTCATCAAGTCTCCCACTTTCAAAGACTGCGAGGTCAGTGTCTCAATCACAATAGACACACTGAGTCGCCTGGGATGGCTAGTCAACCTACAGAAATCCTCGACTATCCCAAGTCAGACTCTAACATTCCTGGGAATGTTATTCGACACCTCCAGGGGCCTGGTGCTCCTTCCCAAGGACAAGACACTGGCCATCCGTCTGGGAGTTCGTAAACTCCTTCGCAGTCCTCCTCGATCTCTCCGGTTTGCCATGAGAGTCCTCGGCCGGATGGCAGCAGCAATAGAGGCAGTGCCATTTGCCCAGTTTCACCTCAGGGTCCTTCAACTAGCCATACTCAGATCTTGGGACAGGAATCCCTTCTCCCTCGACAGGGAGTTCAGGTTGACGTCGTCAACCAGGAGGTCCCTGCATCGGTGGCTCAAACAAACCTCGCTTACACGAGGGAAGCCCTTTCTCTCCGGACAATGGAAGATCCTGACTACCGATGCAAGCCTGACAGGCTGGGGGGCGGTGCACCTACATCACAGGGCACAAGGCAAGTGGTCACCGAGGGAAGTGACATTGCCCATCAATATTCTGGAAATCAGGGCCTTTGATCACTTGCTTGCAGACTCGCACATACGGATACAGTCGGACAATGGCACGGCTGTGGCATACGTGAACCACCAAGGCGGGACCCGCAGCGCCCAGGCGATGAGAGAAGTGGCACATATCCTCCGCTGGGCGGAAGACACGAGGTCTGTACTTTCTGCGGTTCACATTCCGGGTGTAGAAAACTGGGAAGCCGACTTCCTCAGCAGGCAAGGAATGGACTCGGGGGAATGGTCTCTCCATCCCGAGATTTTTTACCAGATCTGTCAACGCTGGGGAACCCCGGAGGTGGACCTAATGGCATCCCATCTCAGTACCAAGGTCCCCAATTTCATGGCCAGGACACACGACCCGCGGTCGCTCGGAGCGGATGCCCTGGTCCCAGTTCCGACTCCTGTACATTTTTCCACCCCTCCCCCTAATCTCCAGGGTCGTGAGGAAGATCAAGCAAGAGGGAGTTCCAACCATCCTCATCGCGCCAGACTGGCCCAGACGTACATGGTACGCCGACATCGTTCAACTTACAGCAGACGCCCCCTGGCGTCTACCCGACCGCCACGAACTTCTGTCTCAAGGTCCGTTCTTCCATCAGAATTCAGGGGCTCTCAATTTGACGGCATGGCCCTTGAAACCTGGATTCTAACCCAGGCAGGTTTTTCACCGGCAGTCATTGCAACTATGATCAGGGCAAGGAAGCCTGCCTCCGCCAAGATCTATTATCGTACCTGGAGAGCTTTCTTTTCTTGGTGCGAATCTCATGGACAAGTCCCACTCCCTTATTCCCTCCCGAAGGTACTAGGTTTTCTTTAATCGGGCCTAGACGCCAAGCTATCCTTAGGCTCGCTTAAGAGTCAGGTGTCGGCGCTTTCAGTCCTTTTTCAAAAGCGCATTGCTATTAAACCGCAAGTAAGGACTTTCATCCAGGGAGTTTCCCGATTGGTTCCTCCCTACAAACGTCCGCTGGATACGTGGGACCTCAATCTGGTCCTGACAGCATTGCAAGCTCCACCCTTCGAACCTCTTAGAGGAGTTCCACTCTCCATTCTGTCTCAGAAAGTGGTTTTTCTAGTGGCGATCACCTCGTTACGCAGAGTGTCGGAATTGTCAGCACTTTCCTGCAGACGGCCTTTCCTAGCCTTTCATCAGGACAAGGTGGTTCTCCGCACGGTACCATCCTTCCTTCCGAAGGTTGTGTCCAACTTTCACCTCAATGAGGAGATTTCACTGCCATCCCTTTGCCCGGTTCCGGTTCATAGAGTGGAGAAGGCTCTGCATAAGCTTGACCTCGTCAGAGTATTGCGGATTTACGTGTCCAGGACTGCACCTTTCCGGAAGTCTGATTCCCTCTTCATTCTTCCAGAAGGTAGTCGCAAGGGACTGCCGGCTTCCAAGGCTACCCTTGCCAGGTGGCTCAAGTCCACCATACATGAGGCCTACCGACTTAACAGTTCCCCTCTTCCGGCCGGTATCACGGCACACTCTACACGGGCAGTAGGGGCCTCCTGGGCCATTCGGCATCAGGCTTCGGCACAACAAGTGTGTAAGGCGGCCACTTGGACTAGCCTACACATGTTTACGAAACACTACAGTGTTCATACCCAGTCCTCAGCGGATGCGAGCCTGGGTAGACTGGTTCTGCAGGCGGCGGTGCCCCAAATTTAGGGACCTGCTAGCACAATATTCGTCCATTGCTTCCCACCCAGGGACTGCTTTGGGACGTCCCATGGTTCTGTGTCCCCCAATGAGGCGACAGAGTAAAGGAGATTTTTGTGTACTCACCGTAAAATCTCTTTCTCTTAGCCTCTAATTGGGGGACACAGCAACCACCCTGTAGCCCTTATGGGCCATTGTTTACGGTTGAGTTCTCATATTGTTCTTTGAGCTCGTACATAGTAGCCTTCTTACAGGCATGGTTATGTTATTTGGTTACATTCCTCCTAATGCTTTTGCACAAAACTGGAGAAGGCTGACGCCGTCCAGGGGTGTAAACTGCAGAGGAGGAGCCAAAGTTAATCTTTTTCAGATTATGCATAGTGTCGCCTCCTAGTGGACAGCAGCATATCACCCATGGTTCTGTGTCCCCCAATTAGAGGCTAAGAGAAAGAGATTTTACGGTGAGTACACAAAAATCTCCTTTTTCCCACCACCCAACCTAACACCTACACCCAAATCTATATTCCCATATACAATATATATGGAAACAAACACTGTAATAACTGCAAACAAAGCCCAAGTTCGGCACCTGCAGCCCTACATCACTGTATACAGATCAGTGGAGAACGGCCCTATTTGTGCCCAGTCTCTCATACTCCAGAGAGCGCTCCTTCGCCAGGTCACCGAGTATGGTCCTAAACACATCGTCCATTGGGAGGATTTTCCGTTGCGTCAATACTAAGCATCGTGCGTTCCACGTGTGATATCTAACCACTATGCTAAATAGAAATAAGGTGCAGCAGTCCCGACCACCACGGTCTCCGAATGCTCCATAGGCCCATTCCACATAGGAGAGACCAGCCAGATGAGACCAGCCAATGGAGGCGCCCACCCTGTTGTACACCTCTGTGTTGAGGGGACAACGAAGCAGGAATTTGTCCATGCTTTCCAGCCCGGTACCAGAATGCTTCTGAGGACAGTTCCTGTCCTCAGAGCGCCTACACTTCAGATTGTCCCTCACATATAGTTTCCCATGAAAGCAGCGCCAAGCCAAGTCCCCAAACTTCGAAGGGATCCTGATAGAATTCAGGAGATGCAAACCCCACCCCAAGGTCCCTACTTGGGCAATCCCTGAGTGCCAGAAGCCTCTGGAAATGGGTCAACGGAACCCTATTGTCAAGGTGTTTCTTTGGCAGAGTCTTGATCTCCCACATTCCCAGACCTTCAGAACCAAGGTAGAGTAAGCCGGAAGATGTCCATACGGTGTGCGAAGATCCTTCACTTGCCCTCCTGTTTCCCATTCCTGGAAGAAAGACTGAAACCATTCCCTACAGGTGAATACCCACGAAGGAGCCCTCTCTTTTCATGGGTTTGCAATATTGATCTTAATGAAGGTATCCCAAGGAATACCACAGGGTTGACCATACCCAACCCTCCTAGTCTCCTCGTACGGTAAGTAACCTCCCTCTAGACCAGGTTCAGTCTATTCCTCCATAACAGTTGGCAGAACAAACTGTAGACCCGAGTCCAGAGACTCCGGCAAGATGCACACACTGCCCAGATAAATCCGTAAAGGGAGCAGGTAAGTTTTGATCAGGTTTACCCTTTTCCTTATGGTCAAAGACCAACCCTTCCATTGGTTTACCTTCTGAGTGGCGTTCTCTAGCCTGCTGTCGCAATTTTGTTTGGAGTAATCCCCCTGTCCAAATTCGATTTTTAAAAGGACTTTTGCAGAGAGTTTGAGTTCTGGAAGGGTGTCCGGGAGATCAAAACCAGGATCTCCTCCTCCCAGCCAGAGATTCTGACACTTATCCCAGTTGATCTTGGACCCGGATGCCTCCGAGTAGCGATTTAGCTCTGACATCAGCCACCCTGCCTCGTCCTGAGACTAAACAAAAACAGTGACATCAGCATATGCCACCACCCTCAGAGTGGCTTCCGGTGCTGCCCGGTCCATCCCGATGCCAGCCAACGGTCCACCCTCCTAAGAAGTGGGTCAATCGCAAACACATACAGCAGCTGGCTCAAGGGACAACGCTGGTGAACACCAGATCCAACCTCAAAAGAGTTGCCAATCCAATCGTTCACAAGTGGGAAACTCTTTGCCCCACTGTACACAGTCTTAAGCCAATCAACAACAACACCCTCCCCCCCCCCGGCAGGCCATATCTCAGAAGGACAAACCAGAGGTACTCGTAATTTGCCCGATCAAACGCTTTTGCCTGGTCCAGTGACAGCATGTACCCCTTCCAGTGACCAGCCCTACCCTGCTCCACTGCCTCTCAGACACAGAGGACAGCACTAAATTTGCTGCGGCCTGGAACAGAGCAATGCTGGGCCTCCAAAAGGTGTCGGGGTGCAAATTTCACCAACCGATTAAACAGCACATTTGACAGAACCTTCCTGTCTGCATTGAGAAGCGCTATGGGATGCCAATTCTCAGTGCAAGATGGGTCCTTACCCTTTTACAAGATGATCAGGGCAGACCTCCTCATTGACTTTGACAGAGTGCCCGAGGAAAGACACTCAATGAATACCTCAGTCAAGAGAGGACCCAAAGCGTCCTTAAAAGTCTTATAGAACTCAGATGTTAAGCCATCTGGACCGGGCGACTTTTTTATTTTTTATTTTTTTTTTATTTTGGGAAAGCCCTTCAATGGCCAACTTAACTTCCTCTTGCCTGATCATCTCTGTCAAAACGTCAGCCAGGAAAGCTGACATCTCATCCCAATCAAGATACCTCTTCCCCAAAAGGTGCGAATAGAAGGATCTGTCAACCTCCAGGATCCCTGATTGGGATCACCTCAGGGACCCCGTAGTGTCGACCAGTCCTGTAACCACTTTACTATTCACGGACATCTTGCAGTTTCTGTAAGGGTCGGGCGAGCGGTACTTCCCGTAATCCCTCTCAAAAAACAAAGATGCTTGTCTATCGTACTGACACCTCATAAGCAAAGATTTCACTCTGGAGATCTCCATTTGAGACAAGATGCTCGTGTTTCCCTCCTCAGACCCTGATACAGGCGGTACCTGCTTGAGGCTCGAGAGCTGGCGGAAGAATCTCGCCACCCTTTTCTTCAACATCTCCCACCACTCTGACCTACTACTACAAAGATCCAGTAAGGGTAACTGGCTCTGAAGAAAATCCTCAAAGGCCTGTCTGATCTACGCTTCTTCCAAGAGAGACGAATTGAGCCTCCAAAAAGCCTCTTCCCATCCGGAGGGTCTCTGTAATATTCAGAGAACACAAAATTAAACAGTGGTCGGAGAACTCCACCTCAACAACAGACACTGCTAAAGAGACAGCTTATTCCTTTAAATAAAACCTATCTATTCTGGACCTACAGTTACCTCTATGATAGGTGAACCCCTCGTGGCCTGAGGTGTGCCCAATGTGGACATCCACTAGGCGAGCCTCAATACCTATACTATTTAGGGCGACGCTATCATAAGTCAGCTTGTCTTTGGAACCTCCTCTATATCGTGGCCTCGTGACAGTATTGAAGTCCCCTCCAAAGACAACCTGCCGACACTTCTGGTCCCACTTAGATTGGGGGACCATAGATGTTAATGAACCAGAGCTCTTGTCCTTTCATGAAGACATTTAAAATCAGGCACCTCCTCATTTCTAACTCAATAACCCGTTGGCATTCCACCGATGCAGTAAAAAGGACCGCCACTCTGCTATACGGCTCAGCCACAAGAGACCAATAGGAGGGCCCGAGCCTCCACTCCCTCTTAGCTTTAAACACGTCTGTCATGTTTGGCAGCCTGGCTCTTGCAAAAAGAAAATGCCAGCTTCAACACGGCTGAGAAAATCAAAGGCCGCAAATCTAGCTGTATTTGACTTTATGCTGACAACATTAATGGACGCCAGTGTCAACAGAGTGGATACCGCAATCATTGGTGATTGAGTTAAATGGCTTTCTTCTTCCCTCTCCCCTTATCCTCTGCCTCAGAGGAGGAATCCTTCCCGCACTTTAATGACACGGAGGTATCCATTCCCGCATGTTTTTTCTTTTTATCGTCCTCGTCTCCAGACTCTGGGCCAGTCTCTCCTTCCAAGGACCTTTCATTCCCAGAAGAAGGAGACTCGACACCCCCTGTAAGCCCCGCCGAAGCCGAAACCTCACCCTCAGCTTCCTCCTCAGAGGAAGAGATAATCTCAAGGGCTTGGAACCGGTTAGGAAGACCAACCAGAGGGGAGTCAGTTTTTCCTTCCGTAGGTACCTTTGTCAGAGCGGGAGTAGACGTTTTATCTCCCTTCTTTCTCTTCTTTTTGGTGCCGAGCTTTGCCTTGTCCTCTAGCCACTGCCTATTATACTTTCATAATAGGAGGATTCAAAGGCAGGGGCGCTTTCTTCTCTGTGGATCCTCCTGACCTCCTCATCCAACTCATCATCCCTTGGGGCCTCAGCAGGAAGACTGGCATCCAGGACAGAGGCCACCTCAGTAGCCCGGAGCTCGCCCAGCTCCCTCTTTGCGCTTGTCTAGACGCCACAGCTGGGCAGGCGTCTTTTTATTGCTTTTCCTCCTTGGCCCCTCAGCTCCGTCACCCCTGCTAGTCCCTTCCCCAGCAGAATCAGCCTCACGGCTTTCTCCCACCGGGGTCACGACTGCATTAGCGAAGGCGCTAGGACAACAGCTGAATGGGTGACCTAAGTCACCACACAGGTGGCACCTAATCTCCACACAAGATGCAGCAAAATGGCCGACATCCCCACACAATGCACATTTCTGCACAGTGCAGTTTGCACTAAAGTGTGTTAGGTCGCCGCACCTGTCACAGAGCTTCGGTTGACCCTGGTAGAAGACTTGGATACGATCCCTACCCAGGACGGCAGATGATGGAATGTGGGCAACCGTACCATCTGAACGCTTCAGTTTTACCATAAACGTCCAGGCCCCTGACCAGATACCAAACTCATCACGGTTTTTCTTTGGCATCTCTACCACCTCTCCATATCAGCCAAGCCACGTCATATTGTCATAACAAGAAAGCGACTCGTCACAAGTCATCACGGTCACTTTCTCGACTTGGTTTGGTGAGACACCGCCTGAATAGCAAAGTTTCGCCAGCCAGGCTCATGTTTTGCCAACTTATAATTCGACCAGAAGAGCTCAAGTCCCTCTGGCCGAACAAAGCTTACATCAAACTCAGGTGTGGAATAAGGATGTATCAAGGCATAGATGTCAATGCCAGAGGTAAAGAGATTGAGACATGAAATAAATGAGAGCTGGAGGTATGGAAAGTCTTCATTAGAGAAAAGAGTGGTCCCTTTAAGGAAAAACTGATGAATGAAGACAGATTTAGAGAAATGGCTGATAACAGAGAGCAAAGGCAGATGGGGCTGCAGCCTGAAAGCCAGGTGGATGATTATGATGACCAGCAGAAAGCACTACCTCGTGGCCTGCAAAGTTACCCGCAGGCCACGTGCAGCAAGCTCCCTGCAGGACAGGCGTCATTGACATCTGGTCGCAGTTCTGCTGGCTCTGGGGAGGACAGTGACAACAGCGGCCAGGGAGGGGCGCTAATGGCGGAGATCAAGCTCCTGGAGTCCCCAGTGTGCCTTCAAAACTTCCATCTCGGTGACCATTTACCGGAGGAGGCACCTGGGGGCCAGAAGAAAAAGGCTAAGAAAACCAACAAGCCAAAGCTACAGGAATCGGTAAGCTACGTATATGCCCCCCTCCCTGTACCCCGAGTCAGCTGCAGAGTCAGCTCGCTGTATAAGCTGCGTTGCCCAGCCCAAGTTTTGCTGTGGATCCGGTGCAAAGGCGCGGGGAGATTACAATGCAACGTAGTGAGGTGCATTTGTCATTTTAACTTGTGACATTGTCATAGAAAAATAAAAGCCTTCCCAGACCAGCCATGGAGGCCTGTAGGTGTTGCTCCCTGTGTGGCTGTGGTGCTTGGTTGCCCTTCCAGCCTTGATTGAACCCTTATGTGAATTCATGCCGCCTAAAAGCAAACAGGAATGTAGCAGAATTCAGAGTGCAGCTCCGGATATGACTTCTTACATTTTCATTACCTTTAGCCTAGTTTTCCTGCTCCCATTTACTGCGTGGATATATTTTCTAGGCTTTGTGGTTTCCTCTTGTATATTTAGCAGTGGCTTCGGTAAAGAGCGATATCAATTCTCCTATATTGTTCTGTTCACAAAAAGGCGCTGCGACGCCGAACATGAGCTATTAGACAAAAGGCCGGGAGTTAAATCCGCTCTGATTTGGGAAGTTTGCAGCAACCCTTCTTTTCGACTGCATTTTTTATTCTTGTCTGAAGTCTTTTCATCTGCACAAATAAAGTGACACATGAGGGATTAATGAGAGCGATTTGTTTACATCTTCAATTTTTTGAGTCCAGTTGTGTGTCTGAACATGGGTGAGCGGAGAGCCCCAGCGCAGGAGATAAGACTTTAGTGTAACAGAATAATAAACGCTGGATTTTTTAGCAATTTGCATATTCGGGACAGCGGGAGGACTGGGAATGATACAGATAGATGAGGAGCGGACTTTTTTTTTCTTCATGTGTTTGCTGCTGTTTGTCGTATTTCGGGCAAGTTTTTCTCGTCTTACACACATATTGCTGTGGGCAAACAATATAGTGTACATGGAAGGCGGCAACCTGGCTGGAACCTGGAGGGCGTGGTTATGTAGCCAAGGAAGAAGGAGGCAAACTGAGAGAGCTCCTGAAAATCCTGCTTCCATCCTGCGTCTGTGGCCTCATAATTGCAACGCACCTGTCAGCATTCGTGACATCTGGATGCCGGGGACCCCGGTGGACCCCGCTGGGAGACGTGAGGTAGCTCTGGTGAGCTGAAAGCCGGGGGAGCCGGAGCGGGCGGCAGGGCTTGCGCGGGGCGGCGGCCATCTTAAGACGCGCGTCTTATCAGTAAGAGCTGCAGCGTCCAGCTTCCATTGCCACAGTGCTACTGGACGGTGACTCACATCCTGAGGACACAAGGGACTCACGGTGAGTGCCCTGAAAAATTGGGCCCTGCATTCCTCCCTTTCATTAATAGATTCACTGTGCCGCTGGCGCTACTTCTGTGGGGACTTCTGTACCCCCCCCCACTGATGCTGTCTCTGCGAGGGCTGTGGTCTCTATCCCCCCCCCCCCCCCCGGCTGTGACAAACCTCGCTGCTGCAGCAGCACCAGACACTGCCCTTCCTGATCCATGTGACTCCCCCTACATAGGAGTTACTTCTGTGATATATCTCTTTTTACAAGCCCTGCTGTGCATATAATTGGGGGAAAGTCCCCAGAGCCTGCACCTCTGGTTGTCCTGTGGCGCTGCACTGTCACTGATTGAGTCGATCTAAAGGATCAGCAGTAGCAGAAAAATTAAAAGAATATGTCAGACCCGACCCCTCTGAAAGTGTACGGGTTCCCAAAAATAACCCTTCACAAGCTCAGCGAAAAAGCCGTCCCACTGGGGGCGAGGAGGAGAATGAGCAGGAAGAACTGACCCTCAAACAGGCGTCTGAACAGCTAATGCAAGCCATCTCCTTAACCAGGACTTCTCTGACAGAGAAGATAGAAGACGTGTATACTGAGGTGGGGCGACTCCGACAGGACATGCAAGCTATGCGAGGACGCATTACGGAAGTAGAGACGAGAGTATCCCAGGTAGAAGACACCATCGCACCTATGGAGGTCAAGTTGACAAAGGTGGCAGGCTCTATGAACGCCTGGAAGCAAAAAGCGGACGATCTGGAGAACAGGATGCGTCGAAATAACATTCGTGTCATTGGACTTCCGGAGCGTTCAGAGGGTCAACATCCTGAGCAATTTCTGGAAGGCTGGCTTAAGGCCTCTCTGGGGGATGAATTTTCTCCAGTATTCGCCGTCGAAAGAGCGCATAGGGTTCCTACAAAACCCCTTCCTCCGGGAGCCCCACCTAGACCCTTCTTGGCGCGTCTCCTCAACTGTAAAGACAGAGCCACCATTCTGCGTCTCACACGGCAAACAAAAAAGCCCCATCAAATTTGATAATGCTGTGATTTCCATTTTCTCGGATTTTTCCATGGAACTTCAGAAGCAACGGGCACAATTCATCGAAATTAAGAGGCGGCTCAGAGAGAGGAACATCTTGTATTCCATGATCTACCCAGCCTGGCTCCGGGTTGTACACAGGGGCTCATCTATGGTTTTTACGGATCCAGCGGAGGCGACTGAGTGGCTGCGGTCCCATGGGGGATCCCCTGCAAAGGAATCCTAATGTACTTGCTGCCAATTTGAATCCTTCAATTAGAGGGCCAGTTGGGGCTTCCTCAGCGGGTATCCAGTTTAACAGCAATACCGGACACTGAGTTCAGTGATGGTATCCCTTTATTTTTTTTTCAATAGGGGCGTGGGACTCTGCTCCTATACTTCTAGACTAATGTTTTGTTTTTTTCTTTTTAATAATCTCAGTTTTAATAGTTTTTTAGGTAGTAGTCGCAGTCAGTGGCAACCCTGTCTTCTGTGTGATGTTTCCAATCTCTGCTCGGGTACTAGCATACGCCATATTCGGGCAGGCAAAAATGGGGTCTGAAATAATATGTATGACCTGGAATGTGAGGGGCATTAAGACCACCCGAAAGAAAATCAAGGTATTCTCGCAGATCAGGCAATGCCGTACGCACATTGTGGCCTTGGTGGAGACGCACCTGACCAGGAATACTGCTCGGTGTGTGCAGAAACCGTGGGCACAATGGTATAGCCATTCATTTCATACCAGTTATTCAAGGGGGGTCTCGCTATTGATACATAAGGACATTAGATGGGAGGCCAGGGAGGCCCGAAGGGATCCTGAGGGACATTTTGTATTTGTGCATGCACTTATTAATTCCAGACAATATGTTATTCTATGTATTTACAACCCCCCTCCAGCCAATATGTCTATTCTCCAGAAGGCGATGGGTTTCGCCCTGAACTATCCAGACGCAGATGTCATATGCATGGGGGATTTCCACCAGGTCATGAATAATCCTCTTGACAGGCTGAGATTGAGTGATGAAGGGCGGGGGGAGTCTCTCCCACAAGTTATATCCCAACTATCGCGGTTCATGGAGTGCAGTGGATGACTGGATTTATGGAGACTGCGACATCCCGAGAAGAGGAAATATACTCGCCATTCATCCACTAAGCACTCCTTGTCACGTATAGATTACATATTTGGATCTGGTGGTCTAGTAACGTGGGTAGATAGTATAGAACATGGCAGTAGGGGGATTTCAGATCATAGCACTATCGTTCTTAAACTTAGAGTAAATACGGACCACTCAGCAACAAGATGGCTTGGAAATTAAACCCTTTTTGGCTGAAATTGATAGAATCACCCGATAGAACGATCGATCAATTACATTGCTTCATTTCGTCCCACCCTGAACCTCGGAATGTTAACTTATTTTGGGATGCCCTTAAGGCATACTTGAGGGGCTGCTTATTCTCTTCGATCTCTTATATAAAACGGGTGACATCAAGGGAGGATGATGAGGTGGAGCAGCGATTGAGAGACTCGGAGGCCACCTACATATCTGATCAGACTAGTGGCAATAGGGTGGAGTGGCTAGCTGCTCAAAGATTATATACTCAACACATAGACACCAGGTCCAAACGTAAATTATTTTTTGCCCGTCAATCTTATTTTGAGCTGGGGAACCAGGCAAGTAAATTATTGGCCTATTTGGTACGTCAGCACAACAATACTAACACAATATTACAGATCTGTAGCTCAGATGGTACTCTGGTGTCTTCAACTGAAGAAATACTGAGCTGCTTCCATAACTATTATAGATCACTGTACAACTCTAGAAGTGATGTTGATGGTCAGGGGTGTTTGGAATACCTGTCGGATATCACATTTCCCACTCTGAGCCCTTCCCAGCGGACCTTTATGGATGCTAAATTTACTCTGGAGGAGATAGAGAATGCCATAACGGACATGGCGTCTGGGAAGGCCCCTGGACCTGATGGATTTCCCATTGAATTATATAGGAAATACCGAGAGATATTAGCGCCACTGTTGTTGATGGTGTTCCAAGGGATTTGGGAGGGAGGGTCTATGCCAGAGTCCTTCTATGAAGCTAACATAATAGTACTTAAAAAAGAGGGGAAGAACCCATTAGACTGTGGATCTTATCGTCCCATATCATTAGTGAATGTGGACTATAAGATTTTTATGAAAATTTTGGCTACCAGGTTGAATTCGATTATATTAGAACTTATACATCCTGATCAAACTGGCTTTATGCCTGGTAAAAGCACTTCTATACTTCTATTAATATTAGACAAGTCCAGTCGGTGGTCCAATATAGCTCCCTGGTACCAGATAATCAATGGCCATTGGCATCGCTGGATGCGGCCAAGGCTTTCGACTCCCTTGAGTGGCCCTTCCTATGTGCATGTTTACAGAAATATGGGTTTGGCGACAGGTTTCTAAAATGGATTAGTACATTATATATGAAATGTAAGGCTCGTGTAAATAGTTCTATATCGGAGTCCTTTTCATTACATAGGGGAACCCGTCAGGGTTGTCCCCTTTCTCCGGCCCTTTTTGCCCTGGCGATCGAGGCATTGGCTATTCGTATAAGATCTTCCCCTAATAATTGAAGGTATAGAAATAGCGGGTCGAGTAGACACCATAGGCTTATACGCTGATGACATGGTGATTTTTATGGGTAGCGCGGAGGACACATTGGCACGGGTAATAGCCACTATCAATAAATTCAGTAAATATTCTGGTTTATATATAAATTGGGAAAAGTCTGCCCTGATGCCCCTCTCCCATGCCCCGATGCCACGACTAGAGGCCCTCTCCTCATTACCTTTTGTACCCAGTTTCAAATATCTAGGTGTTCACATATCTCAAAGCAGTTTGTTAGATTTGCGGCTCAACATACACCCTTTGTTGGAAATGGTTAAAGCTAAATTTCTAATCTGGAGTAAACTCCCGCTTTCTGTAAATTTAATCAAAATGATACTGCTCCCAAAGCTCAGCTACTCTCTTCAGCACAGTGCTGTGGTAGTACCCCGATCCTTCTTTGCAAATTTGAACTCTCAAATTACATCTTTTGTATGGGGAAAAGCTAGACCCAAACTCAGGCTGTCCTCTCTGCAAAGACCAAAAAGGGAAGGTGGGGCAGCGCTACCAGACTTTTTCTATATTATCTGGCCAGACAGGCCAAAGCCATATGTAAGTGGATGCCTGATGATCACCTCCCTAACTCTGAAAGCCACTTGCTCCACACCGCACGAGTTAGCTGTCTGCTGGGCTTCTTAGAATTGGCACGCCTGGCACGATCAGTGTGGAGGCAAATTAAGAGAGTAATTGGATTTGGAGACATAGTGGCTGAAATGCCCCTGTGGAATAATGGTTATTTTCCGGCATTGCTTGAACACCCGTCTGCCGAGTTCTGGACTCAACACAATGTTTCCTCAGTAGGCGATTTGCACGATCATGGAACCTTGGTGTCTTTTGAACAATTACAGGTCAAATGTAACGTCCCAAGATCCCAATTTTTCCGTTATCTACAATTGAGGTCGGCCTTTCAATCACACATGAGAAATATGGGGGTAAACAAAGCTATATCGTCTCTGCCCTTGATAGGCATCTTTAAATCACAAGGTCCCCAGGGTCTCCTCTTCACTTTGTACACATATATGCTATCGGTAGGGGCGGTATCCGCCATAAACTCGGTTAAAGGGAAGTGGGAGAGGCTCATCCCGAATGCACAGGGAGAGGAATGGGGAGAAATTCTGGAATCTCCGATCAGGGTGTCTCCGTCTATCAATAACAGAATGACACAATTATATATTATAAATCAATCATATCTGACCCCGACCCGACTATTTAGGATGGGCAGATTCCAATCATCGGAATGCTTGAGATGTCACTCATTGGATGCAGACTTTATTCACATGATTTGGCAATGCCCTATTATTGCACAATATTGGAAGGAGTTGACATCATTATTAACTTCCCTGGTGCAAGCTCCTGTTCCCCTTGAGCCGCTGGTTTGCCTGTTTGGGGTGTGGGATGATGAATCTTGGGATCATTATATCGGGATTTTTTTTACCGGAAACGTTATTTATGGCACGAAAGGTTCTGGCACTGCGTTGGATGGGGAGCTCATGTCCCTCCCTCAGGATTTGGATCGAATTGGTGAATGTGGTTATTCCATATGA
Source organism: Dendrobates tinctorius (assembly GCF_039654945.1). NCBI lineage: Eukaryota > Metazoa > Chordata > Amphibia > Anura > Dendrobatidae > Dendrobates > Dendrobates tinctorius. Next base: position 8,374,678 of record NW_027361743.1, on the reverse strand, counting down.
GCGTACACAGTATCGAAATAGAGGGTGCCCGGGCAAATTTGAAAAGATCTGGGAGAGGTGGAATTCCTCTCACCTTACCTTGTAGGAGTGAGACATTGCATAATAATTGGCTGATTATGTGGAACTAGGCTGCGAACTGGTAATTATATTTTGGTTTAGGAAGTTAAAAAGACTTTATTGATCGAATAACAATATAAAAGCTTGCATGGTTTACCTGACACTACATTTTATTCCATGTGTAAACTGAGATATGCATTTTGTTTTATATCAATACTGTGGAAAGTATATGTGCTTTATGCAATGCTTATCATCATATATAAGTGTGTATGTTGTTTGTCTTGTTTATGGTTAATAAACGAATGTAAAAAAAAAAAAAAACTAGCTGGAACCTGGTAGCCACAGTCCCGTTTTATAAGCCTCCCAAGAAGCTGGCAGATACCACCCAAATTTGTAAATAGCAAAGGTACCAATTGCCAGTATAGGACTGACTCTTCCAAATGGAGTCGTCTTCTGTTTCACCTTTCAGATTCATTATTGCATCGTAGCCTAGACACATCAAAGCCACAGGGACTACGTTATAGTTACAATACTGAATGTGACGTGTACAGTGCCCCAGGAACAGCCACAGTTCCCCAGGCATCTTAGTCAATATGAAGCTAAATTGGAGTGCCCAGTGTCAGGCAGCTGCCACCAAAGCAAATAGGGTCATGGGATGCATTAGAAGAGGTCTGGGGACACGAGATGAAAACATAATTCTCCCTCTGTACAAATCACTCGTCAGACCACACTTGGAGTATTGTGTGCAATTTTGGACGCCGGTGCTCAAGAAAGACTGAACTTGAAAGGGTTCAAAGGCGGGCTACTAAAATGATAAATGGAGTTGGTTCACTACAATACCCAGAAAGGTTATCAAAATTAGGTCTATTTACTCTAGAAAAGAGAAGACTTAGGGGAGACTTAATATATATGTACAAGTATATCAGAGGGCAATACAGAGATCTCTCCAATGAACTGTTTGTACCAAGGACTGTGACAAGAACAAGGGGGGCATTCTCTTCGTTTGGAGGAAATACAATTTCTGCACCAGCATAGAAGAGGGTTCTTCACGGGAAGAGCAGTGAGGCTCTGGAATTCTCTTCCTGAGGAAGTGGTGATGGCCAACTCACTGAATGAATTTAAGAAAGGAATGGATGCTTTTCTTGTGAGTAACAGTATAGAAGGTTATGAATAACAGAATATTATAGATAGATGGTTGACCCAGCTTAGGGGAAGGAATTTTTTTCCCTATGGAGAAAATTGGCTTCTACTCTGTGTTTTTTTTGCCTTCCCCAGGGTCAACAATGCAGAACAGCTGCACTAAAAATAGGCTGAACTAGATGGACATAAGGTCTTCCTTCAGCCTTCAAAACTATGTTACTATGTTAGGAACAGCCACTATGCCCCAGTAACAGCCACTATGCCCCAGTAACAGCCACTATGCCCCAGGAACAGCCACTATGCCCCAGTAACAGCCACTATGCCCCAGTAACAGCCACTGTGCCCCAGGAACAGCCACTGTGCCCCAGGAACAGCCACTATGCCCCATGAACAGCCACTATGCCCCAGGAACAGCCACTATGCCCTAGGAACAGCCACAGTGCCCTAGTAACAGACAAGGTGCCCCAGTAACAGCCACAGTGCCCCAGTAACAGCCACAGTGCCCTAGTAACAGACAAGGTGCCCCAGTAACAGCCACTATGCCCCAGTAACAGCCACTATTCCCCAGGAACAGCCACTATGCCCCAGTAACAGCCACAGTGCCCCAGTAACAGCCACAGTGCCCCAGTAACAGCCACAGTGCCCCAGTAACAGCCACAGTGCTCCAGTAACAGCCAAGGTGCCCCAGTAATAGCCACAGTGCCCCAGTAACAGTCACAGTGCCCCAGGAACAGCCACAGTGCCCCAGGAACAGCCACAGTGCCCCAGTAACAGCCACAGTGCCCCAGGAACAGCCACAGTGCCCCAGTAACTGCCACTATGCCCTAGTAACAGCCACAGTGCCCCAGTAACAGCCACAGTGCCCCAGGAACAGCCACAGTGCCCCAGTAACAGCCACAGTGCCCCAGTAACTGCCACTATGCCCTAGTAACAGCCACAGTGCCCTAGTAACAGACAAGGTGCCCCAGTAATAGCCACAGTGTCCTGATGACAGCTGCAGTTCCTGTCACCCTGGAGTATAATCCTCTCTAATGTATACACAGCTGAAATCTAAAATCCTCAATGACTAGTGCTGGATAATTAACTTTACCCGACCTCTTGGTTGACGTTTTACCAATTTTTTGTAGCAAAATTTTGATGCGCATTACTGCATCTTAAAGGGTCATTCCTATCTTTAGAAGTTATCACTTTTCCTCATGGTAGTGGCTAACTTATTCTTAGCAACCAACGATCCCAAAAATAGGGCTCTTAATTGTCTGTCTGAATGGAGCGGTGGACGGGCATGTATGTGCACCACTGCTTCATTTCTTCTGTAAGGGACAGCAGGAGATAGCAGTGCTCAACATTCTATGGCAGTAACATAAAAATATAATGGAGTGGTGGTGCTCAGACCAGGCCATCACATCATGCATATGGGGCCCTGCAGAACGGTGGGAGTCCCAGTGGGAGTTGCATTTGTCTGGTCGCCACTCCATTCAGATTGGGCTCTCGGAATCGGTAGCAGCAATTATATAGTTAAAAATTCCCCGACTTGCATCAAGGAGAGTGCAGTTTGGAGGGAACATTGTCCTCCATTACCTGCCACAGCATTCTCGTCACTCCAGGCACTTCCCTTCTGTATGTTCTTGATTTCCAAAATTGAATCTCCTATGCAGACCTTTGTTTTTTTTTTTTTAACTTTGTTTATTAAACCATAGACAGGGTATACAACATACATATTTGCACATGGTAATAAACACTGTATAGGGTACATATATTCCACACAGCATTAAATGCAAGGCAAATTGTGCATACCAGTATACATACAGAATAAACATAATGTCAATTAGATTACATTTGTCTTCGTATTATTGCTCAAGTGATAAGACCTACAGTATCTAACTTCTAAACCATAACTACAGAACAACTGGTTTGTAGCCTGGTTCCATACAATCAGCTATTTATCATGCGACGTCTCCACTTTACAGGGTAAGATGAGAGGAATTCCACCTCTCCCAGATCTTCTCAAATTTACCCGGGCATCCTCTGTTTCGGTACAACGTACGCTCATATGGAATGATCGAGTTCACCAAATCAATCTAGATCCTAAGGGAAGGACACGAGCTTCCCATCCACCGCAGTGCCAGTACCTTTCGTGCCATAAGTAGCGTCTCACGTAAAAAGATCCCAATATGGTGACCACATGTCTCGTCATCCCACACCCCGAACAAACAAACCAGTGGCTCAAGGGGAACAGGAACTTCTACCGAGGAAGTTAATAATGACGTCACCTCCTTCCAATATTGTGCAATAATAGGACACTGCCAGATCATGTGAATAAAGTCTGCATCTATTGAGTGACATCTCAAACATTCCGATGATTGGAATCGGCCCATCTTAAAGAGTCGAGTCAGAGTCAGATACGATTGGTTTATAATATGTAGTTGTATCATTATGTTATTAATGGATGGAGACACCCTAATTGGAGACTCCAGAATTTCTTCCCACTCCTCCCCTTGTATATCAGGGATGAGCCTTTCCCATTTCCCTCTAACTGAATTTATGGCGGATTCTGCCCCTGCTGACAGCATGTATGTATACAGAGAGGAGACGAGACCCTGGGGACCCTGCGATTTAAGGATTCCTATCAAGGGAAGAGATGAAATACTATTGTCTACACCAACACACCTCGTGTGATTAAAAGGCCGACCTTATTTGCAAATAACGGAAACATTGGGATCTCGGGACATCGCTTTTAGCCGGGAATTGTTCAAAAGACAACAGGGTTCCCTGGTTATGCAAATCACCTATCATGGAAACATTGTGGTGAGTCCAGAATTCGGCGGATGGATGTTCAAACAATTCCGGAAAATAACCATTATTCCATAAGGGCATTACTGCTATAATGTCTCCAAAACCAATCACCATTTTAATCTGTCTGCACACTGATCGCGCCAGACGACGCAGGGGTAACAAACTGGGGACGTTTATTTTTTCCAATTCCAGAAAGCCCAGTGGGCAACTGGCACGTGCAGCACAAAGCAGGTGACTCTCAGAGTTAGGGAGATAATCACCGGGCATCCACTTACGTTTAACTCTGGCCTGTTCAGCCAGGTAATACAGAAAACAGTCCGGTAGCGCTGCCCCCCCTCCTTTTTAGGTCTTTACAGGGTAGATAGCTTAAGTTTGGGTCTGGTTTTCCCCCATATAAAAGACGTAACTTGGGAGTTCAAATTCGCAAAAAAGGACCTAGGCACCACCACAGCACTGTGTTGAAGAGAATAGTTGAGCTTAGGGAGTAATATCATTTTAATTAAATTAATGCGTCCGGCTACAGACCCATTTTGTGAATTTAGCTTTAACCATCTCTAGTAACGGGTGTATGTTAAGCTGCAAATCAAGCGTGCTGCTCTGAGAGATATGAACACCCAGATATTTAAAACTGGGTACAATGGGCATTGAGGAGAGAGTCTCGAGTCGTGGCATCGGGGCATGGGAGAGAGGTATCAGGGCAGATTTCTCCCAATTTATATACAAGCCGGAATATTTACTGAAATTGTTTATAGTGGATATCACTCTTGTCAGTGTTTCCTCTGCTCTATCCATAAATATCACCATGTCGTCAGCATATAAGCCTATGGTGCCTATCCTATCCACTATTTCTATGCCCACAATATTAGGGGAGGATCTTATGCGAATTGCGAATGCCTCGATTGCAAGAGCAAAAAGGGCCTGGAAAGGGGACACCCCTATGTAGTGAAAAGGACTCAAATATGGAACTGTTTACAATGACCCGGGCTTTGGGCTTCATATATATTAATCCATTTTAGAAACCTGTCACCAAATCCATATTTCTGTAAACATGCATGGAGGAAGGACCACTCAAGAGAGTCAAAAGCCTTGGCCGCATCCAACGATGCCAATGGCCACTTATTGTGTGGCACCAGAGAGCTATATTGGACCACCGACTGGACTCGTCTAATATTGATGGAAGTGCTCTTACCAGGCATAAAGCCGGTTTGGTCAGGGTGTATAAGTTCCAGTATGATTGAGTTCAACCTGTTGGCCAAAATTTTCGTAAAAATCTTATAGTCCACATTCACTAGTGATATGGGGCAATAAGATCCACAATCTAAAGGGTCCTTCCCCTCCTTTTTAAGCACTATTATATTAGCCCCATAAAAGGATTCTGGCGTAGGTCCCCCCTCCCAAATTCCCCGAAACACCATCAATAAAAGTGGCGATAATATCTCCCGGTATTTCCTGTACAATTCAATGGGAAACCCATCCGGCCCAGAGGCCATATCCTTCATAGCATCTTCTATCTCCTCTAGGGTAAATTCAGCATCCATAAAGGCCTGTTGGGAAGGACTTAATGTGGGAAATGTTATATCCGACAGGTAGTCTAAACACCCCTGGCTATCGACATCATTTTTAGAGTTGTACAATGATCTATAATAATCATGGAAACAGTTCAGTATTTCTTAAATTGAGGATACCAAAGTGCCGTCTGATTTGCGAATCTGTAATATTGTAATTGTTGTATTGTGTTGACGCACCAAATAGGCCAAAAATTTACTTGCCTGGTTCCCCAGCTCAAAAAGGATGGACAGGCAAAAAATAGTTTACGCTTGGATTTAGTATCTATGTGTTGAGTATATAACCTTTGAGCAGTCAACCACTCTATTGCCACTAGTCTGGTCAGATATGTAAGCGGCCTCCGCATCTTTCAAATGCCGCTCCATCTCATGATCCTCCCTCGATGTCACCCGTTTGATCTAAGAGATCGTAGAGGATAAACAACCCCTCAAATATGCCTTAAGAGCATCCCAAAATACGTTAGTATTCCGGGGTTCAGGGTGGGACGAGATGAAGCAGCGCAACTGATCTATCGGGCGATTCCACCAACTTCAGCCAAAAGGGTTCAATTTCCATACTATCCTATTGTTTAGCGATCCATATTTAAGCTTAAGAATGACCGGACTATGGTCTGAAATTCCCCTACTGCCATGTTCAATACTATCCACCCATATTGCCAGACCGCTAGATCCAAAAATATAATCTATGCGTGACAAGGAGCGTTTAGTGGATGAATGACGACAAGTATACTCCCTTGTCTCGGGGTGGCGCGTTCTCCATAGATCCAACCATCCGCTACCCTCCATCAATTGTGACCGTTGGCACGCAGCCGGCGATGGGGTCCCTCCTTGTGTCCCATCACCCAACCTCAATTTATCAAGACGATTATTCATGACCAAATTAAAGTCCCCCATGCAGATGACGTCTGCATCCGGATAGGTCAGGGCAAACCTTAACGCCTTCTGGAGAATTGACACATTAGCCGGAGGGGGATTATAAATACATAGAATGACAAACTTCTTAGAGTTAATGAGTGCATGCACAAATACAAAACGCCTCTCAGGATCTCTCCGGACCTCTCTGGCCTCCCACCTAACGTCCTTATGTATTAGTAGTGCAACCCTCCTTGAATAGCTGGTATGAAATGCATGAATAAACCATTGTACTCACGGTTTTTGCACACACCGAGCTGTGTCTCTGGTCAGGTGTGTCTCAACCAAGGCCACAATATGAGGGCGATGTTGCCTAATCAGTGAGAACACCTTAATTTTCTTCCGGGGAGTTTTAATACCTCTCACATTCCAGGTCATGGACCGCCCCTGACACGTTAACCCCTTGCACACCGCGATCAAACACGATTGCGGTGTACCGGGAGTTAAAGGGAAGCATCGGCAGGGAGGGGGCTCCCTCCGTGCTTCCCTGAGCCCCCCACAGCAGCGCAATGTGCAGCGCTGCTGCGGGGGTCTCCTTCCCTGCAGGTCCCCGAATCCAAGATGGCGACGGGGACCTTCGGGGGCCTGCAGGGAGCTGGCTTCCTCAGTGCCTGCAAAGCGCAGGCAAGAGGATGTCTTTTCAATGCCTGTGACAGATCGCTGATCTGTCACAGTGATCTGTGCTGATCTGTCACAGGACAGTGATGTCCCCCCTGGGACAACCTAATAAAAAAAATAAAAAAATAAAGTGTAAAAATAATTGTAAAAAAATCGCTAAATTTAAAAAAAAAAAAATTCCCTAATAAATTCATTTTTTTGGAAATAAAAAAAAACAATAAAAGTACACATATTTCATATCGCTGCGTCCGTAACGACCCGCCCTATAAAACTGTCCCATTAGTTAACCCCTTTAGCAAACCCCTTAAAAAATAAAAAACGAAGCACAAAATGTTTTATCATACCGCCTAACAAAAAGTGCATTAACGCGCGATCAAAAAGACGCATATAAATATCCATGGTACCGCTGAAAACGTCATCTTGTCCCGCAAAAAACGAGCCGCCACACAGCATCATCAGCGAAAAAATAAAGTTATAGCTCGCAGAATAAAGCGATGCAAAAATAATTGTTTTTTATATAAAATTGTTTTCATTGCATAAAAGCGCCAAAACATAAAAAATGACATAAACGAGGTATCGCTGTAACCGTACTGACCCGAAGAATAAAACCGCTTTATCAATTTTACCGCACGCGGAACGGTGTACACGCACCCCCCCCCAAAAGAAATTCATGAAAAGCTGGTTTTTGTTCATTCTGCGTCCCAAAAATCGGAATAAAAAGCGATCAAAAAATGTCACGTGCCCGAACATGATACCAATAAAAGCGACAACTCGTCCCGCAAAAAATAAGACCTCACATGACTCAGTGGGTCAAAATATGGAAAAAATTATAGCTCTCAATATGTGGTGATGCAAAAACTATTTTTACAATAAAAAGCGTCTTTTAGCGTGTGACAGCCGCCAAACATAAAAACCGCCATAAATAGTAAATCAAACCCCCCGTTATCACCCCCTTAGTTAGGGAAAAATAATAAAATTTAAAAAATGTATTTATTTCCATTTTCCCATTAGGGTTAGGGCTGAGATTAGGGTTAGGGGTGTGTTGGGGTTAGGGTTGGAGTTAGAATTGGGGGTTTTCCACTGTTTGGGCACATCAGGTGCTCTCCAAACGCAACTTGGCGTCTGATCTCAATTCCAGCCAATTCTGCGTTGAATAAGTCAAATGGTGCTCCTTCCCTTCCAGGCTCTGCCATGCGCCCAAACAGTGATTTACCCCCGCATATGAGGTATCAGCCTACTGAGGACAAATTGCAAAACAACTTTTGGAGTCCTATTTCTCCTGTTGCCCTTAGGAAAATAAAAAATTGGGGGCAAAAATATCATTTTTGTGGAAAAAAAATATGATTTTTTTTATTTTCACGCCTGGGCGTTATATATAAACTTCTGTGAAGCAATTCCAGCCAAAAACGTCAAATGGCGCTGCTTCTCTTCCGAGCTTTGCAATGCGCCCAGATAGTCGTTTACACCCACATGTGGGGTATCAGCGTACTCAGGACAAATTGCACAATAACTTTTAGGATCCTGTTACCCTTGGGAAAATAAAAATTGGGGGTGAAAGGATCATTTTTGTGGAAAAAATTATTTTTTAATTGTACCGCTGTACGTTATAAACTTCTGTGAAGCCCTTGTGGGTTCAAAGTTCTCACCACATATCTAGATAAGTTCCTTGGGGGGTCTAGTTTCCAAAATGGGGTCACTTGTGGGGGGTTTCCACTGTTTAGGTACATCAGGGACTCTCCAAACGTGACATGGCATCCGATCTGAATTCCAGCCAATTTTGCATTGAAAAAGTCAAACGGCGCTCCTTCCCTTCTGAGCTCTGTCATGCGCCGAAACAGTGGTTCCCCCCCACATGTCAGGTATCAGCGTACTCAGGACAAATTGCACAATAACTTTTGCTGTCCAATTTCTCCTGTTACCCTTGGTAAAATAAAAAAAAATTGAACCTGAAGTATTTTTTTTGTGAAAAAAAGTTAAATGTTCATTTTTTTTTTTAAATATTCAAAAAATTCCTGTGAAGCACCTGAAGGGTTAATAAACTTCTTGAATGTGATTTTGAGCACCTTAAGGGGTGCAGTTTTTAGAATGGTGTCACTTTTGGGTATTTTCTATCATATAGACCCCTCAAAGTGGCTTAAAATGTGATGTGGTCCGTAAAAATAAAATGGTGTTGCAAAAATGAGAAATCGCTGGTGAAATTTTAACCCTTAGAACTTCCTAACAAAAAAAAATTGGTTCCAAAATTGTGCTGATGTAAAGTAAACATGTGGGAAATGTTACTTATTAAGTTTTTTGTGTGCCATATCTCTGTGATTTAAGGGCATAAAAATTCAAAGTTGGAAAATTGCGAAATTTTTGCCAAATTTCCGTTTTTTTCACAAATAAACACAAGTTATATGAATGAAATTTTACCGCTATCATGAAGTACAATATGTCACGAGAAAACAATGTCAGAATCACCGGGATCCATGGAAGCGTTTCAGAGTTATTACCTCATAAAGGGACAGTGGTCAGAATTGTAAAAATTGGCCCGGTCATGAACGTGCAAACCACCCTTGGGGGTGAAGGGGTTAATTCAGACCCCATTTTTGCTTATCTGGATATGATGCATATTGGTGCCCGAGCAAAATTTAGAGACATCACATAGATAGCTGGACTGCCGTTGGCTGCGAATTTTAAACTAAAACTTTTGATAAAAATAAGACAGAATAAGAACCTAACAATGTAGGAGCAGAGTCCCATGCCCCTATCAAAAAGCAGACAAGGGGATGCCATCACTGAATACTGTGTCCGGTGTTGTTGGTGACTGGAAACCAGCTGAGGAAGTCCCAATTAGGCCTTTAGTTGAGGGATTCAGGTTAACAGTAGGCACATTAGGATTCCTTTGCAGGAGATCCCTTATGGGACCGCAGCCATTTAGTCGCCTCCGCTGGATCTGTGAAAAACACTGAGGTACCCCCGTGGACAACTCAGAGCCGGGCCGGACTATGCAGACCTTTGTGTCTCCGTGGTGGACTACAAACAAACTCAGTGTGTCAAGATCCTTCCGCTCAGTGTGTCTTGGACGCAGTGAGTGACAGCTCAGTCGTCGAATCTAATGCAGTGTGGTGAGCAGTCGGTATTTTGAAAGACAGCTCAGCCATCCAGTATGAGACTGAGAGATGCTGAACTTTCTTCAAGTGTTTCCTGTTCTAAGTGATTACTCAGCTACTTAGGTAAGCGGTCAGTCACAAATCTCCACCAATCATAGCATTTGCTCAGTGGTGCATGTTTGCCTTGTATTCCTGTGCTCTCTTTGTTGATCTGTTGCTGCCTGGCCTTGGACAACGTTCTGACCATCTGTTTGCCTAGCCCCTTTGCTCTTATCCGCTATCTTCATGGTATTCTGACCTCGGACCACAAACTGACTACGCATTTGTCTTTCCCTTTCAGTTGACGACATGCTCTATTGGTATCTGACCCCTGAACATTTGACTTCGCATCCTCACGATTTTTCCGTGAGTAGTGACTAGTCTCACATTACGATTGACCATGTAGTTATTTGCTCCCACCAATGGATCCAGTTCGTACACTCTGATAAGGTGGCGAATCTGACACAAATGGTCCAGGATTTGGCCAGGGAGCACCAGAAGCTAGAATCTTCAGAGTCCCAGCTGCAGGGTCAGTTTTCTAAGTACTAGGGTGCTTTGCATATCTCTCTGCTACCAACTGTAGTTATGACTTCTGTACCTTCTGAAGTGCAGTTGATCTCTCCCGAACCAGTAGTAGCACTTACTGATAACATTTTTGAGGGAGAAATCCAGTTTAGGGTATTCAGGGAGAGCTGTAGACTATTTTCTACCTTACGACCCCGGTCTTCAGGTGATGAGTTTCTGTGGGTGCGAACAATCATATTCCTACTGCAAGTGGGCCCTCAGACTTGGGTATTTTTTTTGTCTCCCACAAGCCCTTTTTTGACGCCTTAGGGATGATCTAGATAAATCTGACAGAGTCCAGGTCACGGAGGCAAAGATCATGAACCTGACACAGGGGGGCAGTACCGCTGAGGACTATAATTCCAGCAATGGTCCTTGGAAGTTATGTGGAATGAGACAGCTACCGTTCCACAGAGTTCTTTCTGATAGTCTTAAGGACGCTCTCGCTCTGCAAACTCCACCTTTTTCTTTGTGGAGGCCATGACACAGGCCATTTGAATGGATCAAAGAATTCGGAAGAGAAGTGCGGAGCTACCAATGGTTTCAATCATTCTTTACGGGTCCCTTCACTTAACTGAGAAGTAGCCTATGGAGATTGGAGCTTCCAGCTCTTGGGCCGTTGAGAGGAAACGTCGCGATCTCGGACTCTGCCTCTATTGTGGTTGTGCTGGACATTTCCTTGAGGACTGCTTGGCATGCCGTCAAGCAAGTGTAGCGTTGGGAAACGCCTAAGACTGGGTGATTGTCTTTTCCATGTCTACATGCTTTAGCATGACAGAGTGCAACTTCTTTTGTATATTGTATATGGAGGTGGCTGCTCCTAGTTTGCACCTGTTATCTTACAACTTTCATACTGGCCACTGGTTTTTTTTTTTTTTTTTTTTTAGATTCATACTTCATATCCTTTCAGGAAGAGAGTTTTCAGCGGTTTCCTTATCTTCACAGACAGAATTTTAAAGATAGGTAACACCTCTATACATAACTGATAATACGGGATCCACCAATCACACTAGGCAAAGTCACAACTCACCTCCTCCTCATGGACAGTGATTGATCACAGCTCTATATACAGTAGAGAACACTGGATCCATCACTATTGGCAATATTACAGCTCACCTCCTCCTCCTGGACAGTGATTGATCACAGCTCTATATACAGTAGAGAACACTGAATCCATCACTCACCATAGGCAATATCACAGCTCACCTCCTCCAGTACAATAAATGATGACACCTCTATATTCAGTAGAGAACACAGAATCCACCAATCACAATAGGTGATGTCACAGATGACCTCCTTCCCCTCCCTTCACAATGGCCTTTGCAAAAGCTAATAATGTGTTTCAATACAAAAGATAGTGTCAGGGTGTGACCATGGTGGTTAATGTACATGTGTTATTTCCAGAAACAATAGGACATATGAGTTAAAAAAAAAATCACCAGTGGCTACTGTGAAACTTGCAAGATTTCTTGTTTTACTTATTTTTTAACGTCTTCTGGACAGTCCAAGGACTTTGAACACCTGGGTAGTTCCCATGATCTTCTAAAATGCCAATGCATAGTAGGCATCCTAAAAAACTGGAGTCTGAACTGAGAAAGTAAGTTAATGTGTATGCACAATATAAGTGCATATTAACACATGACCATTAACCAGAGGAAACAAAAGGCAAAAAACACAAATATCCTGAACTAAAAGGTAAAAAATAAACTGCAAATAATGCATAGAGGTAATAATAATAATAAGGGTATTTGGTAAACATAATTGTGATCAAAATAATGTACAAGCCATCCCGCCACGTCACGGCAACCCTTGTGGGGTTTTTAGTTCAGGACATTTGTGTTTTTTGCTTTTTGTTTCCTCTGGTTAATGGTCATGTGTTAATATGCACTTACATTGTGCATACACATTAACTTACGTTCTCAGTTCAGACTCCAGTTTTTTATTCATTTCATTGTGCATTCAGTGCATATATGGGTGTGACCGCCCCCTTTCTGAGCTGGGAAAACCATCCTGTCTGGCCTAAGCTTTTACTAGTGGTTCAGTCGCTCGATCCTTGTTCACATTCACGTCACTTGGCAAATGAAAAGGTTTTAAATACTAGAGTAGGGACTGTCCCACAAGGGTTGCCGTGACGTGGCGGGATGGCTCGTACATTATTTTGATCAAAATTATGTTTACTAAATACCCTTATTATTATTATTACCTTTAGGCTGTGTGCACACGATGCATTTTTTTAAGCGTTTCCGCAGCGTTTGAGCCGGCTCAGACGCTGCAGAAACGCTTAAAAGATGCATCCAATTAATTAGCATGCGTTTTTGGCTTTCTGTGCCAATGCATGCGTTTTTAACCGCTCAGGAATCGCTTAGCGGCTAAAAACGCAGCATGCTCATTAATTTCCGCATTGCTGAGCGTTTTTAGCCATCCCCAATGATCCCAGAAATCGCGTGTCAAAAAACGCGTCAAAAACGCGTAAAAAATCGCGCAAAAAACGCGTGGAAAAAGATGCGCGATTTCTGGAAAGGGGATCCTTTTCCTGAGCGTTTAAAAACGCTAGCGTGTGCACATAGCCTTATGCATTATTTGCAGTTTATTTTTTACCTTTTAGTTCAGGATATTTGTGTTTTTTGCTTTTTGTTTTCTGTCGTAGGCATCCTGCAGGAAACTGCTCATCTTTTGGGGTTGAGAGTTGGTTTTCAGGCACAGCCAGACTCCCCACAGAGAAGGTAAACAGGATTTATTATCATGTTTGCCTTCCTGATCACTGTGCACACAATGCTGATCCAGTGCGTGTGCATACAGATTAGGAAACACTGACCGATTTTGTGACGCAACAGCGATATCGCTAGCGATCTCGCTACATGTGACACCTCCGACCGGCTCCCCGCTGGCTATCGTTGATCGCGCTAGATCGTCCTGGTCCATTTCTCGTCGTCGGCTTCCTGCTGGTGCTGACAAGCGACTCCATGGACGCGGGAGGAAGTCGTCAGCAGAGCTGCCGTCTGACAGGTAAGTAATGACCGCCGACCGCTGCTGCATCGCTGATGAGATCTGCCTGTTTGGCAGCTCACTAACGACCATTTAGCGATGCACCAGTGATCCTGATCGGGTCATATTGTTGTCGGGATCGCTGGTGCATCGCTAAATGTAGCGGGACCTTAAGGGAGGGAGCCACAGCCCTAGGAAACCTGATCAGTTCTACAGTGAAGGCTGGAAATTCCCTCACATCTGAGACATTTGTTTTCTATTTTATTTTTTTATCTATATCTATTTGTATATTTAATAAAAATTGCAAGTTACTGATTTATGATAAAAACTTTTTGTGCTTTTTCTGTCCACTTTTCTCACATTATTGAGAGGCTAGTGATACAGACGGGATTTATATGTTCCCTGATTATCAGCAAAACAAAAAAAAGAATGTAAAAATTAAGCCCCATTTATTGTGATAAAAAGAGACAAAAAAAATATTTGAATAATAATAATAATAATAATCTTTATTTTTATATAGCGCTAACATATTCCGCAGCGCTTTACAGTTTTTGCACACATTTTCATCACTGTCCCCGATGGGGCTCACAATCTAAATTGAATGAGAACATGTTTAAGAGTAGTAAAAACGCATGTCTAAAAATATTCCTGGTCAGGAACGGGAAGAAACTGGTCCTGCATCAGTCACAGAGTGTCCCCACTGTTCACTAATGGGGGACCTGGACCCGAATGTCACATAACTATGGTTCTGATCCATTCAATACCTATGAGAAAAGAAGGAAGAGTACAGCTATTTACTGTTTTGAGTCGTGCAATGAGAGGGGATTGGGTCCGTATTAGTGATCGGTGATACCCCCAGCGATCAGACATTTATCACCTATCCTTTAAATAGTACATGAATTCTTTTAAGTGAGATTAATTTTAATCACTGTTACTAAATTTATGTGTGACATATATAGTGGTTAATATCCATGTTATGCCCACCTGTGCTGCCAGGTCACCATAAAAAAAATATAAAAAAAATTACACCTATGAACTGTGTGCTTGGTTCATAGTGTAAAATCCCAGAGGTTAGAAAATTGGAAGCAGAGCTCTTGTGTTCAGTCTTATCAATAATATGACGCACCCAGTACATAAAAGGAAATTGGAAGCAAAGACGTTATGGTATAAAGTGGCATGCAAAAATGTGGGCACCCCTGGTCAAAATTACTGTTATTGTGAACAGTTAAGCAAATCGAAGATGAAATGATCTCTAAAGTTAAAGATGACACATTTCCTTTGCATTTTAGAAATTACAAAAAGGATGCATTTTAGAAATTACAAAGTTTTCAAACCTTAATTAGCCTGTTAGGGTTATGTCTTATTCACCAACATCATTACGAAAGGTCAAGTGATGCAGATTTCCCAGCTTTATAAAAACCCAGCCTCCTCTAATCTTGTGCCAAAAAACAGCAGCCGTTGGTTTTGCTAAGCAGCTGGCTAGCACTCTGAAAATGAAAATGGTGGTAGCCCACAAAGCAGGAGAAGGCCATAAGAAGATAACAAAGCGTATTCAAATTGCCATTGGTCAGTTCGAAATGCAATTAAGAAATGGCAGTTGACAGGAGCAGTGGAGGTCAAGATAAGGTCAGGAAGACCAAGCAAAATTTCAGTGAGAGCTGATCGTAGGATTGCTACATAGGTAAATCAGAAACCCTGCCCGCTTGACTGAAAAAGACCTTCAGAAAGATTTAGCAAACTCTGGAGTTGTGGTACATTGTTCTACTGTTCAGAGACACATGTACAAATATGGCCTTTATGGAAGAGTCATCAGAAAAAAACCTCTCCTGCGTCTTCGCCATAAAATTCAGAAGTATGCAAAAGAACATCTAAAGAATCTGATGCATGTTGCAAACAAGTCCTGTGGACTGATTAAGTTAAAATATAAATCTTTGGCCACAGTGATCACAAAGGTATGTGTTGAGGAAAAAGGGTGCAGAATTTCAGGAAAAGAACATCACCAACCATTAAGCATGGGTGCGGATCAATCATGCTATGGGGTTGTGTTGCAGACAATGGCACGGGGAACATTTCACGGGTAGAGGGAAGAATAGATTCAATGAAATTTCAACAAATTCTTGATGCAAACATAACACCATCTGTAAAAAAAAAAAAAAAGCTGAAGCTGAAAAGAGGATGGCTTCTACAAATGGGTAATGACCCTAAACACAAGTCACAATCCACAATAGATGACCTCAAAAGGCGCAAGCTGAAGGTTTTGCAATGTCCCTCACAGGCCCCTGACCTGAGCATCATTGAAAATCTGCCTCTGAACCTCAAAATAGCAGCGCATGCAAGACGACCCAGGAATCTCACAGAACTGGAAAAATTTTCCAAGGAAGAATGGATGAAAATCCCTCTAACAAGAATTGAAAAATTCTTTTCTAGCTACAAAAAGCATTTACAGGCTGTGATACTTTCAAAAGGGGGTGCTACTAGGTACTAACCATGCAGGGCGCCCAAACTCTTGCATCTGCTCATTTTCCTTTAGTAATCTTTAAAATGTATAAGATGAAAATATATATATATATATATTTTTTTTTTTGTGCCTAAAATACAATGGAAATGTGGCATCTCTAGTGTTAGGCCTTTTAGAGATCATTTACTCTTCAACTTGATTAACTGTAAATGTATTATCAATGTCTATGAGCAGTTAGCTCAGGTCGGGGGACTTGGCGGTCTGGGACTGGCATTCCAATCCGAGCATGGTATGTGGTTCTTGTACTGATAAGTTGCTGGAATTTTGGCCCATTCCTATGGACAGAAGTGGTGTAGCAGAGTCCTTTTGGCACACGCCTTTTCAGTTCTTCCAATAAATATTCTATGAGATTGAGGTACAGTATATAAACTGTTTTGCCACAACTTTGGGGTCACTCTCATTTGGAAGACCCATTGCTAACTTCTGGCTGATGACTTATGACTTTGCTTCAGTTTCTTCTCATCGTTTTCCTTCCTTGTAATGTCAACTGTTTTGTGAGTTGCACTGGTCTCCTCCTGCATCAAAGCCCCCTCTTAGCCTAATATTGGGGTGACAACCTCCACTGTAAGTCAGGATACACATTTATAGGATGGAAAAACATGTATCTCTTACCCCGCCATATACAGCTGACCTAGCCATGTAGCCCGTTTAATTACCGATTGATTCCAATATGGTCGCTCACAGAATTACCTTCTTTTGTTTTCACTTTTTGGATATGAATTTAAGTGTTTTTAATTAAAGATTTTATGATTTTTTTGCATAGGTGGTTATATAGTTTTTTTAAGAGCTTAATGAGAATGACAACCTGTTGTATTATCCGATCTTGTTTCTGTAAGCCAATCCTGTACCAACCATTACAACTATTGTGTAGCAGAGAGGTCCATCCATAGTCTCACTGCTTGTACAGTAAAGAATCCATAGTCACACTGTGCCGGTATTGTAAAGAATCCATAGTCTCAATGCCCATATTGTAAAGAATCCATAGTTTCACTGCCTGTATTGAAAAAAATCCATAGTCTCGCCTCTCGTACATTAAATAATCCATAGTCTTACTGCCCGTACAGTAAAGAATCCATGGTCTCTCTGGTCATACTGTAAAGAATCCATGGTCTCACTGCTCATACAGTAAAGAATCCATGGTCTCACCTCTCATACAGTAAAGAATCCAAGGTCTGTGCTCATGCAGTAAAGAATCCATAGTCTCACTGCCCGTACTGTAAAGAATCCATAATCTCACTGCCTGTATTGTAAAGAATCCATAGTCTCACTGCCCATACTGTAAAGAATCCATAATCTCACTACATGTATTGTAAAGAATCCATAGTCTCACTGCCTGTACAATACAGAATCCATGGTCTCACTACTCATACAGTAAATAATTCATAGTCTCACTGCCCGTACTGTAAAGAATCCATAGTCTCAATGCCCATATTGTAGTGAATCCAAGGTCTCACTGCCTGTATTGTAAAGAATCCATAGTCTCACTGCCTGTACATTAAAGAATCCATGGTCTCACTGCTCATACAGTAAAGAATCCAAGGTCTGTGCTCATACAGTAAAGAATTCATAGTCTCACTGCCCGTACTGTAAAGAATCCATAGTCTCAATGCCCATATTGTAAAGAATCCAAGGTCTCACTGCCTGTATTGTAAAGAATCCAAGGTCTCACTGCCTGTATTGTAAAGAATCCAAGGTCTCACTGCCTGTATTGTAAAGAATCCATAGTCTCACTGCCTGTACATTAAAGAATCCATGGTCTCAGTGCTCATACACTAAAGAATCCAAGGTCTGTGCTCATACAGTAAAGAATTCATAGTCTCACTGCCTGTATTGTAAAGAATCCATAATCTCATTGCTCGTACTGTAAAGAATCCATAGTCTCACTGCTCATACTGTAAAGAATCCATAGCCTCACTGCCCATATTGTAAAGAATTCAGGGCACACAGAGACATTGTGGGCTGCATGTGGCCCCGATGTTGTGTGTCTGTGCTCACTGGGACGCTGCAGGCTGATCTTTACCCTAATGTACGTGCAGATAGTTAGGATATGAAGGAGCAGTGGTCACAGGGATTGATGGTTGCTCTAGTAGCTGCATGTTCTTGTAGGTGCAAGGAAAATATTTATTTGTATCACTTGATCACTTGATATTATATTTTTGTCTTCCAGATTACAGGTAGATGACAGCTCAACTTCATTCCTGCGTGCGCTGCAGCACAATGTGAATCCAGATCTTCAGCTGGTACGTGCTAGATTTTCTGAAGGAAAATTGTATACTTCCCCTCATGCTCTGTAACTCTTCATTCCTGTTAAGTTGAATGTTTCTTTTTGTCAGCATTTTACTATCACTACAGGTGCTGGATCTTCCTTTCTGAAGAAAAAAAATTGTGTAGTTTCCTTTATGCTCTGTAACTTGCTATCCATTCCTGTTAAGTGGATGGATTTTTTTGTCAGCATTTTGCCAGCACTACAGGTGCTGGATCTTCCTTTCTGAAAAAAAATGTCTAGTTCTCCTCATGCTCTGAAACTTGCTATCCATTTCTGTCAAATGAATGGATCCCTTTTGCCAGCACTACAGGTGCTGGATCTTTCTTTCCTTTATTTCCCAGCATAGATTTTGTTCCTGACATTGTCCAACGGCTTGCATGCCCTAAACTGAAAGCCCGCCTCTTGGTTAATGCCAGTCAAAGTAAGATCAAGTTGTCTCAAAGTACAGTGAGTATTTAAAGAAGCTTGTCCTGTGCCCATTGTATCCTCTAATCCTTTCTATATAACAATTTAGAGCGCTTCTTTATTAAAATATAGTGTTCTTTATTGCCCAAGAGTCCAGCCCACTGACACAGAAAACTTGCTACCATTGATTGGCTGCAGCGGTAAGTTTACTTCTGAGCCAGATGATACATTGTCCCAGGGTACAGAACCCTTTTAAGGATTTATTCGGCTCTCATTGAGCTCAGAAATAAATCTGTATGTATGTAGTAAGCTCCTCCTAAACGCTGGCAGGCAACCGGAATGTTATCATTTAAAGGGGTTGTTTGCTGGAAACAAGTTATCAGCTATCCTCGGGACGGGGGTCTGCTCCACTGGGATCAGCACCGATCGGGAGAACGGATCGCTTTTAGCCACGTTGGAATGGAGCGACAGTGCGCATGCTTGAGCGCTCCTCCATTGTCCATGGAGTCGCCAGAAAGCCAAGTGCAGAATTCGGCAACCTTACTAGGAATGAATGGAGCCGCGGTCGAGCATGTGCACAGGGACAAAAGCGTCGATCGGTGGTCGAGCCCCCAGCAGTCAATGTTATTACTTCTCCCGTGGAAAACTAGTAGTTAATGGACACCCCTTTAACTCTTTCTGTTCCTGTACAGGTATTGTATGAAAGGATTTAGCACAACATTTTGGAATAATTCAAAGAAAAATACAGAAGAGTGGTCAGAGAGGGGCTGATGTGGTCGTGAGCTTTTTAAAACTTACTTTCCCTCTAGCAGGCACCATGATTACTTTTGGTCCCGGATGCCATTCCTGGTGTGTATATATATATTAGAGGCTGTCATCTTCCGCCACGATAACACACATCACGTTCTATTAAATCCTTATTAAAATTCCTGATGAGTAGGTGACACGTTCTCCGCGCCGCTCATAGCAATTAAATGAGCTGGGCGTCCGCTCTGCTCACAGTGATTTGTTTAATTGCGATTGTATGCAGAGGATAAGAGTTTCCCTGGGGAAGCGCTATCTCCGCTCCGTGCAAACATAAGTCAGTCCCCGGTATCCAGTCTCGGGCTTGAAAGATACCACTTTTATGTCGGAGTGCTTAGTGTCTGAAAGAGACGCGCGTCTACATGGGAGACACAGCGAGAAGACAACTTTATCTGTCCGAGCAAAAGCATTCTGATGAAAACAGGACATTCTACCAGCGAGTTCTATTTTTTTAACTCCCGAATGACCGTCACTACGTCTTTTTACAGTGGCCCTTAACAGACCTCATTCTACAGCGTCGCCTTTTTTTATAGCAATACTTTGGTATAAGATCACGCTACTGATAGCGCTGCAGTCTCCATGACCCAACTGGTGACTGACAGCCAGGTATGGAGGAAGCCTGTGAAAGGACAGGAAGAAGCCGGGCTATGCTTCCCCGCGACCCCAGCCTATCTTTTCTCTTGTGATTTTGTGAGAGAAGAGACTGAAATCTTCTGGCAGAATTATTGCAATGTGAAAAAAAAATGTCCCCTGTAAAATATAAACAAGAGCAGGCACATTCTAATAAATGTTACTTATTTACACTCTTTTTCTAACCCTAACTAGTAAGGGTGAGGTTAGCGTTAAGATAATTAAATGCAGAAAACACAAAAAAAGTGCTAAAAAAACATATCTCGTAAAAATATATCACATTTTATTTTTAACCCTTTTGTAGGATTTCAGGAGAACACAAATAAAAAATAGAAAGCAAAGAGTAAGTTGTAGAAATAGTGTGTTTAAGGCTGTGTGCCCACGTAGCGTTTTTGATGCGTTTTTCGAGGTCAAACCGCATAAAAAAACGCTTAAAAGAAGCATCCCATTCATTTTAATGCATTTTGGCCTTTTTGTGCCAATGGATGCGTTTTTTACCACTAAGGAAACACTTAGCGGTAAAAAAACGCAGCATGTTCATTAATTTCCGCTTAGGTCCTCGTTTTTGGCTCTTTCCAATAGTCAAAAGACACGTGGCAAAAAACGCATAAAAAACGCGCGTTTTTTGCGCAAAAACGCGCAAAAATCACGGCAAAAAATGTGCGTTTTCTGGAAAGGAGAACCGTTTCCTGAGCGTTTAAAAACGCTACTGTGGGCACATAGCCTTACAAAGGTTTCTTCTAAATTTATGGAATGGTCTACGATTTAATGTCAGGCCACATCCCATCTTTGGAAACAGAACTTTCCCTTATATATTTATTGACTTTTAAGATTGCTACTTCAGATAGGTGGCAGTAGAGTTCCTGTTCTCTTCCTCTCAAGAAGCTATTTGCATATTTAGTTTCCCAGAGGAACATTGCATGGCCTATAAGTCTCTTTACGCCGGCTCAACACTCTCCACAAGGTGACATGTTAGATTCCCGTCAGATTCTCTCATCCAGCCATATCGGATCTCCTGCTTTGTACTGAGGAGGAGCAACACCCTGAAACACGTTAAACCAAAAAACCATTCCACGTGGCCAAGTGGAAACACAGACCAATACATAAAAAACCAAGCAAAAAATAAAGCTTTGAAACAGGGAAGTATCTCAATTTATAAATCGTATTTAAGCCTAAAAATAATAACCAAAATTAATATATAGTTCCGTACTCGAAAATCTATAAAAATCACAATCCCTGAATGAAAAGTAGAGGCTGACAACATTTCCAAAATCATGCAAAATTTATTGATCATAGCAAAATGTGAAGAGAGACATGACTTGGGTATACACACACTGGACAGTTATAAAAAGAGGAAAATAGGCAGGTGCGCAGGTAAAATATCAATTTCACAGCAATGCATTTACAATAGTAAATAAACGTACATTATAATACCAGAATTAATGGTATAATCGTTCTTAAGTCAAATGTAAATACATGCATCTGAGCGAAAAATATCTAATTACACACCTGGCAGGGAAAGAGAAAAAGAAAAGGTCCCACTCAGGGTTCCGCAATGCGCTACAACCGCAGCGAATGTCTGCTGATAATGCCAGCAGGAGCTAAGGTGTCTAGAAAAGTGAAGATCCATATACAGGCATGCTGTCACATCTGGCTATAATAAGTAGTAGCGAAGTTTTAGTCTAAGGTATAGTCTACAGGCACAGTGTGGCAGCAGATACATAATAGGTTAATTACCTTCTGACATGATGCGGTATGGACGCAGAGCAGGGAACGGGTGGGGCCCGCTTAAGCCTCGACGCGCGTTTCACCACTTCCTTGTGGTTTCATCATGCCTCCTGGTATTATAATGTACGTTTATTTACTATTGTAAATGCATTGCTGTGAAATTGATATTTTACCTGCGCACCTGCCTATTTTCCTCTTTTTATAACTGTCCAGTGTGTGTATACCCAAGCCATGTCTCTCTTCACATTTTGCTATGATCAATAAATTTTGTATGATTTTCGATATGTTGTCAGCCTCTACTTTTCATTCAGGGACCCTGAAACACGTGTCTGCAAGTGGAGTTTCTGGTTTGGCTTTTATCTTACGTCATCTGGCAAGGCTCGTTGAAGGGTCGATTTTTAGGATATCTCTTTCTAATAGGTGGTAACTTGAATGCCTGTTATACTGTATAAAATTAAGCAATGTATTTTAGATCATACACCTTATATGTCTTAAAACAAAGCACACAGTAGCGTATTTATTATCAATGTGATCAGAACAAATCTGGGCATAAATATATAGGTGTATAAATGTTTAAAACTTTGTTTACAAATATGTGAAATTGAATAAAAATTAGTTTTTACTTTTTGTGCCTTTTTATAAGATTTATAAATAAAAAACAGCCTATAATATATGAAAGGGCAGAATGAAACACCAAGTTTCAAACTGTTTATACATTTCCAGGAGGAATAACAGAGGGGAGAGTTGACAGGTCCTTTTTCAGGGGATTGTCCAGTAACATTCACTGCTTTTTATTCAACTCTGCTCATCAAAAATAATTTTTTTTAGGGTATGTAGACTTTATAGGACGTGCCCCCTGGAGGACGGGTGGGGTAGTGAGGCCATCTACCAACCTGCAACCCCGTACCATCTCCACTTCATTAGGGAACGAGACCTAGACTTTGGATTCTGGGGTGCAGCTAAGGTCAAAATATGGAGTAAACCAACCGATTCCTAAGCTCAGGGAGGTCATGGTTTCCCTACTTTTGCTCTTAACATCTTATCCACAAGTAAATAATGAAGGTAGTGCAGTTAGGCATATATAACATGTGGGGGAAAGAACAGAAGAAAAAAATATAATCAACAAACATAGGTTGTAACTGGTGTCTCACCCACATGTGCACCCAAGGACTGTAGATGACCAGTTGTAATAACATGCAAAGCACAAGCAAGAGGACGAATCCAGAAAATACAACTAAGGGTCAGAAGTAAAAGTGCTTTATTGTGATGAAGGCAAGGTACAGGCGTGACATGCTATACAGCCAAACAAACCTAATAAAAACAACCACAAGAAGACACGAGGACTCCTGTAGCCAATGCTGTACTGAATAATACGTATATTATTGCCCCCTGATGAAGGTGTTCCGAAACGCGCGTTGGGGCGGACACTGGGACCCCTGTTATTCCTTCTGCCAGCTGTTATTGTGTTCAGGTAAATTATTATGTCTATATGAAATTATATCTTTGATATAATTTGATATTTGATATTTGCTGCCTGGTTCACTATCATCTAGATTGCTATCTGTGCACCGATTAATGGCTACCTTATTTATTTTCATTGCAGTACTGACAATTATTTATGATAGCAATATACACCATTGCCTAAGTAAACATATGTGTCATTCAGTGTAGCATCGGCAATCATTTATGATGGTGAGCAAGATTTGCCACTGACTATGTAACTATACGTATTATTCAGTACAGCATTGGCTACAGAAGTCCTTGTGTCTTCTTGTGGTTGTTTTTATTAGTTTTGTTTGGCTGTATAGCATGTCACGCCTGTACCTTGCCTTCATCACAATAAAGCAATTTTACGTATGACCCTTAGTTGTATTTTCTGGATTTGTCCTCTTGCTTAATCTTATCCACAAGGTTGGACGTGGGTGAAGGGAGTCATATTCTCAAACTTCCAAGTAAAAAAATGATATCCACCAAATTGCCACACGCATTACTTAAGTATGGCAAAGGGATTGTCCAATATATAACAAAAAAAAAAGCATCTTCCAGCTCCCCTCCGCATCCGGCTCCTTTGGGAGCAATGCCTGCTCCGGTTAGAAGTCAGTGGAAAGATATTTCACTGATTACGTTTTATTTTAGTCAGTTGACCGCTGCAGCCAATCACTGGGTGACTCAGCCCTTTTGACTTCTCAGTAGAGCAAGCATCCCTTCTGAAACTAGCGCTGAACTCCGGAGCAGCCTACTTTGAAGCCGCTGGGACACTGGAAGTTGAATACACCACAGTTCTTTATTTTAAGTGCATCTATGTGTGCAAAAAAAAAAACAGTTCTTTATCTGACAACTCCTCTAAAAATGTTTTGGAAGGAGAGAGGGTCTTTGAATTTTTCTATTCATTGCTGTAATACTGACCTGGTAAAATGAATCCAGCTCTATATTTATTTACTTTACTATATAGATCTGTAGTGAAGCTCCATCCCCTAAGGTGGTCTTTAGCTAAAAATGGAGGGAAAAAAACAATCTCTTTTCTATGCCAGATTTAGTAAAATAGTCAATTTCTGGTGCTTGGCATGTGATAGTTAAACCTTTCCTTTTTATATCCTTTTCTAGCTCCTAAAAGAGGACCTGTCAATTGCTCAAAAAATAAGTTAAATACCTTTTAAATATCCCTGAACACCTCTGGTTCTGCTGTTTTTTTTCTGTTTTATTCTATGTCACTTCTTTGCAGAGATATTCACATTTGATTCTTCTGCAGCGCACTATGTGACATCTCAGCTTGCAGTCCAACTGGGTGTTTCTTCAGAGTCTTCTCTGCCAATCACAGCTCAGAATTGTCTGAGAGTGATACACTGCGAGATCAGATTCTGAGATGTGATTGGCAGCATCTGGGAAAGAGGGGTGAAAGCAAACTCTGAAGAAATGCAGAAGCAGAGATTTCACATACTGCGCTGTGTCTCAGCAATCAATCAAAAAAGGAAATAGTGGCAAAATCAGGGGAGCGCAGGTTTTTTTTTTAAACTTATTTATTTACGGTAACTCTTTTATGAGCAAGTGACATGTTCTCTTTAATTTCTAGGTTCATTGTCCCTTTAAGCAGCACGGCCGTGTTGGCATCTCTCATCTTTATGCATCTTTCTTTGGCTTTCTAACAACCCAATAGCTTGGTTTAGATTAGAAAACATTTCCTTAGTGAAGACAGTGAGATGTATGTATATTTTGTTCCGGATGATTATAGCCGCTTCATAGTGATACGTAATAATATCCTGGCAGATAATCTGCATATTAATCCAAAGGCGAAAGGAACAAATGCACCATTTAAAAAAAGAAAAGAAAAAAACAATTTTCATTGTCGGCATCGTTACAAAAGAGGCTCTGATTAAGAAGAGGATAAATCAGCTTGGCGGCCCTCTCCTAACAACGCGCGCTAATGCGGCATAATTAGAGGAACGGTCGGAATCCAAACTCCTGTCTTTGTGAATGTCAATGTTTTAAGTAATAAATCCACAAAGGTTTAATTACACAGGAATTAATTACGGTTTCATCTCATGCGCTTCGGTTGTTGAAGCGATGACGGCACCCGGTTTATGAGGCGAATATTCATGAGTAGCCATCATCGCGTCTGCTTCTTAAGCATGGCAGATGCTGTGTATGCTACGTGTGCCCGGTTTAAACATTATCGCCAATCAGAATGCCTTAAAGTGGATCTCAACTATTTATAAAAAAAATTTGATGGATTTTAACTTTCTTTACAGCTCTTGTTTTGCTTTATTGAGACAGAGCTCCCAATCTCCAGCATAGCCATAAAGTTACAGGGATGCCCACTAAAGCCCCAGGTATTGCACATGTCAGTGATGCCATTTTCCAGGACAGGGAGAGTACCGCGCAGGCGCTGGACTAGGAGCACACTGCACGTGTGCAACATTTTAGTACCGATCACAACGACGACAGTGAAATCGTCGATCAACGCCAATGGGGCAGTGTTAGATGGGGTTTCCTGTGGACAGCTGGAGCACTTGCCAGGACTGGAACTGCCCTCTGAGCACTTGCCAGTCCCTTTACATATATAAACTTGATTGTTTCGCTTTCATGCAGAGAAAATCGCCTATTGTTTAAAGCAGATTTTTGTGTTAACATTTCTTTGAGAAAGATATATATATATATATATATATATATATATATATATATATATACATACAGTCATATGTAAAAGTTTGGGCACCCCTATTAATGTTAACCTTTTTTCTTTATAACAATTTTGGTTTTTGCAACAGGTATTTCAGTTTCATATATCTAATAACTGATGGACTCAGTTATATTTCTGGATTCAAATGAGGTTTATTGTACTAACAGAAAATGTGCAATCTGCATTTAAACAAAATTTGACCGGTGCAAAAGTATGGGCACCCTTATCATTTTCTTGATTTGAACACTCCTAACTACTTTTTACTGACTTCCTGAAGCACTAAATTGGTTTTATAACCTCATTGAGCTTTGAACTTCATAGCCAGGTGTATCAAATCATGAGAAAAGGAATTTAAAGTGGCCACTTGCAAGTAGTTCTCCTATTTGATTCTCCTATGAAGAGTGGCATCATGGGCTCCTCAAAACAACTCTCAAATGATCTGAAACAAAGATTATTCAACATAGCTTTTGAGGGGAAGGATACAAAAAGTTGTCTCAGAGATTTAACCTGTCAGTTTCCACTGTGAGGAACATAGTAAGGAAATGGAAGAACACAGGTACAGTTCTTGTTAAGCCCAGAAGTGGCAGGCCAAGAAAAATATCAGAAAGGCAGAGAAGAAGAATGCTGAGAACAGTCAAGGACAATCCACAGACCACCTCCAAAGACCTGCAGCATCATCTTGCTGCAGATGGTGTCACTGTGCATCAGTCAACAATATAGCGCACTTTGCACAAGGAGAAGCTGTATGGGAGAGTGATGCGAAAGAAGCCGTTTCTGCAAGCACGCCACAAACCGAGTCGCCTGAGGTATGCAAAAGCACATTTGGACAAGCCAGTTACATTTTGGAAGAAGGTCCTGTGGACTGATGAAACAAAGATTGAGTTGTTTGGTCATACAAAAAGGCGTTATGCATGCGCTGTATTGTTGACCGATGCACAGTGACACCATCTGCAGCAAGATGATGCTGCAGGTCTTTGGAGGTGGTCTGTGGATTGTCCTTGACTGTTCTCACCATTCTTCTTCTCTGCCTTTCTGATATTTTTCTTGGCCTGCCACTTCTGGGCTTAACAAGAACTGTACCTGTGTTCTTCCATTTCCTTACTATGTTCCTCACAGTGGAAACTGACAGGTTAAATCTCTGAGACAACTTTTTGTATCCTTCCCCTGAAAAGCTATGTGGAATAATCTTTGTTTTCAGATCATTTGAGAGTTGTTTTGAGGAGCCCATGATGCCACTCTTCATAGGAGAATCAAATAGGAGAACTACTTGCAAGTGGACACCTTAAATACCTTTTCTCATGATTTGATACACCTGGCTATGAAGTTCAAAGCTCAATGAGGCTACAAAACCAATTTAGTGCTTCAGGAAGTCAGTAAAAAGTAGTTAGGAGTGTTCAAATCAAGAAAATGATAAGGGTGCCCATACTTTTGCACCGGTCAAATTTTGTTTAAATGCAGATTGCACATTTTCTGTTAGTACAATAAACCTCATTTGAATCCAGAAATATAACTGAGTCCATCAGTTATTAGATATATGAAACTGAAATAGCTGTTGCAAAAACCAAAATTGTTATAAAGAAAAAAGGTTAACATTAATAGGGGTGCCCAAACGTTTACATATGACTGTGTATATATATATACATACAGTGGTGCAAAAAAGTATTTAGTCAGTCAGCAATAGTGCAAGTTCCACCACTTAAAAAGATGAGAGGCGTCTGTAATTTACATCATAGGTAGACCTCAACTATGGGAGACAAACTGAGAAAAAAAAATCCAGAAAATCACATTGTCTGTTTTTTTTCATTTTATTTGCATATTATGGTGGAAAATAAGTATTTGGTCAGAAACAAGCAATCAAGATTTCTGGCTCTCACAGACCTGTAATTTCTTCTTTAAGAGTCTCCTCTTTCCTCCACTCATTACCTGTAGTAATGGCACCTGTTTAAACTTGTTATCAGTATAAAAAGACACCTGTGCACACCCTCAAACAGTCTGACTCCAAACTCCACTATGGTGAAGACCAAAGAGCTGTCAAAGGACACCAGAAACAAAATTGTAGCCCTGCACCAGGCTGGGAAGACTGAATCTGCAATAGCCAACCAGCTTGGAGTGAAGAAATCAACTGTGGGAGCAATAATTAGAAAATGGAAGACATACAAGACCACTGATAATCTCCCTCGATCTGGTGCTCCACGCAAAATCCCACCCCGTGGGGTCAGAATGATCACAAGAACGGTGAGCAAAAATCCCAGAACCACGCGGGGGGACCTAGTGAATGAACTGCAGAGAGCTGGGACCAATGTAACAAGGCCTACCATAAGTAACACACTACGCCACCATGGACTCAGATCCTGCAGTGCCAGACGTGTCCCACTGCTTAAGCCTGTACATGTCCGGGCCCGTCTGAAGTTTGCTAGAGAGCATTTGGATGATCCAGAGGAGTTTTGGGAGAATGTCCTATGGTCTGATGAAACCAAACTGGAACTGTTTGGTAGAAACACAACTTGTCGTGTTTGGAGGAAAAAGAATACTGAGTTGCATCCATCAAACACCATACCTACTGTAAAGCATGGTGGTGGAAACATCATGCTTTGGGGCTGTTTCTCTGCAAAGGGGCCAGGACGACTGATCCGGGTACATGAAAGAATGAATGGGGCCATGTATCGTGAGATTTTGAGTGCAAACCTCCTTCCATCAGCAAGGGCATTGAAGATGAAACGTGGCTGGGTCTTTCAACATGACAATGATCCAAAGCACACCGCCAGGGCAACGAAGGAGTGGCTTCGTAAGAAGCATTTCAAGGTCCTGGAGTGGCCTAGCCAGTCTCCAGATCTCAACCCTATAGAAAACCTTTGGAGGGAGTTGAAAGTCCGTGTTGCCAAGCGAGAAGCCAAAAACATCACTGCTCTAGAGGAGATCTGCATGGAGGAATGGGCCAACATACCAACAACAGTGTGTGGCAACCTTGTGAAGACTTACAGAAAACGTTTGACCTCTGTCATTGCCAACAAAGGATATATCACAAAGTATTGAAATGAAATTTTGTTTCTGACCAAATACTTATTTTCCACCATAATATGCAAATAAAATGGAAAAAAAAACAGACAATGTGATTTTCTGGATTTTTTTTTCTCAGTTTGTCTCCCATAGTTGAGGTCTACCTATGATGTAAATTACAGACGCCTCTCATCTTTTTAAGTGGTGGAACTTGCACTATTGCTGACTGACTAAATACTTTTTTGCCCCACTGTATATATATCTAATATATAAAGCTCAAGTATGTATGTATGTATATGTGTGTGTGTGTGTGTGTATGTCCGGGATAGGCATCCGCACCGTCGCAGCTACAGCCACAAAATTTGGCACAGTCACACGTCTGGACCCCGAGAGCGTCCTAAGCTATGTTGTGAGGCGAAATTTTAACCCCGCGCGTACCAATTCACCAACAATTTTGCCCCTATCTACATACTGGGGGAAAAAGTGTGTGGGCGTCAAGCCCCGCCCCTCATTATGATGTCACAATTGTTGCCATGGCGACGCTGATGTCCTCATAGGTTGCAAGCCCCGCCGCTCATTATGATGTCATAATGGTTGACTATGAGATGGAGGATGTGTGATGGGTATATGGGCTCGGGACTATGGGATGGCGGATGTGTATGACGGGTATATGGGCACTGGACTATGGGATGGAGGATATGTATGATGGGTATATGGGCACGGGACTATGGTATGGAGGATATGTATGACGGGTATATGGGCACGGGACTATGGTATGGAGGATATGTATGACGGGTATATGGGCACTGGACTATGGGATAGAGGATATGTTTGACGAGTATATGGGCACGGGACTATGGGATGGCGGATATGTATATGGGCACGGGACTATGGGATGGAGGATGTGTGATGGGTATATGGGCACTGGACTATAGGATGGAGGATATGTATGACGGGTATATGGGCACGGGACTATGAGATGGCGGATATGTATGATGGGTATATGGGCACCGGACTATGGGATGGAGGATATGTATGATGGGTATATGGGCATGGGACTATGGGATGGTGGATGTGTGATGGGTATATGGGCACTCGACTATGGGATGGAGGATATGTATGATGGGTATATGGGCACGGGCCTGTGGGATCGTGGATATGTATGATGGGTATATGGGCACTGGACTATAGGATGGAGGATATGTATGACGGGTATATGGGCACGGGACTATGAGATGGCGGATATGTATGATGGGTATATGGGCACCAGACTATGGGATGGAGGATATGTATGATGGGTATATGGGCACGGGACTATGGGATGGAGGATGTGTGATGGGTATATGGGCACTCGACTATGAGATGGAGGATATGTATGATGGGTATATGGGCACGGGCCTGTGGGATCGTGGATATGTATGATGGGTATATGGGCACGGGACTCTGGGATGGAGGATAATTATAATTTGCTATAACTAACCACAGTTAGTTACTATGCCCGGGCATAATGAGGGGCGGGGCTTGACGTGCACACACTTTTTCCCCCAGTATGTAGATAGGGGCAAAATTGTTTGGTGAATTGGAACGCGCGGGGTTAAAATTTCGCCTCACAACATAGCTTAGGACGCTCTCGGGGTCCAGACGTGTGACTGTGCCAAATTTTGTGGCTGTAGCTGCGACGGTGCGGATGCCTATCCCGGACATACACACACACACACACACATACATACATACATACACACATACATACACACTTGAGCTTTATATATTAGATATATATATATTATAATCTTGCAATTTTCACACCGGCCACTGACTTTCATAGACTCTAACTTCCTGTTGTTTCAAAAAAATGCACATGTAGATTAGCCACAATGAACAGACCCCCAACCCTATCTTTTGTAATGAAGCATCTAATGAGCGTGTGCAAAGATCATTGTGATAGAAGGGAGAGGAGGTGAGCTGTGATATCGCCTATTGTGATTTTTGGATTATGTGTTATATCAGCTGTGTATAGAGGTGTCACCCATCATTGTGATCCTGTCCCAGATAAGGAAATATCATGCTAAAAAGACAGTTAGTATTAGTATGAAATATCTCCAGTGGCCAGTGTGAAAAATGCAAGCTTTAGTAGCTTTATTTTTTTTTAAAAAAAGAGAAAAAAATGCCAAAAAAATAAATAGTACAAAGTCTGGTTTAAACACTAGATCATTTTCTGATATTCACAACCCTTTAATAAATCGATCTTCAATCATCTAAGTATGTCTGAAGAATCCAGCCAGGCTCTGTAGATGCTTTACTAGACATAAACCATCTGATCGACTCCCAATAAATGATAAAAGTTTGCCTCCACTTGGAACTCAGTGCATAACGTGTGATTATGAGATTTTTATGTACACAGTATGCAGCTTCTAAGCGTCTGGTCTCTGTTTGTGCAGCTTCAAGTTCAGAGCTCAGTGGGCTTTCCCTGGGAACTTACTCCTCCTTTCTCAGTGCTCTAGACTGTGTCTCCTCCCCATAATTTCCAACATTTTATTGCCGCTTGATTTTTCTGGTATCGCCTCCAATATTGTGTAACTTCATACAGGTGTAACACCCTTTCTTGTCAGAAGGATATTTGTATTGTCCTCCCCTTTTATTCCCTGCAGGTGTTATGCATTTTGCCCTCCCAATCGAAAGACAGCTACGATTCCATAAAGAAGTATCTCACCCTGGAGATGCCCCTTCCAAGCCAGTGTGTAAAGAGCCATACTCTGAACCGACAGAACATGCTAATGAGCATCGCCAGCAAAATCGCCATGCAAATCATCTGTAAAACCGGAGGAGAACTGTGGTCCGTGGAGATTCCCGTGAGTTACTAACCTTCCTTCCTCCCGCAACGAGAGGACATTACTGTGTGATCGTCACTAAATGCCGCTTATGTTCTCACAGCTCAAATCTCTTATGGTGATCGGGATCAATGTCAACAAAGACGCCATCAATAAGCTTCAGTCAGTCGT
The DNA here is from genome assembly GCF_039654945.1 of Dendrobates tinctorius. Taxonomy (NCBI): domain Eukaryota; kingdom Metazoa; phylum Chordata; class Amphibia; order Anura; family Dendrobatidae; genus Dendrobates; species Dendrobates tinctorius. The sequence continues at coordinate 8,342,389 of NW_027361743.1, read as the reverse complement.
GGGCTTCGTGGCAAGCACAAATTCACGACTGACCAAGTAAGTATGTACCATAGAACCATTGATTAAAGCACGATGGGGGGCTCTAGTGGCCGGTTTCCCCCAGCGATTATACATTTAGCACCTATCCTGTGGACAGATATAATTTGTGGGACAACCCCTTTAAATACAGGTAATACACCTGCTTATAAGTGTTAAACTTTTTTTTTTACTTGAGCAGTACAAAACTTTACTTTTTTTTCTTAAACCTAAATTTTGGTTGTTGGCAGAATATCAATACTTTTGCCAATTTGTTGTTTTCTGCACTTCAGGCCTTTTTAATATCACAGGTTATGCCGACGCTCACTTCGAGAATTTTGCAAAATTTCCTCCCGTTTTATTTATTTTATATTTTTTCTTTTGCAGATGGTTTTCGCAGTGTGTCATTCAGAAAACATCAACAGATTTTGCTGATTGCTTGAAAATGTGCATGAAAGGTAATTTAGCCGCCGGTCCCGGAGCTGCTCAGATTGGCAGATCGCTCTCGCATTGTATTAATCAGTCTTGAAATATCAGACAGAAAATTAGACAGCAAAAAACATGTTTACAATTCTTTTGCATAATGTCTTCTGTGTGCGGAGACGGGTGCAGGCCCCACAAACACAGATATTTCCACTACAGGAACAGTCTGGTAAAAATTATAACTAATGCTCCGATAAAGCCAGGGAAGACATTTCTGGAATGACAAGATGGTTGTGTTTTTTTCCCACAGTTTCTCGCCTTTGCTGTAGTAGAGCGGCCACTTCCGCCTTTTTTTCACAAATTAGAGATCAGACTTGTCTTTGGTTGTAATGTAACCAGCTGCAGCAGGAGCCTCCCCCCACTGCTCTGATTCAGTCATTTGAAAAATGGAAAAAGAGGAAAATGACCCATGAATTTGCTGCAAGATTCCAACAAAGACTTTTTGTTTGTAAGCTACAAAAAATTTTGCTGATTAACAATTACTGCTAGAAAGTTTTTCTAGGTTTAGTGTTCGTTCAAAGTAGATCTGGCAAGTCTCCTACCCGATGGCATCATAGGATAGAGAGGGAGGCATGGAGCTTGGGGATTTATAGTTTTATAACACTTTATTCAGGTATGTAAAGCACCCTACGTACTACGAGGGCTCAAAGAGAAAGCCTGTGAGTCTTGCTTCTCCGACCCTTCCAAACAGAAAGCCTGTGAGCCCTCCTTCTCCAACCCTCCCATACAGAAAGCCTGTGAGCCCTCCTTCTCCAACCCTCCCATACAGAAAGCCTGTGAGCCCTCCTTCTCCAACCCTCCCATACAGAAAGCTTGTGAGCCCTCCTTCTCCAACCCTCCCATACAGAAAGCCTGTGAGCCCTCCTTCTCCAACCCTCCCATACAGAAAGCCTGTGAGCCCTCCTTCTCCAACCCTCCCGTACAGAAAGCCTGTGAGCCCTCCTTCTCTAACCCTCCCATACAGAAAGCCTGTGAGCCCTCCTTCTCCAACCATCCCATACAGAAAGCCTGTGAGTCCTGCTTCTTTGACGTCTCATAGAGAAGGACTGTGAGTATTGCTTCTCCAACCTTTCCACTGTGAAGGAGAGAATGGCTAATTAAATCAATTATTAATGTTACATAAACTAGTTGCAAGATGGCGTCTATATCCTGGAACAACACCCTGGAAGGAATCCTTGGAATGTGAAGTGAATACACAAAGAGGCTATATATGGAGTGTCCTTAAAATGGACCAATCACAGACCGACACCATAGTTGTTCAGAAGATTGTGCGACGCCCTTTTCCTGTCTATTACATTATTCTTTGTTCTACTAATAAAATTCAGTTGTGTGCCAGCCTTTGCTGAGGAAGGAGAATATATCTGACTTCTGTGTCCGATGTGATTCCTTTATGCATGCACTCAGCTCATATTTATTAGGTCAGGGACAGGCAATCGCTGAGATCTCACCTTAAGAGATCACCCTCACACCACAGAGAAAAAGCCTGCGAGTCCTGCTCCTCTAACCCTCCTATAGAGAGTGTAGTTGGTGAAAAGTGGTGCACTCTAGGTGAGACGGTGGTGCTCAGAAGCAAAGTAAGGTAACAATATAGAGCGATGACCTTCGTCACGCAATAAGTCAAATGCAGTTATATTACTAAAAGGTATTAAAGTCACCATGGATCCTACTAATCCTGCTCCTCAGAACACACTGGGGCCCATTCACTATGACGGGAGTTGCATTCTTTAGTGTTAATGAAGGACTCGCTGGAGTACAATGCGCCAAATTCACTAAGAGGCGGACCTCACTGTATAAATTTGGCACATCTTCTCAGTGGCGTGCGCCTCACCAAAAACGTCACTCAAGTCAAGGACAGAACGCCAGCTCTTTTGCTGATATTCACGGGCCGGTTGATTTTTCCAGAGATGCTTCAAACTGAAAACGCTAAAAGTGGCAACATTTTTGCACAACTCTGTGTTGCGCAAATATTTTGCGTCTATTCAAAGTGTTTTACTCTAGTTTTATGGCAAAAATACTTTGATGGATCCCCCCCCCACTGCCTGCAGAATTTAACCCGCTTACCATTAACCTCAAACCAAAGTCTAAATTTTATCCCACCCAACATTTAGAACCAAAACTAGAATCCCAAACACAAGCTGATAACCTCACTGCACGTGACCAGAGGCGTGTTAATCCCTTCCCAGTAATGACATCAGAGTGCAGACAGAGGAGGGGGTATAGTGATCCCAGATCCATCCACCAACATCCGTGAGCCACATCGTGTCTTCTGTGCCACTGATTATCATAAACTATTAACGAAAACCCAACCCTGAGTTACGCTGAGTTGCATACCCTCATCAATGATACTTATTTAGTGTCCTTAATCAGAAAGAGGGATTACCTGAAAGTGATGAACTCAGTATTGTCTACCTATTACCATTAACCTGTGAGTGGGCCGTATGATCGAGACTTGTTCTATAGGTGAGTGGGGAAGCAGGACTGATAGGATTTCTCTATAGATGAGTGGATAAGTAGGACTCACAGGCTTTCTATATAAATGTGTGAATAAGGAGGACTCACAGGCTTTCTCTATAGATGTGTGGATAAGGAGGACTCACCGTCTCTCTCTATTGGTGAGTGAATAAGGAGTACTCACAGGCTTTCTTATTGGTGAGTGAATAAGGAGGAGTCACAGGATTTCTCTAAAGGTGAGTGGTGTAGTCAAGACTCACAGGCTCCCTCTAGGTGAGTGCAGAATGAGAACTCTCAGACTTTCTCTGTAGGTGAGTGGCAAAGGAGAACTCAGGCTTCCTCTGTAGGTGAATGGGGAAGGAGGACTCACAGACTTTCTCTGTAGATGAGTGGACAAGGAGAACTCACAGGCTTTATAGGTGGGTGGGTAAGGAGCACTCACATACTCTATAAGTAAGGAGGGGAGGACTCACAAGCTTTGTCTAGGTTAGTGGGAAAGGAGAACCCACAGGATTTCTCCGTAGGTTAGTGGTGAAGGAGAACTCACAGGCTTTATAGGTAGGTGGGTAAGGAGCACTCACACACTCTATAAGTAAGGGGGGGAGGACTCGCAAGCTTTGTCTAGGTTAGTGGGAAAGGAGAACCCACAGGATTTCTCTGTAGGTTAGTGGTGAAGGAGAACTGACAGGCTTTCTCTGTGGGTGAGTGTGGAAGGAGGACTCAGGCTTTCTTTTTAGGTGAATAGGAAAGGAGAACTTGCATGCTTTTTCTGTTGGTGAGTGCGGAAGGAGGACTCACAGGCTTTCTGTTTAGATGAGTAGGAAAGGAGATCGCACTGGCTTTTTCTGTAGGTTAGTGGGGAAGGAGATCTCACAGGCTTTCTCTGTAGGTGAGTGCAGAAGGAGGACTCAAAAGCTTTCTCTCTATATGTGAGTGCGAAAGGAGGACTCACAGGCTTTCTGTTTAGATGAGTAGAAAAGGAGAACACACTGGCTTTTTCTGTAGGTGAGTGTGGAAGGAGGACTCACAGGCTTTCTCTGTATGTTGGGGTGAAACAGGCTTCACACTTTTTCTCTGGCTGTAGTGAACAGTATTTTACGTGAGGTGCCTGAATCCCACCACAGAAGTCTGCTTATCCCTGAGCTCATCATCTCGGAGTTCCAGTTTGAATAGAATATTGCTGTGAATGAGGAATAATCAGTAGGAAGATATAGGGACATGGTATCCTTGTATTAAGTGACAATCGTGTGTACACAGATCTTACGGCATCACAAAGCCGTTGACATCATGAGCAATGTACCTCGTTAGCGGCATTCTGTGTCTCTCACTTTTCTCCATAGTTGGACTGTTACGAGTTCCGGCGGACAGCTATTTGTGGATGAAGATAAGAAGAGGAAAATATAAAGCTATCTGACGGTGGTGGCTACGCCGCCTCTTCATAGAGTGCGCTCGCTGATAAGGCTTTGTGTCATTCAGTATGGAGGTTGTAAGTCCCTCTGGACGTTATCAGACCCTGACCTCAGTGGACAATTCCTACAATGAGAACATGAAATGTAACGTGGCGTGGGATTACTGTCCCTGTATAGTGTTCTGCAGACACCTCCTGATCGTGACATGTGCACCTTTCTGATGTTTGCAATAAACGAATGAAAGAGCAATGCAAAACAGCTGAACACAACTGATATATCATGTGATTTCTCCAAACTTAGCAAAAAATGCCACTTTTTATTTTCCCCTTGATGACACGTCTTTTACTCAGTAGAGTCCCTATGGCTGTTATGACTTGCTATAAATGTGATGCATAGCCAGCTGCTGTAATCCCCTCCAGGTCACTAATATACTTGGGTATGCTGCAACCATCTTCAAATCCCACCAAAGGTTTTCTATGGAGAGTAAGTGAGGCGACCGTGACGGCCACTCCAGAAGAAGCCTTGATGGACTGTGACGTATGCGTGGGATCATTGTCTTGTTGGATCATTGCCCCGTTGACAGGCTGATATTTTAAGTGCACTATTATACTAGTGACCCACACCTTCTGTTCTTCACAGAAGACTTTTCAGCAGTCTCATTATCATCACAGACTGGACTATTATAAAAGGTGAAAACACAGCTAAAAAAAGACCCTCCTATTATTTACCACAGTTTAATGCAATACCAATGAAAAGGGGGGCTTCCTATAGTTCTCGGGTGCAGCCGACAGATGTCTACCAGCTGTAGAGTCAGATACTCAGGCCAAGTAGCATTTTAAGGAATTCCTTAAGTGGATGTTTATAGCATAAACATGAAGTTAACATTCCAATATAACATTCCCATGAATCCAGTGACAGCAGACATTTCCACTTCTCAAAAGGAACTCCCCAGGCATAATCCATATAACAAGTGACCGGTAATTATCATGCGTGTAGCACATATACGCTGCTTAAATACGTATATAAATGATACTTATAGTGTGTTATATCATGTTGCGATATACATTCTCACTCCCAACGCGTTTCTCCCCTCTTGTTATAAGGGTTCATCAGGGGACAGGTTTATGAATAACATAGCAGCCTTCATTGTCTAGGATGCTTTCCAGACTATGAAGTCTGCTATGTTGTTGGGAGTGGCAATGTTTCCTGTAGTTCTTGACCAAGTTTGCACACACTGCAGCAGGGATTTTGGCCCACTCCTCCATACAGATCTTCTAAAGATCTTTCTGGTTTCTGTGCTGTCGCTGGGCAACATTGAGTTTCAGCTGCCTTCAAAGATTTTCTATTGGGTTGAGGTCTGGAGACTGACTTGGCCACTCCAGGACATGAAATGCTTCTTACGGAGTCACTCCTTAGTTTCCCTGGCTGTGTTTTTCTGGTCATTGTCTTGCTGGAAGACCCAGCCACAACACATCTTAAGTGCTCTTACTGAGGAAAGGAGGTTGTTGACCAAAATCTTGCAATACATGACCCCATCCATCCTCCCTTCAATACGGTACAGTCATCCTGTCCCCTTTGCAGATAAGCACCCCCAAACATGGACGTTTCCCCCACCATATTTCATGGTAGTGACTGTGTTTTTGAGGTTATACTCATCCTTGTTCTTCCTTCAAACACGGCAAGTAGAGTTGATACCAAAACGTTCTAATTTGGTCTCATCTGACCTCGACCTTCTCCCAAACCTCCTCTGGATCATCCAGATGGTCATTGGCGAACTTGAAACAAGCCTGGACATGTGCTGACGTGAACAGGGGCGCATTGCCTATTGTCCTGTAGCCCATACCAGCCTTGTGCAGGTCCACAATTTTGTCCTTGGTGTCCTTAGACAGCTCTTTGGTCCTGGCCATGGTGGAGAAGTTGGCGTGTGATTGATTGAGTGTGTGGACAAGTGTCTATACCGGTAACGAGTTCAACCAGGTGCAATTAATACAGGTAATGAGTGCAGAGTAGGAGGACTTATTAAAGAAAAACTGACAGGTCTGTGAGAGCCAGAATTCTTGCTGGTTGGTCGGTGAACAAATACTTATTTCATGCAATAAAATGCAATTTAATTATTTAAATCTCATACAATGTGATTTTCTGTTTTGTATTTTTAGATTCTGTGTCTCAGGTGATGTGTACCTATGATAAAAATTATAAACCTCTCCATTCTTTGTAGGTGGGAAAAAGTACAAAATCAGCAATGTATCAAATTCTTTCTCCCCTTGTGTGTGTATATATACAGCTCTTGCAAAAATTAAGAGACCACTGCCCAGTTTTATAAAAATCAGCTTATCTACAGGTATTCAATTCCAGTGTCAGTTGAATTCCAACCAGAGGACACCTCGTTCTACTTAATGTGCTTCTGATTAGGTGATCACCTGAACCAAATCTTATTTTACAAAGGAAAGTATAAAAAAACCCTGCTGTGGTGTTCACAATCCTCTTGCAATAGGACAAGGTGGATGTTAAAACAAGTGCTAGTAATATCCCAAAAGTAATAGTAATGGAAAAATAACTTTTAACTATGCCAAAGAAGTTGAAAAGAAAAGTCTTTAGTGAGGAAAATAAGGGCTCAATTCTGGCTTTACTAGCAGAGGGATACAGTGAGCGTCATGTTGCCTCCATCCTTAAAATTTCTAAGACGGCAGTCCATTACAACAAGGTCAAGCAACAGACATTGGGGACAGCAAAGCTACAGACCGGCAGTTGGCGAAAACGACTCTCCACTGACCGGGATGACCGTCATCTTATTCGAATGTTACTCAGCAACCGCAGGATGACATCAAGTAACCTACAAAAGGAATGGTAAATGGCAGCTGGGGTGAAGTGCACGGTAAGAACAGTTCATAACAGGCTCCTAGAGGCATGGCTCAAGTCATGTAAAGCTAGAAAACAGCCTTTCATCAATGAGAAGCAAAGGAGAGCCAGGCTGAACTTTACCAAAGACAATAAGGATTGGACCATAGAGGACTGGAGTAAGGTCAGCTCTGATGAGTCTAATTTTCAGCTTTGCCCAACACCTTGTCGTCTAATGGTTAGACGGAGACCTGGAGAGGCATACAGGCCACAATGTCTTGCACCCACTGTGAAATTTGGTGGAGGATTGGTGATGATCTGGGGATGCTTCAGCCAGGCTGGAATTGGGCAGGTTAATCTTTGCGAAGGACGTATGAATCAAGCCGCATACAAGGTTATCCTGGAAAAACAGTTGATTCCTTCTGCCCAGGCAATGTTCCCCAACTCTGAAGACTGTTTTTTTCCAGCAGGACAATGTGCCATGCCACACAGCTAGGTCAATCAATGTATGGATGAAGGACCACCACATCAAATCCCTGTCATGGCCAGCCCAATCTCCAGACATGAACCCCATTGAAAACCTCTGGAATGTAATCAAAGGGAAGATGGATAGTCACAAGCCATCAAACAAAGAAGAACTGCTTACATTTTTGTACCAGGAGTGGCATAAGGTCACCCAAAAGCAGTGTGAAAGACTGGTGGAAAGCATGCCAAGATGCGTGAAAGCTGTGATTAACAATCATGGTTATTCCACAAAATATTGATTTCTCAACTCTTCCTGAGTTAAAACATTAGTATTGTTGTTTCTAAATGTTTATGAACTTGTTTTCTTGGCATTATTTGAGGTCTGCAAGCACTGCATTTTTTTTGTTCTTTTCACCATTTCTCGTTTTTTGAAAATAAATACAAAATTTAGTGCTTGGAAATTCGCAGACATGTTTGTTGTCAGTAGTTTATAGAATAAAAGAGCAATTTACATTTTACTCAAAAATATACCTATAAAGAGAAAAATCAGAATATTTTGCAGTGGTCTCTTAATTTTTGCCAGAGCTGTATGTATGTATGTATGTATATATATATTGATCTGTTATAATTGTGTTCTCACTAGGCGCTATTGAAAAGTGGCAGAAAAGTAATAACGACTTTCCAAACCGCATAATCATCTACCGGGACGGTGTTGGAGATGGGCAGCTACAGATGTTGTTTGACTATGAGATCCCTCAACTACTCTCCGTATTTAAAGAGCCCCCAGCTACATACAGGTATGGCGGCAGAATTTAAAGGGACTATCTATCACCAGGTCAGAAGTGAGCAGTTTTTGCTCTTTCGTTCACACTGCTCTCCTGATTCTACAGGTTTTTTTTAAGTCTGTCATACAGTTTCAGAGATATGGAGTTGTTAAATTAGTTCTTATTTTTTGGTCTTTGTAAAGGGGTATGGCCCGCAGGGTAATAGCACAGGACACCCACAGAGATATCCTATGAGCCATGCCCCCTAAGCAAAGACCATACACCGTGAAACTAAATAACAAGGACTCTACCTGTGGAACCGTATGACGGATTAAAAAACAAAAATTGCTTCATATTGGAATGAGCAGGAATACAATTAGAGCAAAACTGGACGCTTTTCACCTGGTGACGGGTCCTCTTTAGTGTACAGTGTTGCTTGTTTTCTATGTTATCTTTGACTCTCCCTATTGCAGGAGGAGGTTCCGCATTTCTGTTTATAGTTGTTTCTGGCAGGTCAAGCACATTTTTTTTTTATATTTATGCCATCCTACTATAACTAGTTAAAGAAGACATTTCACTTGTTAAAAAATTGAGTCAAATACCTTGTAAAAATTTCAAGTTTCCCTGATTATAACACTGTTTTCCATTTTGAGCAGCATCACTCCACTTTCACGCCTCTTTCCCAAAAAACCTGCCAATCACGGCTCTTCAGCTAATCTGGCAGTCTCAGATGCTGCGGAGCTCTGATTGGCAACTTTTTACAGAGAGGGGTGAAAGTGCACGCCCCCAGAAAAAACTGGAGAAACACCCGGTTGATCTACAATCAGAGATTTCACATGCTGTGCTCCAGAAGATACAAATGCGAATATCTCCGCAGAGGATTGACGCAGCTCAAAATGGAAAAGAACAGCAGAATCAGGGGAGCTCGGGGATGTTTGCAAGATATTTCACTGAATTTAATGAGCAAGTTGCAGTTCCTCCTTAAAGGAGTTATACCTATATTAAATAGTGATGTTATGCCATCACTTATGTGATCTGTGATCATCTGAGCAAGGGCAATTTTGCATTTTAGTTTTTTTTTTCTTTACGATCTATACCTAACGCATTAGATAAATTTATATCTTGATAGATCAGACTTTTTTTATTTCTTCATTACTAACGGAAAACCGGAGGTTTTTTTTTTTTTTCTTCAAATTATATACAGTACACACCAAAAGTTTGGACACACCTTATCATTCAAAGAGTCTTCTTTATTTTCATGACTATGAAAATTGTAGATTCACTCTGAAGGCATCAAAACTATGAATTAAAACATGTGGAATTATATAATTAACAAAAAAGTGTGAAAAAACTGAAAATATGTCTTATATTCTAGGTTCTTCAAAGTAGCCACCTTTTGCTTTGATTACTGCTTTGCACACTCTTGGCATTCTCTTGATGAGCTTCAAGAGGTAGTCACCGGAAATGGTCTTCCAACAGTCTTGAAGGAGTTCCCAGAGATGCTTAGCACTTGTTGGCCCTTTTGCCTTCACTGTGCGGTCCAGCTCACCCCAAACCATCTCGATTGGGTTCAGGTCTGGTGACTGTGGAGGCCAGGTCATCTGGCGTAGCACCCCATCACTCTCCGTATTGGTCAGATAGCCCTTACACAGCCTGGAGGTGTGTTTGGGGTCATTGTCCTGTTGAAAAAAAATGATGGTCCAACTAAACGCAAACCGGATGGAATAGCATGCTGCTGCAAGATGCTGTGGTAGCCATGCTGGTTCAGTATGCCTTCAGTTTTGAATAAATCCCCAACAGTGTCACCAGCAAAGCACCCCCACACCATCACACCTCCTCCTCCAAGCTTCACAGTGGGAACCAGGCATGTAGAGTCCATCCGTTCAAAGTCTCCTCTTAACAGTTGTTGTAGAGATGTGTCTGCTGCTAGAACTCTGTGTGGCATTGACCTGGTCTCTAATCTGAGCTGCTGTTAACCTGCGATTTCTGAGGCTGGTGACTCGGATGAACTTATCCTCCACAGCAGAGGTGACTCTTGGTCTTCCTTTCCTGGGGCGGTCTTCATGTGAACCAGTTTCTTTGTAGCGCTTGATGGTTTTTGCCACTGCACTTGGGGACACTTTCAAAGTTTTCCCAATTTTTCGGACTGACTGACCTTCATTTCTTAAAGTAATGATGGCCACTCGTTTTTCTTTACTCAGCTGCTTTTTTCTTGCCATAATACAAATTCTAACAGTCTATTCAGTAGGACTATCAGCTGTGTATCCACCAGACTTCTGCACAACACAACTGATGGTCCCAACCCCATTTATAAGGCAAGAAATCCCACTTATTAAACCTGACAGGACACACCTGTGAAGTGAAAACCATTTCCGGTGACTACCTCTTGAAGCTCATCAAGAGAATGCAAGAGTGTGCAAAGCAGTAATCAAAGCAAAAGGTGGCTACTTTGAAGAACCTAGAATTTAAGACCTATTTTCAGTTGTTTCACACTTTTTTTGTTAATTATATAATTCCAGGGGCGTGGCCTGCTTGCTAATAGCACCGGTCACTTAGCTGCTGAGCTCCAGCCACTTCGACTCCTAACCGGCTCACTGCGGCTCGCCAGCGGCACCAGTCTCTCTGCACACGGGGGGGGGGGGGTGCTGCGGAGGTATCCAGGATCGTGGCATGCCAAGGAGGGGAAAATCCCAGAAGAAGCCGTCCCCGGCGAAAGTTACAGACTTCTTCTCCAGCACGGGGCGAGGGAAAATGGCGGCAGCATCCTCCTCCGCAGCTTCCTCACGCTCATCCAGGAGGGGATCCACAGCGGGCCCAGACTTGGACACAGACGCTGCAGATATACCGCTTACCAAAGGTACAATGCAGAAACTGCTCAGTGCCCTCCGCTCATCACTGCAGCAGGATTGGAAAGATATGGTGGCTGAGCTGAGGGGAGATATCACTGCCATAGGCAGCCGTACAGCACATATTGAATCTAAAATGGGGGAGCTGACAAAGTCACACAATAGCCTCATTGATGCCAATGCAGCACTGGAGGAACAAGTGCAAAAGCTCCATACCAAGGTCTTGGATTTAGAGGACAGGTCCCGCCGAAATAATATAAGAATCAGAGGAATTCCAGAGGCCATACCAGACAAGGGGCTGCAGAGTTTTCTAGGCTCCTTGCTGCAGGAGCTGCTCCCAGACCTGACTGCAACTGATTTCCTGGTGGACAGAATACACAGAGTCCCTAAGCCTAAATCCCTCAGTGCTGATGTCCCTCGGGACACTTTAGCTCGCCTGCACTTTTACAGGACCAAAGAAGCCCTGCTGCAAGCCCTGAGAAAGAGACCCCCTCTGTCTGAGCAATTCCGGCACCTGTCCATTTTTCCAGATCTGTCTGCAGGAACCCTGGCAAAAAGGAGGGAATTTGCTCCTTATACCAAAATTCTCAGGGATGAAGCTATATCCTATAGATGGGGTTTCCCTGTAAAGATCCTGCTTTTCCGAGCAGGAAATACCCACGCCTGCCATTCCCCACAGCAGTTGGCAAAGCTCCTATCCTCATGGAACTTGGCAAATCTCCCGGCCAGATCTCCAAGAGCTACAGGATCATCCCAACAGGATAAAGTGAATGAAGATTGGTCCGTCGCGTGAGTTATGTGATATGTTTGAGTCGCGGCTGAGACTTAGTTGCTACTTTTAAGGTCCGCTGGTTCTGTTCAACCAGGACCCTGAACCCCCATGGCGGTAAATTTCCACCATACCGCAGGCCGCTTTTTTGGGCTTTTTTCTTTGTGGACTGATGCTCCCTACATCAGTAATGTTAGTGATGTCAATATTGTTAGTGTTATCTCTTTCCTGCCTAACCTTCCTTTTCCCCCTGCAGCTCTAGGCAAGAGACTTTTTTTTCATGTACAATGGTACTGAACTGTATGTCTATAAATGTTAGGGGTCTGAACTCTCCAGCCAAGAGATCCATGTTTTGGCGGGAAGTGGTTAAATCCAAATGTGATGTAATATGTGGTCAGGAGTCTCATCTCCTCCAAGGGGACTCGCACAGGTTAAATAATGCTAAATTTCCTTTCATACTGCTGGCTTGTGGGAGAAAAAAAAAGGCTGGAGTATTCATTTGTGTAAAAAATACTGTTGCGTTCACACTACATTCACAACATTTAGACCCTGACGGTAGATACGCCATTATTAATTGCTCCATAAATGGATCTAAGTATACTATCGCAACCGTTTACGCCCCCAACTCTGGTCAGATCAGCTTTTTGCGGAGGTTTCTTTCCAAGCTTTCATCCGTTAAAGAGGGTAAGCAAATAATCTGCGGGGATTTTAACATGGTAATGTCCAGCACTCTGGATTGCTCCAATACTGCTGTGAGGAGGAAGGAGATGAGCACAATAATTTCAGAAAGGCATCTCCATGATATATGGAGATGCCAACATGCAAATGAGAGGGACTACACATTCTTCTCGCCTCGGTTCACCTCTTACAGCAGATTGGACTACTTTCTGGTTGATAGCTCACTTATTATGGATTGCTCAGATTCAAAAATTGGACTTATAGCTTGGTCGGACCACGCCCCCATATACCTGACAGTTCAGGAGCAAAACCGCGCGCCTGTTTTTGCCCGGTGGCGCATGAATGACTCCCTCCTAGCCTGTAGACAAATCTCTGAGGAGTTGCAGGCCGACCTCGCAGAGTTTTTTAACTTTAATGATAACAAGGAGGTGACAGAGGAAACGCTTTGGTCTGCACACAAGGCCTATATTAGGGGGTCGTTCATCAAAATTGCCACTAGGGAGAAAAGGAGGCGTCAGGCAACTTTCAAAGCTCTACTGTCCCACATAGTACTTTTGGAAGCCCACAATAAATCTGCCCCAAACTTGTCGACATCTGACGAACTCAGGAAACTAAGAACACAGCTCCGCCAAGTGTTGATGGCAGACTATGAGAAAAACTTAAGATCCCTCAAACAGCGGTACTATATGATGGGTGACAGGGCGGGTGCCTTACTAGCCAGGAGGGTTAAAAAACGAGAAATGCAAAATAAAATTGAATACCTCGTGACGGGTTCTAATGCCACAATACGCAACCCAACGGAAATAGCCAACGCATTCGCTGACTTTTACCAGTCTCTCTACAACCTTAAAAATGACCCCACTGCCCCAAAGCCTACCCAAACGGCAAGTAATTCCTTCTTAAACAATATTAATCTTCCTCGGTTATCTGCAGTACAGCTGGAGCAACTAAATTCCCCTTTTTCTCTGGAGGAGGTTCGCCAGGCGGTGACCACAGCCAAAAGAAATTCAGCTCCAGGCCCAGGCGGCCTCACTAACTCCTATTATAGGCAATTCACTGAAACCCTGTCTCCTTTCCTCCTGAGACTTTTCTCCTCTTGGCGAGCCACAGCAGATATTTCACCAAATAATCTAGAGGCCATTATAGCTACCCTGCCAAAACCAGGAAAACCCCCTATTTCCCCAGGAAACTTCAGGCCAATATCCCTCCTAAACTGCGACTTAAAATTGTACGCCAAAATAATCTCAGCTAGAATACATAAAGTTCTTCCATCACTGATTTCCCCGGATCAAGTGGGGTTTGTGGCGGAGAGGCAGGCGAAAGATGGGACGAGACGTATGCTGGATCTGATTGCGGTGGCTGAGGGGAGGAAAATCCCCAGTGTATTCCTGTCCCTGGACGCAGAGAAGGCGTTCGACAGGGTGCACTGGGGATATCTGAAATCTGTTCTGGCCAAGTTTGGTTTCAAAGGCCCCATACTTAATGCCATAATGGCGCTGTACTCTAACCCTAACGCCAAAGTTCTGGCATCCGGATTTATATCTCGGAGTTTTGAATTAACCAATGGGACACGCCAGGGGTGTCCGCTCTCCCCTATCATCTATGCCCTTGCTATAGAGCCTCTGGCGCAGACTATCCGTGAATGCCCTCAGATCTCGGGGATTCGAGTGGGGAGTATAAATCATGTGATCAGTCTATATGCAGATGATGTGATTTTATCTTGCACTAATGTAGAGGTGTCCCTACAACACGTAATGGAGATCCTGTCCTCCTTCGCTCAAGTCTCGTATTACAAGCTTAATATTACCAAGTCCTTAATTTTTCCGCTCTTCTTGCCAGCCTCTACCAGAGCCACTCTTTCTCATCTTTACCCTTTCAAATGGGAAGACGAGGGAATCCCCTACCTGGGTATTATACTGGCCCCGCTACACTCCGTGATCCGGAAAAATCTGCTGACCCTGCACACCTCATTGGATAAAGAACTTACTCGCCTTTCTCTTCTCCCGCTCTCTTGGGTGGCGAGAATGCAGACTTTTAAAATGATCTGTCTCCCAAAAATTATCTACTTACTTCGGTGCCTGCCCCTAACAATTCCGCAACGGTATCTCACCAAAATTCATTCGCTAATGAGTAAATTTATATGGGCTGGGAAAAAACCTAGAATAGCCCTGAGATGTATGCATGCCCCGTTCAGTGGTGGAGGAATGGGTATTCCTAATATTCTAACATATCACAGAGCTGCTATCCTGGAACCGGCTCGAGATTGGTGGAAGAATGATTCAGACTTGAGATGGTTACAGATTGAGTACACCTGGGCACAGGCCCACTCCCCTAAACAATTCATAGACTCCCTGCTCCTAACCCCTTCGCCCCCCGGCGATCTTCTACCCACCACAGCAGCTCTAAAGAAAGCTTGGTCCTTATGGAGCAAGCCAGTGTCACAGGCTCTAGGTCCCAGCCTTCCCCTTAGATCGCTGGAAGCCTTCATTCCGAATTTGAATCTTGCCGCCTGGACACGTGGAGGTCCAATTACCCTAGCAGATCTCTATAGAGAAGGCGTCCTACTCCCGTACTCAGAAATGTGTGTTAAATTTAACCTCCCCCGACACAGTTTATTCCAGTTTTTTCAAATACGTCACTTCCTTCAGTCCGCTCCTCACCTACCGGTTCCCACAACAGCCGACCACGCCGCAATTAAAAAATTCTTTCAAAATAGCAAAATCAAAGGCCTTTCATACATCCATAACCTGCTAAACTCCCCGGAACCGGACAAACAATTGCCGTATATGCTCAAATGGGAAAAAGATCTAGCCTCTCAGCTTCCGTCGCAAGAATGGTTCGCGGCCTCAAAATGGATCCACAAATTCTCTTCATGTCTCAATCACATAGAGCAATTAAAAAAGGTTCATCTGCGGTGGTACAACTCCCCTACTAAACTGGCTTCTTTTTCCCCACATATGTCACCTTTGTGCTGGAGGGGATGCAACCACAGGGGCACCTTGTGTCATATGTGGTGGTTTTCCCCTAAGTTATCTAACTTCTGGCAGGAGGTGTTCAATCTAATCCATGAGGTTACTAGTCTCCGTCTTTCCCCAAACCCAACCTTAGCGGTGCTACACATTGGCCTAGATGGGATCCCGGATCTTTTAAAAAAACATCATTTCTCACATTCTCATAGCCGGCAGGTACTGTGTGGCATACAAGTGGAGGTCGGTGAGCCCCCCTACAAAAACAGAACTAATTGAGAGGATCAACCTACACTGGCTATACGAAACCAACTTGACCCCCAATCTAGAGAAGAGAACGGTGAGACTTAAACAATGGCATCCGTGGGCCACTTCCCTTTATGCAACGGCCCTCCCCCAGATACAGACACCTACACCATAAATAAATTGATTGTGCCTAAGAATGCCATGCATGTAGAGCTGCTTCCCTTCCCCCTCTCCCCCCCCCTCTCCCCGCTCCTATGTTCAAGTTGTTGTTGGAAGGGGTATTTAATGTCCCAGATTGATATTCTAATAATGGCTCGAGGTTATTCCACCTCTTGCTACTCATTGCTCCTGTTCTTGATGTTTTTGTATGAGAAGTTTGTATTTTTTCTGAAAACTCAATAAAACCTTTATGATTAAAAAATTATATAATTCCACATGTGTTAATTCATAGTTTTGATGCCTTCAGAGTGAATGTACAATTTTCATAGTCATTAAAATAAAGAAAACTCTTTGAATGAGAAGGTGTGTCCAAACTTTTGATCTGTGCTGTATATATTTTTAAAAACTTTTGTCTTTTACTTTACTCTGTAATTCCCATACAGGGCTCAATTACTTGTATGATATGCTTAACTACTTTATTATTGCAGTATGTACCCAAAATCACAGGAGTACCAACTGAAAAGGGCCTTCAGCGGACCCATGACTGACATGGCAACCTGTCACCCAGGGGTGATGGGCTCCTGAATGTATGTGGCACCAGGATGGCATGACTTGCAGCTATCAGTGATTGACTTAAAGGAGTGTTCTCTATGTCCAAGATCCTATCGTAATTTGTATTAGGTGTAATAATAATATTAGCAAATACTTCAAATTAGAAATGTAGCATAGTTTTTCTGATTCGCTGTTTCTTTCCTCATGCGCAGGCATTGCAGGACCTCAGATATCCATGTTTACGACCACTGATATAGTGACAGCTAGTTGCTAGTGGTTGTAACCATGGATACCTAAGGTCCTGCAATGCCTGCACATGAGGAAAGAGACATAGAGAATAAGAAGAACTATACTACATTTCTAATTGGAGGTATTTTCTATTATTATTAATTATTACACCTACTACATATTGGGATAGAATCTTGGAGATGGGAAAAGGGTAATTCCCTGTTGGGTCCCAGCAGTGTTTTTTTTGTCTTGTTTTTGCCAGATGCCTTCTGTGTTACACAGCTAACACCCGAAAATGTAACCCCTGTGATATGGCTATGTCATCAGTCATGTTCTTATCATCATCTGTGAGAATCCCATTAATGATATATCTACCTTAGCCCTAAGGTCACAGTGGTTGTGGTGAGGAAGAGATGTTCCACCCGGTTCTTCACTCCGTCTCGCCAGGGATTTCAGAACCCACCTTTGGGAACCATTATTGATCGTGAAGTGACAAGACCAGAATGGCAAGTAACCAGTCTTTAAACCATTAACGTGATTACTGCATTAAGATCAGCCAATAAATAAAAGCCGAGGGCTCACAGGAGTAATGGTGGGATCAGCCGTATGAGTAGTGATGTGAGCAGCAGAGTAAGTAATGATATAAGTAGCAGCTAGTGCTTTTGTGAACTGCAGTGTGAGTGATCATACGAGGAGATAGTATAGCTATCCTGTAGATATTTATAAAAAAAAACAAAAACCACGTGCTTGTTTACATGCTGCGATTTTGCCACGTTATTTCCATGCATTTTTCATGGGTAAAAAAATGCAGCATTTCACTTTACAATCTCTGATGCGCTCTTTTTATTTTTTCCCTGCAGATTTGAACCATTAAAGTAGCTTTGTTTGTTTTTGTAAATCAGCAATTTCTCAATTTTTTTCAGCGGTTTTACTGCGTTTTCCACCCATTCAAATGCGTAAGAAAAAAAAATCGTATAAAAAAAGATTATTTATTATTGATTTTGACTCCTTTCCCATAGGTATGACTTTTTCCTGATAAGTCAGAACGCCCGTCAAGGAAGCGTGAATCCCACCCACTACAATGTGCTGTATGACACCAACTGCCTGAGACCCGATCACCTGCAGCGTCTCACCTATAAGCTGTGTCACCTGTACTACAACTGGCCGGTGAGTGGAGACCACTTCTAGCCTCTGATCCATTAATGGGGGGGGGCTCTCCGGACCCCCTGCTATTACCCAGGGATCAGCTTTTGCTTTCCTTGTAATAGGTTTCAAACGAGATAGAAAGATTTGTTTTCTCTGTGCTTTTCTGCACGGATTATTCTGGACCTCTCAGGGATTTTATCTGCAAGATATCAGTATATTGGAAATTTAGCCGAAATTATCCAGCAGCGGCATCAGGAGCAATATCTGTGCTAACAGCGACCTCTGCTGGTGGATGGTGACATGTGCACTAGCCTAGAACATCCCAGTGCGCCTCTAAGCCATAAATACTCCGCGGCGAAAACTGAAGGGAACACGTAAATCGCACAGCAGATCTCCATTAATGAAAGGTTCACGTAGAGGGTCAGTTAGTGGCATCTGGGAACTGCCCACACACTTGGCCAACCTAAGCCTGGGCATCATCCTGCATCAGTGTAACGTCTGACACTGGCTCTGAGGATTTTATTTCAGTACCTAACAACAGTCAAGAAACTACTGGCTATCACATATTGGTTTAAGCAGATATTACAAGGATATTCCCAGACCATCAGTGACCAGCGACCAAGTCGGCCATGTTACTGCAGCATAACATTCACTGTCTCTGGACTCATCTGTGAAAAGAAACAGGATGGCAATGGTGGACCTA
The DNA here is from genome assembly GCF_039654945.1 of Dendrobates tinctorius. Taxonomy (NCBI): domain Eukaryota; kingdom Metazoa; phylum Chordata; class Amphibia; order Anura; family Dendrobatidae; genus Dendrobates; species Dendrobates tinctorius. Next base: position 8,323,671 of record NW_027361743.1, on the reverse strand, counting down.
TCAATTCGAGAGCTAAAGTCCCATCACAGCACGTCTGGTCCTCATGCCGTCATCATGGCAAATTTGGTCCAATGTATACACACGGGTATAATTTCTACCAAAGCCGGTCACATTGATTCACAATCGTTTCTGCTTAATAACTGGATAGACTGACATTCCTGAAATTGACCTGAGGTTACACGGTGATGGGCAAGTGTTCCCGAAATGTTTTTCATCAGCGTACATACAATAGTATACAATCGTCAAGCTGATCTTCATCAGCTCACATTATGCATTATGTACACACACCTAGGAGTCCTCTGCATTATGTGCTCACACCCAGGAGTCCTCTGCATTATCTACACACACCTAGGAGTCCTCTGCATTATGTGCACACACCTAGGAGTCCCCTGCATTATGTGCTCACACCTAGGAGTCCTCTGCATTATGTGCACTCACCTTGGAGTCCTCTGCATTATGTGCACACACCTAGGAGTCCTTTGCATTATGTGCTAACACCTAGGAATCCTCTGCATTATGTGCACACACCTAAGAATCCCCTGCAATATGTGCACACACCTAGGAGTCCCCTGCAATATGTGCACACACCTAGGAGTCCCCTGCATTATGTGCACACACCTAGGAGTCCTCTTCATTATGTGCACTCACCTTGGAGTCCTCTGCATTATGTGCACACACCTAGGAGTCCTTTGCATTATGTGCTAACACCTAGGAATCCTCTGCATTATGTGCACACACCTAAGAATCCCCTGCATTATGTGCACACACCTAAGAATCCCCTGCAATATGTGCACACACCTAGGAGTCCCCTGCATTATGTGCACACACCTAGGAGTCCTCTTCATTATGTGCTCACACCTAGGAGTCCTCTGCATCATATGCACACACCTAGGAGTCCTCTGCATCATCTGCACACACCTAGGAGTCCTCTGCATTATCTACACACACCTAGGAGTCCTCTGCATTATGTGCACATACCTAGGAGTACTCTGCATTCTGTGCACACACCTAGGAGTCCTCTGCATTATCTACACACACCTAGGAGTCCTCTGCATTATGTGCACATACCTAGGAGTCCTCTGCATTATGTGCACACACCTAGGAGTCCTCTGCATTATGTGCACACACCTAGGAGTGCTCTGCATTATGTGCTTACACCTAGGAGTCCTCATCATTATGTGCTTACACCTAGGAGTCGTCTGCATTATGTGCACACACCTAGGAGTCCTCTGCATTATGTGCTCACACCTAGAAGTCTTCTGCATTATGTGCTCACACCCACGAGTCCTTTGCATTATGTGCTCACACCTAGGGGTCTTCTGCATTATGTGCTCACACCTAGGAGTCCTCATCATTATGTGCACACACCTAGGAGTCTTCTGCATTATGTGCTCTCACCTAGGAGTCCTCTGCATTATGTGCTCACACCTAGGAATCCTCTGCATTATGTGCTCACACCTAGGAGTCCTCTGCATTATGTGCTCAAACCTAGGAGTCCTCTGAATTATGTGCTCTCACCTAGGAGTCCTATGCATTATGTGCTCACACCTAGGAATCCTCTGCATTATGTTTGCACACTTAGGAGTCCTCTGCATTATGTGTTCACATCTAAGAGTCCTCTGCATTATTTGTTCACATCTGGTAGTCCTCTGCATTATGTGCTCACACCTAGGAGTCCTCTGCTCACACCTAGGAGTCCTCTTAATTATGTGCTCACACCTAGGAATCCTCTGCATTATGTGCTCACACCTAGGAGTCCTCTGCATTATGTGTTCACATCTAGGAGTCCTCTGCATTATGTTTTCACATCTAGGAGTCCTCTGCATTATGTGCTCACACCTAGCAGTCCTCTGCATTATGTGCTCACACCTAGGAGTCCTCTGCATTATGTGCTTAAACCTAGGAGTCCTCTGCATTATGTGCACACACCTAGGAGTCCTCTGCATTACTTGCTCACACCTAGGAGTCCTCTGCATTATGTGATCACACCTAGGAGTCCCCTGCATTATGTGATCACACCTAGGAGTCAAATGTATTATGTGCTCACACCTAGGACCCTGCATTATGTTTACACACCTAGGAGTCCTCTGCATTATGTGCTCACACCTAGGAGTCAACTGTATTATGTGCTCACACCTTGGAGTCCTCTGCATTATGTGCTCACAGCTAGGAGTCCTCTGCATTATGTGCTCACACCTAGGAGTCCTCTGCATTATGTTCTCACACCCTAGGAATCCTCTGCATTATGTGCACACACCTAGGAGTCCTCTGCATTATGTGCTCACACCTAGGAGTCCTCATCATTATGTGCTCATACGTAGGAGTCCTCTGCATTATGTGCTAACACCTAGGAGTCCTCTGCATTATGTGCTCACACCTAGGAGTCCTCTGCATTATGTGCTCACACTTAGGTATCCTCTGCATTATGTGCACACACCTAGGAGTCCTCGGCATTATCTACACACACCTAGGAGTGCTCTGCATTATGTGCACACACCTAGGAGTCCTCTGCATTATGTGCTGACAACTAGGAGTCCCCTGCATTATGTTTACTCACCTAGGAGTCCTCTACATTATTTGCTCAGACCTAGGAATCCTCTGCATTATTTGCTCACACCTAGGAGTCCTCTGCATTATGTGCTAACACCTAGGAATCCTCTGCATTATGTGCTCACACCTTGGAGTCCCCTGCATTATGTGCACACACCAAGGAGTCCCCTGCATTATGTGCTCACACCTTGGAGTCCCCTGCATTATGTGCACACACCTTGGAGTCCCCTGCATTATGTGCACACACCTAAGAGTCCCCTGCATTATGTGCACACACCTAGGAGTCCCCTTCATTATGTGCTCACACCTAGGAGTCCTCTGCATTATCTGCTCACACCTAGGAGTCCTCTGCATTATGTGCTCACACCTAGGAGTCCTCTGCATTATGTGCTCACACCTAGGAGTCCTCTGCATTATGTGCTCACACCTAGGAGTGCTCTGCATTATGTGCACACACCTAGGAGTTCTCTGCATTTTGTGCTCACACCTAGGAGTCTTCTGCATTATGTGCACACACCTAGGACTCCTCTGCATCATGTGCTCACACCTAGGAGTCCTCTGCATTATGTGCAAACACCTAGGAGTCCCCTGCATTATGTGCTCACACCTAGGAGTCCTCTGCATTTTGTGCTTACAACTAGGAGTCCGCTGCATTATGTGATCACACTAGGAGTCAACAGCATTATGTGCTCACATCTAGGAGTCCCCTGCATTATATTTACACACCTAGGAGTCTTCTGCATTATGTGCTCATACGTAGGAGTCCTATGCATTATGTGCACACACCTAGGAGTCCTCTGCATTATGTGCACACACCTAGGAGTCCTCTGCATTATGTGCTCACACCTAGGAGTCCTCTGCATTATGTGCACACACCTAGGAGTCCTCGGCATTATCTACACACACCTAGGAGTGCTCTGCATTATGTGCTGACAACTAGGAGTCCCCTTCATTATGTGCTCACACCTAGGAGTCCTCTGCATTATGTGCTCACACCTAGGAGTCCTCTGCATTATGTGCTCACACCTAGGAGTCCTCTGCATTATGTGCTCACACCTAGGAGTCCTCTGCATTATGTGCTCACACCTAGGAGTGCTCTGCATTATGTGCACACACCTAGGAGTTCTCTGCATTTTGTGCTCACACCTAGGAGTCTTCTGCATTATGTGCACACACCTAGGACTCCTCTGCATCATGTGCTCACACCTAGGAGTCCTCTGCATTATGTGCAAACACCTAGGAGTCCCCTGCATTATGTGCTCACACCTAGGAGTCCTCTGCATTTTGTGCTTACAACTAGGAGTCCCCTGCATTATGTGATCACACTAGGAGTCAACAGCATTATGTGCTCACATCTAGGAGTCCCCTGCATTATATTTACACACCTAGGAGTCTTCTGCATTATGTGCTCATACGTAGGAGTCCTATGCATTATGTGCACACACCTAGGAGTCCTCTGCATTATGTGCACACACCTAGGAGTCCTCTGCATTATGTGCTCACACCTAGGAGTCCTCTGCATTATGTGCACACACCTAGGAGTCCTCGGCATTATCTACACACACCTAGGAGTGCTCTGCATTATGTGATCACACCTAGGAGTCAACTGCATTATGTGCTCACATCTAGGAGTCCCCTGCATTATGTTTACTCACCTAGGAGTCCTCTGCATCATCTGCACAAACCTAGGAGTCCTCTGCATTATGTGCTGACAACTAGGAGTCAACTGTATTATGTGCTCACACCTAGGAATCCTCTGCATTATGTGCTCACACCTACGATTCCTCTGCATTATGTGCTCACACGTAGGACTCCTCTGCATTATGTGCTCTCACCTAGGAATCCTCTGCATTATGTGCTCACACCTAGGATGGAGTCCTCTGCATTATGTGCTCACACCTAGGAGTCCTCTGCATTATGTGCACACACTTAGGAGTCCCCTGCAGTATGTGCTCACACCTAGGAGTCCTCTGCATTATGTGCTCACACCTACGAGTCCTCTGCATCATCTGCACAAACCTAGGAGTCCTCTGCATTATGTGCTGACAACTAGGAGTCAACTGTATTATGTGCTCACACCTAGGACCCTGCATTATGTTTACACACCTAGGAGTCAACTGTATTATGTTTACACACCTAGGAGTCAACTGTATTATGTGCTCACACCTAGGACCCTGCATTATGTTTACACACCTAGGAGTCAACTGTATTATGTGCTCACACCTAGGAGTCAACTGTATTATGTGCTCACACCTAGGAGTCCTCTGCATTATGTTCTCACACCCTAGGAATCCTCTGCATTATGTGCACACACCTAGGAGTCCTCTGCATTATGTGCTCACACCTAGGAGTACTCTGCATTATGTGCTCACACCTAGGAGTCCTCTGCATTATGTGCTTACAACTAGGAGTCCCCTGCATTATGTGATCACACCTAGGAGTCACCTGCATTATGTGCTCACATCTAGGAGTCCCCTGCATTATGTTTACACATCTAGGAGTCTTCTGCATTATTTGCTCACACCTAGGAATCCTCTGCATTATGTGCTCACACCTAGGAGTCCTCATCATTATGTGCTCATACGTAGGAGTCCTCTGCATTATGTGCTAACACCTAGGAGTCCTCTGCATTATGGCTCACACCTAGGAGTTCTGTGCATTATGTGCTCACACCTAGGTATCCTCTGCATTATGTGCACACACCTAGGAGTCCTCGGCATTATCTACACACACCTAGGAGTGCTCTGCATTATGTGCACACACCTAGGAGTCCTCTGCATTATGTGCTCACACCTAGGAGTCCTCTGCATTATGTGCTGACAACTAGGAGTCTTCTGCATTATGTACTCACACCTAGGAATCCTCTACATTATGTGATCACACCTTGGAGTCCCCTGCATTTTGTTTACTCACCTAGGAGTCCTCTGCATTATTTGCTCACACCTAGGAATCCTCTGCATTATTTGCTCACACCTAGGAGTCCTCTGCATTATGTGCTCACATGTAGGAGTCCTCTGCATTTTGTGCTCACACCTAGGAATCCTCTGCATTATGTTCTCACACCTAGGAGTCCTCTGCATTATGTGCACAGACCTAGGAGTCCCCTCCATTATGTGCTCACACCTAGGAGTCCCCTGCATTATGTTTACTCACCTAGGAGTCCTCTGCATTATGTGCTCACACCTAGGAGTTTTCATCATTGTGTGCACACACCTAGGAATCATCTGCATTATGAGCACACACCTAGGAGTCCAATACATTATTTGCGCACACCTAGGTGTCCCCTGCATTATGTGCTCACACCTAGGAGTCCCCTGCATTATGTGCTCACACCTAGGAGTCCCCTGCATTATGTGCTCACACCTAGGAATCCTCTGCATCATCTGCACACACCTAGGAGTCCTCTGCATTATGTGCACACACCTAGGAGTCCCCTGCATTATGTGCTCACACCTAAGAGTCCCCTGCATTATGTGCACACACCTAGGAGTCCCCTTCATTATGTGCTCACACCTAGGAGTCCTCTGCATTATGTGCTGACAACTAGGAGTCCCCTGCATTATGTGATCACACCTAGCAGTCAACTACATTATGTGCACACACCTAGGAGTCCCCTGCATTATGTGCTCATACCTAGGAGTCCTCTGCATTATGTGCTCACACCTAGGAGTCCTCTGCATCATCTGCACACACCTAGGAGTCCTCTGCATTATGTGCTAACACCTAGGAATCCTCTGCATTATGTGCTCACACCTTGCAGTCCCCTGCATTATGTGCACACACCTAGGAGTCCCCTGCATTATGTGCTCACACCTTGGAGTCCCCTGCATTATGTGCACACACCTAGGAGTCCCCTGCATTATGTGCTCACACCTAGGAGTCCCCTGCATTATGTGCACACACCTAAGAGTCCCCTGCATTATGTGCTCACACCTAGGAGTCCCCTGCATTATGTGCGCACACCTAGGAGTCCCCTTCATTATGTGCTCACACCTAGGAGTCCTCTGCATTATGTGCACACACCTAGGAGTCCCCTGCATTATGTGCTCATACCTAGGAGTCCTCTGCATTATGTGCTCACACCTAGGAGTCCTCTGCATCATCTGCACACACCTAGGAGTCCTCTGCATTATGTGCTAACACCTAGAAATCCTCTGCATTATGTGCTCACATCTTGGAGACCCCTGCGTTATGTGTACACACCAAGAGTCCCCTGCATTATGTGTTCACACATAGGAGTCCCCTCCATTATTTGCACACACCTAGGAGTCCCCTGCATTATGTGCACACACCTAGGAGTCCCCTTCATTATGTGCTCACACCTAGGAGTCCTCTGCATTATGTGCTCACACCTAGGAGTCCTCTGCATCATCTGCACACCCCTAGGAGTCCTCTGCATTATCTACACACACCTAGGAGTCCTCTGCATTATGTGCTCACACCTAGGAGTCCCCTGCATTATGTGCACACACCTAGGAGTCCCCTGCATTATGTGCACACACCTAGGCGTCCCCTGCATTATGTGCACACACCTAGGAGTCCCCTGCATTATGTGCACACTACTAGGAGTCCCCTGCATTATGTGCACACACCTAGGAGTCCCCTGCATTATGTGCTCACACCTAGGGGTCTTCTGCATTGTGTGCACACACCTAGGAATCATCTGCATTTTGTGCACACACCTAGGAGTCCTCTGCATTATTTGCGCACACCTAGGAGTACTCTGCATTTTGTGCACACACCTAGGAATCATCTGCATTATGTGCACACACCTAGGACTCTTCTGCATTATGTGCACACACCTAGGAGTCCCCTGCATTATGTGCTCACACCTTGGAGTCCTCATCATTATGTGCTTACACCTAGGAGTCATCTGCATTATGTGCACACACCTAGGAGTCCTCTGCATTATGTGCTCACACCTAGGAGTCCTCATCATTATGTACTTACACCTAAGAGTCCTCTGCATTATGTGCACACACCTAGGAGTCCTCTGCATTATATGCTCACACCTAGGAGTCCTCTGCATTATGTGCTGACAACTAGGAGTCCCCTGCATTATGTAATCACACCTAGGAGTCAACTGCATTATGTGCTCACACCTTGGAGTCCCCTGCATTATGTTTACACACCTAGGAGTCCTCTGCATTATGTGCTCACACCTCGGAGTCCTCTGCATTATGTGCTCACAGCTAGGAGTCCTCTGCATTATGTGCTCACACCTAGGAGTCCTCTGCATTATGTGCTCACACCTAGGAGTCCTCTGCATTATGTGCTCACACCTAGGAGTCCTCTACATTATGTGCTCACATCTAAGAGTACTCTGCATTATGTGCTCAGACCTAGGTGTCGTCAGCGTTGTGTACACACACCTAGGAGTCCTCTGCGTTATGTGCTCACACCTAGGAGTACTCTGCATTATGTGGTGATACCTAGGAGTCCTCTGCATTATGTGCTGATACCTAGGAGTCCTGCATTATCTGCACAAACCTAGGAGTCCCCTGCATTATGTGCTCACACCAAGGAGTCCCCTGCATTGTGTGCTCATACCTAGGAGTCCTCTGCATCATCTGCACACACCTAGGAGTCCTCTGCATTATGTGCACACACCTAGGAGTCCCCTGCATTATGTGTACACACCTAGGAGTCCCCTGCATTATGTGCACACACCTAGGAGTCCCCTGCATTATGTGCTCACACCTAGGAGTCTTCTGCATTGTGTGCACACACCTAGGAATCATCTGCATTATGTGCACACACCTAGGAGTCCTCTGCATTATTTGCGCACACCTATGAGTCCTCTGCATTTTGTGCTCACACCTAGGAGTCTTCTGCTTTATGTGCACACACCTAGGAATCATCTGCATTATGTGCACACACCTAGGACTCCTCTGCATTATGTGCTCACACCTAGGACTCCCCTGCATTATGTGCTCACACCTAGGAGTCCTCTGCATTATGTGCTGACAAGTAGGAGTCCCCTGCATTATGTGATCACACCTATTAGTCAACTGTATTATGTGCTCACACCTAGGAGTCCCCTGCATTATGTTTACACACCTAGGAGTTCTCTGCATTATGTGCTCACACCTAGGAGTCCTCTGCATTATGTGCTCACACCTAGGAGTCCTCTGCATTATGTGCTCACACCTAGGAATCCTCTGCATTATGTGCTCACACCTAGGAGTCCTCTGCATTATATGCTCACACCTAGGAGTCCTCTGCATTATGTGCTCACACCTAGGAACGAGTCCTCTGCATTATGTGCTCACACCTAGGAGTCCTCTACATTATGCGCTCACACCTAGGAGTCGTCTGCGTTACGTACACACACCTAGGAGTCAACTTCATTATGTTTACACACCTAGGAGTCCCCTGCATTATGTGCTCACACCTAGGAGTCCTCTGCATTATGTGCTCACACCTAGGAGTCCTCTGCATTATATGCTCACACCTAGGTGTCCTCTGCATTATGTGCTCACACCTAGGAACGAGTCCTCTGCATTATGTGCTCACACCTAGGAGTCATCTACATTATGCGCTCACACCTAGGAGTCGTCTGCGTTACGTACACACACCTAGGAGTCAACTTCATTATGTTTACACACCTAGGTGTCCTCTGCATTATGTGCTCACACCTTGGAGTCCTCTGCATTATGTGCTCACACCTAGGAGTCCTCTGCATTATGTACTTACACCTAGGAATCCTCTGCATTATGTGCTCAGACCTAGGAGTCGTCTGCATTATGTACACACACCTAGGAGTCCTCTGCGTTTTGTGCTCACATCTAGGAGTCCTCTGCATTATGTGGTGATACCTAGGAGTCCTCTGCATTATATGCTGATACTTAGGAGTCCTGCATTATCTGCACAAACCTAGTAGTCCCCTGCATTATGTGCTCACACCTAGGAGTCCCCTGCATTGTGTGCTCATACCTAGGAGTCCTCTGCATTATGTGCTCACACCTAGAAGTCCTCTGCATTATGTGCACACACCAAGCAGTCCTCTGCATTATGTGCACACACCTAGGAGTCCTCTGCATTATGTGCACAGACCTAGGAGTCCCCTCCGTTATGTGCACACACCTAGGAGTCCCCTGCATTATGTGCACACACCTAGGCGTCCCCTGCATTATGTGCACACACCTAGGAGTCCAATGCATTATTTGCGCACACCTAGGAGTCCTCTGAATTTTGTGCTCACACCTATGAGTCTTCTGCATTATGTGCACAGACCTAGGAATCATCTGCATTATGTGCGCACACCTAAGAATCCCCTGCATTATGTGCACACAGCTAGGACTCCCCTGCATTATGTGCACACACCTCGGACTCCCCTGCATTATGTGCTCACACCTAGGAGTCCTCTGCATTATGTGCTCACACCTAGGAGTCCCCTGCATTATTTGCTCACACCTAGGAGTCCTCTGCATCATCTGCACACACCTAGGAGTCCTCTGCATTATGTGCACACACCTAGGAGTACCCTGCATTATGTGCTCACACCTAGGAATCCTCTGCATTATGTGCTCACACCTAGGAGTCCTCTGCATCATCTGCACACACCTAGGAGTCCTCTGCATTAGCTACACACACCTAGGAGTCCTCTGCATTATGTGCACACACCTAGGAGTCCTCTGCATTATGTGCTCACACCTAGGAGTCCTCTGCATTATGTGCTCACACCTAGGAGTCCTCTGCATTATGTGCTCACACCTAGGAGTCCTCTGCATTATGTGCTGACAACTAGGAGTCCCCTGCATTATGTGCTCATGCCTAGGAAGGAGTCCTCTGCATTATGTGCTCACACCTAGGAGTCCTCTACATTATGTGCTCATATCTAAGAGTACTCTGCATTATGTGCTCACACCTAGGAGTCCTCTGCATCATCTGCACACACCTAGGAGTCCTCTGCATTAGCTACACACACCTAGGAGTCCTCTGCATTATGTTTACACACCTAGGAGTTCTCTGCATTATGTGCTCACACCTAGGAGTCCTCTGCATTATGTGCTCACACCTAGGAGTCCTCTGCATTATGTGCTCACACCTAGGAATCCTCTGCATTATGTGCTCCCACCTAGGAGTCCTCTGCATTATATGCTCACACCTAGGAGTCCTCTGCATTATGTGCTCACACCTAGGAACGAGTCCTCTGCTTTATGTGCTCACACCTAGGAGTCCTCTACATTATGCGCTCACACCTAGGAGTCGTCTGCGTTACGTACACACACCTAGGAGTCAACTTCATTATGTTTACACACCTAGGAGTCCCCTGCATTATGTGCTCACACCTAGGAGTCAACTTCATTATGTTTACACACCTAGGAGTCCCCTGCATTATGTGCTCACACCTAGGAGTCCTCTGCATTATGTGCTCACACCTAGGAGTCCTCTGCATTATATGCTCACACCTAGGTGTCCTCTGCATTATGTGCTCACACCTAGGAACGAGTCCTCTGCATTATGTGCTCACACCTAGGAGTCATCTACATTATGTGCTCACACCTAGGAATCCTCTGCATTATGTGCTCACACCTAGGAGTCCTCTGCATTATATGCTCACACCTAGGAGTCCTCTGCATTATGTGCTCACACCTAGGAGTCCTCTGCATTATATGCTCACACCTAGGAGTCCTCTGCATTATGTGCTCACACCTAGGAGTCCTCTGCATTATATGCTCACACCTAGGAGTCCTCTGCATTATGTGCTCACACCTAGGAACGAGTCCTCTGCATTATGTGCTCACACCTAGGAGTCCTCTACATTATGTGCTCACACCTAGGAGTCGTCTGCGTTACGTACACACACCTAGGAGTCAACTTCATTATGTTTACACACCTAGGAGTCCCCTGCATTATGTGCTCACACCTAGGAGTCCTCTGCATTATGTGCTCACACCTAGGAGTCCTCTGCATTATATGCTCACACCTAGGTGTCCTCTGCATTATGTGCTCACACCTAGGAACGAGTCCTCTGCATTATGTGCTCACACCTAGGAGTCATCTACATTATGCGCTCACACCTAGGAGTCGTCTGCGTTACGTACACACACCTAGGAGTCAACTTCATTATGTTTACACACCTAGGAGTCCTCTGCATTATGTGCTCACACCTTGGAGTCCTCTGCATTATGTGCTCACACCTAGGAGTCCTCTGCATTATGTGCTTACACCTAGGAATCCTCTGCATTATGTGCTCAGACCTAGGAGTCATCTGCATTATGTACACACACCTAGGAGTCCTCTGCGTTTTGTGCTCACATCTAGGAGTCCTCTGCATTATGTGGTGATACCTAGGAGTCCTCTGCATTATATGCTGATACTTAGGAGTCCTTCATTATCTGCACAAACCTAGTAGTCCCCTGCATTATGTGCTCACACCTAGGAGTCCCCTGCATTGTGTGCTCATACCTAGGAGTCCTCTGCATTATGTGCACACACCAAGCAGTCCTCTGCATTATGTGCACACACCTAGGAGTCCTCTGCATTATGTGCACAGACCTAGGAGTCCCCTCCGTTATGTGCACACACCTAGGAGTCCCCTGCATTATGTGCACACACCTAGGCGTCCCCTGCATTATGTGCACACACCTAGGAGTCCAATGCATTATTTGCGCACACCTAGGAGTCCTCTGAATTTTGTGCTCACACCTATGAGTCTTCTGCATTATGTGCACAGACCTAGGAATCATCTGCATTATGTGCGCACACCTAAGAATCCCCTGCATTATGTGCACACACCTCGGACTCCCCTGCATTATGTGCTCACACCTAGGAGTCCTCTGCATTATGTGCTCACACCTAGGAGTCCCCTGCATTATTTGCTCACACCTAGGAGTCCTCTGCATCATCTGCACACACCTAGGAGTCCTCTGCATTATGTGCACACACCTAGGAGTACCCTGCATTATGTGCTCACACCTAGGAATCCTCTGCATTATGTGCTCACACCTAGGAGTCCTCTGCATCATCTGCACACACCTAGGAGTCCTCTGCATTAGCTACACACACCTAGGAGTCCTCTGCATTATGTGCACACACCTAGGAGTCCTCTGCATTATGTGCTCACACCTAGGAGTCCTCTGCATTATGTGCTCACACCTAGGAGTCCTCTGCATTATGTGCTCACACCTAGGAGTCCTCTGCATTATGTGCTGACAACTAGGAGTCCCCTGCATTATGTGCCCATGCCTAGGAAGGAGTCCTCTGCATTATGTGCTCACACCTAGGAGTCCTCTACATTATGTGCTCATATCTAAGAGTACTCTGCATTATGTGCTCACACCTAGGAGTCCTCTGCATCATCTGCACACACCTAGGAGTCCTCTGCATTAGCTACACACACCTAGGAGTCCTCTGCATTATGTTTACACACCTAGGAGTTCTCTGCATTATGTGCTCACACCTAGGAGTCCTCTGCATTATGTGCTCACACCTAGGAGTCCTCTGCATTATGTGCTCACACCTAGGAATCCTCTGCATTATGTGCTCACACCTAGGAGTCCTCTGCATTATATGCTCACACCTAGGAGTCCTCTGCATTATGTGCTCACACCTAGGAGTCCTCTGCATTATATGCTCACACCTAGGAGTCCTCTGCATTATGTGCTCACACCTAGAAGTCCCCTGCATTATGTGCTCACACCTAGGAGTCTTCTGCATTGTGTGCACACACCTAGGAATCATCTGCATTATGTGCACACACCTAGGAGTCCTCTGCATTATTTGCGCACACCTAGGAGTCCTCTGCATTTTGTGCTCACACCTAGGAGTCTTCTGCTTTATGTGCACACACCTAGGAGTCTTCTGCATTATGTGCACACACCTAGGGCTCCTCTGCATTATGTGCTCACACCTAGGAGTCCCCTGCATTATGTGCTTACACCTAGGAGTCCTCTGCATTATGTGCTCACACCTAGGAGTCCTCTGCATTATGTGCTGACAACTAGGAGTCCCCTGCATTATGTGCAAACACCTAGGAGTTCTCATCATTATGTGCTTACACCTAGGAGTCCTCTGCATTATGTGCTCACACCTAGTAGTCCTCTGCATCATCTGCACACACCTAGGAGTCCTCTGCATTATCTACACACACCTAGGAGTCCTCTGCATTATGTGCAAACACCTAGGAGTCATCTGCATTATGTGCTCACACATCGGAGTCCTCTGCATTATGTGCTCTCACCTAGGAGTCCTCATCATTATGTGCTTACACCTAGGAGTCCTCTGCATTATGTGCTCTCACCTAGGAGTCCTCATCATTATGTCCTTACACCTAGGAGTCCTCTGCATTATGTGCACACACCTAGGAGTCCTCTGCATTATGTGCTCACACCTAGGAGTCCTCTGCATTATGTGCTCTCACCTAGGAGTCCTCATCATTATGTGCTTACACCTAGGAGTCCCCTGCATTATGTGCTCACACCTAGGAGTCCTCTGCATTATGTGCACACACCTAGGAGTCAACTGCATTATGTGCTCACACCTAGGAGTCCCCTGCATTATGTTTACACACCTAGGAGTCCTCTGCATTATGTGCTGACACCTAGGAGTCCTCTGCATTATGTGCTGACAGCTAGGAGTCCTCTGCATTATGTGCTCACAGCTAGGAGTCCTCTGCATTATGTGCTCACACCTAGGAGTCCTCTGCATTATGTGCTCACACCTAGGAGTCCTCTGCATTATGTGCTCACACCTAGGAAGGAGTCCTCTGCATTATGTGCTCACACCTAGGAGTCCTCTACGTTATGTGCTCACATCTAAGAGTACTCTGCATTATGTGCTCAGACCTAGGAGTCGTCAGCGTTATGTACACACACCTAGGAGTACTCTGCATTATGTGGTGATACCTAGGAGTCCTCTGCATTATGTGCTGATACCTAGGAGTCCTGCATTATCTGCACAAACCTAGGAGTCCCCTGCATTATGTGTTCACACCAAGGAGTCCCCTGTATTGTGTGCTCATACCTAGGAGTCCTCTGCATTATGTGCTCATACCTAGGAGTCCTCTGCATTATCTACACACACCTAGGAGTCCTCTGCATTATGTGCTCACACCTAGGAGTCCTCTGCATTATATACACACCTAGGAGTCCTCTGCATTATCTACACACACCTAGGAGTCCTCTGCTTTATGTGCACACACCTAGGAGTCCTCTGCATTATGTGCACACACCTAGGAGTCCCCTGCATTATGTGTACACACCTAGGAGTCCCCTGCATTATGTGCACACACCTAGGAGTCCCCTGCATTATGTGCTCACACCTAGGAGTCTTCTGCATTGTGTGCACACACCTAGGAATCATCTGCATTATGTGCACACACCTAGGGCTCCTCTGCGTTATGTGCTCACACCTAGGAGTCCCCTGCATTATGTGCTCACACCTAGGAGTCCTCTGCATTATGTGCTCACACCTAGGAGTCCTCTGCATTATGTGCTCACACCTAGGAGTCCTCTGCATTATGTGCTGACAACTAGGAGTCCCCTGCATTATGTGCACACACCTAGGAGTCCCCTGCATTATGTGCACACACCTAGGAGTTCTCATCATTATGTGCTTACACCTAGGAGTCCTCTGCATTATGTGCTCACACCTAGTAGTCCTCTGCATCATCTGCACACACCTAGGAGTCCTCTGCATTATCTACACACACCTAGGAGTCCTCTGCATTATGTGCACACACCTAGGAGTCATCTGCATTATGTGCTTACACCTAGGATTCCTCTGCATTATGTGCTCTCACCTAGGAGTCCTCATCATTATGTGCTTACACCTAAGAGTCCTCTGCATTTCTCCAGTGCATTCAACACCTTACAGCCACTATTATTACGTAAAAAGCTGGTTGAAATGGCGGTTGATGAGGGACTAGTGAATTGGATCATTGATTATCTGTCGGACAGGCCACAGTTTGTGAGGTTGGGGGCGGCCGTATCGGATAGTGTGCGGAGTAGTGTTGGAGCCCCTCAGGGAACGGTGCTGTCGCCATTCCTTTTTACGTTATACACAGCTGATTTTCAGTATAAATCAGACCTTTGTCACCTTCAGAAGTACTCTGATGACTCAGTGATAGTCGGAGGTATTGAGAGAGACCGGGGGGAGGAGGAATACAGAAGGGTGGTTTTGGACTTTGTTGACTGGTGCCAGGCTAACCATTTAGAACTCAACGTAAAGAAAACCAGGGAGCTGGTGTTGAGTTATGGAAGGTGCATGAAGGATTGCTTACCTATCACTATTGATGGTCAGGATGTGGAGATGGTGGAGAATTTCAAATATTTGGGGGTTCACCTGGACAGCAAGCTTGATTGGAGGTGCCATATGGAGAAGGTTTGCAAGAAAGGGATGAGTAGACTTTACTTCCTAAGGAAGTTAAGGTCGTTTAATGTGTGTAGCAAAATGCTTGAAATGTTCTACCAATCCATTGTGGCGAGTGCAATCTTTGATGCAATTATATGCTGGGGTAGTAGTGTGCGCACAGCTGACGCGAATAAGCTGAATAAACTTATCAAGAAGGCTAGTGCGGCGGTGGGTCTACAACTCAGGACTTTCGAGGAGGTATTAGAGGATAGAATTACTAAGAAATGCAAGGCTATAATGAGCAACAATACACACCCGCTCTATGAACTGTTTGCGAAGCAAAAGAGCACATTCAGCAAGCGTCTACTCCAACTAATGTGTAAAAAGGAAAGATATAGAAAATCGTTTGTTCCGACAGCTGTGGGGATGTTTAACAAATGTATAAGTGTAAAGCATCCCAAGACTAAATGAAGTTCAAAGTGTATGGGGGGGAATTGGTGAGTTACAAGTACCAGTCTATCCGCATCTGCTGTCCATATAGACTTATTTTGTAAAGTGTGTATTGTTCTTGTAATGTTCTTGATCTTTGTTCTGCTGCTGTAATACTGTAATTTCCTCCGGGATCAATAAAGTTTATCTAATCTAATCTAATCTAATCTAATTATGTGCTGACAACTAGGAGTCCCCTGCATTATGTGATTACACCTAGGAGTCAACTGCATTATGTGCTCACACCTAGGAGTCCCCTGCATTATGTTTACTCACCTAGGAGTCCTCTGCATTATGTGCTCACACCTAGGAGTCCTCTGCATTATGTGCTCACAGCTAGGAGTCCTCTGCATTATGTGCTCACACCTAGGAGTCCTCTACATTATGTGCTCACACCTAGGAGTCCTCTACATTATGTGCTCACATCTAAGAGTACTCTGCATTATGTGCTCAGACCTAGGAGTCGTCAGCGTTATGTACACACACCTAGGAGTACTCTGCGTTATGTACTCACACCTAGGAGTACTCTGTATTATGTGGTGATACCTAGGAGTCCTCTGCATTATGTGCTGATACCTAGGAGTCCTGCATTATCTGCACAGACCTAGGAGTCCCCTGCATAATGTGCTCACCACAAGGAGTCCCCTGCATTGTGTTTTCATACCTAGGAGTCCTCTGCATTATGTGCTCACACCTAGGAGTCCTCTGCATCATCTGCACACACCTAGGAGTCCTCTGCATTATCTACACACACCTAGGAGTGCTCTGCATTATGTGCTCACACCTAGAAGTCCCCTGCATTATCGGCACACACCTAGGAGTCCTCTGCATTATGTGCACACACCTTGGAGTCCCCTGCATTATGTGTACACACCTATGAGTCCCCTGCATTATGTTCACACACCTAGGAGTCCCCTGCATTATGTGCTCACACCTAGGAGTCTTCTGCATTGTGTGCACACACCTAGGATTCCTCTGCATTATGTGCTCTCACCTAGGAGTCCTCATCATTATGTGCTTACACCTAAGAGTCCTCTGCATTATGTGCACACACCTAGGAGTCCTCTGCATTATGTGCTGACAACTAGGAGTCCCCTGCATTATGTGATCACACCTAGGAGTCAACTGCATTATGTGCTCACACCTAGGAGTCCCCTGCATTATGTTTACACACCTAGGAGTCCTCTGCATTATGTGCTCACACCTAGGAGTCCTCTGCATTATGTGCTCACACCTAGGAGTCCTCTGCATTATGTGCTCACACCTAGGAAGGAGTCCTCTGCATTATGTGCTCACACCTAGGAGTCCTCTACATTATGTGCTCACATCTAAGAGTACTCTGCATTATGTGCTCAGACCTAGGAGTCGTCAGCGTTATGTACACACACCTAGGAGTCCTCTGCGTTATGTGTTCACACCTAGGAGTACTCTGCATTATGTGATGATACCTAGGAGTCCTCTGCATTATGTGCTGATACCTAGGAGTCCTGCATTATCTGCACAAACCTAGGAGTCCCCTGCATTATGTGCTCACACCAAGGAGTCCCCTGCATTGTGTGCTCATACCTAGGAGTCCTCTGCATTATGTGCTCACACCTAGGAGTCCTCTGCATCATCTGCACACACCTAGGAGTCCTCTGCATTATCTAAACACACCTAGGAGTGCTCTGCATTATGTGCTCACACCTAGAAGTCCCCTGCATTATGTGCACACACCTAGGAGTCCCCTGCATTATCGGCACACACCTAGGAGTCCTCTGCATTATGTGCACACACCTAGGAGTCCTCTGCATTATGTGCACACACCTAGGAGTCCCCTGCATTATGTGTACACACCTAGGAGTCCTCTGCATTATGTGCTAACACCTAGGAATCCTCTGTATTGTGTGCAAACTCTTAGGAGTCCCCTGCATTATGTGCTCACACCTAAGAGTCCTCTGCATTATGTGCTGACAACTAGGAGTCCCCTGCATTATGTGCTCATGCCTAGGAAGGAGTCCTCTGCATTATGTGCTCACACCTAGGAGTGCTCTGCATTATGTGCTCACACCTAGGAGTCCCCTGCATTATGTGCACACACCTAGGAGTCCCCTGCATTATGTGCTCACACCTTGGAGTCCCCTGCATTATGTGCACACACCTAGGAGTCCCCTGCATTATGTGCTCACACCTAGGAGTCCCCTGCATTATGTGCACACACCTAGGAGTCCCCTTCATTATGTGCTCACACCTAGGAGTCCTCTGCATTGTGTGCTCACACCTAGGAGTCCTCTGCATTATGTGCTCACACCTAGTAGTCTTCTGCATTATGTGCTCACACCTAGGAATCCTCTACATTTTGTGATCACACCTAGGAGTCCCCTGCATTATGTTTACTCACCTAAGAGTCCTCTGCATTTTGTGCTCACACCTAGGAGTCTTCTGCATTATGTGCACACACCTAGGACTCCTCTGCATTATGTGCGCACACCTAAGAATCCCCTGCATTATGTGCACACACCTAGGAGTCCCCTGCATTATGTGCACACACCTAGGAGTCCCCTTCATTATGTGCTCACACCTAGGAGTCCTCTGCATTATGTGCTCACACCTAGGAGTCCTCTGCATCATCTGCACACACCTAGGAGTCCTCTGCATTAGCTACACACACCTAGGAGTCCTCTGCATTATGTGCACACACCTAGGAGTCCTCTGCATTATGTGCTCACACCTAGGAGTCCTCTGCATTATGTGCTCACACCTAGGAGTCCTCTGCATTATGTGCTCACACCTAGGAGTGCTCTGCATTTTGTGCTCACACCTAGGAGTCCTCTGCATTATGTGCTGACAACTAGGAGTCCTCTGCATTATGTGCTCACACCTAGCAGTCCTCTGCATTATCTACACACACCTAGGAGTGCTCTGCATTATGTGCACACACCTAGGAGTCATCTGCATTATGTGCTCACACCTAGGAGTCCTCTGCATTATGTGCACACACCTAGGAGTCCCCTGCATTATGTGCACACACCTAGGAGTCCCCTGCATTATGTGCACACACCTAGGAGTCCCCTGCATTATGTGCACACACCTAGGAGTCCCCTGCATTATGTGCACACACCTAGGCGTCCCCTGCATTATGTGCTCACACCTAGGAGTCTTCTGCATTGTGTGCACACACCTAGGAATCATCTGCATTATGTGCACACACCTAGGAGTCCTCTGCATTATTTGCGCACACCTAGGAGTCACCTGCATTATGTGCTCACATCTAGGAGTCACCTGCATTATGTTTACACACCTAGGAGTCTTCTGCATTATGTGCTCACACCTAGGAGTCCTCATCATTATGTGCTCACACCTAGGAGTCCTCATCATTATGTGCTCATACGTAGGAGTCACCTGCATTATGTGCTCACACCTAGGAGTCCTCTGCATTATTTGCGCACACCTAGGAGTCACCTGCATTATGTGCTCACATCTAGGAGTCCCCTGCATTATGTTTACACACCTAGGAATCCTCTGCATTATGTGCTCACACCTAGGAGTCCTCATCATTATGTGCTCACACCTAGGAGTCCTCATCATTATGTGCTCATACGTAGGAGTCCTCTGCATTATGTGCTCACACCTAGGTAACCTCTGCATTATGTGCACACACCTAGGAGTCCTCGGCATTATCTACACACACCTAGGAGTGCTCTGCATTATGTTCACACACCTAGGAGTCCTCTGCATTATGTGCTCACACCTAGGAGTCCTCTGCATTATTTGCTGACAACTAGGAGTCCCCTGCATTATGTGATCACACCTAGGAGTCAACTGCATTATGTGCTCACATCTAGGAGTCAACTGCATTTTGTTTACTCACCTAGGAGTTCTCTGCATTATTTGCTCACACCTAGGAATCCTCTGCATTATTTGCTCACACCTAGGAGTCCTCTGCATTATGTGCTCACATGTAGGAGTCCTCTGCATTATGATGTGCTCACACCTAGGAGTCCTCTGCATTATGTGCTCACACCTAGTAGTCCTCTGCATTATGTGCACACACCTAGGAGTCCGCTGCATTATGTGCTCACACCTAGCAGTCCTCTGCATTATGTGCACACACCTAGGAGTCCGCTGCATTATGTGCACACACCTAGGAGTCCTCTGCATTATGTGCACACACCTAGGAGTCCGCTGCATTATGTGCTCACACCTAGTAGTCCTCTGCATTATGTGCACACACCTAGGAGTCCGCTGCATTATGTGCTCACACCTAGCAGTCCTCTGCATTTTGTGCTCACACCTAGCAGTCCTCTACATTATGTGCACACACCTAGGAGTCCGCTGCATTATGTGCACACACCTAGGAGTCCTCTGCATTATGTGCACAGACCTAGGAGTCCCCTCCATTATGTGCACACACCTAGGAGTCCCCTGCATTATGTGCTCACACCTAGGAGTTTTCATCATTGTGTGCACACACCTAGGAATCATCTGCATTATGAGCACACACCTAGGAGTCCAATACATTATTTGCGCACACCTAGGTGTCCCCTGCATTATGTGCTCACACCTAGGAGTCCCCTGCATTATGTGCTCACACCTTGGAGTCCTCTACATCATCTGCACACACCTAGGAGTCCTCTGCATTATGTGCACACACCTAGGAGTCCCCTGCATTATGTGCTCACACCTAGGAGTCCCCTGCATTATGTGCACACACCTAGGAGTCCCCTGCATTATGTGCTCACATCTAAGAGTACTCTGCATTATGTGCTCAGACCTAGGAGTCGTCAGCGTTATGTACACACACCTAGGAGTCCTCTGCGTTATGTGTTC
Source organism: Dendrobates tinctorius (assembly GCF_039654945.1). Lineage (NCBI taxonomy): Eukaryota > Metazoa > Chordata > Amphibia > Anura > Dendrobatidae > Dendrobates > Dendrobates tinctorius. Next base: position 8,302,524 of record NW_027361743.1, on the reverse strand, counting down.
ACACCTAGGAGTACTCTGCATTATGTGATGATACCTAGGAGTCCTCTGCATTATGTGCTGATACCTAGGAGTCCTGCATTATCTGCACAAACCTAGGAGTCCCCTGCATTATGTGCTCACACCAAGGAGTCCCCTGCATTGTGTGCTCATACCTAGGAGTCCTCTGCATTATGTGCTCACACCTAGGAGTCCTCTGCATCATCTGCACACACCTAGGAGTCCTCTGCATTATCTAAACACACCTAGGAGTGCTCTGCATTATGTGCTCACACCTAGAAGTCCCCTGCATTATGTGCACACACCTAGGAGTCCCCTGCATTATCTGCACACACCTAGGAGTCCTCTGCATTATGTGCACACACCTAGGAGTCCTCTGCATTATGTGCACACACCTAGGAGTCCCCTGCATTATGTGTACACACCTAGGAGTCCTCTGCATTATGTGCTAACACCTAGGAATCCTCTGTATTGTGTGCAAACTCTTAGGAGTCCCCTGCATTATGTGCTCACACCTAAGAGTCCTCTGCATTATGTGCTGACAACTAGGAGTCCCCTGCATTATGTGCTCATGCCTAGGAAGGAGTCCTCTGCATTATGTGCTCACACCTAGGAGTCCTCTACATTATGTGCTCACATCTAAGAGTACTCTGCATTATGTGCACACACCTAGGAGTCCCCTGCATTATGTGCTCACACCTTGGAGTCCCCTGCATTATGTGCACACACCTAGGAGTCCCCTGCATTTTGTGCTCACACCTTGGAGTCCCCTGCATTATGTGCACACACCTAGGAGTCCCCTGCATTATGTGCTCACACCTAGGAGTCCCCTGCATTATGTGCACACACCTAGGAGTCCCCTTCATTATGTGCTCACACCTAGGAGTCCTCTGCATTGTGTGCTCACACCTAGGAGTCCTCTGCATTATGTGCTCACACCTGGTAGTCTTCTGCATTATGTGCTCACACCTAGGAATCCTCTACATTTTGTGATCACACCTAGGAGTCCCCTGCATTATGTTTACTCACCTAAGAGTCCTCTGCATTTTGTGCTCACACCTAGGAGTCTTCTGCATTATGTGCACACACCTAGGACTCCTCTGCATTATGTGCGCACACCTAAGAATCCCCTGCATTATGTGCACATACCTAGGACTCCCCTGCATTATGTGCACACACCTAGGAGTCCCCTGCATTATGTGCACACACCTAGGAGTCCCCTGCATTATGTGCTCACACCTAGGAGTCCCCTGCATTATGTGCACACACCTAGGAGTCCTCTGCATTATGTGCGCACACCTAAGAATCCCCTGCATTATGTGCACACACCTAGGACTCCCCTGCATTATGTGCTCACACCTTGGAGTCCCCTGCATTATGTGCACACACCTAGGAGTCCCCTGCATTATGTGCACACACCTAGGAGTCCCCTGCATTATGTGCTCACACCTAGGAGTCCCCTTCATTATGTGCTCACACCTAGGAGTCCTCTGCATTATGTGCTCACACCTAGGAGTCCTCTGCATCATCTGCACACACCTAGGAGTCCTCTGCATTAGCTACACACACCTAGGAGTCCTCTGCATTATGTGCACACACCTAGGAGTCCTCTGCATTATGTGCTCACACCTAGGAGTCCTCTGCATTATGTGCTCACACCTAGGAGTCCTCTGCATTATGTGCTCCCACCTAGGAGTGCTCTGCATTATGTGCTCACACCTAGGAGTCCTCTGCATTATGTGCTGACAACTAGGAGTCCTCTGCATTATGTGCTCACACCTAGGAGTCCTCTGCATTATCTACACACACCTAGGAGTGCTCTGCATTATGTGCACACACCTAGGAGTCATCTGCATTATGTGCTCACACCTAGGAGTCCTCTGCATTATGTGCACACACCTAGGAGTCCCCTGCATTATGTGCACACACCTAGGAGTCCCCTGCATTATGTGCTCACATCTAAGAGTACTCTGCATTATGTGCTCAGACCTAGGAGTCGTCAGCGTTATGTACACACACCTAGGAGTCCTCTGCGTTATGTGTTCACACCTAGGAGTACTCTGCATTATGTGATGATACCTCGGAGTCCTCTGCATTATGTGCTGATACCTAGGAGTCCTGCATTATCTGCACAAACCTAGGAGTCCCCTGCATTATGTGCTCACACCAAGGAGTCCCCTGCATTGTGTGCTCATACCTAGGAGTCCTCTGCATTATGTGCTCACACCTAGGAGTCCTCTGCATCATCTGCACACACCTAGGAGTCCTCTGCGTTATCTAAACACACCTAGGAGTGCTCTGCATTATGTGCTCACACCTAGAAGTCCCCTGCATTATGTGCACACACCTAGGAGTCCCCTGCATTATCGGCACACACCTAGGAGTCCTCTGCATTATGTGCACACACCTAGGAGTCCTCTGCATTATGTGCACACACCTAGGAGTCCCCTGCATTATGTGTACACACCTAGGAGTCCTCTGCATTATGTGCTAACACCTAGGAATCCTCTGTATTGTGTGCAAACTCTTAGGAGTCCCCTGCATTATGTGCTCACACATAAGAGTCCTCTGCATTATGTGCTGACAACTAGGAGTCCCCTGCATTATGTGCTCATGCCTAGGAAGGAGTCCTCTGCATTATGTGCTCACACCTAGGAGTCCTCTACATTATGTGCTCACATCTAAGAGTACTCTGCATTATGTGCTCACACCTAGGAGTCCCCTGCATTATGTGCGCACACCTAAGAATCCCCTGCATTATGTGCACACACCTAGGACTCCCCTGCATTATGTGCTCACACCTTGGAGTCCCCTGCATTATTTGCACACACCTAGGAGTCCCCTGCATTATGTGCACACACCTAGGAGTCCCCTGCATTATGTGCTCACACCTAGGAGTCCCCTTCATTATGTGCTCACACCTAGGAGTCCTCTGCATTATGTGCTCACACCTAGGAGTCCTCTGCATCATCTGCACACACCTAGGAGTCCTCTGCATTAGCTACACACACCTAGGAGTCCTCTGCATTATGTGCACACACCTAGGAGTCCTCTGCATTATGTGCTCACACCTAGGAGTCCTCTGCATTATGTGCTCACACCTAGGAGTCCTCTGCATTATGTGCTCACACCTAGGAGTGCTCTGCATTATGTGCTCACACCTAGGAGTCCTCTGCATTATGTGCTGACAACTAGGAGTCCTCTGCATTATGTGCTCACACCTAGGAGTCCTCTGCATTATCTACACACACCTAGGAGTGCTCTGCATTATGTGCACACACCTAGGAGTCATCTGCATTATGTGCTCACACCTAGGAGTCCTCTGCATTATGTGCACACACCTAGGAGTCCCCTGCATTATGTGCACACACCTAGGAGTCCCCTGCATTATGTGCACACACCTAGGAGTCCCCTGCATTATGTGCTCACACCTAGGAGTCTTCTGCATTGTGTGCACACACCTAGGAATCATCTGCATTATGTGCACACACCTAGGAGTCCTCTGCATTATTTGCGCACACCTAGGAGTCACCTGCATTATGTGCTCACATCTAGGAGTCCCCTGCATTATGTTTACACACCTAGGAGTCTTCTGCATTATGTGCTGACAACTAGGAATCCTCTGCATTATGTGCTCACACCTAGGAGTCCTCATCATTATGTGCTCATACGTAGGAGTCCTCTGCATTATGTGCTCACACCTAGGAGTCCTCTGCATTATGTACTCACACCTAGGTATCCTCTGCATTATGTGCACACACCTAGGAGTCCTCGGCATTATCTACACACACCTAGGAGTGCTCTGCATTATGTTCACACACCTAGGAGTCCTCTGCATTATGTGCTCACACCTAGGAGTCCTCTGCATTATTTGCTGACAACTAGGAGTCCCCTGCATTATGTGATCACACCTAGGAGTCAACTGCATTATGTGCTCACATCTAGGAGTCAACTGCATTTTGTTTACTCACCTAGGAGTTCTCTGCATTATTTGCTCACACCTAGGAATCCTCTGCATTATTTGCTGACACCTAGGAGTCCTCTGCATTATGTGCTCACATGTAGGAGTCCTCTGCATTATGATGTGCTCACACCTAGGAGTCCTCTGCATTATGTGCTCACACCTAGTAGTCCTCTGCATTATGTGCACACACCTAGGAGTCCGCTGCATTATGTGCTCACACCTAGCAGTCCTCTGCATTATGTGCTCACACCTAGCAGTCCTCTGCATTATGTGCACACACCTAGGAGTCCGCTGCATTATGTGCACACACCTAGGAGTCCTCTGCATTATGTGCACACACCTAGGAGTCCGCTGCATTATGTGCTCACACTTAGTAGTCCTCTGCATTATGTGCACACACCTAGGAGTCCGCTGCATTATGTGCTCACACCTAGCAGTCCTCTGCATTTTGTGCTCACACCTAGCAGTCCTCTGCATTATGTGCACACACCTAGGAGTCCGCTGCATTATGTGCACACACCTAGGAGTCCTCTGCATTATGTGCACAGACCTAGGAGTCCCCTCCATTATGTGCACACACCTAGGTGTCCCCTGCATTATGTGCTCACACCTAGGAGTTTTCATCATTGTGTGCACACACCTAGGAATCATCTGCATTATGAGCACACACCTAGGAGTCCAATACATTATTTGCGCACACCTAGGTGTCCCCTGCATTATGTGCTCACACCTAGGAGTCCCCTGCATTATGTGCTCACACCTTGGAGTCCTCTACATCATCTGCACACACCTAGGAGTCCTCTGCATTATGTGCACACACCTAGGAGTCCCCTGCATTATGTGCTCACACCTAGGAGTCCCCTGCATTATGTGCACACACCTAGGAGTCCCCTGCATTATGTGCTCACACCTAGGAGTCCTCTGCATTATGTGCTGACAACTAGGAGTCCCCTGCATTATGTGATCACACCTAGGAGTCAACTGCATTATGTGCACACACCTAGGAGTCCTCTGCATCATCTGCACACACCTAGGAGTCCTCTGCATTATGTGCTAACACCTAGGAATCCTCTGCATTATGTGCTCACACCTTGGAGTCCCCTGCATTATGTGCACACACCTAGGAGTCCCCTGCATTATGTGCTCACACCTTGGAGTCCCCTGCATTATGTGCACACACCTAGGAGTCCCCTGCATTATGTGCTCACACCTAGGAGTCCCCTGCATTATGTGCACACACCTAGGAGTCCCCTTCATTATGTGCTCACACCTAGGAGTCCTCTGCATTGTGTGCTCACACCTAGGAGTCCTCTGCATTATGTGCTCACACCTATGAGTCCTCTGCATTATCTGCACAAACCTAGGAGTCCCCTGCATTATGTGCTGACAACTAGGAGTCCCCTGAATTATGTGCTGACAACTAGGAGTCCCCTGCATTATGTGCTCACACCTAGGAGTCCCGTAAAAATGCATAAACACGGAGGGCACTATCAAATGATGAGACTCATTAAATGGGATCCAACCACCGTATGTCTTAAAAACTGTATTCCTAACAAGTTGAGAGGCAAGAGAAGACATACATATCAAATAGGGATTCCATCTTCTCGGCGCTGTTCTTCTTGCTTTCAGCGGTCACTTAGTGCCGCTAATTACATATGTGCATATGTAATGAACGGCTCATTACATATGCGCATATGTAAGGAGCGGCACCACTTGACCGCTGAAAGCAGGAAGAACAGCGCTGAGAAGATGGAATAGTATGAGATTCAATGGCTAGCCCACGATAGGTACGGGGGTATGGTGCTAGTGAAGGAGGCTCATGAGTCCCACATAAATGTCTATTAGAATCACTGCACACATACACTTAAGGAGTATTTGCTTATTAGTGAAATTTATTGAAAGCAAGTGCTCTTATAGTGATTGCGACTGAATGACGTTTCGGTCATTCAAGACCTTGATCACATAAGTCGCCGTAGTAGTTCTGAACTAAGGGCTGTCCTGAATTAGGTAATGGTCACTTATGCCTTTAGGTTAGCCAGGGTCAGAGTGGTCGCTCTATGTGGGGTGGTGGTGAGACAGTGGAGTGTGTGATCAAGGTCTTGAATGACCGAAACGTCATTCTGTCGCAATCACTATAAGAGCACTTGCTTTCAATAAATTTCAGTAATAAGCGAATTCGAGAAGATGGAATAAGCACGGGGGCTGCAAGAGACATGCTAGGAGAGGTGAGTATAGCGGAGGGAGACATATTCACCTGTCCACCGTTCCACCGCTGCTCGTCTCTCTGCTGTCTTGCTTCCTCTGGCATTGACGTTCAGGTCAGAGTGCGCCATGACGTAGTTATCAGGCGCTCTCTGCCTGAACAGTCACTGTGCAGAGCCGGCAACGCTGAGGAGCAGCAGCAGCATGGAGGCGGTGAGTATATAGGTTTTTTTTTTAATTGAGGCAGCAGCATTATAAGGGGCCACTAATCACTGTGCCTCATTGTAAGGGGCCGCTCACTGTGCAGCATTATAAGGGGCCACTAATCACTGTGCCTCATTGTAAGGGGCCGCTCACTGTGCAGCATTATAAGGGGCCACTAATCACTGTGCATCATTGTAAGGGGCTGCTCACTGTGCAGCATTACACTGGGCTACTAATAACTGTGCTTCATTGTAAGGGGCCACTCACTGTGCAGCATTATAAGGGGCCACTAATAACTGTGCCTCATTGTAAGGGGCCGCTCACTGTGCAGCATTATAAGGGGCCACTAATAACTGTGCATCATTGTAAGGGGCCACTCACTGTGCAGCATTATAAGGGGCCACTAATAACTGTGCATCATTGTAAGGGGCCGCTCACTGTGCAGCATTATAAGGGGCCACTAATAACTGTGCATCATTGTAAGGGGCCGCTCACTGTGCAGCATTACACTGGGCCACTAATAACTGCTTCATTGTAAGGGGCCGCTAACTGTGCAGCGCTATAAGGGGCCACTAATAACTGTGCATCATCGTAAGGGGCCGCTCACTGTGCAGCATTATAAGGGGCCACTAATAACTGTGCTTCTTTGTAAGGGGCCACTCACTGTGCAGCATTATAAGGGGCCACTAATAACTGTGCATCATTGTAAGGGGCCGCTCACTGTGCAGCATTACACTGGGCCACTAATAACTGTGCTTCATTGTAAGGGGCCACTCACTGTGCAGCATTATAAGGGGCCACTAATAACTGTGCCTCATTGTAAGGGGCCGCTCACTGTGCAGCATTATAAGGGGCCACTAATAACTATGCATCATTGTAAGGGGCCGCTCACTGTGCAGCATTACACTGGGCCACTAATAACTGTGCTTCATTGTAAGGGGCCGCTCACTGTGCAGCGCTATAAGGGGCCACTAATAACTGTGCATCATCGTAAGGGGCCGCTCACTGTGCAGCATTATAAGGGGCCACTAATAACTATGCTTCTTTGTAAGGGGCCACTCACTGTGTAGCATTATAAGGGGCCACTAATAACTGTGCATCATTGTAAGGGGCCGCTCACTGTGCAGCATTACACTGGGCCACTAATAACTGTGCTTCATTGTAAGGGGCCACTCACTGTGCAGCATTATAAGGGGCCACTAATAACTGTGCATCATCGTAAGGGGCCGCTCACTGTGCAGCATTATAAGGGGCCACTAATAACTGTGCATCATTGTAAGGGGCCGCTCACTGTGCAGCATTATAAGGGGCCACTAATAACTGTGCATCATTGTAAGGGGCCGCTCACTGTGCAGCATTATAAGGGGCCACTAATAACTGTGCATCATTGTAAGGGGCCGCTCACTGTGCAGCATTACACTGGGCCACTATTAACTGTGCTTCATTGTAAGGGGCCGCTCACTGTGCAGCGCTATAAGGGGCCACTAATAACTGTGCTTCATTGTAAGGGGCCACTCACTGTGCAGCATTATAATGGGCCACTAATAACTGTGCATCATCGTAAGGGGCCGCTCACTGTGCAGCATTATAAGGGGCCACTAATAACTGTGCATCATTGTAAGGGGCCGCTCACTGTGCAGCATTATAAGGGGCCACTAATAACTATACATCATTGTAAGGGGCCGCTCACTGTGCAGCATTACACTGGGCCACTAATAACTGTGCTTCATTGTAAGGGGCCACTCACTGTGCAGCATTATAAGGGGCCACTAATAACTGTGCATCATCGTAAGGGGCCGCTCACTGTGCAGCATTATAAGGGGCCACTAATAACTGTGCATCATTGTAAGGGGCCGCTCACTGTGCAGCATTATAAGGGGCCACTAATAACTATGCATCATTGTAAGGGGCCGCTCACTGTGCAGCATTACACTGGGCCACTAATAACTGTGCTTCATTGTAAGGGGCCGCTCACTGTGCAGCGCTATAAGGGGCCACTAATAACTGTGCATCATTGTAAGGGGCCGCTCACTGTGCAGCATTACACTGGGTCACTAATAACTGTGCATCATTGTAAGGGGCCGCTCACTGTGCAGCATTATAAGGGGCCACTAATAACTGTGCATCATTGTAAGGGGCCGCTTACTGTGCAGCATTACACTGGGTCACTAATAACTGTGCCTCATTGTAAGGGGCCGCTCACTGTGCAGCATTATAAGGGGCCACTAATAACTGTGCTTCTTTGTAAGGGGCCGCTCACTGTGCAGCATTACACTGGGTCACTAATAACTGTGCATCATTGTAAGGGGCCGCTCACTGTGCAGCATTACACTGGGCCACTATTAACTGTGCTTCATTGTAAGGGGCCGCTCACTGTGCAGCGCTATAAGGGGCCACTAATAACTGTGCTTCATTGTAAGGGGCCACTCACTGTGCAGCATTATAATGGGCCACTAATAACTGTGCATCATCGTAAGGGGCCGCTCACTGTGCAGCATTATAAGGGGCCACTAATAACTGTGCATCATTGTAAGGGGCCGCTCACTGTGCAGCATTATAAGGGGCCACTAATAACTATACATCATTGTAAGGGGCCGCTCACTGTGCAGCATTACACTGGGCCACTAATAACTGTGCTTCATTGTAAGGGGCCACTCACTGTGCAGCATTATAAGGGGCCACTAATAACTGTGCATCATCGTAAGGGGCCGCTCACTGTGCAGCATTATAAGGGGCCACTAATAACTGTGCATCATTGTAAGGGGCCGCTCACTGTGCAGCATTATAAGGGGCCACTAATAACTATGCATCATTGTAAGGGGCCGCTCACTGTGCAGCATTACACTGGGCCACTAATAACTGTGCTTCATTGTAAGGGGCCGCTCACTGTGCAGCGCTATAAGGGGCCACTAATAACTGTGCATCATTGTAAGGGGCCGCTCACTGTGCAGCATTACACTGGGTCACTAATAACTGTGCATCATTGTAAGGGGCCGCTCACTGTGCAGCATTATAAGGGGCCACTAATAACTGTGCATCATTGTAAGGGGCCGCTTACTGTGCAGCATTACACTGGGTCACTAATAACTGTGCCTCATTGTAAGGGGCCGCTCACTGTGCAGCATTATAAGGGGCCACTAATAACTGTGCATCATTGTAAGGGGCCGCTTACTGTGCAGCATTACACTGGGTCACTAATAACTGTGCCTCATTGTAAGGGGCCACTCACTGTGCAGCATTATAAGGGGCCACTAATAACTGCCTCATTGTAAGGGGCCGCTCACTGTGCAGCATTATAAGGGGCCACTAATAACTGTGCTTCTTTGTAAGGGGCCACTCACTGTGCAGCATTATAAGGGGCCACTAATAACTGTGCATCATTGTAAGGGGCCGCTCACTGTGCAGCGCTATAAGGGGCCACTAATAACTGTGCTTCATTGTAAGGGGCCACTCACTGTGCAGCATTATAAGGGGCCACTAATAACTGTGCATCATCGTAAGGGGCCGCTCACTGTGCAGCATTATAAGGGGCCACTAATAACTGTGCATCATTGTAAGGGGCCGCTCACTGTGCAGCATTATAAGGGGCCACTAATAACTATGCATCATTGTAAGGGGCCGCTCACTGTGCAGCATTACACTGGGCCACTAATAACTGTGCTTCATTGTAAGGGGCCGCTCACTGTGCAGCGCTATAAGGGGCCACTAATAACTGTGCATCATTGTAAGGGGCCGCTCACTGTGCAGCATTACACTGGGTCACTAATAACTGTGCATCATTGTAAGGGGCCGCTCACTGTGCAGCATTATAAGGGGCCACTAATAACTGTGCATCATTGTAAGGGGCCGCTTACTGTGCAGCATTACACTGGGTCACTAATAACTGTGCCTCATTGTAAGGGGCCACTCACTGTGCAGCATTATAAGGGGCCACTAATAACTGTGCTTCTTTGTAAGGGGCCACTCACTGTGCAGCATTATAAGGGGCCACTAATAACTGTGCTTCTTTGTAAGGGGCCGCTCACTGTGCAGCATTACACTGGGCCACTAATAACTGTGCTTCATTGTAAGGGGCCGCTCACTGTGCAGCATTATAAGGGGCCACTAATAACTGTGCATCATTGTAAGGGGCCGCTCACTGTGCAGCATTATAAGGGGCCACTAATAACTGTGCTTCTTTGTAAGGGGCCGCTCACTGTGCAGCATTACACTGGGCCACTAATAACTGTGCCTCATTGTAAGGGGCCGCTCACTGTGCAGCATTATAAGGGGCCACTAATAACTGTGCATCATTGTAAGGGGCCGCTCACTGTGCAGCGCTATAAGGGGCCACTAATAACTGTGCATCATTGTAAGGGGCCGCTCACTGTGCAGCGCTATAAGGGGCCACTAATAACTGTGCTTCATTATAAGGGGCCACTCACTGTGCAGCATTATAAGGGGCCACTAATAACTTTGCATCATTGTAAGGGGCCGCTCACTGTGCAGCATTATAAGGGGCCACTAATAACTGTGCCTCATTGTAAGGGGCCGCTCACTGTGCAGCGCTATAAGGGGCCACTAATAACTGTGCATCATCGTAAGGGGCCGCTCACTGTGCAGCGCTATAAGGGGCCACTAATAACTGTGCTTCTTTGTAAGGGGCCACTCACTGTGCAGCATTATAAGGGGCCACTAATAACTGTGCTTCTTTGTAAGGGGCCGCTCACTGTGCAGCATTACACTGGGCCACTAATAACTGTGCTTCATTGTAAGGGGCCGCTCACTGTGCAGCGCTATAAGGGGCCACTAATAACTGTGCATCATTGTAAGGGGCAGCTCACTGTGCAGCATTATAAGGGGCCACTAATAACTGTGCTTCTTTGTAAGGGGCCGCTCACTGTGCAGCATTACACTGGGCCACTAATAACTGTGCCTCATTGTAAGGGGCCGCTCACTGTGCAGCATTATAAGTGGCCACTAATAACTGTGCATCATTGTAAGGGGCCGCTCACTGTGCAGCGCTATAAGGGGCCACTAATAACTGTGCATCATTGTAAGGGGCCGCTCACTGTGCAGCGCTATAAGGGGCCACTAATAACTGTGCTTCATTGTAAGGGGCCACTCACTGTGCAGCATTATAAGGGGCCACTAATAACTTTGCATCATTGTAAGGGGCCGCTCACTGTGCAGCATTATAAGGGGCCACTAATAACTGTGCCTCATTGTAAGGGGCCGCTCACTGTGCAGCGCTATAAGGGGCCACTAATAACTGTGCATCATCGTAAGGGGCCGCTCACTGTGCAGCGCTATAAGGGGCCACTAATAACTGTGCTTCATTGTAAGGGGCCACTCACTGTGCAGCATTATAAGGGGCCACTAATAACTGTGCATCATTGTAAGGGGCCCGCTTACTGTGCAGCATTATAAGGGGCCACTAATAACTGTGCATCAATGTAAGGGGCCACTCACTGTGCAGCATTATAAGGGGCCACTAATAACTGTGCCTCATTGTAAGGGGCCGCTCACTGTGCAGCATTATAAGGGGCCACTAATAACTGTGCCTCATTGTAAGGGGCCACTCACTGTGCAGCATTATAAGGGGCCACTAATAACTGTGCATCATTGTAAGGGGCCACTCACTGTGCAGCGCTATAAGGGGCCACTAATAACTGTGCATCATTGTAAGGGGCCGCTCACTGTGCAGCATTATAAGGGGCCACTAATAACTTTGCATCATTGTAAGGGGCCGCTCACTGTGCAGCATTATAAGGGGCCACTAATAACTGTGCCTCATTGTAAGGGGCCGCTCACTGTGCAGCGCTATAAGGGGCCACTAATAACTGTGCATCATCGTAAGGGGCCGCTCACTGTGCAGCGCTATAAGGGGCCACTAATAACTGTGCTTCATTGTAAGGGGCCACTCACTGTGCAGCATTATAAGGGGCCACTAATAACTGTGCATCATTGTAAGGGGCCGCTCACTGTGCAGCATTATAAGGCGCCACTAATAACTGTGCATCATTGTAAGGGGCCGCTCACTGTGCAGCATTATAAGGGGCCACTAATAACTGTGCATCATTGTAAGGGGCCGCTCACTGTGCAGCATTATAAGGGGCCACTAATAACTGTGCATCATTGTAAGGGGCCGCTCACTGTGCAGCATTATAAGGGGCCACTAATAACTGTGCATCCTCGTAAGGGGCCGCTCACTGTGCAGCATTATAAGGGGCCACTAATAACTGTGCATCATTGTAAGGGGCCGCTCACTGTGCAGCATTATAAGGGGCCACTAATAACTGTGCATCATTGTAAGGGGCCGCTCACTGTGCAGCATTATAAGGGCAGTAGATTCGGCATTTTCCACCCTAGGCTTATACGCGAGTCAATAAGTTTTCCCAGTTTTTTGTGACAAAATTAGGGGGGCGGCTTATACACGGGTCGGCTTATACACGAGTATATACAGTAGTTTTTATTTCAGAGGCAATACAAAACACAAAAGCACATAAAATCATTTAAAATATGCAGCTGTTTTTGAACCAATATCTGTATAAATGAGAGCAGCAAAAACACCCTATAAATCCACTAGATGACACCTAGGAGTCCTCTGCATTATGTGCTTACACCTAGGAGTCCTCTGCATTATGTGCTTACACCTAGGAGTCCTCTGCATTATGTGCTCACACCTAGGAGTCCTCTGCATTACTGTATGTGTGCACACCTAGGAGTCCTGTCTATACATCCACAAAAAGCTTGTATTTACTGCTCTTCTTAAAGAGTAACTGTGGTTTTATTTTTATTTTTTTTTTCAGTTAAATAGTGGTTGTGAAACTTCATTATATCTTGTTAGAGGAATGTGCTTCTTTCTTCTCCTGGACTGATCTTTACTTCTCAAAATTCTCATTTCAAAGGTAAAATTTACCTTGGCTGAATACAGATTCTCCTATTACTGAGATAGGAGATGACAGCTGATGCTTATAATGTCGAACTTGCAGCAGAATGTCTTCCTCTAGCTCCTCCCTCCTCCATAGAATTTTACAATCACCAATTGTCTTTTCCTATCTCAGTAATGGGAACATCTGCCTTTATTGAATATAGAATTTTACCCCTAAATTGTAAGTGAAAGATCTGTCCAGAAGGAAAAAGAAGCAGATTTCTTTGATAATATAGATTACAAAATTGTTTACCGTATTTTCGGGGGTGTTATTGATTCATGAAATAAAAATGAAAACGACGGTTACTCTTAAAAGCCCATAGCTGGAAACAGCAGAGCACATCAGTCGGACCATTATGTGTATAGCTGATAACAGCTTTTAGCTGGATTGCCAATTTAAGGATTTTTCGCCACTGATTTTGCAGAAAACATTGTCCACGCCTGGTTTTACTGTAGTAGTTTTATCCTGGCAACCTATTCGCTGCTGAGATCCAAGGAAACTGTAAATGTCACACCCACAAAGTCTCAGCATGAAAATAAATTGGCCGACATCAGTTACGCTGACACAACCTAGAATTATCCGACTGGTGCAGGTGCACGGTATAAGGTCCTTCCTGAGACTTCATCTGTCACCTGCTGAACAGCGGAGACGCCATTAGTAACGCCGGCACAGTATTTATGACATGATGCCTATCGTCCACAAGACTGAAGACGTCTAGAAATCAGCGGGGTGTGGAGGAGCTAAATATATCAGTCATTACAGAAAGAAAGCGATGTGTATTGAAGAGCATGTGTCATCAGAAACACACCTATGGTTTACATCAGGGTTTTGTGTTAAAATGTTTTTGTTTTTTCTGAACAATTATAATGTTTCTTTCAAATTTCCATATCGTGATCTACATGAAAATAAGAAATCCTGCTATTTTCACCCTGGTCATTAAGCCTTCTAATTGACTTCTACTTCCCTTTCTGTACAGAAGATTTTTTAGCAACTACATTATTATCACAGCCAGGATTACTGTAACTGTTACCACTTCTATACCCAGAAGATAAAACAGGATCCACCATTCTAAATAGGCAATGTAACAGCTCACCCCCTCCCCCTCCTGTTCAATGAGAGATAACACCTCTATATACAGTAGATTATACAAGGTCCACCATTCACAATAGGCAATGTTACAGCTCACCTCTTCCCCCTCCTGTACAATGAGAGATAACACCTCTATATACAGTAGATTATACAGGGTCCACCATTCACAATAGGCGATGTCACAGCTCACCTCTTCCCCCTCCTGTGCAATGAGAGATAACACCTCTATATACAGTAGATTATACAGGGTCCACTATTCACAATAGGCGATGTCACAGCTCACCTCTTCCCCCTCCTGTACAATAACTAATAACACCTTTATATACAGTAGATTACACAGAATCCACCATTCACAATAGATGATATTACAGCTCACCTCCTCCTGTACAATGACTGATAACACCTCTATATACAGTAGACAATAAAACAGAATCCACCATTCACAATAGGTAACTAACAGACCGAAGAGGGCCACTGTGCAAGATCAGTATATGGAGCCTTTGCAATCCATTAGCTCATTATAATGCACAAATCCACCTGCTTTTGAGGTGGAATTGCGCCCCCCCCCAACTGTTAGGCAGCTGCACAGGTTGAACCCATGGTATGGCCGCCCCTGCAATAGGTGATATCACAGCTCATCTCTTCCTCCTGTACAATGCCTGATAACATCTCTATATACAGTATATAACACAGAATCACGCAACCAATCACATTGTATGATGTCACAGCTCGCCTCCTCCTCCTGTACAATGACTGATAACACCTCTATATACAGTAGTTAACACAGGATCCATCAATCACATTGTATAATGTCACAGCTCACCTCCCCCTCCTGTACAATGACTGATAACACCTCTATAAACAGTAGATAGCACAGAATCCACAATTCACAATAGGTGATGTCACAGCTCACCTCCTCTCCCTCCTGTACAATGACTGATAACACCTCTATATACAGTAGGTAACGCATAATCCACCATTCACAATAGGTGATGTCACAGCTCACTTTCTTCCTCTCCCTTCTCAGTGACCTTTCCCCCTGATCAGACCATACTTTAATCCAATGCATTCGAGTGAGTCTATATATGGCTGCATGTGTCCCACAAGAAGCAGGAGTTTACTAATATTAGGCCTAGAGGCCTAGGTGAAAGTTGCAATTTTTGCTTTTTAATGTAGGTAGTAATATGAAAAATAAAAAATACCAACTATTTAAAAAAAAAAAAAGTAAACTAAAGACCTGATTAAAACAATAGGTCATTTTTGATAACATATTGCTTTTTATTGTCTCAAAATTATCAACACTTCTCACCCAGCTGCATGGTGAAATAAAAAAACATTGCTACAATTATTAATAGTAACCAAGAAGACAGCTTTTTCTAAAGAAAAATAAACAAAAAAAAGGCCAATAATAATAAATTGGTGCAAAGTATTAGTGTGGTTCGACCCAAAATCCAAGTGACAGAGTTACTGGACAATCTGTCTGTTGTTATCTGGCAAATGTGTCATCCTGACATCTGTACAAAGTGTAAAGGATGTGCACAGTTTTGGGAGCAATTTACGTATGTTGCAACCCCAATTCCCCAAAAATTGGACCACTGTGGAAATTGTAAAGGAAACAAGAATGCTATGATTTGGAAATCTCTTCCAGCCACATATTATATTCACAACAGAACATAGAACGGATCAGAGGGTGAACATTGGACATTTTTTCCATTTCATGTGAAAAAATTGACTCATTCAGAAATTGTTGGTGGCGACACATCTCAAAAAAGTTGAACGAGACTAGCAAAAGGCTGGAAAAGTAAGTGGCACTATTGAAAAACAGCCGGAGGATCAATTTTCACAAAGTCACACGATTGTGTATAAAAAAGAGCATGTTAGGGAGGCAGAGTCTCTCAAAAGCAAAGATGGTCAGAGGTCATCGATCTGTCAACATCCGCTTCAAAAAGTTGTGGAGCAATTTCAGAAAAATGTTACTCAGCATAAAATTGCAAAGCCTTTGAATATCCCACCATCTACAATACATAATATCATCCAAAGATTCTGGAGAAATCCGTGTGCACAAGGGTCCAGGCCAACAGTCATTATTGGATGCTCGTGCAGGTAATTGAGAAGCAATTGGGCTAATTCTGCGCTGCTGTATGGGAAAGATGAACAATTCCAATCCAAGTATCAGTGGCTTTATTTTTTTTCCAGCGCGTTTCGAGGTATATAAGCTTCTTCAGGACAACCTTGATAGAGATACGTTCATCAGACGCCGGTATAAATAGACACAGATTAGACGCTGTTTGCACTTTGTGTCTTTCCAGTCTTTCTTTTCTTTGGTTATTGGATGCTCGTGATCTATGAACCCCCAGGCTTCACTGCTTCTAAAACAGGCATGAATAGGACACACAAATCACTGCATGGGCCGATGAACACTTCCAGGCATCATCTGGGAACACTGTTCATCCTGCGATCCACAAATGCAAGTGAAAGCAGAGAAGAGGCCATAGATCAACACCATCCAGAAATGCAGCCGTCCTCTCTGAGACAAAGCTCATTTATAAGGGACTGCGGCAAAATGCAAATCTGTGGTCGGATGAATCAAAATGTGAAAATCTTTATGGAAACCACCAACAACCGTGTCCTGAAGACTCGTGAGGAGAGTTTATCAGCGCACAGACATTAGTGCTTATGACATGGGCAGATTACACATGAGACGCCATCAATGCTGAGCTTTATATAGAGGTGTTAGAGCAACATCTGCTCCATGCAGACATCTAGACATCTATATCAGGAAATATCTTGTATATTTCAGCAAGACAAAGCTAAACCACATACTGCATCCATCACAGCAGCACGGCTCCGCAGAGGTGGAGTGCAAGATGTTCTGTACTCAGAGACATGGCCGAGGTGAGGAGCCTGAGCCCGGCCACCACTGATCAAGACACAGAAGTACAAGGTGTTCAGTGCTCAGAGATATGGGCGCGGTGAGGAGGCTGAGCCCGACCACCACTGAGCAAGATACAGAAGTACAAGGTGTTCAGTGCTCAGAGATATGGGCGCGGTGAGGAGGCTGAGCCCGACCACCACTGAGCAAGATACAGAAGTACAAGGTGTTCAGTGCTCAGAGATATGGGCGAGGTGAGGAGGCTGAGCCCGACCACCACTGAGCAAGATACAGAAGTACAAGGTGTTCAGTGCTCAGAGATATGGGCGAGGTGAGGAGGCTGAGCCCGACCACCACTGAGCAAGATACAGAAGTACAAGGTGTTCAGTGCTCAGAGATATGGGCGCGGTGAGGAGGCTGAGCCCGACCACCACTGAGCAAGATACAGAAGTACAAGGTGTTCAGTGCTCAGAGATATGGGCGAGGTGAGGAGGCTGAGCCCGACCACCACTGAGCAAGATACAGAAGTACAAGGTGTTCAGTGCTCAGAGATATGGGCGAGGTGAGGAGGCTGAGCCCGACCACCACTGAGCAAGATACAGAAGTACAAGGTGTTCAGTGCTCAGAGATATGGGCGCGGTGAGGAGGCTGAGCCCGACCACCACTGAGCAAGATACAGAAGTACAAGGTGTTCAGTGCTCAGAGATATGGGCGAGGTGAGGAGACTGAGCCCGACCACCACTGAGCAAGATACAGAAGTACAAGGTGTTCAGTGCTCAGAGATATGGGCGAGGTGAGGAGGCTGAGCCCGACCACCACTGAGCAAGATTCAGAAGTACAAGGTGTTCAGTGCTCAGAGATATGGGCGAGGTGAGGAGGCCGACCACCACTGAGCAAGATTCAGAAGTACAAGGTGTTCAGTGCTCAGAGATATGGGCGAGGTGAGGAGGCTGAGCCCGACCACCACTGAGCAAGATTCAGAAGTAAAAGGTGTTCAGTGCCCAGTGACATGGGCGAGGTGAGGAGGCTGAGCCCGACCACCACTGAGCAAGACACAGAAATACAAGGTATTCAGTGCTCAGAGATATAGGCGAGGTGAGGAGGCTGAGCCCGACCATCACTGAGCAAGACACAGAAATACAAGGTGTTCAGTGCTCAGAGACACAGCCGAGGTGAGGAGGCGGAGTCCAATAGGTTTTATGAACTGGTGAGATAAGAGTGACTCCTGGCGGACCAGATGGATGGGTCTGTGACCGCATCAGTAAAGGGCACGGACCTCCACTTCCACTCAGACACCAACAAGGTGGATCTGGGTGCTGCTATGTGCTGGTAATATTAAAGATGAGCTACTTGAACCTTTCCAGGTTGAAGACAGACTCAAAATCAAGTCCCAAACCTGCCAGTTTTTAGTAGACACTTTCGTCAAGCAGTGATACAAGAAAAAGTCAACACCCTTAAAAAATGGATTTCTCTACAGGAAGATGTTCCATTGCAAAATCAAAGTCTCCTTCTCAACTGTCAGTAAAGGCCTTAAAGATGAAAGAATAATGAGACCGTCCTTTTCCTCACCCAGCCTAAACCCTACTGAGAACTTTTGGCCCTTCTTATGTGGGAGAACCCCCTCTCTGTTCAGTGTCTGGGGCTTTGGTTGGTGCTGCCCGAAAACCTGATCGTTAACAGATGAAGAAACTCCATGGATGGAGCTTATGACTGGTCACTGAGAGGCAGCGTGAGACTGGAACACCTTGGGCCCACCAGAGAAAATCGTTCTTGGGGCCCACTATGTAGCGACATAGAAATAAATACAAGACACCAATTGTGCCGTAAAACACGCTAATATCTGGGTATAGGGTATAATATAAGGTAGTACACGTCTTAATTATGTAGCAGGAGTTGGGGCAGCCTCCCTCATAGAATATAAAGCAGCCCCCTCATATAGTATAAGGCAGCCCACTTATAGAATATAATGTAGCCCCCTCATAGAATATAATGCAGCCCCCTCATATAGTATAAGGCAGCCCACTTATAGAATATAATGTAGCCCTCTCATAGAATATAATGCAGCCCCCTCATAGAATATAATACAGCCCCCTCACAGGGTATAATGCTATATATATAGATACATATAGATATACAGTAGATACATATAGATATAAAGATAGATCTATGGATAGATAGATAATAGATAGATAGATATAGAGATAGACCGATAGAGATAGATATAGAGAGAGATAGATATAGAGATAGGTTAGATAGATAGGTACAGGTATCTATATCTACTTCTATCTAAGACAGATATAGAGATAGATAGCTATAGAAAGATAGAACGATAGATAGATATAGAGATAGATAGATAATGGATAAATAGATATAGAGATAGATAAATAGATAAATATAGAGAGAAATAGATAAAGAGAGAAATAGATCTATGGATAGATAGATAGATATATAGCTATAGATAGACAGAGATAGATAGATAATAGATAGACTATTTCTAACTCTATCTAAGACAGATATAGAGATAGATAGCTATAGAAAGATAGAACGATAGATATAGAGATAGATGGATAGAAGATAGATAATGGATAAATAGATATAGAGATAAATATATATACAGTGCCTACAAGTAGTATTCAACCCCCTGCAGATTTAGCAGGTTTGATAAGATGCAAATAAGTTAGAGCCTTCAAACTTCACACAAGAGCAGGATTTATTAACAGATGCATAAATCTTACAAACCAAAAAGTTATGTTGCTCAGTTAAATTGTAATAAATTTTAAACATACAAGTGTGGGTCAATTATTATTCAACCCCTAGGTTTAATATTTTGTGGAATAACCCTTGTTTGCAATTACAGCTAATAATCGTCTTTTATAAGACCTGATCAGGCCGGCACAGGTCTCTGGAGTTATCTTGGCCCACTCCTCCATGCAGATCTTCTCCAAGTTATCTAGGTTCTTTGGGTGTCTCATGTGGACTTTAATCTTGAGCTCCTTCCACAAGTTTTCAATTGGGTTAAGGCCAGGAGACTAACTAGGCCACTCCAACACCTTGATTTTTTGCCTCTTGAACCAGGCCTTGGTTTTCTTGGCTGTGTGCTTTGGGTCGTTGTCTTGTTGAAAGATGAAATGACGACCCATCTTAAGATCCTTGATGGAGGAGCGGAGGTTCTTGGCCAAAATCTCCAGGTAGGCCGTGCTATCCATCTTCCCATGGATGCGGACCAGATGGCCAGGCCCCTTGGCTGAGAAACAGCCCCACAGCATGATGCTGCCATCACCATGCTTGACTGTAGGGATGGTATTCTTGGGGTCATATGCAGTGCCATCCAGTCTCCAAACGTCACGTGTGTGGTTGGCACCAAAGATCTCGATCTTGGTCTCATCAGACCAGAGAACCTTGAACCAGTCTGTCTCAGAGTCATCCAAGTGATCATGAGCAAACTGTAGACGAGCCTTGACAGGACGCTTTGAAAGTAAAGGTACCTTACGGGCTCGTCTGGAACGGAGACCATTGTGGTGGAGTACGTTACTTATGGTATTGACTGAAACCAATGTCCCCACTGCCATGAGATCTTCCCGGAGCTCCTTCCTTGTTGTCCTTGGGTTAGCCTTGACTCTTCGGACAAGCCTGGCCTCGGCACGGGAGGAAACTTTCAAAGGCTGTCCAGGCCGTGGAAGGCTAACAGTAGTTCCATAAGCCTTCCACTTCCGGATGATGCTCCCAACAGTGGAGACAGGTAGGCCCAACTCCTTGGAAAGGGTTTTGTACCCCTTGCCAGCCTTGTGACCCTCCACGATCTTGTCTCTGATGGCCTTGGAATGCTCCTTTGTCTTTCCCATGTTGACCATGTATGAGTGCTGTTCACAAGTTTGGGGAGGGTCTTAAATAGTCAGAAAAGGCTGGAAAAAGAGATAATTAATCCAAACATGTGAAGCTCATTGTTCTTTGTGCCTGAAATACTTCTTAATACTTTAGGGGAACCAAACAGAATTCTGGTGGTTTGAGGGGTTGAATAATAAATGACCCTCTGAATAAACTTTTCACAATTTAAAAAAAAATTAAACAAAGAAGTAACATTCTTTTTTGCTGCAGTGCATTTCACACTTCCAGGCTGATCTACAGTCCAAATGTCACAATGCCAAGTAAATTCCGAATGTGTAAACCTGCTAAATCTGCAGGGGGTTGAATACTACTTGTAGGCACTGTATATAGAGATAGATAGCTATAGAAAGATAGAGCGATAGATATAGAGATAGATGGATAATATAATAATAATACATTTTATTTCTATAGCGCCGACATATTCCGCAGCACTTTACATTTCAGAGGAGACTTGTACAGACAATAGACATTACAGCATAACAATAATCACATAGATCATAACAGATACCAAGAGGAATGAGGGTCCTGCTCGCAAGCTTACAGTCTATGAGGAAAGAGGTAGACCCGAAAAGAGGGTGGTAAACATTTGCCCTGATTGTATGGACCAGCCATAATGTTAAGTGTGTAACAGTACAGACACAGAGGGCTAATGGATGCATAAAGCATGTGGGAACATGATGCGGGGAACCTGGTTATGGTAAAACTTTTGGCTGTGCCACACAGGGATAGATTAGGTTAATGTGTTGAGGCGGTAGGCCAGTCTGAATAAATGAGTTTTCAGGGCACGCTTAAAATTGTGGGGATTGGGGACTAATCGTATTGACCTGGGAAGTGCATTCCAAAGAATTGGCGCAGCACGTGTATAGTCTTGGAGACGGGAGTGGGAGGTTCTGATTATTGAGGATGCTAACCTCAGGTCATCAGCAGAACAGAGGGCGCGGGTAGGGTGGTATACTGAAACAAGGGAGGAGATGTAAGGTGGTGCTGAGCCATGAAGAGCTTTGTGGGTGAGGGTAATAAGTTTGTACTGGATTCTGGAGTGGATGCGTAGCAATGACTGGCACAAGGTAGAGGCATCGGTGTAACGATTGGCGAGGAATATGATCCTGGCAGCAACATTCAAGACAGATTGGAGGGGGGAAAGTTTGGTAAGAGGGAGACCGATTAGAAGAGAGTTACAATAGTCGAGACGAGAATGAATAAGAGAAACAGTAAGAGTTTTTGCGGAGTCAAAAGTAAGAAAAGGTCAAATTCTAGAAATGTTTTTGAGGTGCAGATAACAAGAGCGAGCCAGTGATCGTATGTGGGGGGCAAAGGAAAGCTCGGAATCAAGCATGACCCCAAGACAGCGGTCATGTTGCTGGGGAGTAATAGTAGAACCACACACAGAAATGGCAATGTCGGGTATAGGTACAATAGTAGAGGGAGGAAACACCAGGAGTTCAGTCTTTGACAGGTTCAGTTTCAGATATAGTGAGGACATGATGTTAGACACAGCGTTTAGACAATTGCCGGTGTTTTCTAGAAAGGCAGGCGTGATGTCAGGAGAAGAAGCGTATAATTGGGTGTCATCAGCATAGAGATGGTACTGGAAACCAAATCTACTGATTGTTTGACCAATAGGGGCAGTGTACAAAGAGATGAGGAGGGGGCCTAGGACTGATCCTTGAGGAACCCCAATAGTAAGGGGAAGGTGAGAGGAGGAGGAGCCAGCAAAAGATACAGTAAAGGAGCGGTCGGAGAGATAGGAGGAAAACCAGGAGAGAACGGTGTCCTTGAGGCCAATGGAACGGAGCATAGTGAGGAGGAGCTGATGATCCACAGTGTCGAATGCTGCAGAGAGATCCAAGAGAATTAGCATGGAGTAATGACCATTAGGCTGTGTGCACACGCTGCGGATTAGGTACGGATTCATCCGCGCGGATTTTGTAAAATCCGTAAAATTTTGTAAAATCCTGCGGATTGCTCTGCGGTTTTGCCCTGTGGTTTTTCATCTCCTCAATGGAGGAGATGGCAAACCGCAGGGGAATCCGCAGAAAGAATTGACATGTCAATTCTTTCTGCGGATTGAAAACCGCAGATAATCCGCGCGGAAAATTCTGCACCATCTGCATTGCGGTTTTTGATTCCCATAGGGAATCATGGTACTGTACACCGCAGCAAAAACCGCAGCATGTGCACACAGCCTTAGATTTAGCTGTTAGTAGATCATTAGAGATTTTAGTGAGGGCAGTTTCAGTGGAGTGTAAAGAGCGGAAACCGTATTGGACAGGGTCAAGAAGAGAGTTATCAGAGAGATAGCGGATAAGACGGGAGTTGACCAGGCGTTCCAGGAGTATAGAGATGAAGGGAAGGTTAGAGACAGGGCTATAGTTAGCGGCACAGTTTTGGTCGAGGGATGGTTTTTTAAGTAGTGGATGTATGATGGCATGCTTAAATGAGGAGGGAAAGATACCAGAAGAGCGAGGTTAAATATTTTAGTTAGGTGAGGGGTGACAGCAGGGGAAAGGGACTGGAGAAGATGTGACGGAAATGGGTCACTGGTGCAAGTGGTTGGGCGAGAAGATGCAAGGAGCCTGCTTACTTCTTCTGTGACTGGTTCAAAATCAGAGAGTGAGCTAGATGCAGTGGGGGAGGGAGGACAGTGCATGGTATGAGGTGATTGGGAGATAATTTCCTGTCGGATCTGGACTATTTTTTCTTTGAAGTAATTGGCCAGATCGTCAGCTCGGAGCTCTGTGGTTGGGGCCTGTACTCTTGGGTTGAGTAGAGAATGAAAAGTGTCAAAGAGACGTTTCGGGTTATTGGACAGTGAGGTGATGAGGGTGCTGAAATAGGTTTGTTTGGAGAGGTGAAGGGCAGTGTTGTATGTTCGTAGCATAAACTTATAATGGATGAAATCTTCATGTAGATTGGATTTTCTCCACAGACGTTCGGCGCACCTGGAGCACCGCTGCAGGAAACGTGTTTGCACCGTGTGCCAGGGTTGTCGCCGTCTGCATTTTGGTGTTCTATTTATAGGGGGTGCAAATTCATCCAGGGCAGTTTGAAGTGTTTCATTGTAATGCTTCAATGCAGAATCAGGACATGAGAGGGAGGAGATAGGGGCCAATGAAGACTGCAAGTTCTTCATAAGTTTCTGGGTGTTAATGGCCTGTATGTTTCTATAAGTATGGACAGTGGGGGTGACCTGAGCGGCCTGGCAGTTCTTGATAGAGAATGAAAGGAGATTGTGGTCAGAGAGCGGGAGAGGGGAGTTTGCAAATTCATCCACTGCACAAAGCCGAGAGAAGACCAAGTCGAGGGAGTTTCCATCTTCATGCGTTGGAGAATTAGTAAGCTGCAAAAGGCCAAACGAGGAGGTTAGAGATAAAAGGTGAGTAGCAGATGGGGAGAGGGGAAGAGATGGATAGAAAGATAGATATATAGATGGATAGATAGATAAAGGATAAATATATAGATATAGTGATAGATAGAGATAGATAATAGATAGAGATAGATAGATATAGATAGATAATAGAAAGATAGAGATAGATTGCTAGAGATAGATAATAGATAGATATAGAGAGATATATAATAGATAGATAATTGATATAGAGAGATAGATATAGAGATATCATAGTCTATATCTATCTCCTCTATATCTATCAATCTATCTCATATCTCTATCTATTTATCTCTATCTATCTCTATAGCTATCTATCTATGATAGACATAGAGATAGATATAGAAAGATAGAACGATAGCATAGAGATAGATATATATAAAGATAGATAGCTATAGAAAGAAAGAACAATAGATAGATATAGAGATAGATGGATAGATAATGGATAAATAGATAGATATAGAGATAGATAGCGATAGCTAGATATAGAGATAGATATAGATAAGATAGATAGATAATAGCTATAGAGATAGATAGATAGAGATAGATAATAGATATAGAGATAAAGATAGATAGATAGGTATAGATACAGTAAATAGATAGATATAGAGATATATAGAGATAGATAGATATAGAGATAGATAGTCTACCTATATCTATCTATATCTATTTCTATCTCTATAGAAGACAGATATAGAGATAGATAGCTATGGAAAGATAGAACGATAGATATAGAGATAGATGGCTAGAAGATAGATAGATAATGGATAAATAGATATAGAGATTAGATAGTTAGAGATAGATAGAGATAAATATAGAGATATCATAGTCTATCTATTTCATCTATCTCATATCTCTATCTATCTCATATCTCTATATATCCATCTATCTATCTATATCTATTTATATCTATCTCTATCTAAGATAGACAGAGATAGATAGATAGAGGTATGAGATAGAGATAGATATAGATAGAGAAGATAGATATAGATAGAAAAAATAAAACACAATACTCACCTCTACTCCTCGCTCCCACGCTGATTCCAGCGGCGGCTGTGCTTCAGTGTCAGGAGCTGCCGTCTGCCAGACACACAGCGGGTGCGCGATGATGATGTCATCGCGCATCGACTGTGAGTCAGAAGCAGAGGGGATTGATGGGAGAGAGAGCTAGTCTGAAACTAGCCTAAGAAAGACAAAACCTCACCTTTTCTTAAATATTCAGCTTTATTATCCTTTTGGACTGACTGTCAGCACTGGAGTTATTCACAATAATTAAATGAATCATCGAAAGTACAACTAGCCTAATAATTGTGCGCATAGTGTATAATGACACAAGTCACATATCAGTATACATATCACGGGGTTACCATGACAGAGAGGAGCCAGAAGACGGCAGCGTCTGATTTCTTCTACTCCTTCACTGGTTAGAAGCACTTCACCTTCATGTTAAACTGTGTGAATTTCTTTTAGTAGTGCAGGAATTTAGCTGCTCAGTTGAGAGCTCCTGGAAGCTTTCCTGCATTAAGACTCTCAGCTGTGCACTGTTAGCCACTCCCATCTCCTAAATGAACTGGGTCCTGGCTAGCACTCATTGTCAGAGCAAGCTTATGCTGCATGACTGGAGATTTTAACTGGAGAATGAATTTGGTGGGTTTATCTGTGACTGTTACTAGGTTTTGGTTGCATGCTCATTCTCCGCCTTCTCCTACTTTAGTTTTACCCCATTATTCCACTCCCCAGTGTTTACTTCTGTTGTTTGTGTGAGTATATTTGTATGATTGGTATTTTATTTTATCCCTGTTTGTATTACCTTGTTAGTCTTGTTGGTCTATTACGGTACACTGCTATGACCCTCTTCCCTGGGTGGGGGAAGGGTACAGACTGAGGGTGGATTCAGGAGCTAAGGCAAGGAACATGGCCCCGGCGTCTTCACCATTAGAAGTAATCTGGGGAACAGGGTGAGCTAGGGCGCCCTTAGCATGGGGACAGGGAAGGAGCACCTGATCCTGGGACACCCGACAACAGAGTACTGACAATACAGTTGTTTGAAGGCTGAGTACGTATTTCTGTCAGTGAACGGCTATCTCAATTAAAAAACTGATTTCTCATTTTTAGACATTTTCTCAGAATTTTACCCACATGCCAAAGTAATATGGGATTATGCCACATAAAATTCACCAGATAGTGTCCAAATAAAATCCCTATTATCCAAATAATACTCCACTCCCTTAAAAGAGTTGTCCACTACAGGACAACTCCAGCTTAATCACTTCAGGGCACCTTAAATACTACAAATAAAGTGCACTCACCTCCAGTAGTGGCGAACCTTTCCAGCAATGTTGGCAATGCTTTTTTTTTTTCAGCTGGTGACGTGACATTATTGTGTCATGGGACCGCTGCAGCCAATCAGTAGTATTACAGTATATATAGCATAAACAGTTAAACAACTGTAGGTCCTCTAGAAGGGCTAAAAAATAATGTAAAAAAAAAAGCTGAGAAAAACTGGTGCTAAAATGCAAAAAATTGCAAAATTTAGGCGCAACTCACGAATTTTGTCTAAATTTTGCGACTTTTCAAAGCTTTTATGACAGAATTCTGGTGCAAAAGCTTTGTGGAATCGGCCCAGTGATCTTTATTTTTAAGGTGAATTGTGGAGACCGAAAAATAGCAATTCTGCCGTTTCAATTTTTTATTTTAATTTCTATATTTTTGAATTGGGAAAAATGGATTGAACCATTCATTTACTTTTAGGGATTTTTTTTATTATTTGTGTTTTTTATGGTGTATTTGTTATTCCTTCACAGGGCGTGATCCGCGTGCCCGCTCCATGCCAGTATGCCCAAAAGCTCACCTTCCTTGTCGGACAGAGCATCCACCGGGAGCCAAGAATTGAGCTTTCAAACACTTTGTTTTACCTATAAGTTGATGTTTTATACAGTACCACAGTAATGGCAGTAGACATATGACATGGAAGGTTCTGCCCGCCAGGTTTGTACATGGAAGTTTTCTGGTGTCTCTGTCCGAGACTCTGATTTTCACTTTTGACAGTCGTTACATAGATATAGAGGAAGTTCTTAACATTTTGATAAAAGTTTTTTATTAAAGTTTTACTTGCATTTTACTGATTGTTTTGACTATTATATATTTCTGCTCATCTCTCCTGGATAGTGCTCAGGGCACTTTAGCTACCACCAGGTCCATCTGCACATCGGGCTGTCATGTCAACCCTACAAGGTGTCAGTGACGTCGCTGTCTTGGCCAATATAGCTCAGCCCTCTTCTATTCAGTGCCAAATCATCAGGTCATTCTACTGTATCACTGGGCCATTTTTGTGACATTGGACTCTATTATATACTCAGCTCTGCTTCACCATTATGTAACTGCAATACTACTGGGCCAATTTTGGATATTAGATTCTCATGCAAACTTAGCTCTGATTAGACTCTCTAACAAACTCAGCTCTGCCATGTTGCTGAATCAACTTTGTGGTACCGATGTGAAAGCTTTGTGTTGCATTTTGCTGCAAAATCGTTGTTGTGTTAATGTTGCTATTTCCCTGGTCGTGTTCCGCCTCTCCTACTTAGCATGGTTATTCGTGTTCCTCATGGCTGAGTCTACTTTGGTCCTTTGTTAAGCCAGTTGTCCTAACCCAACAGCTTCCGTTGCTCTGTTCTATCTGGACCATCCTACTGCACCAGCACCACCTGTCCGTGCTGCATTACAACTGCTCATTTAGACCAAGAGCTTCGAACAGCCACCTCACCAGATGAAACAACCTCTTACAAAACCGGTATGGGCTCATAAGAGTCTAAATGCTTGAGCCATCGCTATGGCATAGGACTCTCTTCAGGCCTCGGTCTCAAGTGTCTCTTGAGGGGCAACATTTTGCTTCCTCCTATGAGTGGGAATCAGCCAATTCTTCAAGCCAGTTAAACTGGCTGCCGGATCAGAAAAGCAGTAAAATGTTGGATCTCTTTTTTCTGCATTCACTTTTATGTGCGTTTTCAGATATGGATACATTTGAAGATTCGAGCGCCAGGACTGGGGTAAAGCCCTAATCGGCTCAACGGCCCAGGATGACGCAGTGTAATGAGTATACCTCATCATGCTGCTGCCATCACTGCTGCGCTGCAAAGGTGGCGGAGGGTAAGTGCTCCGTAGTGGAGCTGAAGATACTAGGGACTTTTATTGTAGATGGAGGAGGACAGTGTGACGGCACGATATAGTGGAGTCAGTATGCAGAGGAGGAAAAGTGTGAGAGGAGCAATGTAGAGAATAGTATGGAGAGGTGGCAGCCGGGAAGAACAGTATGAAGATGTGGTAACTTAGGGGAACAGTATAGAGAGGGGGGACATGGGTGGATAGTATTGAGAAGTGGCAGTGTTGGGAGCAGTATGGACAGGAAGCTGTTTGGAAGGACAATATAGAGAGGAGGAAGCATGGGGGGACAGTATGGAGAATGACAGCATGGGGGTCATTGAAGATGACAACAGTTTGAGGAGCGGGCTGGGTGTGGGGGGCTGCTTAGTGGAGGCCATAGTTGTTAAGAAAGGGCATTGTGGCAATTATATTTAATAAAAAGACTGTGTGGCAGTTGTAGTTCAGAACGGGGAATGACGTGGAGGCCATGTACCATGAATGGGATAGAGTTAGGGGGTTCAGATTTTGTGCAAGGGCACAGTGAGGGCCTGTTATTCAGGGTCACAACGTAAGGCAGATATTTTTATTCAGGGGCATTATAATCACACTGTTGTTTTTAAGGGCACTGTGTCTGAATGTGCTGCAGAAGACTAGAGAAGAGTGAAGTTTACAAAGACAAGTTGTGAAGGTGAAAAGTCATCATGGCGTCTGGACCAAATGGAGACTAAAAGAATGGTAACAACTCCAATAAGAAGATGTCACAGATAAGGTACCTGAATGTTAATGTTCATTTGTGACAGTTTCTGGGCCTAGCCTAATAAGTACTGTGTTTCCTGTATGGTCCACTGTCTGATTATGGCTGGTGACAACAACTCCCAGAATCTCCTTACTATTATTAAGAACATAGTAGAATTTGTTGGCTCATGCAATACAAGTGTATATAATGGGTGCAGTCATCACATTGCTATTGATCCCTGTACTAAGCCTGATGCTTTATTCGTGTACTGATGTATTTATGTGCAGATGGTGGTTCTGCTGCTCTGTTCATGCATTAATGTTGATTCTGTTGCTGTATTCATGTACTGATGATGGTTCTGGCGATGTATTAATTTTTTGATGGTGATTCTGGTGCTGTTTTCATGTGCTGATGATGGTAATGGTGCAATATTCATGTAACCATGTTGGTTGTGCTGTTTTCATGTATTGATGCTGGTTCTGGTGCTATATGTGCTGATGGTGGTTCTTGTGGTGTATTTATGTATTGATGGTTGGTTTGGTGCTATTTTGCATGTAATGATGGCTCTGGTGCTGCATTCATGTACTGATGATGGTTGTGCTGTGTTTATCTACTGATGATGGTAATGTATTAATGTAATGATGATGGTTCTGGTGATGTAATAGCTTATTGATGGTAATTTTGTGCTGCTTTCCTGTGCTGATGGTGTTTCTGGTTATGTATTCATGTAATGATGATGAGTTTGTTGATGTATTCATGTCCTGAAGCTAGATCTGATGCTGTATTCCTGTAATGATGGTTGTTCTGGTGATGTAATAATTTACTGATGATGATTCTAGTGATGTACTTATGGTGGTTCTGGTGCTGTATTCCTGTACTGATGGTGATGGTTTTGGTGATGTATTCATGTTCTGTGGTGGTTCTGGTGCTGTATTTATGTACTATTGATGACTGGTGCTGTATTTATGTACTGATTGTGGTTCTGGTGCTGTATTCATATTTATGTATTGATGATAGACCTGGTGTTAAAATTCTGTAGTGGTGATACAGTGGGGGGAAAAAGTATTTGACCCCTTGCTGATTTTGTAAGTTTGCCCACAGACAAAGGCATGAACTGTCTATAATTTTAAGGGTAGGTTAATTTTAACATTGAGAGCTATAACATCAAAAATAAAATCCAGAAAATCACATTGTATGAATCATATAAATTTATTTGCATTTTGCAGTGAGAAATAAGTATTTGATGCCCTACTAACCATTAAGAGTTCTTGCTCCTACAGACCAGTTAGATGATTCTAATCAACTCATTACCTGCATTAAAGACAGCTGTCTTACATTGTCACCTTTATAAAAGACTCCTGTCCACAGACTCAATAAATCAGTCAGACTCTAACCTCTACAACATGGACAAGACCAAAGAGCTTTCTAAGGATGTCAGGGACAAGATGATAGACCTGCGCAAAGCTGGAATGGGCTACAAAACCATACGTAAGATGCCGGGTGAGGAGGAGACAACTGTTGGTGCAATAGTAAGAAAATGGAAGAAATACAAAATGACTGTCAATCGAGATCGATTTGGGGCACCATGCAAAATCTCACCTCGTGGGGTATCCATGATCATGAGGGAGAGATCAGCCTAAAACTACACAGGCGGAACTTGTTAATGATCTCAAGAAGCTGGGATCACAGTCACCAAGAAAACCATTTGTAAACCATTACGCCGTAAAGGTTTAAAATCCTGCTGTTCCCGCAAGGTCCCCCTGCTCAAAAAGGCACATGTGCAAGCCCGTCTGAAGTTTGCCAATGAACGCCTGGATGATTCTGTGAGTGATTGGGAGAAGGTGCTGTGGTCAGATGAGACAAAAATTGAGCTTTCTGTCATTAATTCAACTTGCCATGTTTGGAGGAAGAGAAATGCCTATGACCTAAAGAACACCATTCCCACTGTCAAGCATGGTGGTGTAAACATGTTTTGGGGGTGTTTCTCTGCTAAGGGCACAGGAATACTTCACCACATCAATGGGAGAATGGATGGAGCCATGTACCGTAAAATCCTGAGTGACTATCAACTTCCATCCGCCAGGAAATTAAAGATGGGTTGTGACTGTGTCTTCCAGCAAGATAATGACTCAAAACATACAAGCAAGGCAACAAAGGAGAGGCTCAAAAAGAAGCACATTAAGGTCATGAAGTGGCCTAGCCTGTCTCCAGACCTTAATTCCATAGAAAACTTATGGAGGAAATTGAAGCTCCGAGTTGCCAAGCGACAGCCTCAAAATCTTAATGATTAAGAGATGATCTGCAAAGAGGAGTGGACTAAAATTCCTCCTGACGTGTGCAAACCTCATCATCAACGACAAAAAACGTATGACTATTGTGCTTGCCAACAAGGGTTTTGTCACCAAGTATTAAGTCTTGTTTGCCAGAGGGATCAAATACTTATTTCTCACTGCAAAATGAAAATAAATATATATAATTTATACTGTGTGATTTTCTGGATTTTATTTTTGATATTCTATCTCTCAATGTTAAAATTAACCTACTCTTAAAATTATAGACTGATCATATCTTTGTCCATGGGCAAACTTACAAAATCAGCAAGGGATCAAATACTTATTTCCCCCACTGTAGATCTGGTATTGTATTAATTTACTGATAGTGGATCTGGTGATATTTTTCTTTACTTATGATGGTTCTGGTGATGTATTCCTGTTATGATGGTACTCCTTGTGAAGTATTCATGGACTGATGGTGATGGTGGTTCTGGTGATGTGTTCCTGTACGGATGATGGTTCTTGGAATGTATTGATGATGGTTTAGGTGCTGAACTCATGTAATTTTGTTGGTTTTGATTTTGTTCACATGTAGCTATCCATGACTTGTCAGATGACATGCTGCATGAATTTACTAATAAAGTAGTGTGCCGTCTTACAAGTTGAAGCTAAAGTGCACCAGGCGCACCACTAATCAATAAAAATATCAAACAATTGGGTGCAATATCAGTGGTTAGTAGCATATATATAAAAAGAGAACGAGAAAAGAACCACTGGAAGATATGCACACCAGCAATACTGTCTTACAAGTTGAAGGAAACCTGTCAGTAAGTTTTTATACCCCAAACTAATCTATCTTACATTGCCAAAATGCTGAATAAATCTGTATGAGTTGAACCTGCAGTCATCTGATCGCAAATACTATATTCTGCAATGCTTTAGTATTGTTATAAAGTTGTGCTCAAACTTTTACTTACCACTGCAGAATTTTTGCTTTCTTGGCCTTTTTTTCAGAGAATGTGAATGATAACACTAAAACTTTTTCTCCATTCATGGTTAGTGGTTGGGGGAAGCTATTTATTGTCAAACTAATGTGTTTTCTCTTTTTAAATCATGACAGCCCAAAACATCCAAATGACCCTGATCAAAAGTTTACATACCCCATTTGTTAATACTGTGTATTGCCCCCTCTAACATCAATAACAGCTTGAAGTCTTTTGTGGCAGTTGTGGATGAGGTTCTTTATTTTGTCAGATGGTAAAGCTGCCGACTCTTCTTGACAAAAAGCCTCCAGTTCCTGTAAATTCTTGGGCTGTCTAGCGTGAACTGCGTGCTTGAGATCTCCCCAGAGTGGCTCAATGATACTGAGGTCAGGAGACTGAGATGGCCACTCCAGAACCTTCACTGTGTTCTGCTGTAGCCAATGACAGGTTGACTTGGCATTGTGTTTTGGATCGTTGTCATGTTGGAACGTCCAAGTACGCCCCATGTGCAGCTTCCAGGCTGATGATTGCAAATTTGCCTCCAGTATTTGCTGATAACGTGCTGCATTCATCTTACCTTCAACTTTGACCAAGTTTCCTGTGCCTTTGTGACTCACACATCTCCAAAACATCAGCGATCCACCTCTGTGCTTTACAGTAGGAATGGTGTTCCTTTCATCATAAGCCTTGTTGAACTCTCTCCAATTGTAATAATTATCGTTGTGGCCAAAAAGTTCAATTTTGGTCTCTTCACTTCAAATTACCTTGTTCTAGAAGTTTTGAGGCTTGTCTCTGTGCTGTTTTGCATATTGTAGGCAAGATACTTTGTAGCATTTGCGCAGTAATGGCTTTCTTCTGGTGACTCGACCATGCAGTCCATTTTTCTTCAAGTGCTTCCTTATTGAGCATCTTGAAACAGCCACACTACTAGTTTTCAGAGAGTATAGTATTTCAGGTGATGTTATTTGTGGGTTTTTCTTTGCATCCTGAACAATTTCCTGGAAGTTGTGGACAAAATTTTTGTTGGTCTACCTGGCCGTGGTTTTGTTTTTACAGAGCCCCCCGGTTTTCCATTTGTTAGTTTGAACGCTGCTGACTGGCGTTATCAATTCCTTGGATATCTTTTTGTATCCCTTTCCTGTTTTATACAGTTCAACTACCTTTTCACGTAGATCCGTTGACAATTCTTTTGCTTTCTCCAAGACTCAATATCCAGAAATGTTAGTGGCTGAATGAAAGATGCAAGAGCCTGTCTGGATCCCAGAAGCTCACTCAGCTTTTATGCACACACACTGATTACAAGCAAACAGGTCATAGGTGAGGATGTTACCTTTAGCAGCCAGTCAAACATATTTGTGTCAACTTCTGTGCATGTAATCAGGCCAAAATCACCAGGGTATGTGAACTTTTGATCAGGTCATTTGGATGTTTTGGGTTGTCATTATGATTTAAAAAGAGAAAACACAGTAGTTTGACAATAAATGGCTTCACCCAACCACTAACCATGAGTGGAGAACAAGTTTTGGTGTTATCATTCATATTCTCTGAAAAAAGGCCAAGAAAGCAAAATTCTGCCAGGGTATGTAAACTTTTGAGCACAACTATATATAGTAAAGATCACAGTCTCCTTTGGAGGCCAGCCTCAGGCTGGGTTTCAACTGTGCCTTGTGATGTCAGACAATGATGCCTTCAGCAAACCCCCAGCTACCATAGCAACACATTGGTGACCCCGGGCCCCAGTTATGTCTGGAAGGGGTTAAAGATTACTACATCTGTATTTCTTCGGAACATTAAGCCTTTGTATTTGAAGGCCCCGTCATTGCCATTTTGGCTTTCCCATGCCATAGGCTAAGCTTAATGGGGGACCGTGATTTGTCCTACATAGTACAAAACTGGGAAAAAATGAAAAAAGAAACACAATAATGTGTAATAAAAGAATATTATACAACAAGGTATAAATTAATAAATAACCAATGTGTTTCTTTCAAAGATGGATGGCAGATAGAGTTGAGCGATACCGTCCGATACTTCAAAGTATCGGATCGGAATGGATCGGCCGATCTTTAAAAAAAGTATCGGTATCGCCGATTCCGATACCGGAAGTCCCATTCAAGTCTATGGGACTTCCGGTATCGGAATAAGAAAAACCCTGTTTTTGCCTTGTACAGCCTCTCTGGGGTCTGTACGGGCCATTCGGGGGGCTGTGCCGGCCTGCCAGGGGGTCTGTGCAGGCTCCGGTGGTCTGTGCCGGCCTGCCGGGGGGCTGTGCCGGCCTGCCGGTGGTCTGTGCAGGCTCCGGTGGGCTGTGCCGGCCTGCCGGGGGGGCTGTGCCGGCCTGCCGGTGGTCTGTGCAGGCTCCGGGGGGCT
Organism: Dendrobates tinctorius; assembly: GCF_039654945.1. NCBI lineage: Eukaryota > Metazoa > Chordata > Amphibia > Anura > Dendrobatidae > Dendrobates > Dendrobates tinctorius. Next base: position 8,267,513 of record NW_027361743.1, on the reverse strand, counting down.
GTGCCGGCCTGCCGGGGGGCTGTGCCGGCCTGCCGGTGGTCTGTGCATGCTTCGGGGGTCTGTGCAGGCATCATCCGATGGGACTACAAGTCCCATCGGGCGATGCCTGCTACCATGACAGTGATTGACACATTAGCCAATGATGGGACAGTAGTAGTCCCATCATCCGGCTAATGTGTTAAATGTTAAAAAAAAAAAAAAAAAAAAAAATACTACATACATACTACATGCATGCTACATACATACTACATGCTACATACATACTACATGCTACATACTACATGCATGCTACATACATACTACATGCATGCTACATACATACTACATGCTACATACATACTACATATATACTACATGCATGCTACATACATACTACATGCTACATACATACTACATGCTACATACATACTACATATATACTACATACATACTACATACATACTACATACATGCTACATACATGCTACATACATACTGCATGCTACATACATACTACATACATACTACATACATACTACATACATACTACATGCATGCTACATACATACTACATACATACTACATACATACTACATGCATGCTACATGCATGCTACATGCATGCTACATACATACTACATGCTACATACATACCACATACATACTACATATATACTACATACATACTACATGCTACATACATACTACATATATACTACATGCATGCTACATACATACTACATGCTACATACATACCACATACATACTACATACATGCTACATGCTACATACATACTACATATATACTACATGCATGCTACATACATACTACATATATACTACATGCATGCTACATACATACTGCATGCTACATGCATGCTACATACATACTACATACATACTACATGCTACATACATACCACATATATACTACATACATACAATACATTCATACAATACATACATAGACATACAGTACATATAACATAGAGTAACATACTTACCAATACTTGTCACATTGTTCCCCGAAGCCATTGTCTTTTCCGGAATAAATATTAACATAACAAACTACAAAAATACTCACCCACGATCCGAAGCAGTCCACGAGTGTGTCCCACGACGATCTTGGGTAGAGAACTGCAGCATCAGATGATGCTGCCGTTCTCTACGGGCTGCAGGAATCCAATGACGGAAGGTAGGTATCCTTCCGCACTGTATTCCTCCGCCACTTAAAAAAAAAAAAGTCCCTAGTCTCACTTTATGCCATTTCTGTGTGGGAATTTCCCACGCAGCAATGGCATAAAGAGAGACTAGGGACTTTTTTTTTTTTAAGTGGCGGAGGAATACAGTGCGGAAGGATACCTACCTTCCGTCATTGGATTCCTGCAGCCCGTAGAGAACGGCAGCATCATCTCATGCTGCAGTTCTCTACCCAAGATCGTCGTGGGACACACTCGTGGACTGCTTCGGATCGTGGGTGAGTATTTTTGTGGTTTGTTATGTTAATATTTATTCCGGAAAAGACAATGGCTTCGGGGAACAATGTGACAAGTATTGGTAAGTATGTTACTCTATGTTATATGTACTGTATGTCTATGTATGTATTGTATGAATGTATTGTAAGTATGTAGTATATATGTGGTATGTATGTAGTATGTATGCAGTATGTATGTAGCATGCATGTAGTATATATGTAGTATGTATGTAGCATGCATGTAGTATATATGTAGTATGTATGTAGCATGTAGCATGTATGTAGTATGTATGTGGTATGTATGTAGCATGTAGTATGTATGTAGCATGCATGTAGTATATATGTAGTGTGTATGTAGTATGTATGTAGTATGTATGTAGTATGTATGTGGTATGTATGTAGCATGTAGTATGTATGTAGCATGCATGTAGTATGTATGTAGCATGCATGTAGTATGTATGTATGTAGTATGTATGTAGCATGCATGTAGTATGTATGTAGTATGTATGTAGTATGTATGTAGCATGCAGTATGTATGTAGCATGTATGTAGCATGTATGTAGTATGTATGTAGTATATATGTAGTATGTATGTAGCATGTAGTATGTATGTAGCATGTAGTATGTATGTAGCATGCATGTAGTATATATGTAGTATGTATGTAGCATGTAGTATGTATGTAGCATGCATGTAGTATATATGTAGTATGTATGTAGCATGTATGTAGTATGTATGTGGTATGTATGTAGCATGTAGTATGTATGTAGCATGCATGTAGTATATATGTAGTATGTATGTAGCATGTAGTATGTATGTATGTAGTATGTATGTGGTATGTATGTAGCATGTAGTATGTATGTAGTATGTATGTAGTATGTATGTAGCATGCAGTATGTATGTAGCATGTATGTAGCATGTATGTAGTATGTATGTAGTATATATGTAGTATGTATGTAGCATGTAGTATGTATGTAGCATGTAGTATGTATGTAGCATGCATGTAGTATATATGTAGTATGTATGTAGCATGTAGTATGTATGTAGCATGCATGTAGTATATATGTAGTATGTATGTAGCATGTATGTAGTATGTATGTGGTATGTATGTAGCATGTAGTATGTATGTAGCATGCATGTAGTATATATGTAGTATGTATGTAGCATGTAGTATGTATGTAGTATGTATGTGGTATGTATGTAGCATGTAGTATGTATGTAGCATGCATGTAGCATGCATGTAGTATGTATGTAGCATGCATGTAGTATGTATGTATGTAGTATGTATGTAGCATGCATGTAGTATGTATGTAGTATGTATGTAGTATGTATGTAGCATGCAGTATGTATGTAGCATGTATGTAGTATGTATGTAGTATATGTGTAGTATGTATGTAGCATGTAGTATGTATGTAGCATGTAGTATGTATGTAGCATGCATGTAGTATATATGTAGTATGTATGTAGCATGTAGTATGTATGTAGCATGCATGTAGTATATATGTAGTATGTATGTAGCATGTAGTATGTATGTAGTATGTATGTGGTATGTATGTGGTATGTATGTAGCATGTAGTATGTATGTAGCATGCATGTAGCATGCATGTAGTATGTATGTAGCATGCATGTAGTATGTATGTATGTAGCATGCATGTAGTATGTATGTAGTATGTATGTAGCATGCAGTATGTATGTAGCATGTATGTAGCATGTATGTAGTATGTATGTAGTATATATGTAGTATGTATGTAGCATGTAGTATGTATGTAGCATGTAGTATGTATGTAGCATGCATGTAGTATATATGTAGTATGTATGTAGTATGTATGTAGCATGCATGTAGTATATATGTAGTATGTATGTAGTATGTATGTAGCATGCATGTAGTATATATGTAGTATGTATGTAGCATGTATGTAGTATGTATGTGGTATGTATGTAGTATGTATGTAGCATGCATGTAGTATATATGTAGTATGTATGTAGCATGTAGTATGTATGTAGCATGTATGTAGTATGTATGTAGTATATATGTAGTATGTATGTGGTATGTATGTAGCATGTAGTATGTATGTAGCATGCAGTATGTATGTAGCATGTATGTAGCATGTATGTAGTATGTATGTAGTATATATGTAGTATGTATGTAGCATGTAGTATGTATGTAGCATGTAGTATGTATGTAGCATGCATGTAGTATATATGTAGTATGTATGTAGCATGTAGTATGTATGTAGCATGCATGTAGTATATATGTAGTATGTATGTAGCATGTATGTAGTATGTATGTGGTATGTATGTAGCATGTAGTATGTATGTAGCATGCATGTAGTATATGTAGTATGTATGTAGCATGTAGTATGTATGTAGTATGTATGTAGTATGTATGTGGTATGTATGTAGCATGTAGTATGTATGTAGCATGCATGTAGCATGCATGTAGTATGTATGTAGCATGCATGTAGTATGTATGTATGTAGTATGTATGTAGCATGCATGTAGTATGTATGTAGTATGTATGTAGTATGTATGTAGCATGCAGTATGTATGTAGCATGTATGTAGCATGTATGTAGTATGTATGTAATATATATGTAGTATGTATGTAGCATGTAGTATGTATGTAGCATGTAGTATGTATGTAGCATGCATGTAGTATATATGTAGTATGTATGTAGTATGTATGTAGCATGCATGTAGTATGTATGTAGCATGCATGTAGTATGTATGTAGTATGTATGTAGTATTTTTTTTTTTTTTTTTTAACATTTAACACATTAGCCGGATGATGGGACTACTACTGTCCCATCATTGGCTAATGTGTCAATCACTGTCATGGTAGCAGGCATCGCCAGATGGGACTTGTAGTCCCATCGGACGATGCTTGCACAGACCCCCGGACATCAGCACAGCCCCCCGGCAGGCCGGTACAGACCCCCACAGGGTGCACAGACCCCCACAGGGTGCACAGCCCCCCGGCAGGCCGGTACAGACCCCCACAGGGTGCACAGACCACCGGCAGGCCGGCACAGCCCCCCGGCAGGCCGGTACAGACCCCGGGCAGTCCACACAGCCCCCCGGCAGAGACCCCCGGAAGGCCCGAAATGACGGCGCATCATGATGCGCACACACCGCGCATCATGATGACGTCAGGCTGTCAATCAACTTTGAACTTCCGATTCCGATGCCGAATTCCGATATTGAAAAAATATCGGAAGTCGGTATCACTAGTGATGTAAATGAGAGAATCAGAATAATGAAGATGTATAAAAATAAAATAAAACATACATAATAAAATAAGCCTTTATTGTAAATTTGGCCAGACAACAACAACGGCAATAAAAATATATGTGTATAAAAAAAGGCAAGAAAAACCGCTCATTGAATTAATCAACAAGTATCTATGCTTATAATAATATCACCACTGTATAGCAAAAATAGTTCAGATAAAGCATATGTAACGTTCCCCATGTTGAACAGCAAAGAGACATATATAATAAGTGTAATAAATGGTGAAGTGATAATAATGACAATAAACAATAAACATCATAAAAATAAATGTATGTGTATATATAAATCAATGTTAATAAATGGTGCAAAAAATGCTGGGAGAAAATTGTGTATATATATATATATATATATATATATATATATATATAGATACCAAAAGTGAAAGCAGTGATGGTAAAAGCAATAATAATAACGACAAGGCTCTTTGCTGAACAACCACAAAAGACGCTAAACAATAATAAAAATAGCGCTGTAGACAATAAGCTGAATATAGAGATAAATCCAATATTCTTAAAATAATGGTGCACTAATAAAATAGATAGTAAATGTGCACCATATAATGACTATACAAAAGGTCACTGAAAGAAATCATGCAAAGCACTATGTAGTAGAAATGGGCCAAAGACAGGAATCAGGCAGCACACACGCTGGACAACGCTGCACAATTGAAAAGGGCCGAATCAAATACAGACCCAGCACAAAAAAGCGCAAAAGGTAATAAGGCGCCTGTTAGAAACCGGAGAAAAGAGGAACCGGCCCGAATAATCCAGCACAATACAGCGCAGTGTGCTGCCCACAAGGCAATTGACCATGCAATGATGGGACCGATATACTAATGGAACATACCCTAATACAATGCCTATACAATAAGATATACAGCGCAATGCAACATAATGTATTACCTGAAAAGCAATAAGGCAGACAGTGGTGAGAGCGGTGTGCCTAAAGAACGCGCCCCGACGCGCGTTTCGGAAAATCTCCTTCGTCAGGGGGATGTTGATGAATCAATCAGAAGGTCTATTTATAGTCCACAGGTTCTGATGCATAGAGCAAAACGGCGCATGCGCTGTCACCGTCAACCCGAGACATGAAACACAATTGATGTCATGCAATTAGTTAGTACACAGCCGTGCATATAATCAAGAGCATAAAGACGCCAATGTCTTACAGTCTACCAGGACGTCAGACAGCGATGCGCGCAGCAATATACAAAACCTGAGTTCATAAATGCACATATATATCTCGTCTGAAACATATATATAATATTAATACCGAAGTAACAGTGATAGCCAATCACCAATGCAACACGGGGATACATCTCTATATAAATATATAACTAATATATAGCACAATAATAATAACAAAATATAAACATATAGTCAGCATATATAATATGTCAAAGTAAAGCACATAATCATAATAAACTGTGTATGACCAATAATACATAATAAAATAAAAATATAAAAAAAATATATATATGCTTCACAGAAAAAAAGAAAAAAAAAGACAAAACCATGTACATGTACACAGATACATATATTAAAAATATCTATACAGAAAAATATTTATATAAGATGTGATACAGGATCCCAAGATATATGCCATGTAATTACATATATTATATTATACTTTTGACCAATAAAAGAAATAAACATAAAAATATATATTTCTTCTCTTGTGGTTATCAAGATGTCCACATGTATGCACAAGTAAAGACTCCCCTGTAGCCTCGATATATATGTATACATTCAAAATGGTCCATGAGAACATTCACTAGACAGACAGGGACCGTGATTTGTCCTACATAGTACAAAACTGGAATATTGCAGTATATGTATCGGCGATCAGATGATCACAGGCTCAGGTCCCCTATGTGGACTAAAAAAATTAATTTCTTTTTAGAAAATCGGAATGCCAGAATTGTGGTTCTTTAGTTACCTCACCCAAAAATGCAATAAAAAGAGAACAAAATGTTGGATGTACCCCAAATTGGAATCACTGAAAACCATCAGCTCACCAAGCAAAAATTCAGCTTCATAATGATGTTACAGGTCTCAAGAAATGGAATCGCTACCCAACAAAATCTTTATTTTTCTTTACAAAAAAAATCTGAAAATTATTATCACAGTAATCATAATGACCTGGAGAATCGTTTTCACAGGTGAATTTTATATGAGATCGTTGATTGATCAATATTCATATAAAGGGGAGCGCTGCTTCAGACATTTTGTAAGGATTTGTGATGAGCGAGCATGCTCACCACTACTCGGTACTCACCCGAGCATGTCACTGCTCGAGATGCTCTGAGCTTGCTAAGTATTTCCGGGGCTCCCCTCCCTGCATGTTTGGAGCTTTTTAGAGAGCCAATGAACATGCAGGGATTATCTGCCACACACTGTAATGCCACAGCTATGTTGGTTGTGACATTTCAGTGATTGGCTGGCCGCACAGCATCAGGTCTATATCAGACCTGGCGCCGCCCTGCTGGTCCCAGTCAGCTATGGAATCAGGCAGTGTAGGGAGAGGTGCTGCTGAGCTAGGGAAGGATTTGCTTGTTTCATAGTGTAGGTATACCACAAAATATTATACACATATTCATCTCAACTAACAGCCTTTCTGAGGACTTATCCAGCTGCATAGATATCAGTGCTAGGCAGGTAGGCAGTGTATGTGGCAGACTGCAGTGCATATATTAAGAGGGTCCATTTCAGTTCTGTCTTGCTGCCGCTTTTACAGATATTTCTAGACATGGCCCCAGGTAACAGGGGCCAGGAATATTGTTTTTGGGATCTTAATCCTGATTATTTTCTTAAAATTAAACCAGAGAACACCGTTTTTCTGCTCCATTTGCTTGTTAGCACTGCAGAATACAGCCAGATCCTTTCCATATTATAGCATAAAAATCCATCTATTTAAAACTGGTTTGTCCGTCACACGGATCAAATATAAGTGTGCTCAAAATTCTGCCATTTCTGGCCTCCATTTAAATTTTGTTGCAGTGTGGTAGTGAAGTTATTGACACCAGTTTGCTGTTAAAAATAGTTGCCTACAGCCAGATCCTTTCCATATAACCGCTAAAAATCCATCTATTTAAAACTGGTTTTCCATGACACGGATCACATATAAGTTTGCTCCAAATTCAGCCATTTGTAGTGAACGTGGAGAATATTGTCCTCCATTTAAAATGGGCAAAGCGCGTGGCAAGGGACGGGGAACTGGACTTGATGGTGCATGCAGAGGCCATGGGCAAGCTGAAATTGTGCCAAAACAAACACCCACATCTCGCCCGCCTTTCCTGTCCCAGTTACTAGGAGACTGCAGCACACCACTATTGAACCCAGAGCATTGTCAAAAGGTTGTTGGGTGGATAGCAGATAATACTTCCAGTCACTTTGCCACCACCAACCTGTCTTCCACACGGTCAAGTCTTAGTAGCCGTGAGTCTGGACCGCATATTCCTCATCCTGATCCTCCTTCCACCATGCAGAGTGACCGGAGACAACTGATCCCATACTTGGACACTCCGAAGAGCTGTTCATTTTTCCATTTATAGATTCAGGCCTCTTGCCCGGTCCACTTGAAGCGAGGCAAGAGGCGATCGCATGTAGCAATGCCCAAATATTTCAGCAGCCACGGTCACACGAAGGAGATGGTGGGAAAGTACCACAGAAGGTGGACGATGATGAGACACAATTGCCAGAAAGTCAGGAGGAGGACCAGGATGTGGAAATGAAAGACGAGGTGGTGAATGATATAGTAACTAACCCAACCTGGCAGGAGGACATGCAGAGCGAGGACAGCAGCACACAAGGGGAGGGAGTCATAGCACCCCAACAGGCAGGAAGAAGTGTGGTGGCCGCAGACAAGGCGAACAACTGTTCCCCGTAACACCAACATGACGGAAGTTGCCAGTACAATTGTTAGGTGTCCCCGAGTCTGGTTGTTTATTAAAGACTCTGCCGATAACCCCAAAAATGCCATTTGCACCACCTGCCAGGCCCGCATCAGCCAGGGACTTGACTGAATTAACAATTAAATATAAAGAATTACTCCAGAGAAGGATTCCCTTATGGTGGAATAAATCCTTTCTAGAAAGATACATCTCGTGTGGTCTTATACCAAGAGGTTTACGTGTTCAAATTTTCCCTCTTTTAGTATTGAGTGTGATCAATTTAGAAATCAATGGGAAGAAATTGCATCCACGTGCTCAAAAGGTTTTATGGGGTTATTGATTTCCAACTATGAAGGAACTCTCAGTGAGATTGATAAAGATCTCATCTTTATTCAGGATGAGATTAATAAGAATCTAACTCCTGAAACTAGTATCAATTTCAAAAATGAGATTGATAATGAAATAGAGAAATGGGAAAAAGACATTGTTTCTGTTAAAACTAAGAAATATCAGCGTGACTCAATGGATGCCCAAAATAATCGGGTTTATAGATGGAGATCCAATTTAAATAGGAGATCCACGTCCAGAGCACGATCTGTTTCATTCTCATCAGTTTCTTCTGTGGATGAGAGATCTGGAGTATCTGATATAAATAGAATGGGTTCGGACAGATCTGATGGCAAAGACCGTTGGCAGAGAACGACTAGATTCAGTAACAAAAGGAAAAAAGTTATATCACCTCAGAAAGACAAGAGACCTAAGAATAATACTCTAGAGGTAATTAACTTATCCCATCATACTTTGACAATGCCTCAAAAGGAAGTCTTGGGTCACGGTCTCTCTTTTTCTCCATGTAATAATTATGATTATTTTACAGCATTGAAAGATTTGCATCTATTTTCACGGAAACTTGTGTTGAAAAAACTGCATTCACGGTCTGCCACAGAAAATTTAAGTATTGCAGAACAAGAAGCCATCTCTATATTGGAGGATCTGGAAAAAGAATCTATGGAGTCATCTACAGGTATCCCTCTTCCTCTTATTTCTGCTAAATCGACCACGTTTCCCCCTTTTGCCCTCTGCCCTCAGGTGGATATCTTTACCAGATTGGTTTCTGCTCATCTAAAAAAGGTTTCTAATAAAGGTAAGAGGGACAATCTGACTGCGGTTCAGAGGGAAGCCTTAAAAGAACTAAAAGGATTACGATATTGTTATAAAACCAGCGGATAAAGGGGGGAACGTGGTCATTTGGCCCGTTGAGAAATATGAGAAAGAGGCTTTTAAACAATTACGTAATAAAGAGACTTATGAACTCCTTCCTCAGTATCCACTCCCCCATTTTCAATGTGAACTATTGGAAATCTTGGAGGAAGCACTTGATGTGGGTACTATACATAAGAAACTGTTTGACGGATTGGTTACTAAAAATCCTGTTGTTCCCACGTTTTATCTTCTCCCCAAAGTCCACAAAGATGCTTTGAATCCTCCTGGGCGTCCCATTGTCTCTGGCATAGGAGGGCTTTGTGATCCGATTTGCAAATTTATTGATTATTATCTTAGATCACAGGTTGAGACACTGCCCTCCTATGTCAGAGACACTACTGACGTCCTGAGGCGTGTGGATGGGGTTGTCCTTGAACCCAATATGTTGTTAGTTACGGCGGATGTTGAGGCTTTATATACCTCCATCCGCCATGAAGATGGACTTAAGGCAGCGTCATTTTTTCTGGAATCCAGTAACATTGATGTGGATGTTAGGGGTCTGGTGTTGAGGCTCTTGCGGTTCATTCTCACTCACAATTTCTTTACCTTCAGGGATCGGTACTACCTCCAGAGTAGGGGTACCGCCATGGGGGCGGCCTGTGCGCCATCCTATGCTAACCTCTTTCTGGGATACTGGGAGAGGAGCATTTTTCAGGGGGGTGTGCAGTCCGCTCCCCATATTCTGGGGTGGTACCGTTTCATTGATGATATACTTTTTATTTGGCAGGGTACTGTTGACCATCTACATGATTTTGTGCGTGAGTTGAATCGCAACAGCCTCAACATCAGACTCACATATACTTACCATCAGAAAATGATTTATTTTCTAGACGTTGCTTTGTGTGTCCAGAAGGATGGTTCTATCCACACTGATGTATTTAGGAAGGAAACATCTGTGAATGCCCTCCTTCATGCCTCTTCGTCTCATACTAGCTCTACAATAGGAGCAATTCCTATTGGACAATTTTTACGAATGAGGAGGATTTGTACTACGGAGGAGGCATTTGAACATCAATCTGTGGACCTTGGGGAGAGATTTCAAGCACGTGGATATAGCAGGGAGTATTAGGAGGTTATTATCGGGCGAGAAATTCTAAACGTACTGAATTACTCGCAATGAGCAAAAAGGTCAAGAAAGAGGATTCAAGAATACGATTTATATCAACATTTAATCATAGATGGGAGACCATAAGATCCATTCTTAAAAAACATTGACCAATATTAAAAACTGACCAGGTGCTGTCTAGATGTCTCTCGGATTCCCCCCTCATGACGGCAAGGAGGAGTAGGAATTTGAGAGATATCCTTGTACAGAGTCATTATGTCCCCAGAAGATCTGATCCTTTCGGGGCTGGTAAACGGAAATGGGGTTTTTTTCCCTGTGGGGATTGCCTAGCATGCCGTAATCATGTCCGGACCACATCCTTTACGTCTGCTGATGGCCAGAAAGATTTCAAAATTACTGATTATATCTCGTGTAGTACTACATTTGTAGTCTATGTGGCAAAATGTACCTGTAATTTGCTATATGTTGGCCTAACATCACGCCAACTGAGAATTCGCACCCGAGAGCATGTTAGAGACATTAGCAGCAAAGACGGTGGAGGATATTGCAGTTTTGAAAACTGTTCCACGACATTTTAAACTATATCATAAATGCAATCCCAGAGACCAGCAAGTCTTTGGTATTGACAAAATTAGATGTGGCATCAGGGGCGGAGACATGAAGCGCCTTTTGGCACAGTTGGAGTGTCGTTGGATCACTGTTCTGGGGACTATGAGTCCTTTTGGCCTGAACGAGCAGCTCAGTTTTGCATCCTTTCTGTGAGTAATTCTAATGTGTCCCAGTTCTTGGATTTTAATCTGTGTGTTTTTTGTTTATTTAGTATTTTTGCTCATTCCATCATTGGCTTATGCTTTTTGGACATTTCGTGGTTGGAGACTGGAGATTCGTGTGGTATTGACAGGCTATTCAAGATACAGCAACCCTGAAGCAACCGCCTACCTATTGGGTTTTATATTTTATATGGTGGGATGCTCTCTTGCAACTCTATGTGTATTGCATCTGTGTATGTTTATATATTTATGTATTATTCTACACTTTGTTGTTTGTATTTCCCTTTTCTTTGGGATCTTTATAATAATGTTTACAGTATATTTTTATGTCTATGTGACTTTTGAGAGATATGTATTAGTATTACGCTCTATATAATGTGCGTTCACTGTGTATGGTTATCTGTATTAATTGTATATATATGTCATATGCATATGGGTCCATCTTGAGTATGTGCCCCTTATAATGTTTAGATTCACTGATGAACATTAATATCTTTCACAGCTTTTTAGACTGCACTACTATGAGTTGTAGCGATATGCATGCCCTCTTTTTTGCCCTTATATAAGATGGTTGTCTCAGTGAGTGCGCATGCCCGGTGTGGCCGCTCTCATGACTCATCCCCCAGGCGGCTGGCTGTGATGCGGGAGGGCGTCTGACGTCATGAGGGGTTTTCCCTCTGCCTTCCGATCACTTGGGCGGCTGTGGGCGTTGTGTCATGGCGCTTTGCTTCACACTGCACATGCGCCGACTATGGCGCTGATGACTCTACACACCTGGGTCTCCTACATAGAATGCCCACAATTCCAACACACAGACATAGCCCCCCGAGGAAGCCCACGCGAAACGCGCGTCGGGGCTGCTCTTTTTAGTGCCACGTTCACCTGCAGATACTTATGGGTATGTTTTTTGACTCCTTGGACTGTGTTGTTACTAATTTGGATGGATATTTTTCCATTCACTTTGAGTTTTTCTATTTGGAGTGTGATAGCTCTGTTTTCTCTTAGTGAGGGCCTGTACACTATGAAATTAATGGCTCTCTTTGAGATTCTTTGCTTCACTTTATATTACCCATTCTGTTATATATAGGGTGTTAGCAGCGGTTACCATATATGAGCCCTGTTTGAGCAACTTGTTTGTTGTCTGTATTTTTGTACATTTTGTCTAAAGCGTTTGTTACAATAAAGTGACTTTTTTACTATATTTGCGGTTCGTATCTCCATGGTTTTTTTAGGATCTATATTATAGTGGAGTTTCCGTAGTTACTTATATATCCTCAATGAAGATTTATCTATCTATATGAGTAATGAGTGTGTATCAGTGGTATTTATTTTCCGAATCAGCAGGCGTAGCAAAACTACCAGCATGATCAGGCACATGGCAGCAAAGCACCCGACATTGTGGGTCGAACCCCAGAGTCCACGAACAGTGTCTGCGCATGACATCACTGCTTCTTCCGCTGTTGTGCATGCAAGCCAATCCCCTGTTCAACAACTTGAAAAAGGCATTTGCCGAAATGCGAAGTTTTAGGGGGGATGAGGGGTTAATTTTTTGTCTGTATATGAAACTTTAATGGACTCATTAAATATTAAAAGTTCTTCCTTCTACACTTGCTGGATATCTCCTTTTTTTGCTTGAATCCCCTGTCCATGGTGCATGCAAAGATCGCTCCTGCCCTGCATCTGTCAATGCACACACTCAACTAGCACCATCAGCAAGTACGTTCTTGTCCCAGCGTAGCGTTCAGTTGTCCATACCCCAGTCCTTGGAACACAAGTGCAAATACGCAGCCAACGCCCCACAGGTCACACTACTAAATTCCCACATTTCGCAACTGCTTGCGCACAAAATGTTGCCTTTTAGGCTGGTGGAGACGGATGCTTTCTGCAACCTGTTGGCGGCAGCCGTCCCTTGGTAATCAGTCCCCAGACGCCACTATTTCTCCCGGTGTGCCGTCCCCACATTACACAAGCGCGTGTCCCATAACAGCTGTGCCCTCAGCAGTGCAGTTATTGGGAAAGTCCACCTAACCACTAACACGTGGACAAGTGCTTGTGGGCAGGGACGGTACATCTCGCTGACGGCACACTGGGTTAACATAGTGGAAGCCAGGACCCAGTCGGACCTTGAGATGGAACACGTCCTCCCGACGCCGAGGATTGCGGGCCCTAGGTCAATCAGGGTTGCCCCCACAGTCTACAACTCCTGCACCTCATCCTCTTCAGCCTCCATCTCCAAAATGACCACATCAGTCACAAGCTGGAAGCACTGCAGCACTGCCTGAGCCAAGTGGCAACAGGCTGTGCTGAAGCTAACATGCACAATGCTGAAGAGTTGTGGTCAGCTCCGAAAGGACAGGCAGATCTGTGGCTGACACTGCTGAACCTACAGCCAGGCATGGTCATGTGTGACAATGGCAGGAACCTGGTGGCAGCTCTGAGACTAGGTGAGCTCACACGTACCGTGCCTGGCCCATGTGCTTAACCTCGTGGTTCAGTGGTTTCTCAAAACCTACCTGGAGCTGCCGGATCTACTTGTCAAAGTTCGCCAACGGTACTCCCATTTTAGAAAGTCAGCTACAGCTTGCGCCGCCCTTGCCGTGCCTCAGCAGCGATTGCAGCTTCCAGCTCATCAACTGGTGTGTGATGTCGCCACTCGTTAGAACTCTACACTGCAGATGGGAAGAATTTGTGAGCAGAAGAGGGCAGTTGTTGACTACCATAATCAACAAGGCCGTCGGTATTCAGTTCAGACTCCACACATAAGACCTCAGGAGTGGACATGGATGTCAGACAAGTACCATCCTCCAAAACGTTGAGGACTCCACCAAGATGGTGAGCGGCGAAGATGCCATAATTAACATCACCTTCCCGCTTCTCTGTTCTGAAATGCTCTCTGCTCACAATCAAAGAGGATGCATTGCAGGCGTAGCACAATGAGATGGAGCAAGGAATCATACAGGGTGATTACACACAGCCCAGCCTCATCTCATCACAATGTGGATTGGGTGACAAGGAGGAAGAACAGGAGCTACCTTCATGAACTGTAGACTGTACTACCTGCAAATTGTCAAACCGTCTGTTCAGCATGGATGGCCTGAGGACAGGTAGGAGGAGGAGAGCATGGTCAGTCGTCGTCGGTGAAGACACAGAAGTCTTGCCTTGCCAGCAGTCTGGCACGCATGGCTGAGTTTATATTATGCTGCTTTTCCCGTGACCCTCGCGTTCTCAAAATTTTGGGCAACAGTCATTACTGGTTGGTGACACATCCTGACCCACGCTAGAAGGAGATTTTTCTATCTCCTATTCCCAAGGTGGACAGGTCTACTAAAATGGGGCAGAACCAGAAGGCCCTTGTTGTGGAATTATTAAAAAAAATTCCCATCTGAAAATGCTGGCGGCAGAGGTCACAATTCGTTCGACAACCAAGGAGTACAGGCGAGAGACACAACTCCAATCCAGCAGAGGAAGGGGAACACTGTCAAAGGTCTGGGAGAGTTTTCTCAGACCCTCCCATCGCACAGGCCCTAAGACGCGGGGTACTCTCACAAGGTGTTCAAAGTTTGGGAAGATGCTGAGGGAGTACCTTGCTGATGGTACCAACGTCCTCCATGATTCCTCTGTGCCTTATAATTATTGGGTATCCAACCTGGACACATGGCATGAACTGGCTCTTTACGCCTTGGAGGACCTGGCCTGTCCTGCCACTAGCATTTTGTCAGAGTGGGTTTTTAGTGCCGCTGGTGGAATTATAACTGATAAGCGCATCCGCCAGTCAACTGAAAATGCTGACAGGCTGACTCTTACAAAAATGAACAAGGGCTGGATTGGGCCAGACTTCTCTACACCACCAAATGATAGTATCGTAACATAAACTCAAATCGAGTGTCTTTTTTTGGGAGGACTATTCCCATGCACCTCTTCACATCCACACATGGGTATACACTTCCTGATTTTGGCTATTTGCTGTTGTCCTCCTCCTCATCCTTCACCACCATATCGCCAGGGTGACCGTGGTCTGGCATGCAACACCAACATAATTTTTTTAAAGGGTGTTTATGATGCCCGTAAAAAAAATTGTTATACAGTATGTTCATGTATACTCCCCAGGGGTAAGTGTCAACCCATACACTTAGTGCATGTGCATTACATGTATGGGAGACCCGCTCCTTTCTAATGGGAACTTTTTTTATGAGGCCCTCCTCCACGTCTCTTCTAAGGGGCATTGGAGTGCCTCCAAATTTTTGGCAGCCCCTTGCATTCACTGCATACGCAAACACTATGGGAGACCCACTTCCTAATAATGGGAAAATTGTTTCATGAGGCCCTCCTCTACGTCTCTTCAAAGGGGTATTGGGGGGCGTCCAAATTTTGGTTAGCCCAGCCATTCACTGCATACGCAATAACAGTATAGGAGACCTACTGTTTAATAATGGGGGAACAACAAAGCATAGCTGGCTGATGGCTCTCTAAGAATAGTGAGGGCCGACTGCTGGACCTTTAAAAATTGTAAAGGCCGCCTGATGGCCCTATAAAGATAGGCTTTGTGACTTTCAGAGTCCCTCCTTCATGAATGAAACAGGATGTGTCTGATGATGTGTCACACCCCACATGGCCAGATAAGGTTGTAAAATGTTAAAATGACATTTCCCAGTGAATGCATTTGTCTTGATTAAAAACAATGATAAAGTTCAAAACGCTACATGTGAACATAGCCCAAGTGGTGGAGGAGCATTTTTGTTTTTGGATATTTATTTTGCCTTATATACAAGTCATTACCCTGGAAAGGATGTTCCTTAACATATTTCCCAGGAAAATCCATTTTGTTTTTGTTTTTGCATGTTTTATTGTGAGTCTGTAAAAGTGTAAAATTTTGACAACATTGTTCACGGCAGTGACCTGGGAGTCAGAAATGCTTCCAGAGGTCTTCCCCATGATGTTCCCATGTCATTTGTGCACTGTTTCCACCGATTTCCACAATTTCTAGTCCCTCTGCAGACCACTGGGGGCGGCGCCAGAAAAATGCTCAAGTTTCCCATAGACTTACATTGGGCTCGTTACTTGGGTTGAGCACCCGAGCATTACAATATGCTCAATCCGAGCAACAAGCACCCGAGCATTTTAGTGCTCACCCATCACTACTAAGGATCCAGATGACTAAAATATCACATTATTTTACAAAAAAATGTGAATACCATAAAGTAAAAAAAAGGAAAGAATAGAAACCTTTTTTACTCTTTGTAGGCTTCTCTTATTAAAAAGTAAAGACACAAAAAAGGCATACAGAACATGCTTAAAAAGTTGTACATGCATTAACTGAGCCAAATGTATCATCAAGCTGCTACATTTCATAAATGTGGAGTGGCGGAGTTGAAGTCAGTAGAATAAATACTTGTTGATAATTTTTCATAAATCTGGGCTCAAGTTCTTTGAACTGTAGTTGAGTTTGGCTGTCAGTTCTGCTTTTCTAGGACCGTGCTCAGTGTGAAGATTAATACCCACTGCTGCCACTAGGTGGCACACAAGAGACATGGCAAAGCTCTCCCATCTCTCCATGCAGGTACGGCCTGATTCACATTTTCTGTTGCACCATGTGATACCATATACTGTACACTGATCAAAAAAATAAAGAAAACACTAAATTACCACATCCTAGATATCACTGAATGAAATAATCCAGTTACAAATCTGTATTCACTACATGCATGGAATGCATTGGGAGCAATAAAATATAAAAATTATAAATGTAAATCAAAATTAATATCCCATGGAGGTCTGGATTTGGAATGATACTCAAAATCAAAGTGCAAAATCAAATTACAGGCTGATCCAACTTTAGTGGAAATGCATCAAGACAAGGAAATGATGCTCAGTAGTGTGTGGTTACCACGTGCGTTTTTCTGAGGGATCTTCTCCCAGACCTGGATTAAAGCATCAGTCAACTCCTGGACAGTCTGGTGCAATTGCCACAACTCTGTTGTTGGGTGTCCCAAGACTAGAGACTCCTTCCCTGTCCTTAATGCTAGGGGCGCCCTAGCTCACCCTGTTCCCCGGATTACTTCTGATGGTAAAGGTGCCGGGATACGTACCTTGCCATAGCTCCTGAATCCACCCTTAGTCTGTACCCTTCCCCCACCCAGGGAAGCGGGAATTAGTAGTGCACCGTAATACACCAACCAGACTAACAAGGTAATACAAACAGGGATAAAGGAAAATACCAATCATACAAATATACTCACACAAACAACAGAAGTATACAGCGGGGAGTGGAGAATGGGGTTAAACCAAAGTCGAATCATAGAATCGTAGAGTTGGAAGGGACCTCCTGGGCCATCTGGTCCAACCCCCTGCTCAAAGCAGGATTCGCTAAATCATCCCAGTCAGATGTCTGTCCAGCCTCTGTTTGAAGACTTCCATTGAAGGAGAACTCACCACTTCTCGTGGCAGCCTGTTCCACTCATTGATCACTCTAACTGTCAAAAAGTTTTTTCTAATATCTAATCTGTGTCTCTTCCCATTCAGTTTCATCCCATTGCTTCTAGTCTTTCCTTGTGCAAATGAGAATAAAGTTGATCCTTCTACAATGTGACAGCCCTTTAGATATTTGTAGACAGCTATTAAGTCTCCTCTCAGTCTTCTCTTTTGCAAACTAAACATTCCCAAATCCTGCAACCTTTCCTCATAAGACAGGGTTTGCAGACCGGTCACCATTCTGGTCGCTCTTTTCTGAACTTGCTCCAGTTTGTTGATGTCTTTTTTAAAATGTGGTGCCCAAAACTGGACACAATATTCCAGATGAGGTCTGACCAAAGAGGAGTAGAGGGAAATAATGACTTCACGTGATCTAGACTGTATGCTTCTGTTAATACATCCTAGAATTGCATTTGCCTTTTTTGCTGCTGCATCACACTGTTGACTCATATTCAGTCTGTGATCTATTAGTATACCCAAGTCTTTTTCACATGTGCTGTCACTTAGCCCTATTCCTCCCATTCTATATATGCTTTTTTCATTTTTATTGCCCAGATGTAGTACTTTGCATTTCTCCCTGTTAAAAACCATTCTGTTAGTTGCTGCCCACTTCTCCAGTTTATTTAAATCTTTTTGAATCCTCTCTCTCTCTTCTCTAGTATTAGCTATCCCTCCTAGCTTTGTGTCATCAGCAAATTTAATCAGTTTACCCTCAATTCCTTCATCTAAATCGTTGATAAAGATGTTGAACAATACAGGGCCCAGGACAGAGCCCTGTGGTACCCCACTTGAGACATTCTTCCAACTGGATGTGCAGCCATTTACGACCACTCTTTGGGTCCGATCACTAAGCCAGTTATGAATCCACCTAACAGTTGCCTTGTCCATTCCATACTTAGTCATTTTTTCAATAAGGATTGTATGAGAGACTTTGTCAAATGCTTTGCTGAAGTCAAGATATACTATATCTACAGCATTTCCTTGATCCACCCAATCAGTGATACCGTCATAGAAGGAAATTAAGTTAGTCTGACATGACTTATTAGTTAGAAACCCATGCTGACTCTGTTTAATCACTTCATTCTTATCCAGGTATTGACATACATGTTGTTTAATAATTTGTTCAAAGATCTTTCCTGGTATAGAAGTCAGACTCACCGGCCTATAGTTGCCTGGGTCCACCTTCTTCCCCTTTTTGAAGATAGGAACAACATTTGCTCTTCTCCAGTCTTCTGGCACTTCTCCTGTTCTCCAAGAATTTTCAAAGATTATGGAGAGGGGTTCAAAAATTTCTTCTGCTATCTCCTTCAGTACTCTGGGGTGTAATTCATCTGGACCTGGAGACTTGAATTCATTTAGGTTAGCTAAGTGTTTCCTCACTATCTTTCTGTTTATAGATATCCTGGATTCTTCTATTCCCTTAATAGGACAGTGAATAACAGTTGATGTTGCATTTCCTTTCTGAGAGAAAACAGATGCAAAATAGGAATTTAAAAGTTCAGCCTTCTCAACATCCTGTCTTACCATTTCATCATTTTCATCCTGTAAAAATCCTATAGCATCTTTGACTTTTCTTTTACTTTTGACATATCCCCAAAATCCTTTATTATTGCTTTTGACATCTCTTGCAAGCCTCAGTTCATTTTCAGCTTTAGATAATCTGATTTGTGCCCTGCAGGTTCTGCAGACAGCATTATATTCTTCTTTAGATATGCCTCCCTCTTTCCATTTTATAAACATTTTTTTCTTCCTTTTTAGCATGTGCTTAAGTTCTGTGTTCATCCATCCTGGTTTCCTTAAATGCTTCCTATTCTTCCCTCTTTTCGGAATTGTTAACAACTGTGCTTTGAGAATTTCATTTTTCAAGATTTCCCATCCTTCCTGGACATTTTTGTCTTTAAGGATATCCAGCCATTGGATCCCTCCAATTCTCTTTCTGAATCCCTTAAAATCTGCCTTTCTGAAATCTAACCTTGACGTCTGAGTCTTCACAGGTCTTCCACCTCTAGTTATCCAAAATTCTAAAATAGCATGGTCGCTACCTCCTAGGGTCCCAGCCACTTTTACCTCCTCAACCATTTCCTCCCTGTTTATAAGGATTAGATCCAAGGTAGCAGTTCCCCTTGTTTTCTCCCTTACCTTTTGGAAGATAAAGTTGTCAGCAAGAGAGGATAAGAATTTCCTTGACCTGTTAGTTTTGCCTGAGAGAGATTCCCAACAAATGTCTGGATAGTTGAAATCTCCCATGACAACTATGTCATATTTTTTAGAGAACTTGGCCATCTGATGCATAAAGAGTTCATCCATATCTTCAGCTTGCACAGGCGGCCTGTAGTAAATGCCTACAATGGTGTCCTTTCCATTGTTCTGTCCTTGTATTCTTACCCAAACAGTTTCCACAGAACTCCCAGTCTCTGAAGCTTCAATCTCTGTGCAGATATACGTGTTTCGAACATACAATGCGACACCCCCTCCTCGTTTATCAAGTCTGTTTCTTGCAAATAAGTTGTATCCTTCTAGTCTTGTATTCCAATCATGTGTATTGTCCCACCAAGTTTCAGTGATTCCAATTACATCATATTTCTTTTCCTGTGTTAGTAGTTCCAATTCTCCTTGTTTGTTGCCGATGCTTTGTGCATTAGTATAGAAACATTTTAGTTTGTGATTGGTTTCTCTTTCTCCAATATTTTTATTAATTAGATTCTTTCGTCTTTGTTCTTCCTTTCCACTTCTAATAGCAGAGTTCTCAATAGCATTTGTCAGGTGTATGGCTTTTTCTGGTCTTTTGCTTCCCTTCCCATGTTGTTCTAGTTTAAAGCTCTCCTTACAAGTGTAGCAAGGCGACTTCCAAATACATGCTTTCCAGTCTTCGTAAGGTGCACCCCATCTCTAGCAAGTAGTCCATCGTATAAGTAGTTCACTCCGTGATCCAGAAATCCAAATAGTTGCTGACGGCACCATCTACGTAGCCAGTTGTTCACCTGCAGAATCTTATTGCACCTCCTTGTTCCATGGCCATCCACTGGGAGGATGGAAGAGAAGACCACCTGCGCTCCCAGTTCTTTCACTTTCTTGCCTAAGTCTTCAAAGTCTCTGCAGATGGTTTCCAGGTCGTTTCTTGCGGTGTCATTTGTCCCCACATGTAGTAGCAGGAATGGGTAGTCATCTGTAGGTCTGAAGAGTCCTGATATCCTGTCAGACACATCTTTAATTTTTGCACCTGGAAGACAGCACATTTCTCTTGAAGTTATATCCGGTCTGCAGATAGCGGCCTCTGTTCCTCTCAGCAGGGAATCCCCCATGACCACCACTCTCCGTTTCTTCTTCACAACATTTTTCTTTCTCCATCCAGGAGGACTCTGAGGGCGTACAAGGTTGCTGTTTGTTGGCAAAGTCTTATCCTGATGTATTTCTTCATCGTTTTCCTGCGTGAGAGCCTGGTACTGGTTTCTGAGCAGTATGGGTGCTGACTGCCTCCTGATCCTCCTGCTTCTCTGGGTCACATGTCTCCATTCCTCTGTTTCTTCAGGTGCACTTCGAATTTCTTCTCTTTCTGTAACATGAAGAGATAATTCTGCTCTGTCCAAGAACTCTTCACCTTCCTTAATGATCTTCAACATAGCTAACCTCTCTTCGAGATTTTGCAACTTTTCCTCCAACAGGGACACAAGCTTGCATTTGTGGCATGTGAAGTTTGGCTTTTCCACTGGTAAATCTGTGAACATGTAGCAAGAAATGCAGCTCACCAAATGGCTCCTGGCCTCTTCCATCTTGAGATTTCTTAAAAACGATGAAAGATGAGCCAAAAAACCTATCGGCGCGCGGTTTTTGTAGGAGATGGAGGGGTATTAGCACACACCCAAAACCTAGAAACAGTCTCAGATAAATCCACCAAACGCCTTTTTAAACAACAACTATCATCTATTAACCCCTTACCTACAATTGACGTAATATTCCGTCCATGTGACCATGGACCTAATTACCATGGACGGAATATTACGTCATCGCGATCAGCGGCGCCCACGTGGTGAGCGCCGCTGATCGCGGCCGAGTGTCAGCTAATTATCATAGCTGACACCCGGCACAATGTGTCAGGGGCGGTCACGGACCGCCCCCGACACGTTAACCCCTTGCACACCGCGATCAAACGCGATCGCGGTGTACCGGGGGTTAAGGGGAAGCATCGGCAGGGAGGGGGCTCCCTCCGTGCTTCCCTGAGCCCCCCACGGCAGCGCAATGTGCAGCGCTGCTGCGGGGGACTGCCTTCCTCCAGGCCCCCGAATCCAAGATGGCGACGGGGGCCTTCGGGGGCCTGAGGAAGCTGGCTTCCTCAGTGCCTGCAAAGCGCAGGCATGAGGAAGTCTGCAGCAGTGCCTGTGACAGATCGCTGATCTGTCACAGTGATCTGTGATGTGACAGATCAGCGATCTGTCACAGGACAGTGATGTCCCACCTGGGACAAGGTAATAAAGTAAAAAAAAAAAAAAAAAAAGTGTTAAAAATAATTTAAAAAAAATCGCTAAATAAATTAGTTAAAAAAAAAAAAAATATTCCCCAATAAATCCATTTTTTGAAAATAAAAAAAAAACAAAACAATAAAAGTACACATATTTGGTATCGCCGCGTCCGTAATGACCTGCCCTATAAAACTGTCCCATTAGTTAACCCCTTTAGCGAACCCCTTAAAAAATAAAAATAAAAAACGAAGCAAAAAATAATGATTTATTATCATACCACCGAACAAAAAGTGCAATAACGCGCGATCAAAAAGACGCATATAAATATCCATGGTACCGCTGAAAACGTCATCTTGTCCCGCAAAAAACGAGCCACCATACAGCATCATCCGCAAAAAAATAAAAAAGTTATAGCTCGCAGAATAAAGCGATACAAAAATAATTATTTTTTATATAAAATTGTTTTCACTGCAAAAAACCGACAAAACATAAAAAAACGACCTAAATGAGGTATCGCTGTAACCGTACTGACCCGAAGAATAAAAACGCGTTATCAATTTTACCGCACGCGGAACGGTGTAAACGCACCCCCCAAAAGAAATTCATGAAAAGCTGGTTTTTGTTCATTCTGCATCCCAAAAATCGGAATAAAAAGCGATCAAAAAATGTCACGTGCCCGAAAATGGTACCAATAAAAACGTCAACTCGTCCCGCAAAAAATAAGACCTCACATGACTCGGTGGGTCAAAATATGGAAAAATTATAGCTCACAATATGTGGTGATGCAAAAACTATTTTTACAATAAAAAGCGTCTTTTAGCGTGCGACAGCCGCCAAACATAAAAACCGCCATAAATCGTAAATCAAACCCCCCGTTATCACCCCCTTAGTTAGAGAAAAATAATAAAACTAAAAGAAAATGTATTTATTTCCATTTTCCCGCTAGGGTTAGGGTAGGGTTAGGGCTAGGGTTAGGGTTAGGGCTAGGGTTAGGGATAGGGTTAGGGCTAGGGCTCAGATTAGGGTTAGGGGTGTGTTGAGGTTAGGGTTGGAGTTATAATTGGGGGTTTCCACTGTTTGGGCACATCAGGTGCTCTCCAAAGGCAACATGGCGTCTGATCTCAATTCCAGCCAATTCTGCGTTGAAAAAGTCAAATGGTGCTCCTTCCCTTCCAAGCTCTGCCATGTGCCCAGTGTTTTACCCCCACATGTAGGGTATCAGCCTACTCAGGACAAATTACAAAACAACTTTTGGGGTCCAATTTCTCCTGTTACCCTTAGGAAAATAAAAAATTGGGGGCAAAAATATAATTTTGCGGAAAAAAATGTTTTTTTTATTTTCACGCCCAGGCGTTATAAACTTCTGTGAAGCACTTGGGGGTTCAAAGTGCTCTCCACACATCTAGATAAGCTCCATGGGGGGTCTAGTTTCCAAAATGGGGTCACTTGTGGGGAGTTTCAATAGTTTAGGTACATCAGGGGCTCTCCAAACGCACATGACACCCGCATACCAATCCATCAAAGTCTGCATTCCAAAACGTCACTACTTCCCTTCCGAGCCCCGACGTGTGCCCATACAGTAGTTTTCTCCCACATATGAGATATCAGCGTACTCAGGACAAATTGGACAACAACTTTTGGGGTCCAATTTCTCCTGTTACCCTTGGGAAAATAAAAAAAATGGGGACTAAAAGATGATGTTTGTTGAAAAAATACGATATTTTTATTTTCACGCCCGGTCGTTATAAACTTCTGTGAAGCACTGGGGGGTTCAAAGTGCTCACCACACATCTAGATAAGTTCATTAGGGGGTCTAGTTTCCAAAATGGGGTCACTTGTGGGGGGTTTCCACTGTTTAGGTACATCAGGGGCTCTCCAAACGCAACATGACACCCGCAGACCATTCCATCAAAGTCTGCATTCCAAAACGTCACTACTTCCCTTCCGAGCCCCGACGTGTGCCCATACAGTAGTTTTCTCCCACATATGAGGTATCAGCGTACTCAGGACAAATTGGACAACAACTTTTGGGGTCCAATTTCTCCTGTTACCCTTGGGAAAATAAAAAAATGGGGACTAAAAGATCATGTTTGTGGAAAAAATACGATTTTTTTATTTTCACGCCCGGTCGTTATAAACTTCTGTGAAGCACTGGGGGGTTCAAAGTGCTCACCACACATCTAGATAAGTTCATTAGGGGGTCTAGTTTCCAAAATGGGGTCACTTGTGGGGGGTTTCCACTGTTTAGGTACATCAAGGGCTCTCCAAACGCAACATGACACCCGCAGACCATTCCATCAAAGTCTGCATTCCAAAACGTCACTACTTCCCTTCCGAGCCCCGACGTGTGCCCATACAGTAGTTTTCTCCCACATATGAGGTATCAGCGTACTCAGGACAAATTGGACAACAACTTTTGGGGTCCAATTTCTCCTGTTACCCTTGGGAAAATAAAAAAATGGGGACTAAAAGATCATGTTTGTGGAAAAAATACGATTTTTTTATTTTCACGCCCGGACGTTATAAACTTCAGTGAAGCACTGGGGGGTTCAAAGTGCTCACCACACATCTAGATAAGTTCCTTGGGGGGTCTAGTTTCCAAAATGGTGTCATTTGTGGGGGGTTTCTACTGTTTTGGTACATCAGGGGCTTTCCTAATGCGACATGGTGTCCGATCTCAATTCCAGCCAAAAACGTCAAATGGCGCTGCTTCCCTTCCGAGCTCTGCCATACGCCCAAATAGTGGTTTACACCTACATGTGGGGTATCAGCGTACTCAGGATAAATTGCACAATATCTTTTAGGGTCCTGTTACTTTTGGAAAAATAAGAATTGAGGGTGAAAAGATCATTTTTGTGGAAAAAATATGATTTTTTAATTGTACTGCTGTACGTTATAAACTTCTGTGAAGCCCTTGGGGGTTCAAAGTTCTCACCACACATCTAGATAAGTTCCTTGGGGGGTCTAGATTCCAAAATGGTGTCATTTGTGGGGGGTTTCCACTGTTTTGGTACATCAGGGGTTTTCCAATCGCGACATGGTGTCCGATCTCAATTCTAGCCAAAAACGTCAAATGGCGCTGCTTCCCTTCCGAGCTCTGCTATGCGCCCAAATAGTCATTTACACCCACATATGGGGTATCAGCGTACTCAGGACAAATTGCACAATAACTTTTAGGGTCCTGTTACCCTTGGAAAAATAAAAATTGTGGGTGAAAAGATCATTTTTGTGGAAAAAATATCATTTTTTAATTGTACCGCTGTACGTTATAAACTTCTGTGAAGCCCTTGTGGGTTCAAAGTTCTCACCACATATCTAGATAAGTTCCTTGGGGGGTCTAGTTTCCAAAATGGGGTCACTTGGGGGGGTTTCCACTGTTTAGGTACATCAGGGGCTCGCCAAACGTGACATGGCGTCCGATCTGAATTCCAGCCAATTTTGCATTGAAAAAGTCAAACGGCGCTCCTTCCATTCTGAGCTCTGCCATGCGCCGAAACAGTGGTTCCCCCCCACATATCAGGTATCAGCGTAGTCAGGACAAATTGCACAATAACTTTTGCTGTCCAATTTCTCCTGTTACCCTTGGTAAAATAAAGAAAATTGAACCTGAAGTATTTTTTTTGTGAAAAAAAGTTAAATGTTCATTTTTTTTTTAATATTCAAAAAATTCCTGTGACGCACCTAAAGGGTTAATAAACTTCTTGAATGTGGTTTTAAGCACCTTGAGGGGTGCAGTTTTTAGAATGGTGTCACTTTTGGGTATTTTCTATCATATAGACCCCTCAAAGTGGCTTCAAATGTGAAGTGGTCCCTAAAAATAAAATGGTGTTGCAAAAATGAGAAATCGCTGGTCAATTTTTAACCCTTATAACTTCCTAGCAAAAAAAAATTTTGGTTGCAAAATTGTGCTGATGTAAAGTAAACATGTGGGAAATGTTATGTATTAAGTTTTTTGTGTGCCGTATCGCTGTGATTTAAGGGCATAAAAATTCAAAGTTGGAAAATTGCGAAATTTTCAAAATTTTCGCCAAATTTCCGTTTTTTTCACAAATAAACGCAAGTTATTTGAATGCAATTTTACCACTAACATGAAGTACAATATGTCACGAGAAAACAATGTCAGAATCACCAGGATCCATGAAAGCGTTCCAGAGTTATGACCTCATAAAGGTACAGTGGTCAGAATTGTAAAAATTGGCCCGGTAGTTAACGTGCAAACCACCCTTGGTAGTGAAGGGGTTAACCATGTAGCAAATAAGCTACTCTGACAATGAGTGCTTGACAGGGCCCAGATTATATGGGAGTGTGTTGTGAACTCTTTTTCTGGTCTGCCTCTGGTTTCTGGTGAGGGAGCTGGTTGTGCTGGGAGAGGAGTTGAGTTCTCTTTCCGGGCTCCCTCTGGTGGTGGCAGGAGGTAGTGAAGCTGATCTAATTAACAGAGACCTGCCACCTGATAATGAGGAAGAGGATTGGACATTTGGAGTCTCAGACTGGATTTAAGACAGCCAACTCCCTATTCCCATGCTGGTGATTTTTTCCTGCCTCCTGAGGTCTTAGTTTCCAGCTCAGTTCCTGCCTTCTCAAGCTAAGTGTTTTCTGCTAATGTTCACATTTGTTTTGGTTTGGTCTATTCGGCTTTTTGTGTGGTCAGCCAGCCCCGGCTGGGGCTGTGCTGAATTTCCATTTTTATGTCACTGTATGTGCCAGTTTGCTTTTTGTCCCTTATTTAGATTGGCCTCTTTTTGCTCTGTTCTCAGAATATGCCAGAGTGCTGATATGGTGGGAGAAGTCTACTGACTTCAGGGTATTTTTTACTATCAGAAGTGTTGGACATTTTTGCAGGGTTTTTTGGTGTGATTGCAAACAGTATCTTTCCTGTCCTTTCTAGCTAGTGTGGGCCCCATCATTTGCTCAGCCTATTTTCCTACCTGTGTTCGTGTTTTCATCTTGTCTCACCGTCAATACATGTGTGGGGGATGTCTATTCCTTTGGGGTCTGCTCTGGGGTAGTTTTAGATTTCCCCTTTTCTTGCTTTAGGCTTATTTAGTCCTCCGGCTGTGATGAGGCGTCTAGAATCATCGTAGGTATGCTCCACGGCTGCTGTTAGTTGTGTGGTTAGGGGTCTGCAATCCACGTAGTTACCAACCTCTCTGGTTTTCTGCGACTTGGCTTGGTTTTGTTTTCCTCCTCGGTGACCTATTCATAACAGAATCACCAGCCTTACCGCAGATTCTAGGGTACTCAAAAGCGGGAATAAATTGTTAAAAAAAAAAAGTGTCAGAATTTTTTTTTTTTATATGTATTTTTCCTCTTTTTCTCTGGGGCCGTAGGAGGAATTTTTCTCTAATGGAGATTAAACTATTGTCTGATTGTGTGGAGCAGCTCGCTGCTGAAGTGCGGGGAATTTCCGCCTATCGCTCAGTCACATGTTGTTGAACCTAAGATCCCTACTCCTGATGTGTTTTCTGGGGATCAGTCTAAATTTTTGAATTCTAAGAATAATTGTAAATTATTTCTTGCCTTGAAGCCTAACTCATTGGGGAGCTCTGTGCAGCAGGTTAAAATTGTTATCTCCTTGCTGCGCGGCGATCCTCTGGATTGGGCTTTTTCTCTGACACCTGAAAATCCTATTCTGACTAATGTTGACGCATTTTTTCAAGCCTTAGGGTTGTTGTATGATGAACCAAATGCTGTTGATCAAGCTGAGAAAACCCTGTTGGCATTGAACCAGGGTCAGGATTCTGCAGAGTTATACTGTCAAAAATTCCGAATTGGGTGGTCCTTACTACATGGAATGATGGTGCATTGGCAGCTCTCTTTCGGAAGGGTTTATCAGAGACCGTAAAAAATGTTATGGTGGGATTTCCTGTTCCCTCTGGTCTTGATTCTATGTCATTAGCCATTCAAGTTGATTGGCGTTTACGTGAGCGTAAGACTACACGAGAGGCGTTGCCACCTTTTGAACAATCGTCTGAACCTATGCAATGTGATAGGGTTTTGTCTAGGGCGCAACGTCAGGAGTTTAGAAGGCGTAATAAGCTGTGATTTTTCTGTGGAGACACCTCTCATACTATTTCTGTCTGCCGTAAACGAGAGAAACGTTTTGCACACACATTTGCTGTGGGCGGTGTACAACCTAAGTTTCTTTTGGCAATTACTCTGATCTGCTCCTTATTCACATTTTCCGCTAAGGCTTTTGTAGATTCAGGAGCAGCTTTGAATCTGATGGATTTGGACTTTGCTAAACGTTGTGGTTTTCCTATGATTCCTCTGCGGACGCCTATTCCTTTGAGGGGTATTGATGCTACTCCTTTGGCGGAGAATAAACCTCAGTTTTGGACCCAGGTGATAATGCAAGTTGCCCCAGACCACCAAGAAAATTGTAAATTTTTGGTACTGCACAATTTGCATGATACTATTGTTCTGGGTTTTCCCTGGTTGCAAACTCATAATCCAGTTTTGGATTGGAAATCTGTACCTGTGGTGAGTTGGGGTTGTCAGTGTGTTCTTAGGGACACTCCTGTTTCCTCCACCTCTCCTCAGTCTCATGATATTCCTGATTATTTGGCTGATTTTTCTGATGTATTTAGTGAGAGTAAGTCTGCGTCTTTGCCTCCTCATAGGAGTTATGACTGTGCAATTGAGTTGATGCCTGGGTGTAAATTTCCCAAGGGTCGGCTTTTCAACTTATCTGTACCCGAACATGATGCTATGCGATCCTATATTAAGGAGTCGGCGGAGAAGGGTCATATTAGACCATCCTCTTCACCCTTAGGTGCTGGGGGTTTTTTTATGGCCAAGAAAGATGGTTCATTAAGACCTTGTATTGACTATCGTTCCCTTAACAAGATGACGGTTAAATATCAGTACCCGTTACCCCTGATGTCTGGTTTATTCTCCAGAGTTAAAAGTGCCTGCTGGTTTACTAAGCTTGACCTCAGGGGGGCGTATAATCTTATTCGAATAAAGCATGGGGATGAATGGAAGATGGCGTTTAATACTCCGGAGGGACATTTTGAGTACCTGGTGATGCCTTTTGGGCTCACTAATGCCCCTTCTGTCTTCCAATCCTTTATGAATGATATTTTCCTGGGACTTTGTGGATAAGTTTTTGATCATCTTATCTGGATGATATTTTGATCTTTTCCAGTGATTGGGATTCTCATGTGGAACATGTCCGGACTGTGTTCAGGATTTTGAGGGAGAATTCCCTGTTTGTTAAGGGATCGAAATGCCTCTTTGGTGTACAGAGGATTTCATTTTTGGGATTTATTTTGTCTCCGTCGACTATTGAAATGGACCCGGCTAAGGTACAGGCCATTTATGGCTGGGTTCAGCCCACTTCTTTGAAGGCTCTCCAGAAGTTTTTGGATTTTACTAATTTCTACCGTAAATTTATATGTAATTTTTCTGGTATTGTCAAACCACTGACTGATCTGACCAAGAAGGGCGCTGATGTGCCAAATTGGTCTCCAGACGCTGTCTCGGCATTTCAGGAGCTTAAGCGGAGATTCACTTCTGCTCCGGTTTTATGGCAACCTGATGTCTCACTTCCATTTCAAGTGGAGGTAGAAGCTTCTGAGATTGGTGCGGGAGCTGTTTTGTCCCAAAAAAATCCTGTGACTTCTAAAATGAATCCCTGTGCCTTCTTTTCTCGAAAGTTCTCCCCATCTGAACGCAACTATGACATGGGGAATCGGGAATTGTTGGCCTTGAAATGGGCATTTGAAGAGTGAAGACATTGGTTGGAGGGAGCTAGACATCAAGTTGTGGTCCTCACCGACCACAAGAATTTGATTTATCTGGAGTCGGCCAAACGCTTGAATCCTAGACAGGCTAGATGGGCCTTGTTTTTAACGCGTTTTAATTTTGTGGTCTCTTTTCTTCCTGGCACTAAGAATGTTAAGGCAGACGCCCTTTCTAGGAGTTTCTTTGCTGATTCTCTTATTGTGACCGAGCCTACTACCATCCTAGGTGAGGGGATAGTTCTTTCTGCCATTTCACCCGATTTGAGACGTGCCCTGGAGGAATTTCGGGAGGATAAACCTGAGCGTTGTCCTATGGGAAAATTGTATGTTCCTGACCAGTGGAGGAACAGTGGCCGAATTCGCGCTAAACAATAGAGCTAGATCTGCCACTTTGATGTCTCCCTTTTTCTGTAACTTTGGGTTTCATCCTCGATTTTCTTCAGGGCAAGTGGAATCTTCAGTCTGCCCAGGTGTGGACACTGTGGTAGAGAGAATGCAGCAGATTTGGGACCAAGTGGTGGATAAGTTGCCACTCTCTCAGGAAAAGGCCCAACAGTTTTTCAACCGGCATAGGACCTTTGGTCCCCGGTTTAAAGTGGGTGAAAAGGTTTGGTTGTCGTCAAAGAAAATCTCTATGAAGGTTGCGTCTCCAAAGTTCAAGCCAAGATTTATTGGACCTTATAAGATCTTGGAGATTCTTAATCCTGTTTCTTTTCGATTGGCTCTTCCAGTTACGTTTAAGATCCATAACGTATTTCACAAATCTCTGTTGAAGAGGTTTGTTGAGCCAGTAGTTCCTGTGGCAGCACCTCCTGACCCTGCATTGGTTGAAGGCAATGTGGAATATGAGGTAGAGAAAATATTGGATTCTCGTTTGGCTAGACGGAGACTCCAGTATTTGTTCAAATGTAAGGGTTATGGCCAGGAGGATAATTCTTGGGTCTCTGCCTCTGACATTCATGCCAATAGATTGGTTCGTGCTTTTCACCGGGCCCATTCTGATCGGCCTGGTGGCGTGGATGAGGGTTCGGTGACCCCTCCTCAAGGGGGGTACTGTTGTGAACTCATTTTCTGGTCTGCCTCTGGTTTCTGGTGAGGGAGCTGGTTGTGCTGGGAGAGGAGTTGAGTTCTCTTTCCAGGCTCCCTCTGGTGGTGGCAGGAGGTAGTGAAGCTAATCTAGTGTAACAGAGACCTGCCACCTGATAATGAGGAAGAGGATTGGACATCTGGAGTCTCAGACTGGATTTAAGACAGCCGACTCCCTATTCCCATGCTGGTGATTTTTTCCTGCCTCCTGAGGTCTTAGTTTCCAGCTCAGTTTCTGCCTTCTCAAGCTAAGTGTTCTCTGCTAATGTTCACATTTGTTTTGGTTTGGTCTATTCAGTTTTTTGTGTGGTCAGCCAGCCCCGGGTGGGGCTGTGCTGAATTTCCATTCTTATGTCACTGTATGTGCCAGTTTGCTTTTTGTCCCTTATTAGATTGGCCTCTTTTTGCTCTGTTTTCAGAATATGCCAGAGTGCTGATTATTGTTAGGGACGGCGGAACGCACCAAATATAAATAATAGGAGGTGCGTTCGCCGCCCGGGGTCCACCGTGCGGTAGGTGACTAGACCGCTGCTGGACAATGGCAGATGCACCAGAAGGTGCCGTAGTGCGCACGGGTTAACGTCACCCGAACGCTAGGAGCGGCTCTGTTCAGACACAGAGTCGCTTAGTAAAAATACATGCAAAGACGCTGGCCCTGTTAACGTCACAGGAGCCGGCGTGTGGCGTCGCAGCCGCGAACACCAATAGCTGCTGATATTGCAGCGCAGCGGCAGCTAAGGCTGCAAGCGTCAGCGCCGAGAACCGGGCACCGACGGACGCTAGTGTAGGCGTGGAGCAAGTGGCGTGTAGCTTGCCACAACCCTGGAGCTGACTATGCACATTCAGTCACCACTCGTAATATCAGAGGGTAGGGGTTTCATAATGAGTCAGACACCAGTCCATGCATCCATCACCATACACACACAGAATAATATGCTACACTAGCGCATGGCCGAGCCGCCATGCGGGGCTTTTATAGCCATGCGCTTCCAGGACCTTCCAATACTTTAGGAAGGACCAATCAGATCCGACACAGGACCTGCACATGTGACCCCTGCTCTCCAGTGAGAGGGCACGTTGCGGGCATGCCCAGTAGCACGGCACAAGGACTTAGCCTCTGGAGCGGTTCCCTGCAAAGCAGGTTGCGCTACCATTGCTGCACCGGAGGTGGCAGCAACATCCAGGCTCACAGAACGAGTCTGAGGAGAATGCCTGGTTTGCCGTGATTGCTGAGCAGGAGTCTGAGCGGTCGGAGAATGGGAGACCGCAGGATGTCTGGCTCTGGATTCCCGCTGTGCAGTGCCAGGAATCCGACGCCTAACATTACCCCCCTCCTAGGGCCCCCCCCCCTCTGAGCCTCATTGCGCTCAAAGGCCGCGATCAGGAGCAGTGCATGAATGTTTTCCACCGGCTCCCAGGTCCGAGCCTCGGGACCATGACCCTTCCAGTCCACCAAATAAAATTTTTTGCCACGGACAAACCTGCGCCCCACGATGGTGTTAACCTCAAACTCGTCAGACGATAAGTCTGATGACCCGGCAGATGACTCAGAAAACCGGATCATGTGAACTGGTTTGAGGGAGGGACACATGGAACACGTCCGAAATGGCCAAATGTGGAGGAAGAGCCAGGCGGTAGACCACTGAGCTAAGTCGCTCGAGGACCTTGAATGGTCCAATGTATCGCGGTGCGAACTTGGGAGACTCGACCCGCAGTTTAATATTTCGGGTAGAGAGCCATACCATGTCGCCAGGGGAGAAGCTTGGCGCGGGCCGCCGATGCGTGTCGGCGGACGCCCTCATCCTTTCTTTAGATGCCCGGATAGCATCCTGAGTGCGATACCAAATGTCACAGGCCTCCACTGCCCAGTCTGCCACCCTGGAGTCAGTGGAGGACACTGGCATCGGGACAGGGACGCGTGGATGTTGACCGTAGTTTAAGAGGAAGGGCGTCTGTCCAGTGGAATCAGCCACCGCATTGTTTAGTGCAAATTCAGCCCAAGGTAGCAAGGATGCCCAGTCATCCTGCCTGGCAGAGACAAAATGCCGTAGGTAGGTGACCAAGGTTTGATTGGCTCTCGACCAAGCCATTCGTCTCGGGATGGTAGGCGGAGGACAGATTTAGCTCGATGCTGAGTAGGCTGCAGAGCTCCCTCCAAAACCGAGACGCAAACTGGGGACCTCGGTCACTCACAATTTTGTCCGGCATGCCATGCAAACGGAATACGTGCTTAATAAACAAAGTGGCCAGACCTCGAGCGGAAGGCAGGCGTGCGAGTGGCACCAGGTGCACCATTTTGGAAAAATGGTCGGTGACCACCCAGATGACCGTACTGCCACCAGACTTGGGCAGGCCAACTATGAAATCCATGCCAACCATCTCCCACGGTCTATCCGCCACTGGCAGGGGATACAACAGCCCCGCCGGCCTCTGTCTAGAGGGTCTGTTTCGAGCATACGAGACGCATGCTTGCACGTATTCCTTGACATCTCGAGCCATATGTGGCCACCAATATGACCTTGCCAGGAGTTCGGTAGTCCGTTTATTGCCAAAATGACCACCCACCCTGGAGGCATGTGCCCAGGCGAGGACCTCCGGCCGTAGCTGAGGAGGCACCAAGGTCTTGCCTGGTGGCACTGACTCGAGAGCGACTGGAGCCACGGTCGTAAAACTCTCCGGCGGGAGAATTAACCGAGGCTCAGCCTCTCCTTCCGCCGAGACCACCGAGCGTGAGAGAGCATCCGCACGGACGTTCTCTCCAGAAAGGTAGTGCAGGGTGAAGCGGAAGCGGGAAAAGAAGAGCGACCACCTAGCCTGACGTGAGTTCAGGCACTGGGCAGTCTGTAAATAGACCAGATTTTTATGGTCCGTATATACCTGGAAGGGAAACCGAGCCCCCTCCAGGAGATGTCTCCATTCTGAAAAGGCCAACTTCATGGCTAGCAGCTCCCTGTCACCGATGGAGTAATTCTTCTCTGCCGGTGAGAAGGTCTTTGAGAAGAAGAAGCAGGGATGCTTCCGACCTTGAGCGTCCTTTTGGAAAAGAACTGCTCCTGCACCGACAGAGGAGGCATCTACCTCTAGTATAAATGGCTTGTTCACATCGGGACGATGTAGGATGGGAGCGCCAGCAAAATGGCACTTTATAGCCGAGAAGGCCTTGGAGACCTGTTCAGACCAAGCGTTGGGGTTAGCTCCTTTTTTGGTGAGAGCAACCAAAGGAGCTACCAGGGTGGAAAAGTGTGGTATAAACTGGCGGTAATAGTTCACGAACCCCAGAAAGCGCTGCACCGCTTTGAGTGAATGAGGTTCTTGCCAGTCCATTACCGCTTGCAGTTTGGCAGGATCCATGGCCAGCCCCTGGGCCGAGATGATATAGCCCAGGAACGGCAAGGACTCCTGCTCAAACTGACACTTCTCCAGCTTGGCAAAGAGGAAATTCGCCCGCAGACGGTCGAAGACCCTGCAGACGTCCCTCCGGTGGGTAGTCAAATCTGGCGAAAAGATTAGTATATCATCCAGATATACCACCACCGAGGTAGAAAGCATGTCGCGGAAGACGTCGTTGACAAAATCCTGGAAGACAGCTGGCGCATTACAAAGGCCAAAAGGCATAACAAGATATTCGTAATGGCCATCCCTGGTATTAAAAGCTGTCTTCCATTCGTCTCCTTCGCGAATGCGGATCAGGTTGTATGCCCCTCGCAGATCCAACTTAGTAAAGATCTGGGCCCCTGCCTTTTCGCCTGCAGAGGACACGTGCTAGCCAGGTGACCAAACTGTCGGCACTGATAGCAACGTGCAGAGCTTCGCATCGGTCGTGGCTTAGAGCCGGTGCGAGACACCTCCATAGGTTCAGAGGGTGAAAGCTCCTGTGCGGGGTATATTAGTGGTTCGGTGAATGTGGGAGCCAAGTTA
Source organism: Dendrobates tinctorius (assembly GCF_039654945.1). NCBI lineage: Eukaryota > Metazoa > Chordata > Amphibia > Anura > Dendrobatidae > Dendrobates > Dendrobates tinctorius. The sequence continues at coordinate 8,232,106 of NW_027361743.1, read as the reverse complement.
ACCCTACGTCTGGACTGTGCCCGTTCCAGCCCGCGCTCCGTAAACCGGAGGTCAATGCGGGTGGAAACGGCAATCAAATCCTCCAGACTTGTGGGAACCTCTCTGGTAGCTAGAGCGTCTTTAACGTGCTCAGCCAACCCTCTCCAAAACACCGGGACTAAGACTTTGTCCGGCCACTCTAACTCGGAAGCCAATGTCCGAAACCGGACGGCATAATGGCTGACCGAGAGTGACCCCTGTGTTAGGGAGAGTAATTGTAAAGAGGTGTCATGCGTGATCCGTGGTCCCAAAAAGACCTGCTTCAGGGCCGCGAGGAACTGCGCAGCACCCTGAACCACGGGATCATCACGTTCCCACAATGGCGTGGCCCATTGTAATGCTCTGCCAGACAAAAGTGACACAATAAACCCCACCTTAGCCCGCTCTGTAGGAAACCTGGCAGCCAGTAACTCAAGCTGAATTGAGCACTGACTGACGAATCCCCTACAGGTGGCGCTGTCACCCGAAAATTTGTCGGGAGGCGAGAAAGTGTCGGCATGGGCAAAAGAGCGGGCACACGTGAGACAGCCTCGGCGACTGTCTGGGCTGCAGTTAGCGCGGTATTCGCTGCTGAGTTGGCGCTCTCAATAGCCGCCAACCTGCTCTCCAGCTGCCGAATATAGCGCTGCAACTGCTGCACGTCTACCATTGCCAGCGAGACCCTGGCGCTAGTGTAATGTTAGGGACGGCGGAACGCACCAAATATAAATAATAGGAGGTGCGTTCACCGCCCGGGGTTCACCGTGCGGTAGGTGACTAGACCGCTGCTGGACAATGGCAGATGCACCAGAAGGTGCCGTAGTGCGCACGGGTTAACGTCACCCGAACGCTAGGAGCGGCTCTGTTCAGACACAGAGTCGCTTAGCAAAAATACATGCAAAGACGCTGGCCCTGTTAACGTCACAGGAGCCGGCATGTGGCGTCGCAGCCGCGAACACCAATAGCTGATGATATTGCAGCGCAGCGGCAGCTAAGGCCACAAGCGTCAGCGCCGAGAACCGGGCACCGACGGACGCTAGTGTAGGCGTGGAGCAAGTGGCGTGTAGCTTGCCACAACCCTGGAGCTGACTATGCACATTCAGTCACCACTCGTAATATCAGAGGGTAGGGGTTTCATAATGAGTCAGACACCAGTCCATGCATCCATCACCATACACACACAGAATAATATGCTACACTAGCGCATGGCCGAGCCGCCATGCGGGGCTTTTATAGCCATGCGCTTCCAGGACCTTCCAATACTTTAGGAAGGACCAATCAGATCCGACACAGGACCTGCACATGTGACCCCTGCTCTCCAGTGAGAGGGCACGTTGCGGGCATGCCCAGTAGCACGGCACAAGGACTTAGCCTCTGGAGCGGTTCCCTGCAAAGCAGGTTGCGCTACAATTGCTGCACCGGAGGTGGCAGCAACATCCAGGCTCACAGAACGAGTCTGAGGAGAATGCCTGGTTCGCCGTGATTGCTGAGCAGGAGTCCGAGCGGTCAGAGGAGAATGGGAGACCGCAGGATGTCTGGTTCTGGATTCCCGCTGTGCAGTGCCAGGAATCCGACGCCTAACAGATATAGTGGGGGAAGTCTAGTGACTTCAGGGTATTTTTTGCTATCAGAAGTGTTGGACATTTTTTGCAGAGTTTTTTGGCGTGATTGCAGACAGTATCTTTCCTTTCCTGTCCTTTCTAGCTAGTGTGGGCCCCATCGTTTGCTCAACCTATTTTCCTACCTGTGTTCGTGTTTTCATCTTGTCTCACCATCAATACATGTGTGGGGGCTGTCTATTCCTTTGGGGTCTGCTCTGAGGCAGTTTTAGATTTCCCTTTTCATGCTTTAGGCTTATTTAGTCCTCCGGCTGTGATGAGGTGTCTAGAATCATCGTAGGTATGCTCCACAGCTGCTGTTAGTTGTGTGGTTAGGATCAGGGGTCTGCAATCTGCGTAGTTACCAACCTTTCTGGTTTTCTGTGACTTGGCTTGGTTTTGTTTTCCTCCTCGGTGACCTATTCATAACAAGAGTGGCTAACAGTGAACAGCTGATAACCATAATCCAGGAAAGCTCCCAGGAGCTCTCAACTGAGCAGATTAACCCCTGCACTGCTAAAAGAAACCTGCACCATTTAATATGAAGGTGAAGTGCTTCTATACAGTGTAGGAGGAATCAGATATTGCGGTCTTTTGGCTCCGCTCTGTAGCGGTAAACCCATTGATGTTAATGTGGCGTTGGTGGATGGAACGAGACATGATGTTACTGATGTGCTCTATTGGTTTCTGGTCTGAGGACGGACAGGTCAGTCCATAGCATGAATGCCTTCATCATGCAGGAACTGCCGACACACTTCAGCCCCATAAGACATAGCATTATCATGCATCAGAAGGAACCCAGGGATCAGTGCACCTGCATATGCTCTCACAATGGGTCTGAGGTTCTTATCTCGGTACCTAATGGCTGTCAGGGTACCTCTGGCTAGCACATGGAGGACTGTGTGGCCCTCCAAGCAAATGTCTCCCCACACCATTTCTAACCCATTGCCAAACTGGTTATGCTGGAGGATGTTGCAGGCAGCAGAAGTTCTCCTAGGCATCTCCAGACTCACAGCTCACATGTTCTCGGTGTGAACCTGCTCTCATCCATGAAGAGACCAGTGTGTCAATGTGGAATCTGCCAGTCTTGATGTTCTCTGGCAAATGCCAATAGCCCTGCATGGTGTTGGGCTGTAAGCACAAATCCACTTGTGGACATTGGCCCACATACCACCCTCATGGAATTTGTTTCTGACAGTTTGAGCAGACACATGGATATTAGTGGCCTGCTGCAGGTCATTTTGCAGGGCTCTGGCACTGCTCCTGTTCCTCCTTGCACAAAGGAGGAGGTAGCGGTCCTGCTGCTGGGTTGTTACCCTCCTATGGCCCACTCCATGTTTCCTGGTGTACTGGCCTGTCTCCTGGTATCTCCTTCATGCTCTGACCACTGTGCTGACAAACACATCTACCCTTCTTGCCACAGCTCACATTGATGTGCCATCCTGGATGAGCTGCACTACCTGAGCAACTTCTGTGGTTGTAGTCACCGCATGATGCTACAGTAGTGTACCTCTAGGGGTGAGAGCAATGACACATGCAATAGTGACCAAAACAGCAGCCAAAAAGGATGAGAACAGGGAAATGGTCTGTGGTCACTCTCTCCAGAATCTCTAATTTATAGGGGTTGTCTTGCTAATTGCCTATCATTTCTACCTGTCATCTGTTCCATTTGCCCAACAGCAGAACTTGATTCACAATCGGTGTTGCTTCATAACTGGACAGGTTGATTTCACATAAGTGTGGTTGACTTGGAGTTACATTGTGTTGTTTAAGTGTTCCCTTTATTTTTTTGAGCAGTGTATATAATATATAATCTGAAAACCGCTAACATCAGGCAGTTCACTGCACCTCAGCCCATTTAAATAGGACTTTTCACTGGATTTTTTAAAGTATCTCCTCCAATTGCTACTGCTCCACTGATTCTGAAAGTTTTCCTTCTGTGCCCCTCCGTTCCAAAGTTGTGCCCCCTGGTTAAGAAAGGTGCAAATTTATTCCTTCAACCAACTAGGCGTGTGCCATAAAACTCCTTGGGTGTTTGCTGTTTTTTCTAACCCTGGTCAATCAAAACACGGCCACACCCACAGAGATGTTTTGTGTTTCACGCCCAGTTGGTTGCACTATTGTTTCCGCGGTGCATAAGTTTGGAACAGAGATGCCCAGAAGAAAAATAAAAACTGTTACAGAAACACCATCATTGTATGAACTACTCTGCTTAAATTTAAATAACCCAGTGAAAATTCCTCTTTAAAAGGATTGTCTCAAATTTGGAACTCATACCCTAACCATAGAATACAGGATGACTTCCTTATCACTGGGGGTTCGACTGAACCCAAGAAATGGTATTCTGAGCAGCACTGTGGATGGAGCGATGGTCGATCATTCACACTGGCGCTCCATTCATTGTTAATGGGAGTGCTGAAAGCTTGATGATCACAGCACTCCGCTATCTTTTGGATCGTTTCTCAGGATCCCAGCAGTCAGACGCAAAGAGTTCGGGAAGTTATATTACAGTTAAGGGATAACTTCCAAACTTGAGACAACCCTTGTAAAGTAAGGCTGGTACTGCATAACATGAAGCTGGAAAGGCTCTGTACTTACTCCTTGTGGGCACAAGCAGTATTGCGTCCAATACAAATCATTTGCATATTTTCATTAAAAGACAAATCGCTGTATATAATCAGGTCACCTCACTGTATACTGCACATTGGTGGTCACCATAATAGGATTAACCATCTAGCTCTAAAAATGAGTTAATTTATTCAATAGAGCAAATTATATTTCAGAGCCAAAGGTTGTAGCCCTGGGTCTAATCCTCTAATAAGCCTGATTTTCTTCCCTTGGGATAAGTCTACTTAGAGCTGAAGAAAAAAAAACAAGACCTATAGGTTTAGCGCGTCAAGCAACCAAAGGTGAATCACGTTTGGTCCAAATAAGCCTCTTACAATATTGTGGAAGCGAATGGCCGTATGAAAGCTCCAGTGTTGCTCGACATGGCAGCGCACATAACCCGTCTCCACTAGGAGGAAGGTTGGGACCAAGTATGAATGTGATTTATCTGATTAGTGGAGACTTTTTTTTCATTAATGCATATAGTAATGCCATGCACACCACACTGCCACCTGTCACGCTTTACTTAATCAAAGAGTTAATTAAGAGGGTCCGTGACAAACCCCAAATTAGTAGCGATTATCTAAAAAAAGCGCATAGTTCGTTTCTTAGAGCATGGAGACAGAGCTAATAGATTTTTTATCATTTATTCCCAAAATGTGGGCAGTAATTACATAGATAAAAGTTGCTATAAAGTTGAGACATTACATATGTACAATTACAAATATAAAACAACATGGATGAAAGAACAGAAAGTAACACTCACATGTGCGTAGTTGGTATTAGACAGACCATGTGGCTGGGGGAGGGGCACTTAACCAAACGTCCCCACTCGTCGGCACGTCTCTCTGGCAGGAGGACTCCAGCTGAAGACTAAGACTGCTAAGACTTTAGTCTGCACTGTGTATCCTAGAAGTGTGTATCTTAAAAGTGTGAGATGATATGAAAATATGAATTAATCCAGAATTGAACCAGAAGGGAACAGAAGGTAACTGGAAAGAGTCACTGTAAACAATGTTTCTGTTTGTTTCCACTCTAACCCCTATAATCCTTCACTTTCTGATAATCCCACTAATCCCTAAACCTAGTAAGGAACTGTTCATCTCTTCTTCAATCCTTCCAATCCATCTCGCCTCTTCCTCAGATCTGTTCCTCAACGTACAATCCTCTGTCTCCAAACACAGACAGTCCCCTCATGCCCTCTCCTGCTCCCACCTGCTAACACTCTCTGCTCCTCCTCACTGCTGGCGATATCTCTCCAAATCCTGGTCCTCACCACATTCCCACAGTCATTTCTACCTCCCATCCACACCCAATCACAACTTTCCGTAACCACTCCAACCTTATACACATTCGCCCAGCCCCATCTTCCCCAGTCCCACTAACAGGAGCTCTGTGGAACGCTCGCTCTTTCTGCAGCAAACTTTCTTTCATCCATGATCTTTTTATTACTAACAAACTTTCCATCCTCGCCATCACCGAAACCTGGCTCACCTCCTCTAACACAGCCTCTCCTGCTGCACTCTCATATGGTGGATTCCACCTTTCCCACACCCCCCGCCCCAGCTGCAAGCATGGTGGAGGAGTTGGTTTTCTCCTGTCAGATAACTGCTCCTTCACCCCAATCCCACTGCCGCCCTCTGTTACTCTCCCATCCTTCGAGGTGCACTCTGCGCATCTACTCCCCCTCCAACCTCCAACTAGCTGTCATATGCTGCCCTCCAGGGTCAGCCACCACCTTCTTTGACCACTTCACCACCTGGCTACTTCATTTCCTTTCCACTGATATCCCCACTATCATCTTGGGTGACTTCAACATCCCCATTGACACTTCCCTCTCAGCTGCCACTAAACTTCTATCTCTCACTTCCTCCTTTGGCCTCACTCAATGGTCTTCTGCAGCCACTCACAAAGATGGCCACACACTAGACCTCATCTTCACCCGCCTCTGCTCCCTATCTAGCCTCTCTAACTCACCTCTCCCTCTCTCTGACCACAACCTACTTACATTCTCTTCCCTCTCCTCAGGTCCACAATCCCCACCTCAAAAACTCGCACACCCTCGCAGAAATCTTCAACACCTCGATCTACACTCACTGTCTGAATCCCTCCACCCTCTTACAGACATAAGTTCCCTACACAATGCGGATGCCGCTGCCGCTCTATATAACACCACAATAGTTGTAGCTTTGGAATCAGTTGCCCGTCTCAAACATACCAAAACTCGCAAAATCAACAGACAGCCCTGGCACACCAGTCTGACCAAAGAACTGAGGCGGGCTTCCAGGGCTGCTGAGCGGAGATGGAAAAAATCCCACTCCAATGAGGACTTCATCGCATTCAAACAGTCCCTCACTACTTTCAAGGCCACACTCACTGCAGCAAAACAAACCTACTTCTCATTTCTCATATCCTCCCTGTCTCACAACCCTAAACAGTTATTCAACACCTTCAATTCTCTCCTCCGCCCTCCAGCACCTCCTCCCTCTCCACTCATCTCAGCTGAAGACTTTGCCTCATTTTTCAAGAAGATTGATAACATCAGAGACAGTTTTGGTCAACAACCCCCAGTGCCCTTCCTCCTACCTGCCCTGCCCTCCTCCCCCAAAACCAACTTCTCCACCATTACAGAAGATCGAATCTCCACTCTACTCAAGATCGCATCTCACTACCTGTGCACTTGACCCGATCCCATCCTACTTCATCCCAAACCTCACCACAGTCTTCATCCCAACCCTAACCCATCTCTTCAACCTATCACTAACAACTGGTGTTTTCCCCTCAAGCTTTAAACATGCCTCAATCACACCTATCCTCAAAAAGCCCTCTCTTGACCCATCCTCTGTATCTACCTATCGCCCTATATCACTTCTCCCCTATGCCTCAAAACTACTGGAACAACACGTCCATCTTGAACTATTCTCCCACCTCTCCTCTTGCTCCCTCCTTTACCACTTGCAATCCGGCTTCCGGCCACACCTCTCCACTGAAACTGCCCTAAGGTCACCAATGACCTACTAGCCGCCAAGGCCAAGCGACACTACTCTGTCCTCCTCCTCCTTGACCTGTCCTCTGCCTTTGACACAGTGGACCATTCCCTATTACTACAGACCCTCTCATCTCTTGGTATCACAGGCTTGGTCCTATCTTGGATTGCGTCATACCTAGCAGACCGAACATTCAGCGTCTCCCCTTCGCACACCACCTCCTCACCACGCCCCCTCTCCGTCGGAGTCCCGCAAGGTTCAGTCCTAGGGCCCCTGCTCTTCTCCGTTTTACACCTTCGACCTCGGACAGCTCATAGAGTCTCATGGCTTTCAGTTTCATCTCTATGCTGATGACACACAGATCTACATCTCTGGACCAGATATCACCTCCCTACTAAACAGAATCCCTCAATGTCTGTCTGCTATTTTATTTTTTTTCTCCGCTAGATTTCTAAAACTTAATATGGACAAAACAGAATTAATCATCTTTTGCCCATCTCACCTGACCCCCCAACAGACCTATCCATTAAAGTAAACGGCTGCCCACTCTCTCCAGTCCCACAAGCTCACTGCCTCGGGGTTATCCTTGACACTGATCTCTCTTTCAAACCACATATCCAAGCCCTTTCCACTTCCTGACTACTTCACCTCAAAAATATTTTGCAGATCCGTACATTCCTCAACCAAGAATCTGCAAAAACCTTAGTCCATGCCCTCATCATCTCCCTCCTTGACTACTGCAACCTCCTGCTCTGTGGCCTCCCCTCTAACACTCTCGCACCCCTCCAATCTATTCTTAACTCTGCTGCACGACTAATCCACCTGTCCCCCCGCTATTCCCCGGCCTCTCCCCTCTGTCAATCCCTGCACTGGCTCCCCGTTACCCAAAGACTCCAGTTCAAAACCCTAACCATGACATACAAAGCCATCCACAACCTGAGTCCTCCATATATCTGTGACCTAGTCTCCCGGTACTTACCTGCACGAAACCTCCGATCCTCACAATATCTCCTTCTGTACTCCCCTCTTATCTCCTCTACCCACAATCGCATACAAGATTTCTCCCGCGCATCCCCTCTACTCTGGAACTCTCTACCACAACATATCAGACTCTCGCCTACCATGGAAACCTTCAAAAAGAACTTGAAGACCTACCTCTTCCGACAAGCCTGCAACTTGCAGTAACCACTGATCCACCAAACCGCTGCACGACCAGCTCTACCTTCACCTACAGTATCCTCACCCATCGCATTGTAGATTGTGAGCCCTCGCGGGCAGGTTCCTCTCTCATTCTGTACCAGTCGTGACTTGTATTGTTTAAGATTATTGTACCTGTATGTATTATGTATACCCCTCCTCACATGTAAAGCACCATGGAATAAATGGTGCTATAATAATAAATAATAATAATAATCTGAAGCTCGGCATTGTGCTTGGTGATGTACGATGGAATGCAGCTGCTCTTCCATGAAGCTCCCGGCCGGGAACGCAGTGTTTGTGCTACTGATAATATCAGAGGAGGCCTGGACTCAGCAGTTATGGAGTCAAGAGAGCGTTGGTGACTTTTATGCCTTCTGCTCCTCAGCATTTGGTGACCCCATTCTGTAGGATTACTGGGTGTCCACTTTGTGGCTGAGTTCTTGCAGTTTATTTCACTTGTAAAATAATATCACTCACAGGGAAGAAATGTCAGGACCTGACTTGTTACACCGGAGGCTGCTATATAGGACCGCGCTGGTATCAGTGAGCTTCTTTACCAATATGATAGTAATGGCAGACGGTATGGCGAAGGGAGACCGGATGTTATACACCGGGAATTGAGGGGCCGGATGTTATATACTGGGGCAATGGTGCACGATGTTATACACCAGGGGATGAGGGGTTGGATGCTATATTCTGGGGCCAAATGAAACCAGATTTATACACTGGGGGCAACAGGGCTGGATCTTATACACTGGGGACAACTGGGGCCGGTTCTTATACACTGGGAGCAACGGGGCCAGATCTTATACACCGGGGGCAACGGGCCTGGATATTATACACTGGGGGCAGTGGAATCCGATATTATACACCAGTGATTAGGGACTGCATGTTATACACTGGAGTCAGTGGGAATGGATGTTATACACTGGGGGAAAATGTAACCAGATGTTATACTCTGGGGTCAATGGGACCCAATGTTATACACCGGTGATTAGGGACTGGATGTTATGCTCTGGGGAAATGGGGCTGGGTGAATTCAATGATTAAGACGCATGTCCCAGTGATTGTGTCTGTATAGTGTGTATACAACATGTGTATAAAATAATTAAGTACAACATTGATAAACTGCATTACTGTGCATAGGACTGGAAAACCTGGCACAGGAGAGGCTGAGGTATGTCTGGCAGCCGGGTAGCTGATGGCATGTCACAGCACGGTCGCCTCTTTTGAAATTTAAAGCAATCAGCGATTTCCAGGCCTTATGTAGTGAAAACTAAGCAAGTCCGGGCAATGGCTGCATATTTCCCAAAGAGAGAGAGAGATCATTCTCACTGCGCTCAGACAGCCCTGAACACTACTCCAGCCTTCTGCTCGTTTTTCCAGACGACGCAACTAAAAAGGTAAAAAAAAAACTTTAATACTACATGAATTTTACTCCAGGGAAGTGACTTCTCAATACCTGTGTCTATGGCTGCAGAGTTTATTGATTTCTGCTTATTCTCTGCACAAACTGAAAACTTTACAGGCTGATGTAATGCTCAGCACACATCAATGTTCTAGGATTAGGGAGGTAAAACAGGCCGCACTAATGTAACCTTCACTGCATTTGTATGGATTTAAATCAATCAATAGCCAAAACATTAAAACTAATGTTGTTAAAGCTCCATATTTATCAAGTAGCTATGCTGTATGTGTCCTGACACCTCGCTATCATAGCTGCAATGCTCTGTGCATCCTAACACCGTGCTATCATTACTGTAATGCTCTGTGTCCTGACACCTTGCTATCTTAGCTGCGAAGAACTGTAAGGGTGAGTGCACACGCTGCAGATTCACCTGCGGATTTGCAGGTAAAACCGCAGGTAAAGTGACCTGCGGTTTTCCTGCGGATTTGCCAGCGGTTTTCCCCTGCGGATTGACACGTGGACAATGGAGCAGGTGGCAAACCGCTGCGTAATTCGCAGAAAGAATTGACATGCTGCGGATTTAAAACCGCAGCAAATCCGCATGGAAAAATCCGCAGCATGTGCACTGCGGATTTGAAATCCCATTGGCTAACATTGTACTATACAATGTCTACGGAACTGCTGTGGATCCGCATGGCCAAATCCGCTGCGGATCCGCAGCAGAATCTGCAGCGTGTGCACATACCCTTAGTCCTGACACCTCGCTATCATAGCTGCAATGCTCTGTGTATCCTGACACCTTGCTATCATAGCTGCGATACTCTGTGTGTCCTGACACCTTGCTATCATAGCTGCGATGCTCTGTGTCCTGACACCTTGCTATCATAGTTGCGATGCTCTGTATGTCCTGACACCTTGCTATCATAGCTGCGATGCTCTGTGTGTCCTGACATCTTGCTATCATAGCTGCGATGCTCTGTGTCCTGACACCTTGCTATCATAGTTGCGATGCTCTGTGTGTCCTGACACCTTGCTATCATAGCTGTGATGCTCTGTGTATCCTGACACCTTGCTATCATAGCTGTGATGCTGTTTGTCCTGACATCTTGCTATCATAGTTGTGATGCTCTGTGTCCTGACACCTCGCTATCATAGCTGTGATGCTCTGTGTCCTGACACCTTGCTATCATAGCTGCAATGCTCTGTGTGTCCTGACACCTTGCTATCATAGTTGTGATGCTCTGTGTCCTGATACCTTGCTATCATAGTTGCGATGCTCTGTGTGTCCTGACACCTCGCTATCATAGTTGCGATGCTCTGTTTGTCCTGACACCTTGCTATCATAGTTGCGATGCTCTTTGTGTCCTGACACCTTGCTATCATAACTGCGATGCTCTTTGTGTCCTGACACCTTGCTATCATAGCTGCGATGCTCTGTTTGTCCTGACATCTTGCTATCATAGCTGTGATGCTCTGTGTATCCTGACACCTTGCTATCATAGCTGTGATGCTCTGTTTGTCCTGACATCTTGCTATCATAGTTGTGATGCTCTGTGTCCTGACACCTCGCTATCATAGCTGTGATGCTCTGTGTGTCCTGACACCTTGCTATCATAGCTGCAATGCTCTGTGTGTCCTGACACCTTGCTATCATAGTTGTGATCCTCTGTGTCCTGACACCTTGCTATCATAGTTGCGATGCTCTGTGTGTCCTGACACCTCGCTATCATAGTTGCGATGCTCTGTTTGTCCTGACACCTTGCTATCATAGTTGCGATGCTCTTTGTGTCCTGACACCTTGCTATCATACCTGCGATGCTCTTTGTGTCCTGACACCTTGCTATCATAGCTGCGATGCTCTGTTTGTCCTGACATCTTGCTATCATAGCTGTGATGCTCTGTGTATCCTGACACCTTGCTATCATAGCTGTGATGCTCTGTTTGTCCTGACATCTTGCTATCATAGTTGTGATGCTCTGTGTCCTGACACCTCGCTATCATAGCTGTGATGCTCTGTGTGTCCTGACACCTTGCTATCATAGCTGCAATGCTCTGTGTGTCCTGACACCTTGCTATCATAGTTGTGATCCTCTGTGTCCTGACACCTTGCTATCATAGTTGCGATGCTCTGTGTGTCCTGACACCTCGCTATCATAGTTGCGATGCTCTGTTTGTCCTGACACCTTGCTATCATAGTTGCGATGCTCTTTGTGTCCTGACACCTTGCTATCATACCTGCGATGCTCTTTGTGTCCTGACACCTTGCTATCATAGCTGCGATGCTCTGTTTGTCCTGACATCTTGCTATCATAGCTGTGATGCTCTGTGTCAGAACACCTCGCTATCATAGACCAACAAAATAAGAATGAAGTGCTACACATCTTTTAATCACATTAACTTTATTTCAGCCCATTTAAAACATGTAAATTACCAAGTAACTCAATAAAAGAGAGTAAAAAAGAAAACTAACGGAAAACTGAAATAATGGTTCAAGTGCATAAACCATCCGCATGTGCTTTGATACGTATAAGTAACACCTAGTGCTAGCGTGTGTCCCGACGCTTCATCAGGGGGGGGTGAAGCTGTATGAAACACACATTGTACACAGGGACCCACTGTATCATGTAAGTAGTAACGAGTATGCTCGCTTATCAGTTACCAGTTTACTCGGAATGTTAACCCTTTAAGTACTTTTACTTTTAAGTACTTCATAGTGATAAGTGAACATGCTCAGATAAGGTTTTATCCGCCATGCTCGGGTGCTAACCGAGTGTCTTGGTGCGCTCGAAAAATATATTCGGGTCCCCGCAGCTGCAAGTCTCATTGGTGTTCGACAGCCACAACACATGCATGGATTTCCTGTTTGTTAGACTTGCAGCCGCGGAAACTTGAACTATTTTTCGAGCACACCGAAGACACTCGGTTATCAGTCGAGCATGCTTAAATAACACCTTATCGGTGCATGTTCACTTATCACTAGTACTTAACCCTTTAAGTACATTTGCCCACATGGAAAAATGATTAGAGATTATGAAATTATTAGAGTATGTGTTACTTATCTCTGCACAGAGCGATGGTTTATGGTCATTGGACAGGATCCCTTTAATAAGAGTTGCGGAGAGCTCATTATGCTCATTCCCCCACCTTCCTTGATGGTTTATGGTCATTGGGCAGGATCCCTTTAATAGGAGTTATGGACAGCTCATTATGCTCACTCCCCCCCCCACCTTCCCTTGTCCAACACAGATCTGAGCCATTTTTTAATAGTTTAGGAGGCAGAGGGATGAGAAGTGGCTCATAAGTGGAGAAAGAAGCACATTTCTTTGATAGGCTGATAGGATATGTTACAAAATGTAGTATATTCACTTGTGTTATTGATTTGTGCAAAGTTTCTAGAAATGACAGGGACCATTTAAAGAAAAAAGTCTGGTGGATCCGAGCTCTGATATAGTACCGCGCATCAATGACCCAGCAGAAGACAATGGTCCAAGCTTTCTCTTACCTGAATAACCTGCTTGCAAAACTTTAAGCCTGAAGGACAGAATTCTTTCTTGTGTTCAGTGACTCATCAGTAGAGCAGTTATAGAGAAACTTGCCTGACAAAGCCGTAATTCAGAACAGCGTCCCGTATACACAACATAACGGCATTAAAAACATTCTGTGACCAGAGTGACTATATATATATATATATATATATTTATTATGGAATGCCTGTATTTGGGGCTAAAAATTATATTTGTAATTGGGTTTCATTAATTATGCACAATATGGCATGTTCAACTTTGATGTGATCTGTGGTTATAAATCTGCAGAAAACAGGTCAGAAAAAGACAAGAGAAAACACAAACTCTTCCATCAGAATGGGCTCACTGAAGGATTCCCAGTTAACTCATTCTGCAGCAAACAATGGAGAGTGTAACACTGAGAATATAGAAGGTAAATGGTGCAAGCTATTTAGTGAAAACCGCTTCAAAAATGATTTTTAGCCAAAGATACATGTATTCACGACAGAGAGCACTGTGACTCCGTCTGCTTCATTATAGACAATGGCACTGTCAGCACATATGAACCGAATCCCATTTTGCTGGGGTTTGGACTTTATACCCGATGGAATCATTGAATGGCAAGCGGTATTTGAATTCAGTCACATACTTTTTAATTAAGATCCTTTGGAGGGAGGGGCAGCACAGCTTAGTTTAGCAGTGTCACATTACAAACCCTTTTAGAGATTGGGCATTGGTGGGTGGCAAACTCGGCAATTGACCTAAGTCAACGTCCTAGGGTGTCCTCAAGGATGTAACTCCAAGCCGCTACCTGACAATGGAGAAGTAAAATATTCTTCTTACTACTCCATATAGCCAAAAGTTTAACCAGGAATTTTGTCAAGAGAACTGAACATTTAAACACTGATCCCCTTCTTTGGATCCTAGTAGAACATTAGGGGATTTTAACCATTTCTTTGCCCTATGCCATGAAGAGTATAAGCATTATCTCTCCACCACCCAGAGGATTGGATATTTAACCACTACTTCTCTTCACTGCTATAGAAAACAAGGATGTCTCCATTAACCCCTTTACTGCTCCAGGTCTCTTGTGATCTGTGTATCTGTGTGGGATCTGTGTGAAGCTCACACCCAGTATTACATTGCAACGGATGGTGGAATTGGACATTAAATGACAAAATTGTGCACATTCTGGCACTGTATCAAACAATTATTTTGGCACTGTAAATAGATAGATATGGGATAGATGGTGACTTGGATATTAGAAATATGTTTCCATTGAATAATTCCCTTTTCCCATTCCCCCATTATTGTGTGCTGTGTTCCTATTGATCAGGTGCGTTATCTTTTGTTAGGTCCTCACCTTGCGTCAGACATTAGACTGAAATATTAGATCATATAAGAACTATAAATATTTTACGCCAGTAGTCACACTCTATATAACACGCTCACTCCCGTGCGGTTGGCAAAGGTTATTCTTTATCGCTTGGTGAATGTGGCCCATAATTCACAATGTTTTATAGTAATTGCAGCTTCTGTGAGAAGAGATCCCACATCAGGATGAGTTACTCTGCACTTTAATGTGTTGTTTTATTGTAATTTGTGAAAATTGCTGTGTGAGGGGCACAACATATTTCAGCCGGTACTGGGAAATGAATCGGGAATGGGGACCGTAATGGGGATCCAAACTGGGTTGGAGTCTTCATTAATTAGCACTTATTTGGGGAAATACTTTTGTTTTATATTTTTAGTACATTTTAGTATATTTTTTTAGTACCCTTTTGATCAATGTATTAACTCAGTGTCACGATTTGAAATTTTTGGACCACAACGGAAAATCTGCAATAGGGCACTAATATATCACTCGTTATCATAGCTGCCAACCAAATTCAGCAATTTCCTGCATCGAATGGGGGTAAGTTTATGAAATCCCTGCCCAAAAGTGGCCATTCCCAGGTGGGACTATGGCTTCAAAAATCCCAGTATGATTAGTTTGCTCATTTGAATCATTTCTTCTCTTAAAGTCCTACATGACTCTATGTTCTTTTCTTTGTGAAGCTAAACACTTTTAATAAAAGTTACATTTAAGAAAAAAAATTCTAATTTTATAAATTTCTGTGTTATTGATAATATTGGCATTATTCTTGACCACTCTTCTGAAATAGTCCAAAGAGTTGAAAGAGTTGGCAAATCTTCCAGGTGGGGCTGCAAATTCCTAGAAATGAGCAATTCTGCATGGATTCTTCATTCAGGGAAGCAAGGAACTGGGTGTGGAGGGGCAGGAAATGGACGTAGAGACGCACGATCTGAGGTTTGGCATGGCTTCAGTTAAAAAATTTCACCACAAATCTTTAGGCTCCTAAACAAGAATCTCAAAATGTTGCCAGAGTTTCCGTGTGACCTCTACGCTCCATGTGAATTTTGGCATTGGCCTTGGACTATGTTTGACTTCCTTCATCTCAGCCTGTCTATATAACTTAGGCCACCACCGCAGAGAGTTTCCAAAAGTTTTGGGTTCTAGGATTTGGCACAGGAGTAACTATACCTCTGATTCCTCCCAAATCAGGCGAATAAGTCATTACAGTTACAAGCGAGTAGTTGACCTCTCTGGTTTTAAGGATGATGATTGTTTTAGTGCTCAAGGCAAAGGTTAAGAAGAAGTTGTAATGTTGGTCTGGGTCAAGCGGAAACTCATTAATCAGGTGTAAGTAATGACTTGCTTATTTCTTATACCAGTTCTCTGTACACATTCCCGTAGGTTACCATTTTTTATGCTGCATCTACCACCCCAAAAATACCAATCCCAATGGCTCGAGGATGCCATGTATGTTAATATGTGCCTTCTTGATCAGATGTCTTAGGCTACGTCAGTCATTAGGGCTCAAGTGTGACTGTTGTCTCTATACTTTCTATAACTACACACTTGTTCCTAAATCTTCTCACCAAAAGGACTCCAAAATGCTACAAATAATTATCACCCAAGTCCACCGGAGCTTAGGAAAATGTACAAAAGTGAAGCTTTCCCTGTACTAAAAAAAGGTTCTACGCTTTGGACAATTCCTACTTGTAAGAAGCAGATTACCATGGGTCGTCGTGCTGATCAGCTGTGGGGAAAACTGTCAGTAAGAGTTACATTTTTCTGCTGTGCCACTCCAGGAAAAATGAAGTATTACACATTCTCCATTCACATCAGTGGGTTATGTGTGCAAAGCAGGACAGGACAGGTCCTACAGAACGGTAGGCATTTTTGTAATTGAACCTACCTTGGCCAAGAGATTGAGGATCCGAAACAGCGGACCCCCTTCTATTAACTCTGAATTCCCAAATAGGTGCATGAGTATGGATTTTATAAACTGGACGACAGCTCCTTTAATATATAGAATGGCATCTGAAGTGTTTACAGAGACCTATTTGGAAGAATACATTCTTGACTGTTAATTCTAGAAGATCGACCAATTCACTCTGAAAATTCAGTTACACGGACCTTATAATCTGCTTACCCAATACTTAAAGAATAAAGTGCCCCATCAGCTTTGCCAAATCAAAGATAAACTACATAACTATACTATAGTATAAATTCAAGAGTCCAAAGAGCATGAGAGATGACAAATGGAAAGCAAAAATTACAAATATGAATCCAGCTCTAGAAGGCCAAGATCAGGACCAGATATCAACATTATGGAGAAGACATAGGAAGAAGCTGGAAGCCATGAGGGTCTTGGCTAAGAGAGATGAGATGTGGTGTATAAACTATAGGGAAGGATTGTGACGCTATTGTGTGGCTTTTGGTTAGAGATGGACCATCTTAGGTTCATGAAGACCCCATGCCAGAATCCATACAAGCCAAGCAAAGGCTCATGGAAAGTTGAAGGCCAGAAAGTAGGGTAGTGGTCTCTAAATGGACTGTGATGGTTGTCACCCAGCATATATGATCTGTGCAGAAGACAGAGATAAACCTAACAACCAAGGTCACACCTTATTGAGGGTGGGGAGATTGTTTGAAATTAACGTGTTGTAAACTATCGCTAATCCTGTTTTCCAGACGTTTCCAATATCACCTTATTCACCCATACACTTCTGACAGTCTCGCATTACACAAAAGGTAATGGTGGACGCCCTCAATTAGCACCTGGGCGCAGGAAGAGACATGTTCACATCCTAAGCTTTCGATGCTGGTTAAGTATAGTCAGATAAACATCGAGAGTTGAACGCGTGGCTCTGTGTAACGTTTTCCATAAAGCATTCCAGTCTCCGTAATGCAAATCCTTGCTCTGTGCAAAACTGAAATTGTGCAAACATAGCTTCATGCCAAAATACATCTTACAATGATTTGTGGGGCAGAAGACTATATTCTAATATTTCATTACCTAGAAAATCTCATATTCCAGAGTGTCCAAATCTTGACATTTCAAGTCAAAACCAAGTAGACCTTTACAGGGTTTTTTCACTCAGTGGTGAAAATTCAACTTTTTGGGGCCCAATGCAAAATCTTCATCAAGGCCTTCAACTATCACATTTCTTTAAAATTAATGGCCTTCTGATGTGGGCCAGAGGGGCCTTTTGTGCCCTGTTAAGCTTCAGTACATGTGTGTGACTGTAAACCCTGTACCCATTGTAGTTACATCCCCGTTCCCTCTGTACCGAATACTAGCATATGGTATCACTATCAGATTATATGGGTCCAAGCACTGGTGTCCTTACTAATCCCTACAACTAATGTAGATGAAATACTTGTCCACATGAATAAACATACAGTGCCTTGAAAAAATATTCATACCCCATGACGTTTTCCAAATTTTTTCACGTTACACCCACAAACTAAAATGTATTTTATTGGGATTTTGCAACACACAGTATTACAACACAAGTATTTGTGAAGTTTAAAGGAAATTAAATTATATATGGTTTTCTAAATATTTTAAAAATATATACCTGAAAATTGGGATGTGCATTTGTATTCAGCCCCCAGTAGTCTTATACCCTTAAATAAAATCCTGAGTGACCAATTACCTCCAGAAGTCACATAATTAGTAAGTTTGCAGTAATGGGGTCCTGGGTTCAAATCCCACCAAAGACAACATCTGCAAGAAGTTTGTGTGTTCTCCCCGTGTTTGTGTGGGTTTTCTCTGGGTGTTCTAGTTTCCTTCCACACTCCAAAGTGATACTGATAGGGAATTTAGATTGTGAGCCCCAATAGGGAATGTGATGATGATGTATGTGAAGTGCTGTGCAATATGATGGCGCTATGTAAGCAAATCATAATAAATAATATATAAATTGAGTCCACCTGTGAATAATTTCTTCTCAGTATAACTACAGCTGTCCTGTGAGGGCCTCAGAGGTTTGATTCAGAACATTAGGGTTTAAACTGCATCATGAAAACCAAGGAACACACCAGACAGGTCAGGGATAATGTTGTGGAGAAGAGTAAAGTAGGGTTAGGCTATAAAAAATAGCCCAAGCTCTGAACAGCTCAAGGAGCAGTGCTCAATCAATAACCCAGAAATGGAATTAGAATGGCACAACTGGAAACCTACCAAGACATGGCGGTCCACCTAAACTGACATCCCAAGCAAGGAGGGCACTAATTCGAGAACCAGCCAAGAGGGCCATGGACACTCTGGAGGAGCTGAAGATCCACAGCTCAGTCGGAAGAATCTGCTCAAAGCATGACTATTAGTGATATACTCCACAAATATGGTCTTCTTGAAGAATGGCAAGAAGAAAACAAGCCATAAGATATTCCTTTTGCAAACATCCATGTAGGGGACACAGCTAGCATGTGGAAGACGTTCCCCTGGTCAGATGAGACCAAAGTATTACTTTTTAGGCTAAATACAAAATGTTCTGTGGCAGAAAACTAACACTGCACATCATCCTGAAAACACCATCCCCACTGTCAACCATGGTGGTGATGTCATCATGCTGTGGGTATGTTTTCTTCAGCAGGGACATGGAAGCTGCTCAGAGTTGATGGGAAGTTGGATGGAGCTAAATACATGGCAATCCTGGAGGAAAACCTGTTAGAGGCTGCAAAAGACATGAGACTGGGGCGTAGGTTCACCTTCGAGTAGGACGACTCTAAACATACTGCCAGAGCTACAATGGATGGTTTAGATCAAAGCATAATCATGTGTCTGAATGGCCCAGTCACAGTCCAGACCTAAATCTCATTGAGAATCTGTGGCAAAACTTGAAAATTGCTGTTCACGGATGCCTCCATCCAATCTCACTGAGCGAGTGTGCAAAGAAGAAAGGACAAAAATTTCACCTCTAGATTTACAAAGATGGTAGAGACAGACCCCAAAAGACTTGCAGCAGTAATTGCAGCGAAAGGTGGTCCTACAAAGTATTGACTCAGAGGACTGAATTCAAATGCACATTATAATTTTCAGATTTATATTTTTTTTAAATAATTAGAAAACCATGTATCATTTCCTTTACACTTCACAAACACTTACTACTTTGCGTTGGTATATGACATAAAATCCATGTAAATTTGTGGGTGCAATGTGACAAAATGTGGGATAGTTCAATGGGTTATGAATACTTTTTCAAGGCACTCTAGTTGAAAGGACTAAGAGAGTTAGGGTTCCCTTTGGTCTACCCTCAGTGACCAATAAGTGATGGCAAATTTGAGACCTATGCTATGGCTACATTAAAATGGTAAAAACCCCATTAAACTGGTGTGACATCCATGTGAATACTGACTCATCTGAAAGGCCGCCATGCAGTACTACATATCTCCTGCAGGTAGAAATGCCTGTGTGGCTACTGTTTTACGCCGCAAAGTTGTCCCAGAGTGAGACGTGACAATTAGTTGAGATAACCCCTTTAACGGCTATTCCTGATGTATTGATGTATACGGATTCATAGTTGCACATATACTTCACACATCCAGTGTCCGCATTATAAACTATGTCATCATACAGTATATGGAGGGTTTCCAGCCATACGGTGCACATAACTAATGTTACTATACAGTACACATAAATAATGCTGCTATACTATAGAAACTAAAAAATGCCACAATAACAATACAAAAAAATAAACACCCATAGTGCTCCAATAAATAATGGCGCACAATGAAACGATTTCAGCTCATGCAGAATATGAAGCCTGGTTTTTGGCTGCAGGTTTTCTGTCGGCGCACTTTCATTTTTCTTTTAGACTAATGAATACTTTTCAGTCGGTGTTTGCATTAAGGATTGGAATGTGGCATGAAAGCATCACATTGTGTGCACAAAGCGCAGAGACACGCGTTTTGCTCCCTTTGTTTATCTGGCCCTGCCTAGCCAGCATTCGGAGCTAAGCTTACAGGGAGACATGCCCCTGCCTGTGCCAGGGTGCTAATGGAGGGTGTGCACAGTTTCCTGTTGTGCAATTTCATACTTTGAGAAGAATTCACAAGGATCGGGGGCCATGTCTCTAGTGGATGAGTCTAACGTGTAACGTGTAGTGAAGTAAACCACTCTACCTTAACTATTACACTAACAGAAATTTCCTATTTAAAGGCATTGTCCCATAAACTTCATATATCACCGATTCACTGGTAGGATCCCCGAGGTCCTGATTGGTGGAACCCACCCAAACAAACAAATCTGTATCCCATTGTAAAAATGGAGCGGTAGAGAGCATGTGCGACCACCCCTCTATTCACTTCCTACAGGGGTGATGGTCGAACATGCCCACTAGTACTACTACGCCATTTGCACAGGGGACTTTGAGCCTGTTTTGGGAATCTATAGGGGTCTCGGCAATCAAAAACCTCAGCAATTATGCATTTATCATCTACAGTGGCATGTAAAAGTTTGGACACCCCTGATCAAAATTACTGTTATTGTGAACAGTTAAGCATGTTGGAGATGAAATGATCTCTAAAAGGCCTGAAGTTAATGATTACACATTTCCTTTGTATTTTAGGCTAAAAAAAAAATTGTCATATTTTTGTTACTGATTCCTAAACACACGTCAAAATACACAATATACTACCTCAAAAGGCGCAAGCTCAAGGTTTTATAATGGCCCTCACAGTCCCATGATCGGAACATCATTGAAAATCTGTGGTTAGACCTTAAAATACCAGAGCATGCAAGACGATCCAGGAATCTCACAGAACAGGAAGAATTTTCCAAGGAAGAATGGATGAAAATCTCTCAAACAAGAATTGACCGGGGGTGCCCACATACTTTAACATGGCACTGTATATTGTGGTGGTATATTCTATTTAGGGAACAACCCATTTAAGGTTATTCTTAATAATGGGGTCAGGGGGACAAACTATAGGGTTTCACTTGAATCTTAGGGGAGATTCCTGCTGTAAATAATGTATGATAGAAGACTTTTTAGAAGCCGAACCTTGTTCCTGAGCCTTAATGCAAAATCTAAACCAGACCTCCTACCAACAACTATATACTTTTTATAATACTGCTGCCATCTTGTGTGGCAGAGTGGCCTGATGACACACTTGGAAGCTCGAGGACTTGGATGAGACTGCAATTGCTTTTCTCCCAACCCGTTGTAGATTTTACACTGGAGCCCAATAATTTTATATTACATCTCTGTCTGGGCTGCCATCAGGAATTTCAGGGCCCCATAATGACAAAATTTCTGTTCCCCCTTGAGACTCCACCCAGGCTCCACACCAGCCATGCCTCCACCACTTGAGTCTTCCACAAACCCAACGCACACTCTTGGAAAACCTCCACTTCTGCACCACGTCCTCGCTAATCACACATAACAGTTCCCATCACCAGATCACATACATAGCCAGCAGCTTTTGTATTGGCAAAAAGATTTTTTAAGTCACCACCATGACAAGGTTGACCCTTTTGGCCAGGCCCTACTCTACTGTAACTTATTAAAGATTTGTTAAAATATCCAATACTCTTTTTAGGTATATTTTTATGTATTTTTCAGTTTTTAAAATGACCAATAATGTCACATACAAGGGACAAATACCACCACACCATGACCAGACCACAGATTACCACCATGTAGTGACCCAATACAAAACTGATCATTAATAAAAAAAAAAATACTAAAATTACCATAAGTGCCTTTATACACAAGAGCTCTGTACTTAGTATACAGTGTCAGTGTGCAGGTAATACAGTGATCACCAGTGATATTAAACAGGAGCTCTGCATATAGTGTCAGTATACAGGTAATGCAGTGATTACCAGTGACATTATACACAGGAGTTCTGTATATAGTGTGAATGTACAGGTAATACGGTGATCACCGCTGATATTGTACACAGGAGCTCTGTATATAGTGTCAGTGTACAGGTAATACAGTGGTACAGGTAATACAGTGATCACCGGTGACACTATACACAGGAACTCTGTATATAGTGTCAGTGTACCGGAAATTCAGGATCATCGGTGACATTGTACACAGGAGCTCTGTATATAATGTACAGTGTAAGTGTACAGGTAATACCCTGACTTACCCGTGACGTCTATATTTGAAGTCCTTCATCTTCGCTTTTCATCCAGTACAAACTGCCATCACTTCTTCCAGACAGGACTCGTCTATGCAGGAAATAGCACAGTTATCTACAGCAGCGCTTGCAGAGCACATTACTTATTTTTTTCCAAACTTTTACCCTACACCAGATGAAGAAAAAAAACAACAGTCTCACCCTGCACACTATACCAGCATTCCCCATTGAGAACAGTATCCTCAAAAATAGAATATATCACTGCAATAATAGTATCCCTTAATTAGTCCCTACAGTAATAATATCCCCCATCCTGGCCTCCTTGTGACTCATTCCTGGCTCTAGTAATATGTTCTCCCATCCTGGCCCCATATGTTATCCCATCCTGCCCTCATGTGTCTCCATTCTGCCCCCATATGATGTCCAATCCTGCCCCACATGATCTCCCCTTCCTGTCCTATCTGTCTCCATCCTGCCCCATCTATCTTCATCCTGCCTCATGTGTCCCATGATCCTGCCCCATCTGTCCCATAATTCTGCCCCATGATCCTGCCCCATCTGTCCCATAATTCTGCCCTATGATCCTGCCTCATAATTCTGCCCTATGATCCTGCCTCATCTGTCCCATGATCCTGCCCCATCTGTCCCATTATCCTGTGTCATCTTTCCCATGATTCTGCCTCACCTGTGCCATGATCCTGCCCCATGTGTCTCCATCATATCCATCCTGCACCATGATCCTGCCCCATGTGTCTTCATCCTGACCAATGATTCTGCCCCATCTGTCTCCATCCTGCCCCATGTTCCTGCCTCATGATCTTGCACCATGTTTCTCCATCCTGCCCCATGATCCTGCACCATGTGCTTCCATCCTGATCCATGTTCCTGCCCCTCTATCCTGCACCATGTGTCTCCATCCTGCTCCATGTTCTTGCCCCATCTGTCTCAATCCTGCCCCATGGTCCTGCACCATGTATCTTCGTCCTTCCCCATGTTCCTGGCCCATCTGTCTCCATCTTGCCCCATGTTCCTGCCCCATCTATCTCCATCCTGCCCCATGTTCCTGCCCCATCTGTCTCCATCCTGCCCCATGATCCTGCACCATGTGTCTTCATCCTGCCGCCCAAATATATTGCGGCTTGCCACTTTCAATAAAAAAACACTTTCTCCTTAACTGGTGTTGGTCCAGCATCGTCATGCCCTTCATCCATTTGAAGTGTGGACTCACCGACGAATGTCAATGACGTCATACGCCGGCAACGTGAGCGCTGAGGTCAGCTGCCAGCCTGTGACTGGCTGGTGAATTTTAACTGTTGCCATGCGGGCCTGCTCAGCAATAGATGATAACTGTATGTGCGTCTCGGACGTACATTCAGTTACTGCACTGGCCGAATCCTCCGGGCCCCCTCTGCTCACCAGGTCCCATACGCCAGTAAGGGCAGTAATGCACTGATGGTGGCCCTGCATACAAAACAATGTTCAGAGGCTGCCAGGAAAACCACGAGCTTAAAGATAATCAATCAAGATCACCCCCAATGAGCATGTAGGTCAGTAAGGTACATGCATTGGTACCTTTATAGCCAATATTCATTGCCTGAAACCGAAGGAATCCATGTTTTTTGCAGTATGTAAATGAGGCATTAGGTGCTTTGTCACACCCAGAGCACTTAAGTAAAATCTGCCTCTGAAGTTATTTCCATCGTTAGCACTTCCCTCTCTGCTAGGTGATAGCTCAACATGTCTGTGATGTCAAATGGGAGTCAGGAAATCTAGCAACTGGGTAAATCGCTGTTTTCCTTGCTTTTGAGCACTAAGGTGTCCTGCTAAGGTCAGTCACTGGCTTCATTGTTTGCCCAGCTATGCTGTACACCTTTATTCATAATGTATCCTTCTGCTCATCTTCAATGTGAACTGCATGGGCAGTACAATGCAGAAGTCAGTGTCTTTTGCAGGGAACCTTAGTGCACAGAAGCAAGAAAAATGGTGACCTACTGATTCAGGCAACGGATAACAGATTTAATGGTACCAATGGTACCTCGAACATCTAGACACTCACATACGCTCTGACTCTATTCTACCACTGGCATCCATATCTCCACTCCATGACACAGACAGTGTCATTGCTTACTACAATGCCACTCTTCGGTTATTGACGCGGTCACTCGTCTCATGCATGGCAGAGTGCAATGAATCAATAGACCACCTTGGCACAATAACTTCACTAAAAAAGCATTTGGAAAACGACTTCACTACATTCAAACAAGCAACACTTGCATTCAAATCAGCCCTCACCTCTGCTAAACAGGCCTACTTCACAAACCTTGTATCTTTCTTATCCCACAACCCCAAACAGTTAGTCGACACTTTTAACTTCCTCCTCCACCCATCACTGCCCCCTCCAACTTATCTCTGCTGAGTACTTTGTCACACACTTCAAAAATAAGATCGACAAAACAAGGCAAGTTTTTATTGTTTGACCACCACAACCCCTTTGTATACCAAACCAATGCGCTTCCCCCCATAATCTCCCTCCCCAATGTCACTGAAGGAATATTTACTCATCTCCTCTCCAAATTACACCTCACCACTTGTGCACTTGACCCCTTCCCACCTCATCCCCAACCTCACCATCACACTTATACCATTCCTAACCCATCTCTTCAACATATTATTAATAGTGATGAATGAAAGTGCTTGGATAACGTGTTATCCGAGCTTGCTTGGGTATTACCTGAGTATTTTGGGCATGCTCGGATAATATGCTCGAGTTCCTGCGGCTGCATGTTTTCCAGCTGTCTAACACTCTGGGGAGTGTTGCTGATTGGGTAGCATCTTGGGGCCTGGGGGTAGTGGCCCTAGTTTGAGGTATGGCAGTCACATGCATTCGTATGGCCTTCTGGAACTCCACCGTTCGTTGGTCCTTTTCTGAGAAAAATAGAGTGATCGCCACCGCGTAGCACTCCCTAGACCTGTCTTCCTTGATGAAGGTCACATTGTCCCTCGACTGGGGGTTTTTGTTGTAACCATAAGGAATCGGTATTAACGTATAACCTATCTCCAGTTCTGGCCTCAAGGATGAAGCTTTACTCCCGACTTGAATTAAAGAACTGGATGAGGCCATGTGTCATCTGGTTGGCCATGGCTTCTCTTGGGTGCCGCAATTCTGCCCAGACTTCTCTTTCCCGCTGTTTCTTCTACACTATCCACGCTATCCAAGCCGCCTGCTCAGGGGCAGGGGCCGGAATTTCCTCCTCATACATTATGGGTAAGGGCTCAGGGGTAGGGGGTTGTGGTGGGTTCACCGGCCACGCCGCAACTCTCACTTTGAGCTGCTTTCCACTTCTGCTAGGCCTCAACCGGTGAGGCACTTCCTCCTCCATCTGGTCCTCCAGTTTCACTTTCGAAAGTTTTGGCGGGATCTTCGCCTTGAGGCCCTCTTCTGGAAATTCAATGGCCACTCAAGTTTTTGCTGCCTTCAGACCTCCTGGTTGCATTTCTACCTCTGCCTGTGTTCCATTCTGCCCCACTGCGAAGGACGAAGCCATAGAACCTGCCTTCATATTTGACTGGGAAGCCGTACTTCGGTGCACCCTTTCCATGGCTATACAGTTCAGTGCACTTGTTTTGCATCTACAGTATCTCTGCCAGAGAATGTAGGAAATAGATAGAAAACTAATCATTTAATCATTTGGACATAAGCAAAGGTCAATAAAATATGAATGACAAAGTAGATACATACCATAGGAAGTTCATTCAATGGCTGAGAGATCCATGATAAGAAGGTTGGGACATTTCTTTTTTACGTATAGGCTGTGTGAACCTTGATGTTCCTTCCCTACCCTATCGTCATCAGAAAATGGTAGAATTTTGGTCACATTTCTTTCAGTTTGTAAGTCTCACCTAGTGAGGAGAATGCACTAAGCCTCAGGTACAGGTATGCACACGGGCCCACGGCTTTGGTGTAGCTTCCTAGGGGACATGAGGACTTGAACAATCTAGAATCTCAGGAACAGTAGGACAGATGAACCTAACATTGATGAAGGCAAGTTGAAGCATAATATGCACAAATGGTGCACACTAACATAGGACTCAATCCTAAGACACAGGTGGGTGTCTTACTAAGCCTTAAATAGGCCTAGGGAGATAAGGTAATTGAGCCACATCAGGCCACTTACAAATCACAAAGTGGAGAACAACAGAGGGACCTAGATGCAGGGGAAGGAAGTAGAGCCCGGGATACTTGGGACAGGTGTGTAACACAGTCTTTTTTTTTCCAGAAGGGGATTGAAAAGTTATTTGAAAGTCCGAGATCGTGCTTTCCACCCGAGTGTGCGAAAAAAGTGACTAATGGCGCCACTAAAAAGTACACTAAGATTCGGTCTCTTGTAGCCCTGTCAAGCAGGAGAAAGGCCCCCAATAACTGTTCTCTATCTCTCTGAGCCAGAAGAACACAGCGAGGGTCAAGGGCAAATAGCTTCCCCTAGCTGAAGCCAAGGTAGACCCAATTTTGCTCCTATCATCTGTCTGAGCTGCCACCCATGCAAGAACTAGGAGCCTTCGGGGGAGGAGGTCGAAGGAGGGTCGGATAGAACCTAATGGCCACACACTTCCCCAATAGAACAATCAGGAGGGAACCAGTAAGGGAACTGCACCCTGAAAAGGTCTAGTGACTGACACACCAAAGTGACAGGGTGACACACAAGTGATAACAATCAAAATAAATAGTGAAGGAACCGGTTTAATACCGGCAGGACCTTCAACCGGAATTTGAATGTTCCCCATCCTAGCTAAACAGGCATGTGCCTAAATAAGTATGAAAATGTAAAGTGCTAGTGCAAAAAAGTGCCAAAATTTATATGGGATTGAAAAGTGATGGAAGAGGTAAAGAAACATTAGTGTCTTCTCTATCAGCATGGAGAGGATGATGGCAGGAAACACCAGGATCAGGAAGGCTATTTTGACTGTAGACACCTATCCTCTATGTATGGCTAGGTTTGTTTTTTATTTTATTTAAAAAAAAAAAATCCAACTTTTTTGTTTTATTTTCCACACCATTTGTACATTTTATAAAAGAAAGGAAAAAAATAATTTTAAAAGAACTGAGCAAAATTAGACAGAGACATCGTCTCACGTTTCACAGAAAGATTTTAGGTGACAAAATCATATGATATACCTTAAGAGTATGATCATTTTATTACAGCAGAAGACAAAGACCTGGATGTAAAGGGGCCAATCCAATATTAACATGGGCACCACCATCATAGTTGTAAGCCCCACTCATTGTCACTGTAATACATCTCCGCTCATATTTCACAATGTTCCTGTGCTCTGTTCTAGAAATGAAAGGAGCCCTTTGTTAGGACCGACATGACCGCCGAACTGGTTGACTTTTTGACCTTTCGTTAGGAGGTCACACACTCAAGTGGCTTCCTGGGCAATTAGAGGCAGGTAATTAGCTATAGAGGTTAAACTGGAGGAAGGAGAACATCCTCCTAGCACCCGACAGACAAAAATATAACTTTTTTTTTACAGATGTGATTGAGGAATGAATTGTGCATTGTTTCATTTGTGGTTACTCACCATGATTGGTATTGGGAGGGGGCAGAGAGATGTGGTTTCCAGTCGGTATTAGACTATGGCTGCCGATGTGGCCTCAATAGAACAATGGAGTATTATGGTATATTGTTAGAGCCCGTATAGTTTTGTATTTTTACAGACGGTAAAAATGCAATCAGCAGTATTGTTGGATGGGTTTTCGGTCCCCATTGGCACAAGGATCTGGGCACGAGTGTTACCAGTACACATATTTGCCCTATACTTACAGCTGAAGAAGTAATAAACCCAATTTGTAACTCCTTGATAATTCAGGCTCCTCTATTTATTCCATAAATCACAATAAGACACAGTTAGTATTTCTGAGATATTTCCTTTAAAAGGAGGTTTCTGCTTTGGACATGTTAGAAGGATTTCTTGTCTGGCAATAAATTGATCACAAACTGTTATATTGCTGGGACCCTCCAGCGGTGAGCTGTGATTGGTAAGGAATCCAGAGAATACATGTTCAAATTCCTTGCAGCGCCTCGACAGGGCAAATAAAGCATTGCAGGAGCGACCATTCAAGCCAATGGGTTGTCTGTGTAATGTAAGAGAGGTCAGGTCCTCCAGAACAAGAGCTAAGTCTGACCAAGAGAGGGAGATCTAGAACAGAGGATTATTAATTCTGAATGAGTTTATAGGGTATATAAAAAAGTCAGGACAACTACTTTAAAGGAATTTAGTCCTCACAAAAAAAATCAAATTTTATGTTAAATGCATTTGAAAAAAATGGCAAATTTCTTTCACATAACGATCTGTATTAAAATAAAAGTTTTAGAAGTCTTTCGATTTTCACACTTCCACTGGCGCTATCCTAGACTTCCTATTCTTTTAGCAAATCCATATGTACTCGAGCATCCATAGACTGACTCTGACCCTATATTTTGTATTAAAGGGAGCATGGGCAAAGCTCACTGCGAAGGAAGGTGGAGGAGGGGAGCTGTGACATCACCTATTGTGATTGGTGGATCAGCTGAATAATGAGGTTTTAGCTGTCATTGTAATTCAGCTTCTGATGATAGTGAGGTTTCTGAAAAGTCTTCTGTAAATATCAAGAAATATGCGATTAAATTAACCCCAGTGATTAGTGTAAAAATTGCAAGATTACAACTTTTAAATACAGATTGTGCTATAAATTAAAAAAAAAAAACCATCTAATACAAAAACTTAATGTAAGCAATAAGTCTTTTTCTGATGACACATTCCCTTTAAATATATAATCCACCTAATCTGCAGTTTGTCACTCACATTGCACCTATTTCCCATGTCATTTGCACTGATTGTTAATACTTGAAAGGGGTCGTAACATTATTTTAGGGAATTAAAGGGTTTGTACTAAGATGGGGGGGCTATTGCTGGAACCACCAGAGTGAATAGAGTAGATCCCGAGCACGTGCATCTCCTCTGCATTCATTCCTAATGCCAGTCAAATTGAGATTAGATGCCTCTGCTCCATGGGGTTTTGAAAGCCCTCTTCTCAGGATCTGTGAGGGTCCTAGTGGTTGGACGTCTAATAATCGGTCCATACCCTTTAATATTTAAGCATTTTCCATAAATATTCAAGAGCATTAAACATTCAATACATTATCCTGAATTTCTAGCAAAGCCCTTTAGAGACTGCAATTCACTTAAAACCAACTGGGTGGCCACACGTAGATATATATAATATAAGCATCACCCAACAGAGTATCATCAAAAATTAAAGTTGGTCATCATATGCTACTCATCTCGGGATATGTCAAGCCAAGAATAAAGGCAAGGACACATTTGAGTATGTAAGAACACTATAGAAAAGTGAAGGTGCAACAAGTGGTGGTATTACATGTTCTTGAAAAGCAATTATGGTAAGCTGAATTTAGAAACCAAGGGTGGATAGACCATTCTGAAAATTCTGCCTAGAGTACTAGGAGAGCTTGTCCCACGTCTGGTTGTCATTACAAGTTTGTGCTGGCCTGTGCCTAAATATAGACGACACTTTGATTGCAAGACAGCAGATATGTTGCAACTGAAATTCTTGGTACCCAATAAGTTAAGGTAATATCTTTGCTTTCCTTAGGTGCAATCACACCAACTGAGTTTTTGTGGGACCATGGATGAGAGATGGCTGCAGGATGACATGGGCAGATTACAGCCCATTGTTCATCGCATGGGATCAAGACGAGGTATGGATTCAGTTGAGATATTATACCAAAGTGCAAATAATTTTTAAAGACGTAAAAGAAAGCCTTGCCATTTCCATCATAGGTACATTCTAAAAGATCATCGCAATGTCTTTGATGAGAACTCCAGAGACCTCAAACTAAATACTAAATGTGTGAAATAATAATTAATTCTTAACGTAGATTTTAACCTTAAGTGTCTTGTAGCCCATGACCACCAAGAATGTTCTGCTGGGCCAGTCTAACTTTGTTCCAAGTAATTATTTTGCTCTTGGTGATTGCTGGAACTAAAAGCATTTGGCACAAATGTAACACCATCAGACTGTGAAGATCTGGAGTTGGCTTCATTGACTTTTAAAGATCTGTTGGAATCACCATAACAGTGTGAGACTCTGGTGAAGTATCTACAAGAGTGTAAAAATCTAGAGGTGTTTCCACAACAGTGTAAATATAGGTTATTGTCTCCAAGAATACGAAAAACTTGTTGCTCCATGAGAATGTAAAGATCTGATGGTAACTTCACAAGGCCATGAAGATCTGGTGAGGCCTCAATAAGAGTGTCAAGATTTGAAGGTGTCTATAACAGATTGTGAAAATTTGGTTGAGTTTCTATAGGAGCATGATATAGTGGTGTTTTCCTATGATTGGGAGATCGGGTAGTGATTCAGTAAGAGGGTGAAGATCTGGTGGTTTCCTAACAAAAGGGTAAAGATCTGATGGCATCTCCACAAGACTGTGAATATCTGGTGCTGTTTGCACATGAATGTAAAGATCTCATGATGTCTCCACAAGGATATGAATATCTGGTGATGCCTCAATAAGAGAGTTGAGATCAGAAGATGTCTTCACATGAGTGTGTAGACCTGATGTGGTTTGTATAGGATTGTCAAGATCTGGTATGGGTTTCCATAAAAGTGTACTCTGGTGGTGTCACCATAAGAATGAGAACATCTTGTGGTGCCTCCAAGAGAGTGTAAAGATCTGTTAGTATCTCCAAAAGAGTATGATGATCTGGTGATGCATCCACAATAGTGTAACAATCTGATATTGTTATCCTAAAAGTGTAAATATAGGTTTTTGTTTCCAAGAATGGGAAAATCTGGTGGTGCCTCCATGAAGGTGTGAAGATCTGGTGATGTCTGCACAAGAGGATAAAATTCTGATTGTGTCTGTTCAAGACCATAAAGATCTGGTGTTTTCTGCACGAGAGCATAAAAGACTGTTGGTGTCTGCACTAGAGTGTCAAAATCTGAAGGTGTCTTCTCTGAAGGTGTGAAGATTTTGTGAGGTTTCTAGATGAGTCTAAATATTTGGTTGGGTTTTCATAAGAGTGTTATTTGGTGGTGTCTATTCAATGATGTGAAAATCTGGTGGAGGTTCTATAAAAATGGGAAGATCTGGTGGTGTCATCATGAAAGTCTAATGATGTCCTGGTGTCTCTATGAGAATGCAAAGATCTGTTGAGGTCTTTAAGGCCTGCTCCAGACAGCTTTAATGTGTCTTGAAGCCACTGAAATGTACATAATTTGCTTTATTTCCCGAGAAGAACAATTCTTTTGGAATTGTTCTATTGCGTGGGTGGACTGCCAATACAGGATGCTTCATACTTCCCTATCTAATGAGCTCTGATAAATCTGAAATGGTTGTAGTGTGTTTGACTTTGCTGGAGGGTGTGAGCTAAGTCTGAGGTTTCTATTCGCAAACTGTAGCTAGGCATAGCCTCTGGGCTTCCCTCCGGTGCTTCCTTTCACATCAATCACGGCTAATATAAACTGAGGCAATGCCAACTTCCCATACTTATTGTAACTAGAAAAATTAAGAAGACATAAATAGAGTTTATCTATTACAATACCATCACCATTATGCTGAATTATCTATACAACAGAAGTTTTGTATTTTCAAAATATAGTAGAAAGTGTGCACTTTGCATAGTTACTGTGAATTAAAGTATCTCAGCTGCCTCTGCTTCAATCAAAACTGTGAGGAATTGTAATGTAAAATTGGAGGTGCGTGGAAGCCTGACAGCTCTAAAGGCTTCCATGATCAGCTTTGCTGAAGCGACTCGTCTTAGCAGGTCCCAGAGGAACCCTGGCCTTCCCCCTTTAACCTTTATGTTGCGATCTGGACTTATGCAGGGCCCCCTGGATTACAGCCACAGAGTGGCTGCTTGCCGGTGGAGTGAACTGGCAGAGGGTATTTGATATGCCGGGTCAGAACCAGAGAGGGCTAAGTCAGCACAGAATCTGAAGTCAGGAATATGGTCAAGAGGAAGCTGAGATCAATGCCAAGAGGACAGGGTCAGAGTCAGACTCATAAGGCAGACAGGACATCTAAGCAATCCAAAGTTAGTAACCAGAAGCAATGGTAGAATCAAACAGCAGGGATGCACTAAGTAGCAGACGATGGTCAGAATAGTCTTACAACTGGCTTCTAGTAGCATACTCCATAGGGTTTAAATAAGATGTGGATCACACTTGTGTTGAACAGTTTATCAGCAATTTAAGTGTGGCGCGTTAAGATCCCCCGCTAAAATTGGGCTGGTGAGTGCTATGCACCTGCTGTATAGGCACCTGGCCTTTAAAAGCAAAATCAGTGTGGGAGAGTAGACAGTATTTTTATCTCTCCATCTCTCTTAGCTTTTGTCTATTAGTGATACTGGGGACTCTTGGGTGCCTCTCAATGGGGTATAGTAGCAATTTACCTTTTCTTATATTCATTACCCTACCTTCTATTAATATTGTTGCAGGTGTGCACATTTAAATACATGTAATTCTACTTTTCACCTATAGTGGCCACTGTATGGTAAATTAGTCAAATTAGCTGTTTGCAGTAGTATAAGAGGGTCTTATTATTTAGGATCCCAATCTCTTAGCCACAGTGATGGATCCTTGTGATAGAGCAAGTATCACTGTGGCAGATTCAGGTGTATTGCATAGCCAAATATTTGTTTTAATAGCTAGCTTGTAATGCTTCATTTGCCCACTAGTGGCCGCTGCAGAGAAATGCTTGGAGAAACAGCCTGTCATGATCCAGTGTTGGATCTGGTGGTATTAAATGCATTAAGTGAACTTTTTTTCCTTTGGTTCCAAAGTGTGTCGTGATTGCCCCCGGTGGCCATTAGAATTATCACGTGGTGTCGTTCATTCTAAGTTGCCCGGTGGTGGGGAATGGTATCGCACCTTAGGTTTAGGTTAATGTTCACTTAATTATGGATCAGGTGTGACACCCTATAAAGGTGTGCTCAGGGTGTTCACTCACTGCCTGTGATATTGTGAGTTTGTGTTCACTTTGAGTTGGAGAGCCTGGAGGAAGGATGGAGCTGGTGAGGAGTCCTGCGCAGCTTAGCCAGGGGGGACGTGTTTCAGCTATGGTGTCTGGACGAAGGGCTGGCATGGCGTGGTGGAGTCGCAGTGATGGTGTCAGCGGGAAGTGTCTGCATGGGCTGGTGGAGTGGCGACTATGGAGAGTGGCACTCACCATGTGGGACTTGGCTGCTGAACTGGACTCAAGCATGCTCGACTTCGTGTCAGAAGCTGAACTCATCCTTGGGACTCTGGTTCTAAGCAGCTGCAACTGGTGGTGGACTCTGCTCCAAGGCTGCACTAAGGTGAAGGATCCTGTTATGGTGATGGATCCGGGTGGAGGAAAAGACGCACGCAGGTGGTGGGCTCTGTTGCTAGGAGCGTACGCAACAGAGCAAAGCTAAGTGGTGTTCCCCCTGTATTGTCTCTTTCCTCATGTGTGTTATTAGTGCAGTGGTGGGATTAGTCTCCGCACCGACCCATTCCCTAGTGAGGGTTTAGGGTCAGGGTGAGCAAGGGCGTAAAGGTACGCGTGCGGCGACAGGTGCGGAGCCTGTTTAGGGAATGTAAGGAGTGCAGGGACACTGGCTCAAGGGAGCTTAGGAGGTCTCCATGTCCCCATTCCCTATCGCAGGGCCCACCATTGTTAAAGTTTCCCAGGTTCCCCCTTTATTATTTAAATTCGCCTTACTGGAGGCGGGGTTTCCAGATTTTATGTATAACGTGTAATTCCCAAATTCGCCAGGTGGAGGCGGCGTATCCACCTGCACGTTTTATTATTTAAATGCGCCCCACTGGAGGCGGTGTATCCAGGGTCACGTGTGTCACATGGGTTCGCCATGCGGAAACATCTGCGTCCAGACACACGTGATCATGACATTATCACAGGCCTTACAGTTTCTTTTTCTGGTGCGCTTTGGCCATGTGGAGACCACTGAGTAATTGCTGCCGGGCCTCACTGATGTGAGTGGGGAGCGGCAAGGTGTGTTGGAGCCGCTGCAGCAGCAGTTATCACGGTCTGGGGCCTCTGCTCAGGTAACCATGAAATCAATATGGCGGCTTTGGCAAATTGCGGGTCTGGCAAAAGCCCCTGGAGTCGCTGCTGGGGAGCGGGACTTGCTCATGCACGTGGGCGTACCCAGGCAGGTGGGAGGAATGGTGCCCCACGGAGCTGCCTGGTATTCCCCGAGGTGAAGGGGTGCGTTCCAGTGATGAGCTGACTGGTGTAGAGTCCGCGGGGTTTACGCCAAATCTTCAAATACCACCGTAGAAGCCGCCCCTCCTGGCCGTGTGGAGGCGGCCAGTGAGTGTATATTTCCTCCATATGCGTTCCCTCTCCTCCTGGTGTGAGCAGCTGGTGTGCTGCGGGGGAGTAGGGACAAATCTCAACCCTCGCCATTAACCAACCCTGGGAGGTGCAGACCTCATGGTGAAGAGGGTTGGGGGGTGGTGACCCCTTGGTGAATTGAGGGGGTGTGAGTGTGGTGATGCAGGGGGACACCTCTGCTGTCTAGTTCAGAATGAGTTCACCGAGTTATGACATATGTATGTGTGCAATAAACGTTCAGGTCCGGACCTGTGTGTGAATGAGCGTGTATGGTGCCACCAAAAAACATCTTGTGGAAGTGTGTTGTGGAGCCTGATCAGCTCATAACAAACAAACATACACATACATAAACTCGTTCCCCAGGTCGGCGCTGTGGAGATGAGTGGTGCCTCCAAAAGGAACTTTATTGCCAATACCAGCGGTGCGTTTGTCATACACCTGAAGTGTCAGGTAGTGGTGGGGTGAACTCAGGATCTGTGCGTCCCCGCTGTAGGTGTTTCCCTAATGAGGGGTGGTCTTGAGGGTCCAGAGGCCCCTCATTGAGGGGGTACTGTCATGATCCAGTGTTGGATCTGGCGGTATTAAATGCATTAAGTGAACTTTTTTTCCTTTGGTTCCAAAGTGTGTCGTGATTGCCCCCGGTGGCCATTAGAATTATCACGTGGTGTAGTTCATTCTAAGTTGCCCGGTGGTGGGGAATGGTATCGCACCTTAGGTTTAGGTTAATGTTCACTTAATTATGGATCAGGTTTGACACCCTATAAAGGTGTGCTCAGGGTGTTCACTCACTGCCTGTGATATTGTGAGTTTGTGTTCACTTTGAGTTGGAGAGCCTGGAGGAAGGATGGAGCTGGTGAGGAGTCCTGCGCAGCTTAGCCAGGGGGGACGTGTTTCAGCTATGGTGTCTGGATGAAGGGCTGGCATGGCGTGGTGGAGTCGCAGTGATGGTGTCAGCGGGAAGTGTCTGCATGGTCTGGTGGAGTGGCTACTATGGAGAGTGGCACTCACCATGTGGGACTTGGCTGCTGAACTGGACTCAAGCATGCTCGACTTCGTGTCAGAAGCTGAACTCATCCTTGGGACTCTGGTTCTAAGCAGCTGCAACTGGTGGTGGACTCTGCTCCAAGGCTGCACTAAGGTGAAGGATCCTGTTATGGTGATGGATCCGGGTGGAGGAGAAGACGCACGCAGGTGGTGGGCTCTGTTGCTAGGAGCGTACGCAACAGAGCAAAGCTAAGTGGTGTTCCCCCTGTATTGTCTCTTTCCTCATGTGTGTTATTAGTGCAGTGGTGGGATTAGTCTCCGCACCGACCCATTCCCTAGTGAGGGTTTAGGGTCAGGGTGAGCAAGGGCGTAAAGGTACGCGTGCGGCGACAGGTGCGGAGCCTGTTTAGGGAATGTAAGGAGTGCAGGGACACTGGCTCAGGGGAGCTTAGGAGGTCTCCATGTTCCCATTCCCTATCGCAGGGCCCACCATTGTTAAAGTTCCCAGGTTCCCCCCTTATTATTTCAATTCGCCTTACTTGATGCGGGGTTTCCAGATTTTATGTATAACGTGTAATTCCCAAATTCGCCAGGTGGAGGCGGCGTATCCACCTGCACGTTTTATTATTTAAATGCGCCCCACTGGAGGCGGTGTATCCAGGGTCACGTGTGTCACATGGGTTCGCCATGCGGAAACATCTGCGTCCAGACACACGTGATCATGACACAGCCCTTATCTGCTCATTTTATTCTGCAGTGGCCACTACAGGTGAAATGTAGAATTACATGTACTTGTTTATAAAAATGAACTGACTTGATATGCCAAAGAAGAACTAGAAGGGTAGACCGCACATGGAGTACTGTGTACAGTTTTGGGCATCGATGCTCAGGAAGGATATAATGGAACTAGAGCGAGTACAAAGGAGGACAACAAAATTAATAAAGGGGATGGGTGACCTACAATACCCAGAGAGATTAGTAAAATTAGGATTATTTAGTCTAGAAAAAAGACTACTGAGGGGCGATCTAATAACCATGTATAAGTATATAAGGGGACAATACAAATATCTCTCCAAGGATCTGTTTATACCAAGGAAGGTGACGGTCACAAGGGGGCATTCTCTGCGTCTGGAGGAGAAAAGGCTTTTCCCCCAACATAGAAGAGGATTCTTTACTGTTAGTGTAAACTACCAGCCAGGTGGTAGTCATGTCAGCACAATCCATACTCACTGTGCTGTCAGCTGTTTCTTTCCTGCTGTGTCCCCCCGTTCTTCCATCCAGTGACAAGACAGGTGGCAGAGTCCAAAGCAACTTTAAACATAACAAATTTATTCTCTTTAGGACACAGCACATCCATAACACTTCCAGCACACTTGTCACAGTACCAACAATGCATTATTCTTCATCTTTGTAACTTCTTCTACTTCACTGGAATAGGTCACAAAGGTATATCGGGACGAGGAGCCCGGTGAAAATGCCACTTCAATATATCTCCCTGGAACCGACTTCTGACCAGACTCGGAAATGTAATCTACTGAGTTGTCCACCGATTTTTGGTTATCCTGCCCACGCACTCGCTGGTGGCCCATTCTACTACTTCTGTTCCCAGACTTCTCCTGTAACCTCTTCACTACATTGCTACGGATACCGTACACTTCACTCTTCTCTTCCTTTCTTAATACTTCCTCTCCTTACTAAGGATGGCTGGGCTTCTACTTGAAAACGTTGTGTGATAGCTGAGCAGCCCAGGCCCCAAGGCTACCTGAGCAGCACCAGGGGTCTGCCCCCGACTATGTCCAATAAACCTGTCTACCTTATTCCCCATCTACCATTCCTACAATTAACCTCTAAGTGTCCTACAACTAAACCTTCCTATGCAGTGTACTCAGTGCCCCCATCTAGTGGCCTTTTCCCTATCTGCACTGTCCGTAGCTTACATATAGTACAAAGATATGCAAAGGCGGCATAATGAAATATATAGCAAGTATATACACGACTCATACAAATAGGGCAATTATGTACATGTAAACAGTAGCATCAACAATTAAAGGGGCTAAGCCCTGACCCCCTTACATTAGGGCAGTGAGAATCTGGAATTCCTTGCCTGAGGAGGTGGTGATGGCAAACTCAGTCGAGGGGTTCAACAGAGGCCTGGATGTCTTCCTGGAGCGTAACAATATTGTATCTTACAGTTATTAGGTTCTTTAGACGGACGTAGATCTGGGGATTTATTCTGACGGAATATAGGTTAAACTGGATGGACAAATGTCTTTTTTCAGCCTTGCTAACTATGTTACTATGTAGAACAAAGGATCCTCAATTTATGGCATCCATCTGTCTATATCTTAGAGGCATAAGTTGGTTGTCTCCAAATCTTCTTTTTTTTTTTTTTTCTTTACCACCACCATCTATTGTGCCCCAATTGAAATACCCAGTATTTGAAACATCTGGCATAAGTATTAGGCAACATCCACCTCCAATCATCCATGATATGTGGGCAGAAGTTAGGTACACACAACTGTTCAAACAGGAATTCTCAGCCACACGAGGATGAGTTCACACCCTGATGCCTGAGGCAAAGGAAAAACAAAATTATCTTTTCACACTTGTAGAAAGTTTATAGTAGAAAATAGTGGCTGTGAATACAAAATCCCAGATGGCTCTGTGCAATGTCTTGTATGATTCACAGAGCTATTTCGAAAGACCAAAGAAATCTAAACCACCGTACACCGTATTCATACACATAAAGGGGTCTTCTCAAATTCAAGCCTTCCACACTATGGTGATTGGTTACCCTTAACGATACCAGGTGATCACTGGGGATCACTGATCATCTGTGTGACAAGTCATGCATTTTCTCTGCAGTAGCTACTAGATGAGAAATGAAGTATTACAAGCCAGCTATTAATATAAAAACATGGCCATACAGTACATGGACATCCCTGATCTTCCTGTGATTCATGCCCCTTTCATACTTATTCTCCATTTTGGCTGATAGATGGGGTCCTGAGCAAGTGACCCTTCCTTTTTTTGACATTGAGATGCCCTATAGTAAAGGATAATGAGTTGGTTTCATGACATAGCCCCCTCTATGAAATAAGAAATTGGAGATTTCCTTTAAAAAGTTATTCCATCTCTGCAGACACTGCTGGTGTAAAAGTGGTTGGAGTTAAAGGGTTACTCCCTGACACCTAAGGGTTAAGATGTATTTTGATGCATTTGTGTGGGAAAGGTATAATATCCCCTTGGGCTGCAGTTAACTAGGACAGGGTTAACTGAAGCGGCCAGCCCAGTTGGGAGAGGGAACGGAGTGCTAGTCACAGAGGCAGGAAGTCACAGGCAGTGGATGCGAGGGCAGGAGTGCACATGCAGCAGGAATAGTGGGCTGCTAGGGACAACGTAAGCTTAATATTTGGGCCAGCAAACTGTTGTAAACACCCTTCGTGTGATTCCGTCTAATGGCCAAGGGCAACCTCGAGATGGACGTGGGGAGCCAGGCGCACACTCATCTTGCAAAGCTAGATGAAAAGATGGACTCAGACCACAATGGGCGGAAGGTATTGCAGTCCAGAAATGCTGCTAGAAGTAAGGAAAATCCCCAAGGGCTAGGAAAGCCAGAGAGTGGAATATGCCACATATCCCGAGAACCAGGGCTAAAGTTGTATCCGGTACCTATGGGAAAGATGACAACCCATTGGGCCTTATCCTTTAAGCCTGCTTGTAAATATTGTACAGACTGCTATTCTGTAAGTAAAAGTTTGGTTTTATTAACCACGTGTCTCCTGGATTGTTTGCTGTCCTGGTTCCAGAAGAAGGATTCCGGGAGTCAGAAGAGGCCTACTGGCCAGAAGTAAGTAGGAAGCACCCCATACACAGCAGCACACCAGGACTGAAACACACATTGTCTGTAGGATGCCAGAGCGAGTGGGGACCAGAGCTTGCCCACGACTTCCTCGCTTGGGCATCTAACATTTGGCGTAGTCGGCAGGATGCGACTACCTAACACAAAAAAAGTGGGGAAAGTGTGGCTTATGGCACAGATGACAGAGCGCCGGAATACATGTGACCTAAGATGGCGATCCGAAGGATGGATTCCAAGATGGTGACTACGGTAGTAAAGAGGAAGAATCACTGCCTATCGTGGGTGTGGATGGCGCCTGAGAGCACGAAAAGATGTTCAGCCCCCACGAGCTACTGCCCAAAGAAGGATGGGCCCAGTGAAGAAAGGCCTGCCCGGAATTGGAGGTACGTTCCAGAGGGAGGTGTGGTGCAGCATAAGGCATGGCCAGCTGTGTGTTTAAGTGCACTGGAAGTGGGCATGGCTGAAGGCGGAGCCGCCAAGAGTGAAGCCTGACGCGGAGGTCACGTCACAAGTGCGCCATCGGAAGGCGTCCGGCGCCATTTTCTCTGCAGCACATTGGAGGTGAGATGTTCCATAGAGAGCTCCTGGTGAAGATGGCTTACTACATACCGAGCCCCAGTCAGAGGTATCGTAGTTTGGGAAAAGGCAGCAATCACGATATGAAGGAGATTGTCACCCCCGGGGTCGCCTCAAGCAGTCAGCCGACAAGAGAGTCTGTTCCAGGGCCGATGCTGCCGCCGCAGGTGTTGCTTCAGTGGTTGGCGATGCTGCAGCCAGATGTGGGGCTACTAGCACATGAGCTATGCATAATGTGTTGGAGTCGGATACTGGCAGAAGTCTCTTCGGCCAGAGCAAAAGAATCCACAGGGGGTGTGCTGGCGTTTTTCGTTGAAGAGAGGAGCGAGTCCGTTCCAGCACAGGCCGTTGCCAGTACTGATGGAGGAGTCAGGAAGTCCCAAGATCGACAGTGCATCAGCACCCAGGATGGGTACAGTAGAGGAAGCCATGCAGATCGACTAGAAATGGGTCGAGCACTGCATAATGAATGACTCGCCGGTCTCTGCCCCCCCCGATTATAAACCATGATGATAATCAGTGCAGAACTCACCCAGAAGCCCGAAGGAAGAAAGGAAGTGGACTGACAACTTACTGAGAAGGTGGTTGGAGGGATCCCTCACGGGCAGACCGGAGGTGGTGCAAGATTCCTAGACCAGGGGCCAGGTTCTGGAATTCCACATCCAGGAAGGTTATGAGTTCCTGGAGGAAGAATTCACTGCTGACCGGGTCTATATCAGCCGCGATGCGGTAAAGCGCACCTACTTACCATTTGGCTTGCAAAGCCTGTATCCGGGAGAAATTGTGTAGTTTGTGAAGTGCGAGTGCCAGAGGGGGTGGTACACTGCAGAGGTGGAACGGCCCTATACGTGGGAGGACACGTTGGAACGAGATCGGGAGGTTTTTATTTGAAGGGCCCAGCAGAAGAAGGCCAAGGAGGCCAAAGCGGCTCAACTGAGATGGACCAGGGAGGTTCCAATGGGGTTGGGCCAACTGCAGGAGGGAGCGAATTCGACACTAAGAAGGTAGAGCCAGATCAGTCGAATGAGAAGCCGGTAACCGGAGATCGGCTGGACAGTGGACAGGGACCCGTCTTGGCTGCTAAGGAGACGAAGCTGCCGGTTTGCCCAAGAGAGAGTCTGCTTTGCTGGGTCCGAGGTGGGGACTGGATCCGCCACCGTACAGCTCATCCAGGAGTTCAATGTGGTGAGCTACGGGCCCACCCAAGTGGGCTGAGGGAATGCGGCAGAAGCCGACCCTGGGCCCGAAACATTCCCGGACCAGCCATGGAAGTGGAAGCGGCCATCATCTCCCACCTCTTGGGCCGCTTTTATGGAGGAGAGGAGGAAGGCTCGAGCCAAGCCCTGATCAGATGACAGGGCAGGTGGTCTCCAATAGTCAGAGTTGGAGGAAGCAGCTGAAAATTGCTAAATTGTGGCTTATCTCTGTAGGGGCAGTACCCTACCCTGCATAAGGAACTGATCAGGACTGTTTTGAGAGTTTTTCATACCAAGGATTGTTCCTTTCCTTTACAATCTTTTCCAACCAGGATTGTACCGCTCTGGACTGTGTCGCAACTGGAGGCTATTGTTTTGTGTTGGCCTAGGGGCCTTATTAATGGACATGGACACTTTGTTTTGGGGTCCTTGCCAAGAAGGATCAATATTACTAAAGAGGTAAAGAACTGTCATACCTGCTGTTCCAGGGCCCTTAACCGAGAAGGGCCAGTTCTAAGAAGGAGACCAACTCGTCTGTGATTTATAAAGTTAATGATGTTTAAACTGCCTTGTCTCTGTACTATCTTTTCTTTTTGAGGTCTGGCATGGTCAGGGACGACCATGATTAAAAAGTGGTGGAGGAATGTAACAGTGGTGGGAGTTAACGGATTACTCCCTGACACCTAAGGGTTAAGATGTATTTTGATGCATTTGTGTGGCAAAGGTATAATATCCCTTGGGGCTGCAGTTAGCTATGACAGGGTTAACTGAAGAGGCCAGCCCAGTTGGGAGGGGGAACTGAGTGCTAGTCACAGAGGCAGGAAGTAACAGGCAGTGGATGCGAGGGAAGGAGTGCACACGCAACAGGAATAGTGGGTTGCTAGGGATAACGTGAGCTCAATTTTAGGGAAAGCAGATGTGATTCCGTCTAATGGGCAAGGGCAACCTTGAGATGGACGTGGGGGGCCAGGTGCACACTCAGCTTGCAAAGGATGGACTCAGACCACAAGGGGTGGAAGGTATTACAGTCCAAAAATGCTGCTAGAAGTGAGGAAGATCCCCAAGGGCTAGGAAAGCCAGAGAGGGGAATATGGTACATGTCCCGAGAACCAGGGCTAAAGTTGTATCCGGTACCTATGGGAAAGATGACAACCCATTGGGCCATATCTTTTAAACCTGGTTGTAAATACTGTACAGACTGCCATTTTCCTAAATTGTTTGCTGTCCTGGTTCCAGAAGATTGATTTCTGGACTCAGAGCAGGCCTGCTGGCCACATGTGGGAAGCACCCTATACACAGCACAGCAACACACCAAGACTGAGACGCCCCTTGTCTGTAGGATGCCAGAGCGAGTGGGTACTACCTCGCTTGGGCATCTTAGGCTAGTTTCAGACTAGCGTTTCCGGGCGCAGGGCCGCCGATAAGCTCTGCCCCTGGCCGCGACCTCTCCGGTCAGTTCCTCCTCTGATCGCATGACGCTGCATG
This sequence comes from Dendrobates tinctorius, assembly GCF_039654945.1. Taxonomy (NCBI): domain Eukaryota; kingdom Metazoa; phylum Chordata; class Amphibia; order Anura; family Dendrobatidae; genus Dendrobates; species Dendrobates tinctorius. Next base: position 8,188,854 of record NW_027361743.1, on the reverse strand, counting down.
CGATCAGCATACCCTATATTTAGCGTTGGGTACGCTGGTCGTGCGCTGGCACACTTAGTAACATAGTAACATAGTTATTAAGGTTGAAGGAAGACTTTAAGTCGATCTAGTTCAACCCATATCCTATCCTAACCTGCCCTAACATGTTGATCCAGAGGAAGGCAAAAAAAACCCATGTGGCAATCAGTAAGCTTCACATTGGGGAAAAAAATTCCTTCCCGACTCCACATACGGCAATCAGACTAGCTCCCTGGATCATGCTTAAACTTTCTTTCCTCCAGACGTAGAGGATGCCCCCTTGTCCCTGTCACAGGTCTAAGAGTAAAAAGATCATTAGAAAGGTCTTGGTATTGTCCCCTCATATATTTATACATTGTAATAAGATCACCCCTAAGCCTTCGATTCTCCAAGCTAAATAACCCCAAGTGTAATAACCTGTCTTGGTATTGCAGACCCCCAGTTCCCTAATAACCTTGGTCGCTCTTCTCTGCACCCGCTCCAGTTCAGCTGTGTCTTTCTTATACACCGGAGACCAGAACTGTACACAGTATTCTAAGTGTGGTCGCACTAGTGACTTATATAGAGGTAAAATTATGTTCTCCTCATGAGCATCTATGCCTCTTTTAATGCATCCTTTTATTTTATTTGCCTTTGCAGCAGCTGCCTGACACTGGCCACTAAATGTGAGTTTGTCGTCCACCCATACACCCAGGTCTTTTTCAGTGACAGTTTCGCCCAGTGTTTTACAATTAAGCACATAATTATACATCTTGTTCGTTCTACCCAAGTGCATGACCTTACATTTATCCCCATTAAAGCTAATTTGCCATTTATCAGCCCAAGCTTCTAGTTTACATAAATACTCCTGTAATATAAAATTGTACTCCTCAGTACTGATTACCCTGCAGAGTTTAGTGTCATCTGCAAACATTGAAATTCTACTCTCTATGCCCCCTACAAGGACATTAATAAATATGTTAAAAAGAAGCGGGCCCAATACTGACCCCTGTGGTACCCCACTGCTAACCATGACCCAGTCCGAGTGTGCTCCATTAATAACCACCCTTTGTTTCCTATCCCTGAGCCAGCCCTTAACCCACTTACACATATTTTCCCCTATCCCCATTGTTCTCATTTTATATATCAACCTTTTATGTGGCACCCTATCAAAAGCTTTTGAAAAGCCATGTACACCACGTCCACTGCATTCCATTGGTCCAGTCCGGAACTTACCTCTTCATAAAAGCTTATCAGATTAGTCTGACAGGAACGGTCCCTCGTAAACCCATGTTGATATTGGGTCATGAGGTTATTCTTCAGATACTCCAGTATAGTATCTCTTAGAAAACCCTCCAGGATTTTACCCACAGTTGAGGTTAAACTTACTGGCCTATTATTTCCAAGTTCAGTTTTTGTTCCCTTTTTGAATATTGGCACCACATTTGCCATACGCCAGTCCTGTGGTACAGACCCTGTTATTACGGAATCTTTAAAGATTAAAAATAATGGTCTATCTATGACTGTGCTTAATTCCTTCAGTACTCGGGGGGTGTATCCCATTCGGGCCCGGGGATTTGTCAATTTTAGTGATTTGTAGACGCCGCCGTACTTCCTGCTGGGTTAAGCAGGTGACATTTAATGGAGAATTTTTATCCCTGATCATGTTATCTGTCATGGGATTTTCTTGTGTAAATACTGTTGAAAAAAAGTCATTTAGCATATTGTCTTTTTCCTCATCCTCATCCACCATTTCACCCAGACTATTTTTAAGGGGGCCAACACTATCATTTTTTAGCTTCTTACTATTTATGTAGTTAAAGAATATTTTGGGATTATTTTTACTTTCTCTGGCAATGAGTCTCTCTGTCTCAATCTTTGCTGTCTTGATTTGCTTTTTACAGAATTTATTTAATCTTCTGTATTTATTTAATGCCTCATCACTACCTACTTGCTTTAATTCTTTAAATGCTTTATTTTTATCTCTTATTGCCCCCCTTACAGCTCTATTTAGCCATAGTGGTTTCCTCCTATTTCTCGCATGTTTATTCCCATACGGTATATATTGTGCACAGGTCCTATTCAGGATGCTAATAAACGTCTCCCATTTTCTTTGTGTATTTTTATGTCTCAGGATATCGTCCCAGTTAATTGCACCAAGATCATCTCTCATCCGTTGGAAATTTGCTTTCCTGAAGTTTAGTGTCCTTGTAATCCTTCTACTACACATCTTATTAAAGGATACATGAAAACTTATTAATTTGTGGTCACTATTACCCAAGTCACCCCCAACCCTTACATTTGATATGCGGTCTGGCCTGTTGGTTAATATTAGGTCTAGCAGTGCCCCCCCCTCTTGTTGGGTCCTGAACTAGTTGTGAAAGGTAATTGTCTCTCATAGTTGTCAAAAACCTATTGCCTTTGCTGGAACTGCAGGTTTCTGTTCCCCAATGTATTTCAGGGTAGTTGAAGTCCCCCATAATAATGACTTCTCCTTGAGTCGCAGCTTCATCTATTTGCTTGATGAGGATATTCTCTGTTGCTTCCATTATTTTTGGAGGCTTATAACAAACCCCTATCAGTAATTTATTATTTTTCCCCCCTCCCCTTATCTCCACCCACAGGGACTCTACATTCTCATTAGATTCATATATATTATCACGAAGGATGGGTTTTGCCGGCGCATCCGCCCTTTTGGCGCTGGAGCTGCAAAAGTGTGCCAGCGCACGAATAGCGTACCCAACGTCATGCGATCAGAGGAGGAACTGAGCAGAGGGGGCGCGGCCAGGGGCGGAGCTTAGCGACGGCTCTGCACTGCGCCCGGAAACGCTAGTCTGAAACTAGCCTTACACAGGGAAAACCTGTGAATGGACCACAGATTCCTGGCAGTCAGATGCAAAAAATACAAACATCATTTTCTGAAAATGTACAAAGCAAAAAAATAATAAATTTGTGACTATATTAACTTTTGCATGTTTTCCCTTGACATGATACAGCATTATTTTCTACTACTACTATATTTTTCTACATACTACTTGGTGGGGGGATTACCACTGGGACCCCACCAATTCTTCAGTGCCATAGGCTTTGATTGAATGGAAGGTCATATTAGTGACCTCTGCTTCTTTCAAACTCCTCCCAACTTTGATTGTGAGATTGGTGGTGGTCCCATACAGACTAATACTGACCTTGAATGTATTGTACCATCATGGGTTAAATGATACATTTTTATTTTTTCGGAATACCCCTATAATCCTTCCCAATTTTCATTTTTTTTGCATCCAAAATCTCCTTCACTTTCTTCTAAGAATCAGAACTTTTTTATTTTTCAATCAGCATAGCCAAATGGGAGGTTACTTTTTTTTATCTGGAAAACAAGAATAATAATCTATGTACTGTAAAATGTTTTGTTTTTGTTTTGTTTTTTAAAAACTCAATTCCACCGTTGTTTTCTGGGTTTTGTTTTAATGGTGATCATTGTGCAGTAAAAATGGCCTAACCACATGATTCTCCAGGTGAGTACAATTATTACAGTTATAGCAATACCAAACCTACGGAATATAGTTTTGTGTTTTTTTAAGTGATTAAAAAAAAAATCTGAAATTTGTAAAAAGAAAAATTGACTTGTGTCACCATTTTCTGAGTCCGGTAATTGTTTTTATTTTTTTTTCTGTCAATGGAGCTCTGTGAGTGCTTGTATTTTGCGTGGCAAATTGACGTTTTTATTGGTACCATTTTTGAGTACATATCGGGTTCTGATTTCTTTTTTTTTGCAGGGAGGAGCAGCGACTTTTCAATATTTTTCACTCTACTGGGTGAATAATTTTAGATATAATAGATAGGAGTTTTGTGATTTTTTTTTTTAATTCTTTATTTTTTGTAAAGGAATGAGAGGAGGGGGTTGATTTGAATTGTAATGTTTTATTATTTTTGTATGTTCTCCCCGTGTTTGCATGGGTTTCCTCCGGGTTCTCCGGTTTCCTCCCACATTCCAAAAAAAACATGCTGATAGGGAATTTAGATTGTGAGCCCCATCGGGGACAGCGATGATAATGTGTGCACACTGTAAAGCGATGCGGAATATGTTAGCGCTATATAAAAATAAAGATTAAATAAAGATTATTATTATTATTTATTTTTTATATTTTGAAAACTTTTCTTTTCAACTTTTCACTATTGTTTTTAGTCTCCGTAGGATTGTTTGAACACTTGTTCTATATACTGAAATGCCACAGTATTTTGGAAAATTACAAATTCCTAATCCTATAAAAGGAAAAATTATAGTCTCCTATGAAGTCTAGAATGTGCACCCCATGGCAGCGTTATAGAGGGGTTCGATGGGTGCTCGATAGATGTCTGTGCAGGATCCCATGCCTTTAAGGGTTTATCCAGGACTTTTTCTTTCTATGGGTCTAAAAACTTACAGGCAGGTACAGTAGTTGCTAACTACCTGCATGTTCTATCTGTGCGATCACTGACCGCTCGTGCAGGCGATTCAGCTGCTCAACGTCAACAGAGAAGCTTGTCCTCTTTTGGGCTATTCTGTCAATGGGGCGTGACTAGCAATGTCATGCTGATTGGCAGCCAGCTCCCTGCAGGTAGGTAGCAGGGAGTCCCATAGTCCAATGCCCATATACCCATCATACATATCCTCCATCCCATAGTCCAATGCCCATATACCCATCACACATATCCTCCATCCCATAGTCCCGTGCCCATATACCCATCACACATCCTCCCCCATGCTTATATAGCCATCACACATCCTCCATCCCATAGGAGTGTATGTGTATATGTGTGTATCAAGCCATGCCCACTTCACATAGCCCCACCCACTCCGCATAGCGGGGACATCATCAGTTGATTATGACATCATCAAATGATTATGATATCATTGAATAATTGGGACATCATCAGTTGATTATGACATCATTGATTGATTGTGATATCATCAAATGATTATGACATCATCAGCGGGGCTAGGTGGAGTGGGCGTGGCTTGATACACACATATCTACACACACATACACTCATTTTTATATACAGTGCCTACAAGTAGTATTCAACCCCCTGCAGATTTAGCAGGTTTACACATTCAGAATTAACTTGGCATTGTGACATTTGGACTGTAGATCAGCCTGGAAGTGTGAAATGCACTGCAGCAAAAAAGAATGTTATTTCTTTGTTTAATTTTTTTTTAAATTGTGAAACGTTTATTCAGAGGGTCATTTATTATTCAACCCCTCAAACCACCAGAATTCTGTTTGGTTCCCCTAAAGTATTAAGAAGTATTTCAGGCACAAAGAACAATGAGCTTCACATGTTTTGATTAATTATCTGTTTTTCCAGCCTTTTCTGACTATTTAAGACCCTCCCCAAACTTGTGAACAGCACTCATACATGGTCAACATGGGAAAGACAAAGGAGCATTCCAAGGCCATCAGAGACAAGGTCGTGGAGGGTCACAAGGCTGGCAAGGGGTACAAAACCCTTTCCAAGGAGTTGGGCCTACCTGTCTCCACTGTTGGGAGCATCATCCGGAAGTGGAAGGCTTATGGAACTACTGTTAGCCTTCCACGGCCTGGACAGCCTTTGAAAGTTTCCTCCCGTGCCGAGGCCAGGCTTGTCCGAAGAGTCAAGGCTAACCCAAGGACAACAAGGAAGGAGCTCCGGGAAGATCTCATGGCAGTGGGGACATTGGTTTCAGTCAATACCATAAGTAACGTACTCCACCGCAATGGTCTCCGTTCCAGACGAGCCCGTAAGGTACCTTTACTTTCAAAGCGTCATGTCAAGGCTCGTCTACAGTTTGCTCATGATCACTTGGAGGACTCTGAGACAGACTGGTTCAAGGTTCTCTGGTCTGATGAGACCAAGATCGAGATCTTTGGTGCCAACCACACACATGACGTTTGGAGACTGGATGGCACTGCATACGACCCCAAGAATACCATCCCTACAGTCAAGCATGGTGATGGCAGCATCATGCTGTGGGGCTGTTTCTCATCCAAGGGGCCTGGCCATCTAGGCCGCATCCATGGGAAGATGGATAGAACGGCCTACCTGGAGATTTTGGCCAAGAACCTCCGCTCCTCCATCAAGGATCTTAAGATGGGTCGTCATTTCATCTTTCAACAAGACAACGACCCAAAGCACACAGCCAAGAAAACCAAGGCCTGGTTCAAGAGGCAAAAAATCAAGGTGTTGGAGTGGCCTAGTCAGTCTCCTGACCTTAACCCAAATGAAAACTTGTGGAAGGAGCTCAAGAAAAAAGTCCACATGAGACACCCAAAGAACCTAGATAACTTGGAGAAGATCTGCATGGAGGAGTGGGCCAAGATAACTCCAGAGACCTGTGCCGGCCTGATCAGGTCTTATAAAAGACGATTATTAGCTGTAATTGCAAACAAGGGTTATTCCACAAAATATTAAACCTAGGGGTTGAATAATAATTGACCCACACTTGTATGTTTAAAATGTATTAAAATTTAACTGAGCAACATAACTTTTTGGTTTGTAAGATTTATGCATCTGTTAATAAATCCTGCTCTTGTGTGAAGTTTGAAGGCTCTAACTTATTTGCATCTTATCAAACCTGCTAAATCTGCAGGGGGTTGAATACTACTTGTAGGCACTGTATATACTAGCTGAAGAGCCCGGCGCTGCCCAGGCAAAGTAACTAACTGTGGTTAGTTATAACAAATTATAATTACCCTCCATCCCAAAGTCCCATGCCCATATACCCATAATACATATCCTCCATCCCATAGTCCCGTGCCCATATACCCATCATACATATCCTCCATCCCATAGTCGAGTGCCCATATACCCATCACACATCCTCCATCCCATAGTCCCATGCCCATATACCCATCATACATATCCTCCATCCCACAGTCCAGTGCCCATATACCCATCACACATTCTTCATCGCATAGTCCCATGCCCATATACCCATCATACATATGACCATCCCATAGTCCAGTGCCTATATACCCATCACACATCCTCCATCCCATAGTCCCATGCCAATATACCATCACACATCCTCCATCCCATAATCCCATGCCCATATACCATCACACATCCTCCATCCCATAGTCCCATGCCCATATACCCATCATACATTTTCACCATCCTATAGTCGAGTACCCATATACCCATCATACATATCCGCCATCCCATAGGCCCGTGGCCATATACCCATCATACATATCTGCCATCCCATAGTCCCGTGCCCATATACCCATCATACATATTCACCATCCCATAGTCGAGTGCCCATATACCCATCACACATCCTTCATCTCATAGTCCAATGCCCATATACCCATCATACATATCCGCCATCTTATAGTCCCGTGCCCATATACCCGTCATACATATCCTCCATCCCATAGTGGAGTGCCCATATACCCATCACACATCCTCCATCCCATAGTCCCGTGCCCATATACATATCCACCATCCCATAGTCCCGTGCCCATATACCCGTCATACATATCCTCATCCCATAGTCCAGTGCCCATATACCCATCACACATCCTCCATCCCATAGTCAACCATTATGACATCATAATGAGCGGTGGCGGGGCTTGCAACCTATGATGACATCAGCCTCGCCATGGCAACCATTGTGACATCATAATGAGGGGCGGGGTTTGAGGCGCACACACTTTTTCCCCAGTATGCAGATAGGGGCATTATGACATCATAGTGAGGGGCGGGGCTTGACGCGCACACACTTTTTCCCCAGTATGTAGATAGGGGCAAAATTGTTTGGTGAATTGGAACACGCGGGGTTAAAATTTCGCTTCACAACATAGCTTAGGACGCTCTCGGGGTCCAGACGTGTGACTGTGCCAAATTTTGTGGCTGTAGCTGCGACGGTGCGGATGCCTATCCCGGACATACACACATACACACACACACACACACACACATATACATACATACATACATACATACACACATACATACACACACACACACATACACACACACACATACATACACACGTTGAGCTTTATATATTAGATATATACTAGCTGAATAGTCCTGTGCCCATATACCCATAATACATATCCTCCATCCCATAGTCCTGTGCCCATATACCCATCATACATATCCTCCATCCCATAGTCCCGTGCCCATATACCCATCATACATATCCTCCATCCCATAGTCCTGTGCCCATATACCCATCACACATCCTTCATCTCATAGTCCCATGCCCATATACCCATCATACATATTCTCCATCCCATAGTCCCATGCCCATATACCCATCATACATATCCTCCATCCCATAGTCCCGTGCCCATATACCCATCATACATATCCGCCATCCCATAGTCCCATGCCCATATACCCATCATACATATCCTCCATCCCATAGTCCCGTGCCCATATACCCATCATACATATCCGCCATCCCATAGTCCCGTGCCCATATACCCATCATACATATCCGCCATCCCATAGTCCCGTGCCCATATACCCATCATACATATCCTCCATCCCATAGTCCTGTGCCCATATACCCATCACACATCCTTCATCTCATAGTCCCATGCCCATATACCCATCATACATATTCTCCATCCCATAGTCCCAAGCCCATATACCCATCATACATATCCTCCATCCCATAGTCCCGTGCCCATATACCCATCATACATATTCTCCATCCCATAGTCCCATGCCCATATACCCATCATACATATCCTCTATCCCATAGTCCCGTGCCCATATACCCATCATACATATCCTCCATCTCAAAGTCCCGTGCCCATATACCCATCATACATATCCTCCATCCTATAGTCCAGTGCCCATATACCCATCACACATCCTCCATCCCATAGTCCCGTGCCCATATACCCATCATACATATCCTCCATCTCAAAGTCCCGTGCCCATATACCCATCATACATATCCTCCATCCTATAGTCCAGTGCCCATATATCCATCATACATATCCTCCATCCCATAGTCCCGTGCCCATATACATATCCTCCATCCCATAGTCCCGTGCCCATATACTCATCACACATCCTCCATTCCATAGTCAACCATTATGACATCATAATGAGCGGCGGCAGGCCTTGCAACCTTTGATGACATCAGCGTCGCCATGGCAACCATTGTGACATCATAATGAAGGGCGGGGCTTAATACGAAAACACTGCTTCCCCAGTATGCAAATAGGGGCATTGTGACATCACAATGAGGGGCGGGGCTTGACGCGCACACACTTTTCCCCCCATGTAGATGGGGCAAAATTGTTTGGTGAATTGGAATGCGCAGGGTTAAAATTTCGCCTCACAACATAGCTTAGGACGCTCTCGGGGTCCAGACGTGTGACTGTGCCAAATTTTGTGGCAGTAGCTGCGACGGTGCGGATGCCTATCCCGGACATACACACATACACACACACACACACACACACACACACACACACACACATACATACATACATACATACACACTTTGAGATTATATATTAGATGAAAGAAATGTCGTCAGAAAAACACTTTGCTTAGCCTTCATGCGGTCTGATACATCTATATATATAAAGCTGAGTGTATGTGTGTGTGTGTATGTGTGTGTGTGCGTGTGTGTGTATATGTGTGTGTGTGTATCAAACCCTGCCCCGCATTATGATGTCATAATAGTTGCCATGGCAACGCTGATGTCATAATGGGTTGCAATGGTGACGGTTATGTCATAACGGTTGCCATGGAGATGATGATGTCATAATAGGTTGCCATGGCGAAGATGATGTCATATTGGGTATATGGGCACGGAACTATGGGATGGAGGATGTGTCATGGGTATATGGGCACGAGACTATGGGATGGAGGATAATCATTATAATTTGTTATAACAAGCCACAGTTAGTTATTATGCCCGGGTAACGCCGGGCTCTACAGCTAATGGGCACGAGACTATGGGATGGAGGATATGTATGATGGGTATATGGGCACTGAACTATGGGATGGAGGATATGTATGATGGGTATATGGGCATGGGACTATGGGATGGAGGATATGTATGATGGGTATATGGGCACAGGACTATTCAGCTAGTATATGTATAAAAATGAGTGTATGTGTGTGTAGGTATGTGTGTATCAAGCCCCGCCCCACATTATGATGTTATAATGGTTGCCATGGTGAGGCTGATGTCATAATGGGTTGTAATAGTGACGGTTATGTCATAACGGTTGCCATGGTGACGATGATGTCATAATAGTTTGCCATGGCGAAGATGATGTCATATTGGGTATATGGGCACGGAACTATGGGATGGAGGATATGTATGATGGTTATATGGGCATGGGACTATGGGATGGAGGATATGTATGATTGGTATATGGGCATGGGACTATGTGATGGAGGATGTATGATGGGTATATGGGCACGGGACTACGGGAAGGAGGATGTGTGATGGGTATATGGGCACTGGACTATGGGATGGCAGATACATATTATGGGTATATGGGCACGGGACTATGGGATGTGGATATGTATGATGGGTATATTGTCACAGGACTATGTGATGGCGGATATGTATGATGGCTATATGGGCACTGGACTGTGGGATGGAGGATATGTATGATGGGTATATGGGCAAGGGAATATGGGATGGAGGATAATCATTATAATTTATAACTAGCCACAGTTAGTTATTATGCCCGGGCAACGCCGGGCTCTTCAGCTAATGGGCACAAGACTATGGGATGGAAGATATGTATGATGGGTATATGGGCACTGGACTATGGGATGGAGGATATGTATGATGGGTATATGGGCACGGGACTATGGGATGGAGGATATATATGATGGGTATATGGGCACAGGACTATGGGATGGAGGATATGTATGATGGGTATATGGGCACAGGACTATGGGATGGAGGATATGTATGATGGGTATATGGGCATAGTATATGGACACTCGACTATGGGATGGCGAATATGTATGATGGGTATATGGGCACGGGACTATGGGATGGAGTATGTGTGATGGATATATGAGCACTCGACTATCGGATGGAGAATATGTATGATGGGTATATGGGCATGGGACTATGGGATGGAGGATGTGTGATGGGTATATGGGCACTTGACTATGGGATGGAGGATATGTTTGACAGGTATATGGGCACGGGACTATGAGATGGTGGATATGTATGACAGGTATATGGGAATGGGACTATGGGATGGTGGATATGTATATGGGCACGGGACTATGGGATGGAGAATGTGTGATGGGTATATGGGCACGGGACTGTGGGATGGAGGATATGTATGACGGGTATATGGGCACTGGACTATGGGATGTGTGATGGGTATAAGGGCACGGGACTATGGGATGGCGGATATGTATGATGGGTATATGGGCATGGGACTATGGGATGGAGGATGTGTGATGGGTATATGGGCACTCGACTATGGGATGGAGGATATGTATGATGGGTATATGGGCACGGGCCTATGGGATGGAGGATGTATGATGGGTATATGGGCACTCGACTATGGGATGGAGGATATGTATGATGGGTATATGGGCATGGGACTATGAGATGAAGGATGTGTGATGGGTATATGGACACTCAACTATGGGATGGCGAATATGTATGATGGGTATATGGGCACGGGACTATGGGATGGAAGATGTGTGATGGATATATGAGCACTCGACTATCGGATGGAGAATATGTATGATGGGTATATGGGCATGGGACTATGGGATGGAGGATGTGTGATGGGTATATGGGCACTTGACTATGGGATGGAGGATATGTTTGACAGGTATATGGGCACGGGACTATGAGATGGTGGATATGTATGACAGGTATATGGGAATGGGACTATGGGATGGTGGATATGTATATGGGCACGGGACTATGGGATGGAGAATGTGTGATGGGTATATGGGCACGGGACTATGGGATGGAGGATATGTATGACGGGTATATGGGCACTGGACTATGGGATGTGTGATGGGTATATGGGCACGGGACTATGGGATGGCGGATATGTATGACGGGTATATGGGCATGGGACTATGGGATGGAGGATGTGTGATGGGTATATGGGCACTCGACTATGGGATGGAGGATATGTATGATGGGTATATGGGCACGGGCCTATGGGATGGAGGATGTGTGATGGGTATATGGGCACGGGACTATGGGATGGAGGATATGTATGATGGGTATATGGGCACTCGACTATGGGATGGAGGATATGTATGATGGGTATATGGGCACGGGCCTATGGGATGGAGGATGTGTGATGGGTATATGGGCACGGGACTATGGGATGGAGGATGTGTGATGGGTATATGGGCGCGGGACTATGGGATGGAGGATATGTATGATGGGTATATGGGCACGGGCCTATGGGATGGAGGATGTGTGATGGGTATATGGGCACGGGACTATGGGATGGAGGATAATTATAATTTGCCATAACTAACCACAGTTGGTTACTATGCCCGGGCAGCGCCGGGCTCTTCAGCTAGTGTTTTAATAATTTAGGATGATAAAAGAATGTGGAGATATTGCCGGATTTATCCGCCGTGGCTGTTGCTTAGCAACTAGTGGGAAAAGTGAAAAAAAAAAGGTGCAAACATGTCTAAAATTCATCTTTCCTTACTGACATGTGTGGGCAGACGGTTGCAAACTTAAAGGCATAAGTCATGAACCAGATCTTTTCTTAACATATTGAATATAAAATATTGCATTTGTGATGTATTAGATATAGTTTTCTTTACTTTCTCCTAAAGGGGTTGTCCTAAAAATAGCAAAGTATCACGGATAAATAGATGACTGCTGGGGGGCTGACTTTTGGGTCCTACACAGGGCACGTAAAAAGTGGGACCTCCAAAGCTGTGCCAGATCAAGGTTTATAACACACTTATTCACTTTTGATTTTCCCTCCTCGCCTTCCAAGAGCTGTTACTTTTGTATTTTTCAGTTGATATATTTGCATTTTGCAGGATGAGCTATACATTTTATTATTACTATTATTTTTGGGGTCCTTAATTCTTTTCCACCCACAAAAAACTAGTTTTCTGTCATTTCAATTCTTTTAGACGTTCTTCCTATGGAATAAATATTATGATATTATATTAGCTTTCTATTAGTTATCTATTAGCTATTAGTTTCTTTATTTTGTTATTTTTTTTACTTTTTTTAATTTCAATTATTTACGTGAAGAGAAAAGGGGATATGAACTTTTATACATATGTTTTTTAATATTTAGTTAATATTTAATTTATTTTTTTTTTTACTGTTCTCCCTTTTTTACTGGTCATCCTTCCTTCCATTTTCAAAATGCTGCAAAACCACTGCGATCATATTGCTCTGTTTGCAGCCACTAGACGTGGGTACTGGCTGTACAATGCAGCCGGCACTCACACTGTATGGAGAGGGATGAGCTCCTGAGCTTACGCTATGCATGCAATGCGCAAATTTAAACCAGGGCAGAGTGACCCCCTAGGCAGTAGATGCTCTGGGCCCATCAGGTACTGGCAAAGATCCTGCACCAAATTTTCATGTGTGAGTGAAAAATTAGTGAGTATATAAGACTACTGCTTTAATGCTTCATTTATGCGGGAGACTTTTTGGCTTCCCCCAGTTCCTGTCACGGTCACGTGTGTCTGGACGCAGCGAGTACCGCAAGGCGAACCCATATGACACAGACACACGTGACCCTGGATACACCGCCTCCAGTTGGGCGAATTTAAATAATAAGACGTACAGCTGGATACACCGCCTCCAACTGGCGAATTTAGGTATTACACGTATTTATACAATAGTCTGGAAACCCCGCCTCCAGTAAGGCGAAATTAAATAATATAGGGGAACCTGGGTAACAATAACAATGGTGGGCCCTGCGATAGGGAATAGGGAAGTGGAAACCTCCTGTACTCCCCTGAGCCAGTGTCCCTGCACTCCTAACGTTCCCTATGCCGGTTCCGCACCAGGCGACGCACGCGTACCTCAAACCCTGACTCGCCCTGCACCTAAACCCTCACTAGGGAATTGGTCGGTGCGGAAACTAATCCCACCATTGCAGTAAACACACATGAGGAAAATGACAATACAGGGGGAACACCACTTAGCTTTGCTCTGTTGCGTACGCTCCTAGCAACAGAGCCCACCACCTGCGTGCATCTTCTCCTCCACCCGGATCCATCACCATAACCGGATCCATCACCATAGTGCAGCCTTGGAGCAGAGTCCACCACCAGTTGCAGCTGCCCAGAGTCCCAAAGATGAGTCCAGCTTCTGCCAAAAAGTCCAGCATGCTTGAGTCCAGTTTTCAGCAACCAAGTCCAGCATGCTGAGTGCAACTCTCACCATCGTTGCCACTCCACCAAGCCATGCAAGCACCTCCTGCTGACACCATAAACTGCGACTCCACCACGCCATGCCAGCCCTCCATCCAGACTCCATAGCTGACTCAACCCCTCTGGCTGGGCTGCCCAGGACTCTCATTCAGCTCCTTCTTTCACCCAGGCTTCCTTGAGAATGACTAACTCACAATATCACCAACAGTGATTGAACACACCTGACTCTCTTTTATAGAGCCTCACACCTGATTTATAATTACGTGCACATTAAGCCAAAGTGACTAAAGTGCACTACCGCTCACCACCACCGGGGCAACTTAGAATGAACGACACCACGTGTAATAATTCTAATGGCCACCGGGGGCAATCACACCACTTTGGCACCAAGCCAAAGGAAAAAAAGTTCACTTTGTCCATTTACTTGTCAGATCCACCTTGGATCATGACAGTTCCAAGGATCAGTGAAGAATGGAGATCTAATTCAGCCGGACCCCTGCAATCATACATTTATCATCTATCAGCCATCCATAACCTTTCTCCTCCGCATATTTCCGAACTAATCTCTCAATATCTTTCCTCACATAATCTCCGATCCTCCCAAAACCTCCTTCTCTCCTCCTCACTTATTCGCTCCTCACCCAATCGCCTCCAAGATTTCTCCCGAATATCCCCCATCCTCTGGAATTCTGTGCCCCAAACACGTCTGGTTATCCACCATATTTGGATCCTTCAGACGGAACCTGAAAACCCATCTCTTCAAAAAATCTTACAACCTGCAATGACCACACGGCCAACTCAACACCATCTGAGCTACTGCAACCCCCGACCTACTGTCTCCTTCCCCACCATCCTGTAGAATGTAAGCCCGCAAGAGCAGGGTCCTCTCCCCTCTGTACCAGTCTGTCATTGTTAGTTTACTGTAAATTATATTTGTATTTTGAAGTAACCCCGTCTCTTGTACAGCACCATGGAATCAATGGTGCTATATAAATTAATAATAATCCTGTGGATAGGTACGGTCTGGCTTATAGAATATGGATCCTCTGTATAGGAGTGTCACCTGAGATGGATGGCGGCCAAATTATCAGGCAAAGCATCGTTCAGGTGACAACCATCTAATGTGTATGGCTGGTATGGTGGCAGATGGGGCCAACCAGAGATGGATGGCTCTTTTCCATAAGCACCGTGCCTGACAAAGATAATATGTTTATGCTGGAACCTTAGACGCAATCGTGGCAAGAAAAAGTAGATATGTTGTGTATCTAGAGGCACAGTAACTAAATTGGCAAAATCAATTAGTGCCACTTTTCCTTCCATCTTCTCGCCATACCACTACTTACACAAGCTCTGTATTTTACAACTTACATTCCTTTTTTATTGTATTTTAGGAAGTAGCAATTCCAACACTTTGGCCCCTGAGTACTGGTCAGATCAGCCAGGTAAGGCGATTTTATATTTTTCGTGAATTACTCATCCCTTTGGGGTATTATCATATTTTCCAATCATATAGAGTACCTGCCAATATACCCTGTTTGGTACTCTATAGTATCAACATGGCCACAAATTAATGGGTTTTAGTACCTGACAAAAATGTTCATGGAAGAAAGTCATGACTCCATTCATTTGAGTGGGAAAAACTGCTTGAAACCGCAAAAAGGGGTAATAGTATCGTCATTCTTCCGAAAGGTGAGGTTCACAGAATTGGGACCAGATCTACAAAGCATTTATGTCATATCCCTGAGATTGCGACAACTGTTCAACACTTACATATCACTAGGATTGTTGGGAGCCCAAATGATGGTTCCTACAATGAAGTGGCCATTTCATCTTTGACTTTTGATCTGCTCAACATCGCCAGTAAAAAAAAAAGGGAATTTCTTGATCTCCATGATCTTAATAATTTACCATGATGGTAAAACCCCTGTATTGCTTTTTCAGATGTCTAAGAGAATTCTGCCCCCTAAAATACAGAATGGGTCCATCAGAATTCTCAGCACTGGTGGATTGCAGGTGTCATCCAAATATATGTTTATTTTGATGCAATCTTGACATATTAATAACCCGTTAACACTATTGGATGAAATGAGGACTGTTCCTAAAAATTTCCATTTAGACAGAGGTGATGGGGTACTGTTACTACTTAGGGAGACTGGCATGGAAAGACTTCTAGATCAGGGTAAGGCAATTAGCTCACCTCCAGGTAGAAGAAAAGCCGTCTCTCTAGTGTCAACTATTGGAGGTAGCTACCCTACAAGTCAATGTCTGAACCTTTAACAAGCCTTGCCACATGACTCAGTACTCTAGTCTGAAAGTAGCCTAAGTGATTGGCTGCAGCACTATCATTGCAGATGATAGGATGAAAGAAGTGTTGGCATATTGATGTGAAGTATCATTTTTTTGAGAGATCATCAGGAACAAGGAGTCTTGAAGTTAGAATATTATCTTACTGAAGAAATGACAGCAGACATCTTCACGAAGGCGTTGAATGCTGATAAACACCAGAGACTAATAAAAAAGTTGGGTTTGACTGAATAAGTCCTTACTGTTGAGAAAGGGAGTTGGCATATGCAACAGAAATGGACTTATTGTTTATGTAAAGGAGGACATTACACTAGCCTGACAGCAGATGGCGATAGTGTGAAGTTATATGTTTGCTGTATTGTGGGGAGGAAGCTCTTTTGTTGATGTTAGTTTTACTTTCGCTTTTGACTGTATTACACCAGCAGCACAGCTGTGTGCTTCTGAATTCTTATCTCATGTTTACCCATAAGAAGTAAATGCTGTTTACTCAAGATAACTTGCTCAGTGAAGTTCTCCTGTGTACCAGTGGATTCTCAAAAGATACACTCTGCTACAAGAAGACCCCCTTAAGATACAGGAAAGATATATCTTTGTACCGTGTTAGCCTGTAGATAGAAAAATATTTGGAATTGAGAGTCCTCAGTGGTTTAAAAGGTATTAACCACTGAGGACTCTCAATTCCAAATATTTTTTGACCCTCTTAAGGACATTTAACCAAACTACCATCAGTTCCAGAAAGAATAGATGGAGCATTTCCAGGGAGTCTCTTCAAGGAGAAATGGTACCCCCCAGAGGCGTAGCTAGGGTTTTGGTTCAGGGAGGGCGAAACTTCTGAGTGGGCCCCTAACTAGGTAACTTTAATTACAACTCGGTGACGCACCCTGTAATATCCACACGTTATGAAGAATTCAAAGTATTAAACTTTAGATATGTTTTATTCTTCGTCCTCCAGCACACAGCATAACAGTTGCATTCCCATGCTACACAGAAGTGAAACTGAAACTTCCATTCTCATCCCTCTTGTCTCCACCCCCCAAGTCCCATAAGTCTGGCTTGCTTAAAGAGACAGATCTAATTATTATACATTACATCATCCCCTTTTTTTTTTTTTTTTTCTATAAATAACCCATATTACTGATAAATGCAACAACATGAAAACGTCCAAAGAAATCATATGTACGTTTTGTCTTATTTGTTCAATTCCAAAACCAGAGAAAACAAACAAAAAAAACAAAAACAAAACAAAACTGTAATTACACTTCTTCAATAAGCCTCGATGGAGCTCTTCTCTCTCGTGTAGGATAACGTCTGGGCTCATTGAGAGGGTTCATTATTGATGGACCAGCTACCTCTTGTTGGTCCTCTCCACCATCGGATACCAAATCTTCCACCAAAGAGAGTTCATTGTCATCATTCTGCGGTATGACTTTAAAATATGAAGAATTTCGCGTTATGGAGTGTCCATCTCGTTCAGCTGTGATCATGCTGCCTTTCCTTTTGGTAACATAATATTTTGCAGGACCATATACAGGTGAGGTCTTGTTGGTTGGTCTTTGACGTACCACCACGACATCCCCTCTTTCGATGGCACTTGACTGTGTCCTTCGCCTTCTGTCTGCATAACGTTTCATGGCTTGTTTGTTGGAGAAAACTGTGGATCTCACTGAGGAGTCACTCGGTCGGGGATGGCTGGTCACATCAGGGAGACGTATACGCAGGGTTCTGCTGAACATTAAATGAGCTGGAGCAGCATTAGTAGTGGAGTGTGGCGTATTGCGGTAATTACGCATGAATTTGTATAATGACTGTTTCAGTGGGATGTGCTCCAGACTCGCTGCCTTGATACGTTTCCCCAGAGTGCGCATAAAACGTTCCACAATTCCATTGGCTTGCGGCCAGCAAGGTGTGATTTTCCTGTGATTGAATCCCAAGTATTCAGAAAATTGTGTAAACACATGTCCATTGAATGGAGGTCCATTGTCTGTTTTGACCACTCTTGGAATACCATATGCCGAGAAAATGTCGTCCAGCTCTGGTATAACATTATTAGCAGATGTTGAAGAGATAAATGAAATGACAGGGTATCGAGAATATTCATCAATTGTTACGAGAATGTATTGGCCATTTGGCAATGGTCCATATATATCGACTGCCACTTCCTCCCAGACAGCAGTGGGTAACGGAGACATTTGTAATGGCTCTAAGGTTGATGATGGAGTGATTAATTGACAAGTAGAACAGCGTCTAATCTTTTCTTCCACCAAGTGATCCATATTTGGGAACCACACTTTTTCTCTGAGTAACTTCTTTGTGCCAACAATTCCTAAATGACCTTCATGTGCTATCTGTATGACTAAGTTACGCAAAGTCTTAGGTACAACTAGTTTGGTACCTCGAAGAATGAGGTGTTCTTCAGTGACTGATAATTCAAACGTTTGAGAATAGTTTTAACTCTTTCAGATCAATCTCAGAATCAGGAAATTTTTCCTTTTGAATTTCATGCCACCTTCGATTTTGGATGATTTGTATTAGGGCACAGAGTGTCTTGTCTTTTGTTGTTTCATTTATAAATTGATCAAGAGAAAGTGCTTTTGGCACGGCATGATCTGTAACAAAACGTAGGTATTCTTCAATGGAGGAATGCACAGGTATATCATCATTAGTAGGATGTCTTGAAAGATAATCAGCCGGATTGCTGTATTTTCCAGGTTTGTGAACAATGTTATAGTTGTAGTCCTGTAGACGTAGGCCCCATCGTTCAATTTGTGCAGGCATTTTAGCTCTGGGATTTCCAAAAATTGTAAGAAGTGCTTGATGATCTGTGACAATGGTGAAGGGAGCTCCATAGAGAAATAAGTGAAAGTGTTCACATCCCCAGACAACTGCCAAGCTTTCTTTTTCAGGTTGAGAATATTTTCTTTCAGTGTTTGTTAAACTCTTACTTGCATAAGAAATGATGCGAGGATTTTGATTGTTATCCTTGGACTGCGCTAGAATAGCACCCAGTCCCACGGGACTGGCGTCCACAATCAGTTCAGTTCGAAGAGCTGGATCAAAATAAGCCATAGTAGTTGTCAAGCAGAGTTCATTTTTAATTGTTTCAAAAGAGGTCTGACAGTCTTGGGACCATTGAAAAATACAACTTTGTTTTGTAAGTTCCCGTAGTGGATTGCTGATTGTTGAAAAATTCGGAATATATCTAGCACAGTAACTTGCCATTCCAAGGAAAGAACGCACTTCACCAGCATCCTGTGGAATTGAGGCTGTTCTGATAGCTTCCACTTTCTTGGGGTCTGGTTGTACTCCTTTTGCCGAGAAGATGTGACCATAGAATTCTAATGAACCCTTGTCAAACTCGCACTTCTCTTTGTTTAAAGTGAGTCCAGCAGAAAGCAGACATTCGAAGATATCATATAGAGCACGATTATGCTCAGCTTGAGTTTTACCAAAAACCAATATGTCATAACTGTAATTAAAGGCATTTGGGATGTGTTGAATGACACTCCTTATTGTATCCTGAAAAATTTCTGCTGCTGAGCAGACTCCAAAAGTCAATCTTTTGTATCTTCTGAGGCCCACATGGGTGGAAAATGTGGTCAAGTATCGGGACTCTAGACTCAGTTCTAATTGATGATATCCCTTATTGAGGTCGAGCTTTGAGAAGACGGTGGCTCCATTTAATAAATGAATGATGTCATCAATCGTAGGTGAGATATGTCTTTCCCTCTGGATAGCGGTGTTGGGCAGGCGCATGTCAACACACAGTCTCACTTGATCAGGAGTCTTTGGTTTTGGAACTACCACAAGTGGAGAGACCCACGGAGTGGGACCAGTAACAGTTTCAATAACGTCCTCATCCATGAGCAATTGGAGTTCCTTTTCTACCTTCTGTCTCAGGTGAAATGGAATACGCCTGTGAGGCTGGGCTACTGGACGAACATTGTCATCCACATGAAGGTGTACTTGAGAGTCCTTTAGTTTTCCCAAAGCACTAAATCGGGAGGGAAAGCTGTTCACCATAGTTTGTACATCCATATCCGCAGGGTCAGTTATGGTATGAATAATCTGGATGAGCCCTAGCTCCAAGACAGTGTGATAGCTGAGAAGACAGCCTCCCGATCCTTGTAATGTGTGGAAAGTGGTTTTCTGCCTGTTTTCTTTATATCTAATTTCAGCATCAAATTGTCCCATTATAGCTAGAGGTGTTTTAGATCCATAAGGAAAGATTTTAGTCTGCACTTGTTGTAAGACTGGCCTTGTTTTCAATTGTTCTTATGTAGTGCCATCTATGATATCCACTGAAGCTCCTGTATCTATTGTAAAGGTAATGTCAGTGTTGCAGATTGAGAGTGTAACACAGGGAGACTGTACTGAACCAGTGACAGAGGTAGTTAACACATAGTTCTCAGTCGCAGACATTTCTTCTGTGTCCTGATTTATCACTTTTACATCTGCAGATTTTGTCATAGGCAGCGGAGGCTTGTAGTGCGCTGATTTGCAAACAGCTGCAAAATGATTCCCTTTTCCACATTTACTGCAGGTTTGTCCCATAGCTGGACATTTGTTCTGGTGGTGAGGGAAATCCTGTCCACATCTATAACATTTCTTCTGTTTCTGGGCTTGTTTGTCTGGTAAATTTTTCTGTTTGAGATTATGCACAAGTAATTTATCCCCATTCTCCATTACGGTAGCCTGATGATCTGCTATTTCTATAGCACGGGCCATTTTGAGTAAATCATGTAGAGAGATATCCTGCTGCAGAGCCTTACGCCTTAGGTTATTAGACAAGCAGGTGACAATTATTTGAGTTAGGATTTCATCATCTACATCTGTAAAGGCACATCCATGTGCTAACTCTTTCAGTCGTGTGACATAAGTGTCTATGGACTCTTCTGGAAGCTGCTTGGCAATCCTGAATTTATATCTTTCATATCTGATGTTCTGTTTGGGGTTGAAGTAGCCAGTGAGAGCTTTAGCGCAGTTGCTGTATGTGTCTGTTTCTGCTGCAGGTAACGTACTGTATATGTCATAGACTTCTGTGCCTGCACAATGCAGGAGCAAAGCTCTCTTTCTTTTCTCCTCCTTTATGTCCATGGCTTCTAGGAAATTCTCAAATCTGTTTAGCCATTTTCTCCAGTTATGGGAGAGATTAATGACATCAGTCATATCAAATTGTGGGAATGTGTGCAAGTAGTCAGCCATGATAGAGTCTCTCAGTGGTGCTGGCGTGTGAAGCGGTAAAATATAGTCTGTACTCACAGCAGTAGGTGATTATATCCCATCCTCGTCGCCAGTTGTAATATCCACACGTTATGAAGAATTCAAGGTATTAAACTTTAGATATGTTTTATTCTTCGTCCTCCAGCACACAGCATAACAGTTGCATTCCCATGCTACACAGAAGTGAAACTGAAACTTCCCTTCTCATCCCTCTTGTCTCCACCCCCCAAGTCCCATAAGTCTGGCTTGCTTAAAGAGACAGATCTAATTATTATACATTACACACCCTAATAGTGGATGTAGGAGATGACTGCGCTGTTACTGAAAATAATCTCTATATAAAGACCAATATTGATATTACCACCATATGGTCAGTGGTAAATACCAGTCCTACAAATCATGAGTGATTACTGCACAGTTATAGTTGGTGTCTTACCGCTGACGATCTTTCTGATGGAATCTTTCACTTTTCAATTCTTTTCCATATGGCCCAGACCGACATAACAACTCCTCCAGCCACTACTCTGCTACAGAGAATACAACAACATGTTTCATTTCTCATATTCCAGCTCCATCACCATGTATCCCCAACCTGCACAAACCACTCATCCTGATATCCCAATGCTGAGCCTCTGCTGCCGTATGTGTCCCTATTACTGCACCTGATACCCCAATGCTGAGCCGCTGCTGCCGCATGTGTCCCTATTACTGCACCTGATACCCCAATGCCGAGCCGCTGCTGCCGTATGTGTCCCTTTAACTGCACCTGATACCCCAATGCTGAGCTGCTGCCGCATGTGTCCCTATTACTGCACCTGATAACCCAATGCTGAGCCGCTGCTGCCATATGTGTCCCTATTACTGCACCTGATACCCCAATGCTGAGCCGCTGCTGCCGTATGTGTCCCTATTACTGCACCTGATACTCCAATGCTGAGCCTCGGCCGCCGTATGTGTCCCTATTACTGCACCTGATACCCCAATACTGAGCCGCTGCTGCCGTATGTGTCCCTATTACTGCACCTGATACCCCAATGCTGAGCCTCTGCTGCCGTATGTGTCCCTATTACTGCACCTGATACCCCAATACTGAGCCGCTGCTGCCGTATGTGTCCCTATTACTGCACCTGATACCCCAATGCTGAGCCGCTGCTGTCGTATGTGTCCCTATTACTGCACCTGATACCCCAATGCTGAGCCGCTGCTGCCGTATGTGTCCCTATTACTCCACCTGATACCCCAATGCTGAGCCGCTGCTGCCGTATTTGTCCCTAATACTGCACCTGATACCCCCTATACACACACTGCTCCGCTCCGCACCCCCTATACACACGCAACTCCGCTCCGTACACCTTGTACACACTCAGCTCTGCTCCGTACATGCTGTACACACGCGGCTCCGCTCCGTACACGCTGTACACACGCGGCTCGCTCCGTACACGCTGTACACATGCGGCTCCGCTCCGTACACGCTGTACACACGCGGCTCCACTCCGTGCACGCTGTACACACGCGGCTCCGCTCCGTACACGCTGTACACACGTGGCTCCGCTCCGTACACTCTGTACACACGTGGCTCCGCTTCGTACATGCTGTACACACGCGGCTCCGCTCCGTACACGCTGTACACACGTGGCTCCGCTCCGTACACTCTGTACACACGTGGCTCCGCTCCGTACACTCTGTACACACGCGGCTCCGCTCCGTACATGCTGTACACACGCGGCTCCGCTCCGTACACTGTACACACGCGGCTCCACTCCGTACACTCTGTACACACGCGGCTCCGCTCCGTACACCTTGTACACACATGGCTCCGCTCCGTACACCTTGTACACACATGGCTCCACTCCGTGCACCCCGTACACACATGGCTCCACTCCGTGCACCCCGTACACACATGGCTCCGCTGCATACACCTTGTACACAAACGGCTCCGCTGCGTACATCTTTACACAAACGGCTCCGGTCACCCCATACACACATGGCTCCGCTCCTCTGTACACCTCATACATGCATATCTCTGCTCCGTACACTTTATACACACATGGCTTCGCTCTGTACACCTCATACAAACACAGCTCTGCTACATCCACCCTGTAAACCCCTCCTGACCCCACACAGAAACTTCACCTCATCCAGCCAGCACCATGACAACCAGCACAGCAGAGTCCTGCAGCCACTGAAGCCCCTGATCATGTGACCCCTGACTCCGCCCCTCCTATGACCTCATCACAGCTCCTGTGCGCACAGAATAGTCCAGGAAGACATTGCTGGCTGAGAGGTGGGGGGCCCACTGCTGGCACCGGAGTCCCCCACCGCCTTCTCAGGGGCCCATAGCGGCTGGGCAGCAGAGTAGTGGTGTAGAGTAGCTCCGGTGGGCCCCCTCAGAGCGCGGGGGCCAGGGCCACCGCCCCCTCTGCCCCCCCAGTAGCTACGCTACTGGTACCCCCATAGACCTAAGTAAAAACAAAAGCCTCTCAGCAGTGCCCTGCTCTGTAATGATGAGGGGTAAAAGCCCTGGAACAGCTGTCTGTAGATGAGTTTCTTTGACCTTTTGGAGATGAATCATACTGTGAGACTCATTAGTGTGGATGACACTACAGATCCAGCTTTCTTCCACCTGCAGAGGAGCTGATTTGCATACAATTAGATATAACGATCTTTCAGTATCTTTTGCTTTTTATTTTTGTACTGTCACACCGCGCTGATCACACTCCACGCTTGTTAGTGAAGCTCCTGGCAGCGCCAAGTCTGTCTCTTAAGTCGTTTCTGACCTTGAAAACCAAAATATAATTTGCAGAAAGCCCTTCATCCCGGCGGCCTCCATCATCTTGTGTACAAACCATGAAAGTTTTAATCCATTTTGTAGCAGACCTGTCACCCCTTTGAACAATCATTCTTTCCCTTATTAATAATTTGCAGGCATTTTTGTTACAGATTGTGTCTGGAGCTTTGTATTCTCGACCTGCAGCACAATTCCTAATGCACTGTGCGTTCCCTCTTGGCCGTTCATACATAAAGTATGACACATGACGCCATAAGTGACTTAGGAACATTGATATGCAAATTGCCTCTTCAGAAAGAAAGAGGACTTTTACTCTACAGCGCCACCTATTGGTAGTAGCGATCCTACAAGTCACAATCAACCCTTTAACGAGTCTTGTAGTATGACTTAGGATACAAGCCAAATCAGAATCTCAATTTGTAGACACGGTGTTTCGAGCTGTTGGCTCTCGTCAGTGCAAAGTATGAGATCTGATTTGGCAAGGTGAGAGGCTCTGGACTAGGGTCTAAGAAGTAAGGTTTCTCCTTGCGGAGAGTGACATGCCAGCTGTGGCTTGTCAAGGTAAGGAGACTTATTCGCCGTGCAATGCTCCTCTGGGAAAATAATATGCAAATTGCCTCTTCAGAAAGAAAGAGGACTTTTACTCTACAGCGCCACCTATTGGTAGTAGCGATCCTACAAGTCACAATCAACCCTTTAACGAGTCTTGTAGTATGACTTAGGATACAAGCCAAATCAGAATCTCAATTTGCAGACACGGTGTTTCGAGCTGTTGGCTCTCGTCAGTGCAAAGTATGAGATCTGATTTGGCAAGGTGAGAGGCTCTGGACTAGGGTCTAAGAAGTAAGGTTTCTCCTTGCGGAGAGTGACATGCCAGCTGTGGCTTGTCAAGGTAAGGAGACTTATTCGCCGTGCAATGCTCAAGCATTGCACGGCGAATAAGTCTCCTTACCTTGACAAGCCACAGCTGGCATGTCACTCTCTGCAAGGAGAAACCTTACTTCTTAGACCCTAGTCCAGAGCCTCTCACCTTGCCAAATCAGATCTCATACTTTGCACTGACGAGAGCCAACAGCTCGAAACACCGTGTCTGCAAATTGAGATTCTGATTTGGCTTGTATCCTAAGTCATACTACAAGACTCGTTAAAGGGTTGATTGTGACTTGTAGGATCGCTACTACCAATAGGTGGCGCTGTAGAGTAAAAGTCCTCTTTCTTTCTGAAGAGGCAATTTGCATATTATTTTCCCAGAGGAGCATTGCACGGCGAATAAGTCTCCTTACCTTGACAAGCCACAGCTGGCATGTCACTCTCCGCAAGGAGAAACCTTACTTCTTAGACCTTAGGAACATTGAGAGATCGATTTAAAGGAAGCCTACAGGGAAAACTGATGCGCTGTGTCATGCCAAGTGCAGGTTCTTTCTCATGCTCCCCCTCTGCAGAACCTGCACTTGGCATGACACAGCGCCCATACACATTAGACCATGGTCAGCCTAACCTCCCAATATTGGCGGGATTGGCAGACGGTCTAGTGCATATGGGGCCTCCTGACTATGATTTGGGGGAAGATAAGGATCCATCCTGTTCAATTTTATTGATAAATCCTCTTGTTCTTCCTGGACCTAAGCCGCTGTTAGGAGTCTGGCTCTCTGAAAGAGAACACAGGAGCGTTCGTCTAAGCAGAGTATTCCTGTGCATCAACAATCATTCAGTGGACAGTTAACGAATCTGAATGGAAGTCTTTCAGTCTTTGAAGAAAACCCTTCATCCCATCATCCTGATTAGCAGTAAGATTGAAACCACTTGCCTAACCATCAAAACAACTCTGAAGGTGTCCTGTGATATCTATCACCATAATATTAGCAATGGATCCTATCATTTGTGATGTGCAGATGATCGATCAGATTGAGCTCTGGGGAATTTAAAGGGGTGTTCTCAAATTCTTAAATTGCTTTATGTAGTTAGACAACATGAAAATATGCAAGTTTGCAGGTAACTTGCTTTTTTCTATCTGCTGTCGTTCTCCTGCAATGAAAGCTTTTATTTTTTATAGTTAGTGTACAGCTTGTTTCCATGGAGCCTTGCCCTAGAGCTTGGCTTAGTGTGCCTGGAGATGGGGTTAACTCCTAACATCCCAGCCAATTGTCTCCAGCCCATTGATTATTAAACAGCAGTTATCTGTTCACCTCTCTCCCCATCCCTCTCTCTTTCTTGCAACATCACCAGCCCCGCAGCTTTCTGAACAGGATCCTAATCTTGGCTTTCTGCTCTCCCTGTCCAGAGCCGTGAACTGTTCAAATGCCCCAGTGGCGGACAAAGACAGAAGAGGACCCCTGTACAACAGAATAGGGACATTCACAGTCCAATAGATCATCATAAAGCAAATTTCCACCAGCTTTGGAGATGGAAATGGGTCCCCTTGTCTCTTGGACCCCTGTCGAACTGCACAGGTTGCACTTATGGTATGTCCGCCCCTAAAATGCCATGTTGTCATCGCTATGTGAATACATAGTGATAGCAATGTAGACTCACAACAAACCACTGATAGTTGAATGTGTTCTAGCAGAAATTGTGCTGAGCTTTAGTTCTACTAATACGACAGTTCGATTCACCAGAGCTGTCATTCAAGGAAGAGGAGGAGAGTCTGCCCTGCTAGAAACCAGGAAGTGAGGAGACTGCAGAGCTCTGAGCTGCTCAAAGGACAACTTGAGAATATCCCTTTAAAGATAATTCATCATCTTGAACTATTATCTATGTTGTTCAAACCATTCTACATAATCCTGCTGAAAGAGGCACTGCTATTAGGGAATACCACTGCCAGCAATGAGGGGTACTTTTCCTCTGCAATTTTAGGTAGCTGTCACATGTCACATCAACATGATGCCAGGACCCAAGGTTTCCCAGCAGAATATTGCCCCGTCATTCTTCCTTCACCAGCTTGTATTCTTCTGATAGGGTATCCTTCCCCAAGGATACATTCGGTGCCACCTCCTCCAAGAATGCATTCTGTGCCATCGGTGCCATCTCTTCTCCAAAGGATGCATTCGACTCATCATAACAGGCCACCTTCTTCCATTGTTCCGTAGTCCTGTTTTAAAGCTCATATTCCCATTGAGAGCAATTTTAGGGAACACAGAGGACTACATGGGCACTCCGACTGAGGAGGTAAAAAAAATGCAATTTTAATGGACTGGATGTCACCTTTCAAATCAATTAAGATATGATAAAACCACGCTGAACATTACAGTTGGTGCAAATCGATTCGCAGAACCATCAGCAATGTCGGTAATCTGTGGCTGCTGAATGAGAGCACTGAGAACCACCTCTTACATGATGGCATCCATGACTCATCTTTTGATTATCAGTGTTGACATGGCACCAGGCCTGCAAATCAAAAGAAGAGTCGTGGATGCCGTTGGGTCAGAGGGTCTCATTCAGCAGCCACAGATTACTGATGTGGCCAATGCATCGGGTCTGGTCAGTCGATTTGCACCAACTCTACTGAACAAATGCTACCATAAATCCTTACCTTTCTGCCCCCCTATGGATAAGATTAGGGACCTAAAGAAGGAGTGGAATTTATCTACAAAGTAGAATAATGGACCCTGAATCGTCCCCGTCTTGGACACTAAGAGGTCGCTCCTTATGTCCAGTTCACGTGAGTTTGAGCATAACGGGGCAGCGAGAAGATCAATCCCGGATTACCAGGGTTCTTCAAGTATTTTACCTCTAATGCTTATTTGCTCTCCATCTGCCAAGCTGTGCTTTAAGACGATATAATCCAGCAAGTGACATAAAACGCGGTTGGATCTGCCACGCTCTCCGTGGTAATACTCAGACAGCTGTTTTTCTCTCATGTAAACTAATCTTTAGCTGGAAAAGCACCAGAGAGCCAATAATTGTACAGTATGCAGTCATCACTCTATGGAGAACAGAGCGCTCAACCAACTTTCTGGAAGCCAGATATTAAAAACAGATGTGTTAAGACGACGCCGAGACTTTTTTTTTCCACATACTGTCTTTTTTTTTTTTAACTTTACTCTCTGGCGGAGGTATTTATACACTTGTCTCTATGGAAAACTGTGAACTGGACGCAAACTTCATAGCTATAAAACCCTGGACTTCTCCAGTGACGGGAAATCTCATCTGATTCATCGATGAACTACTAGTATTGGGCCGAGGCCCACAATACATGGAAAATCAGAAATGCTTAGAATTCAACACGTTGCCGGATCCTCACCCCTGAAGGAAGGATGGCTGTGTGTCAGATACTTTAGGTCACTTATATTGGAGGTTTTTTGGAGATGAACTGTAGGGATGCTGGGATTGCATGTTTGTTAGCCAATCCCTGCATGTGTTCCGGCTGTCGGACAGCCGCGAGACATGTAGGTCGCCCTCCCAGGGCTGTGGGGTACTCGGTACCGGGCCGGTATCAGCGGGATGTGTCACAGCAGCGGGGACCCGGTCCGTGGCCCTGGACGCCCAAGTAATGGGGGGAATGTAATGATTTGAATGAATAGTTTGTGACGCCACCTGTGGTGTTCAGCAAGTGAGATGTTAGGCCGACGCTGCATGCAGATCCTCTGGGGCTGGTGGTATGTTGCAGCCAAGATGGTGAAGCTCCCCACAGGTGGAGCTGTAGCCCCAGGGGAGTGTAGATGTGGGGGAAGAGGAGAGGCACAAGCGGTGTAGAAGCTGGTACCCAGATGTAGCGGGGCTGGATGCGTTGGCACAAGAATGAATGGAGGACACCATGGCTTGCAGCTCCAAAGCTTTACTCACAGTCTGTAGTACACACAGGTGCCTGCCTCCGTGCCGTGTCCTCCGGGTCAGGGACTCAGTCAACCTCCAGGCAAGATGGAATGCTCCCTTCCAACGCTCCGCCAACATGTGCCTTTCTGAACGTCTCCTCTATAGCACCTTTAAGTGTGAAGTACTCCCAGTACTGAGTTACACTGGAGTGCCTCCTGACAGATGTTCCCAAGAACTCTACTTGTACGGCAGACAGCTGTAGCCTGCTTCGGGGACTCCCTACTCCTGAGTCCCGGCTCACTATCCAAGTTGCTGTTGTGCCCCCAAGTCTTAGATGGGAGTAGTGCATTTACAGCCCACTACTCCACCGGTGTCTGCTGCAGAACCATTAGTGTCCATACAACCTCGGGGACCGGGCCCCGGCCTTGCGCTTAGAACTTCTAGGCAGGGTTCTTCTCTAACCCACGTCCTCTCTGTTCCCTTTTACTCCTTCGTTCCGTTCTAATCTCTCTCTCCTATGGAAGATCAGGTTTCAGTTCTATGTCTTTATCCTTCTTTCCTTTCCCGTGCCAGCAGACCCAGGTCACTCAGGTCTGCTGCAGCACCTCCTTCCTCCATCCCTCTCTCAGGGATCTTCTTTCCTCACTCCTCTCTGAGTGGCTTCCTCTCCCAGACTGACCTGTAATTCTAAACCTTCCTGCTCTTTTATGTATTCTCAACTCCACCCACCTCCCAGCACATTTCGTGTTACAAGCAGGGAACCACCAAAGGTGCTCTGCTGCTCTCTAAGCAGGGAGCTGCAGTGTGGCTTTGCTGAACTACTCTGTTGTGTGGGGTGCGAGTGTTGGAGCGTGGTCAGGAGCCTCCAACTTACCTGGATGGTGAGGCACCACACCTCAGGAAGAGGTGCAGTACCTCTGTGGCGACTGAGCCTCAGGGGCGCCACATATGCAGCCACGGGGACACTCGGTTAGCACCCGAGCATGGGGGAATAACACTTTATCCAAGCATGTTCGCTCATCACTAGAACAGATTTCTTTTTCTAATCTTCGGAACCATTTTAACTGCAAAAGTGGAAATAAGTGCAGTAGAATTGTGAATACAGCTCTGGGTGCGAATAGAGATGAATGTAATGATGTATATTCAGACAGCAAACCTCAATGTGAAGACAGAACTAATGATAAGAAAGCTAATAATTATAGACAGCTGTGGACTGACGGTGATCTGGGCCCCAGCCATTGGAGATCATAGGACCCAAAATAACCACTAAATTACGGTATACACTTGGGTTCATGATATGCATAATATGAGCACTTATCACTTGCACTTAGTATAGGGCGTTCTGCCTTACCAAAGGATTGTGGCTTCCTCTGGCCATGGGCCCACAGGTTTTGCCCAATGCCCAAATGGCCAGTCCAAATTTGTGAGCATGTATACAAATTTAGGCCCTCTTCATCCTCTAAGAAAGAGGATAGCAGCACACAAGACGCTGGCTCAGCCCAAGGAACAGTCCTTGGTTGATCTGACATCTGTCTCCATTTTCTCGCCTGTGCAGAACTTGCTGAGAGCGACAGGTAGTCCCGGCATAATGAGAACATTTACAGTCTCAGCATAATCACAATGTGACCTCGTATGAAGATGAGAACATTTCAGGCAGCATCTCTAGCAATAAAAAGTGACTTCTGTGTGCGCATGGTGCTGCCGAAGGTACTGAGCCAAACATAAAGGAATTTGTCATTTGCGTTGGGTCTTTTTAAGTTAGTTATCTTTTTTGTCTTTTCTTATTCGTTGGTGTTTTTGAGCCAAATTCTTCAACATTGTACACACGGCTCATGAACTTTGCATGCTCAATTTTTTTTAATCTAGCCTTTCCTGAGACATTTACTTTGTTGAGCAAAAAAAAAAAAATCACGAGTTGTGCTAAAATGTTGCATGCAGACGCACATGAAATCACATTGTGGGTGGGGGGGGGAACTGGAGCACATTTGCATAAAAAAATTAGCGACTTTTTAGAACGTCGCAATTGATAAATATACAGAAAAAGTTTTAAAACCCCATACCCTTACCACAATGATGAACAAACAGGCGAATGCATAGAAAATAGACTGTAAAAAAGGCACAATTTAAAAGAAGAATAAGGCTCAAGTGAAAAATACCCCGAAAAATGGAGAAAAAAGCACAAATGCAAAAAAAAAGAAATGGGCCCACAAGGGTATATTATGAGCCTTGCAGCCAATGGTCTGTGACCACCAGGAATTTACAGTAGTTGTGTTATCTAGATATTGTTTAATAGTATTATACCATTAGCACTTTCTTACTTTTTGCATGGAGTTGTTTGGTCACTGTAGATAACTAGAGACCCAGAACAACTTTTGGACCTGGGCCTCCCCCCTCCCATAGGTGCAGTTAGGGATTCAGCTCAGGGGAGGCAAAACATCTGAATGGGCACCTAACCATGAAACCCTGATTATAACTACGGTGGCGCACCCTAATTGTAGGGAATCGCAGCAGATGACCGCACTTTAACTGGAAATAAATCTCTATACAAAGATCAATACCTATATTACCACCACACTGTGACCATAAAGTGGTAGATACCAGTCCTATAGAATATACAAGTGATTACAGTACAGTTATAGATGGTGACTCACAGCTGACGTTCTTTCTGAATGAGTCGTTCACTTTTTCAAGTCTTTTCCATCTGGCCGGGACCGACATGACTTCTCCAGCGACGACTCATCTACAGAGATTACAACAAAGACACATCTGACTTCTCACATTTCCAGCTCCGTCCCCATCTACTCCCAACCTGCACAAACTCCTCATCCTGCTGATGTAAGGGTGGTGGACTGTGCTGTCACATTCCTGCCCCTGCAAACACCAATCGCGTCATGTCTACTATGTCATTCGTCTTTGTATATATTGTGTCATGTGAATTGTATTGCATTGTTGTGTTTGCCTGTGTAATGTAGAGCGTGAGATAAGTATTGTTGGTATAATATGTATAGTGTGTAGCAGTGTTATAGAGAATGTACAGTAGAGTGTAAGATAAGTAATGTGTGCAGTGTAAGGAAGTGTGCAGTGTAAGGAAGTTCTGCCCAGCAACAGACAGCAGGGTCAGAAGTAGATAAGCGTTGGGACTAGCCCAAAGGGGGAGAGCTTAGTGAAAGGGACAGGACTCTGCTTCCTGGACAGGGTGAGATAGAGTTTGGATAGTAACAAGTGTGAAGTGCTGTCAAGGCGTGATCCACTGCAAAAATTGACTGGAGATAGGAATAGCAAAATCCTAAACTGACGAGACTTAGAGACCTTCCAGAAGGCATTATTGGATAAGGCGCCGAGTTACGAGAAACCTGAGAGCTTGCTAGTGATGAAGGTAATGGACTTAAAGAGGACTGAGAACGTGTGACTGGTGGATGGTGCCAAGCGGTACATCCAGGGTGTCCATAGTGATAGGACGTAGAGCCGCTGAGTGAGTAGAGAGAAACTCACTGATCGGGACTGTGGCCTAGAAGCTGGGTTGTGGTGAGATAGAGAAGTAACAGATAAGCTGCAGAGCCCTGGAGTAGCCTACAGAGGAAGGATACAGTGGGAATGAAAAGGCTTCTTACTGTGAAAGAAACATGCTTAAGACTGCATACCCACTAACCCTTGTACATAACCATTAACAAGTTCAGAAAAGTCCCCATGTTTGAACGGAAGTCTCAGTTTGTATAATGACCCCCACATTAGCTCACACCCTGTATAATGGCCCCCACAGTTTATAATAGCCCCCACAGTAGTTCACACACTGTATAAAGGCCTCCACAGTGTATGAGGACCCTCACAGTAGCTCGCAAACTGTATAATCGTCCCCACAGTAGCCCCACAATGTGTGATGGCCCCAAGATAGGCCCCAAACTGTATAAATGACCGCACATTAGCTCCCACACTGTGTAATGGCCTCCACACTTTATGGAAGCCCCACACTCTATAAGGGCCCCCCTCCGTAGTCCCTACAATGTATGGGGGGCACCGTCACATTAGCCCCCACACTGTGTGAGTGTACCCCACACTTTATGATGTCCCAACAGCCACAGGATCCTGATGAGTCCACTGGCAAAGTGCGTGTGAATCAACGTGCTGTCATTGCGCCGGTTTGCGCGCAGGACGTCAGATTCCCGGCGAAGTGTAATGATCTAACCTCACCAGGAATCTGTTATCCTGTGTATTTGCCTGGTCCCTGGCCAGTGCATCATCCTGTAGTTCTGTAGGCCGAAGACTTAAAGCAACCTTCAGTCTGCATGTCTTCCTGCTCTACCGCAGAGCTTACCTATATCGGCATAGGCGGCCCCCTCCCCGATAGTCTACTGCTCCTCCCACAACCACCAGCTTGTTCTTTGGATGCGTGGGCCATTGTGGCACCGTTAACATCTATAAAGTTATATGTTACTTATCCCTCAAAAAATAAAATAACCCAAATATGTATTTATAGACCACGCAGTCAGCAAACAATACCGCTATACAAGTAATTACCACCATACTGTTACTTAACAAAACCCACGTGAAAGAAAGAAGCGTAACCTTGTGTGATATTAGCAGCGTGTGACTATAAGGGCCGAACGCTTGTAATTCATTTAGAAAATCACAGGGGAGCAGCCAGACGTCCTCTCTCTCTCTGTGAAGAAACACAGAATTTGGTAAATGTGCGACTGTGATCTATTAATTAGGAAAATTAGTTTAATGGCTGTCTGTGATGAAATCTACATAGGGAAGAAGAGAACAAATAAGAAAAGATGAGATGCAGCGGCAGATAATTGATACAACCTGCTCTACCGCACAGGGGTAAAGGGGGCCCACTACCATCTCCAAAGCAGCAAACTACTTCTGTCACAGATACATTGGGGTTTTTTTTAAATTCGTTTATTAAACCATAAACAGTTATACAATACACACACTAGTATATGATGTTAAGCTTAATACAAAGTATACATATGTTCAGATGACATGAAAATATAAAGCAAGATGTGTGCCTCAGTTGTATATAAATAAAGCAAAACATAATGCCAATTAAATCACAGTACCTTCGTGTTATTATTCCAATGATGAAACCTGCCTAGCTTCTAAACCATGCCTACACCTACAAACACCTAAACTGTTCCGCAGCCTACTTCCACATAATGAGCTGTTTACTATGTGACATCTCTACTCTGCAAAGTGCGGTGAGAGGAGTTCCACCTCTCCCAAATCTTTTCGAATTTACCCGGGCACCCTCTGTTTTGATACAATGTACGTTCATATGGGATAATCGAATTTACCAAATTGATCCAGGACCCGAGAGAAGGAGGTGAATTTCCCATCCACCGTAATGCTAGTAGCTTTCGTGCCATAAATAATGTCTAGAAAAATCCCAACATATTGACCCCATGCCTCCTCATCCCACACTCGAAATAGACAGACCAGTGGCTCAAGGGGAACAGGGATTTGCACCAAAGATGTCAATAGTGATGTCACCTCCCTCCAGTATTGTGCAACAACAGGACAGCACCTGATCATATGGATAAAGTCTGCATCTATTGAGTGACATCTCAAACATTCCGATGACTGGTATCGGCCCATCTTAAAGCGTCGAGTTGGGGTCAAATATGATTGATTGATAATATATAATTGTATCATCCTGTTATTGGCAGACGGAGATACCCAGATTGGTGACTCCAGGATTTCTTCCCACTCTTCTCCCTGTGTATCTGGGATGAGCCTCCCCCATTTCTTCTTAACAGAGTCTAAGGTACACTCTGTCCCCACTGACAACATATATGTATAGAGAGAGGAGATGAGACCTTGAGGGCCCTGTGATTTAAGGATCCCTATCAAGGGTAGAGACGAAATAGTATTATTTATACCTATATATCTCATGTACGATTGAAAAGCTGACCTTAGTTGCAAATGCCGAAAAAACTGGGATCTCGGAATACTGCGATTAACTTGTAATTGTTCAAAGGACATCAAAGTTCCATGATCATATAAATCTCCTATCGTAGAGACACTATATTGAGCCCAAAACTTGGCGGATGGATGTTCAAGTAACACTGGGAGGTAGCCATTATTCCATAGGGGCATTTCAGCTATAATATCTCCATATCCAACCACCCCTTTAATCTGTCTCCATATTGATCGTGCCAGACGAAGCAGGGGTAATAGTCTCGAGACATTTATTTTCCTCATTTCCAAAAAACCCAGTGGGCAACTAGTCTGTGCAGCATGGAGTAAATGATTTTCAGAATTAGGAAGATGACCCCCAGGCATCCATGTACTTATGGCCTTGGCCTGTCCAGCCAAATAATACAGGAAGAAATCGTGTAACGCTGCCCCCCCTCCTCTCTTGGGTCTCTGTAGAGTGGATAGTTTAAGTTTGGGCCTGGTTTTCCCCCATATAAAGGATGTGAACTGGGAATTCATATAAGCGAAAAAGGATTTGGGCACCACTACAGCACTATGTTGGAGAGAGTAGCTAAGCTTGGGGAGTAATATCATTTTAATTAAATTAATACGTCCGGCTACAGACAGTGGAAGCTTACCCCAGATCGTGAATTTACCTTTGACCGTCTCCAGCAATGGATGTAAATTAAGTTGCAGATCAAATTGACTGCCTTGAGAGATATGGACACCCAGGTATTTAAAATTGGTTACAATGGGCAGTAAGGAGAGAGTTTCAAGTCCTGGTATTGGAGCGTGGGAAAGAGGCATCAAAGCGGATTTCTCCCAATTTATATATAGGCCAGAATATTTACTGAATTTATTTATAGTGGTGATGACTCTTGTCAGGGTTTCCTCCGCTTTGTCCAAAATATCACCATATCATCAGCATATAGGCCTATGGTGTCTGTCCGACCTGCTATTTCTATACCAGCAATATTAGGGGAAGATCTTATATGAATTGCCAGTGCCTCAATAGCAAGAGCAAACAGAGCCGGGGATAGGGGACATCCCTGACGAGTTCCCCTATATAGTGAAAATGGCTCAGATATGGAGTTATTTACGATGACCCGGGCCCTGGGCTTCATGTATAAAACAGTGACCCATTTTTTAAATCTATCACAGAATCCATACCTCTGTAAACATGCATGGAGAAAAGGCCATTCAAGAGAGTCAAAGGCCTTGGCCGCATCAAGCGATGCCAAGGCCCATTCATTATCTGGTACCAGGGAGCTATATTGGACCACTGACTGGACTCGTCTAATATTGATGGAGGTACTCTTACCAGGCATAAAACCAGTATGGTCATAGTGTATGAGGTCTAATATGACTGAGTTCACCCTTTTGGCCAAAATTTTTGTAAAAATCTTACAATCCACATTTACTAATGATATGGGCCTATAAGATCCACAATCTAAAGGGTCCTTCCCCTCCTTTTTAAGAACTATTATATTAGCCTCATAAAAGGATTCTGGCATGCATCCCCCCTCCCAAATCCCACGAAACACCGTCAACAATAGGGGCGCCAGTATCTTCTGGTATTTTCTATATAATTCAAAAGGAAATCCATCCGGTCCAGAGGCCATATCTTTTATGGCATCCTCTACCTCCTCTAGAGTAAACTCAGCATCCATAAAGGCCTGTTGAGAAGGACTCAGTGTAGGAAACTCTATATCTGACAAATAGTTTAGACACCCCGGGCCATCCACATCAGTCTTAGAATTGTATAATGAACCATAATAGTCAGAAAAGCATTTCAGTATCTCCTCAGTTGAGGAAACCAAAGTACCACCCGAATCACGAATCTGTAGGATTGTGTTAGTTGTATTATGCTGTCGTACTAAGTAGGCCAAAAATTTGCTTGCCTGATGCCCCATCTCAAAATAAGATTGTCGGGCAAAGAATAATTTACGCTTCATTTTGGTGTCAATATATTGAGTATATAACCTTTGAGCAGTCAGCCACTCCACCCTATTACTGTTAGTTTGATCAGATATATAGGCTGCCTCGGAATCCTTCAGACGTCGCTCCATCTCGCCATCCTCTTCCAATGTCACCCGCCTAATGTAAGAGATCGTAGAGGATAAACAACCCCTTAAATAGGCTTTAAGAGCATCCCAAAATACATTAATATATCGGCGTTCAGGGTGGGACGAGACGAAGCAACGTAGCTGATCTATTGTTCTATCAGGCGATGTTATCAACTTCAGCCAAAAGGGGTTCAACTTCCATGTTATCCTATTTGTCAATGGCCCGAATCTAAGTTTAAGAACAACTGGGCTATGATCTGAAATCCCCTACTTCCATGTTCAATATCATCTACCCATACCGCCAGACTACTGGATCCAAAGATGTAGTCTATGCGAGACAGAGAGCGTTTAGAGGAGGAGTGGCAAGTATATTCCCTTGTCTCAGGATGGCGCATTCTCCAAAGATCCAGCCACCCACTACCCGCCATGAATTGTGATAGTTGGGATGCAACCGGGGAGGGGGCCCCACTCTGTACTCCATCATCTAATCTCAATTTATCAAGGTGACTATTCATGACCAAATTAAAATCTCCCATACAAATGACGTGTGCATCTGGGTAATTCAGGGCGAAGAATGCCTTCTGGATAATTGACATATTGGCTGGAGGGGGATTATAAATACACAGAATAACATATTTTTGAGAGTTAATCAGCGCATGTACAAACACAAATCGTCCCTCAGGGTCTTTCCTGGCTTCCCTGGTCTCCCACCGAACATCTTTATGAATTAACAGTGAAACCCCCCTTGAATAGCTGGTGTGAAAAGCATGTATAAACCACTGTACCCATGGTTTCTGCACCCACCGAACCATAT
Source organism: Dendrobates tinctorius (assembly GCF_039654945.1). Taxonomy (NCBI): domain Eukaryota; kingdom Metazoa; phylum Chordata; class Amphibia; order Anura; family Dendrobatidae; genus Dendrobates; species Dendrobates tinctorius. The sequence continues at coordinate 8,150,627 of NW_027361743.1, read as the reverse complement.
CCCTGGTCAGGTGCGTTTCCACCAGAGCCACAATGTGAGGGCGATAGTGTCTAATTTGTGAAAACACCTTAATTTTCTTTCGAGGGGTTTTTAGGCCTCTTACATTCCACATCATACAAATCAACTCAGAACCCATTCCCGTCCATCCGAATATGTTGCATAATGGTGCCCGAACAGAATGCAGAGATTCCATCCAGAGAGCAAAATTGGCGTCGGCTGCAGCATTTACCTAAATAACTATAAAAACTAAAACTTTTAAAAAGAAAAAACAAAACAAGAACCTAGTAACATAGGAGCACAGTCTCACGCCCCCATCAAAAATTAAACAAGGGGATACCATCACTGATCACAGTGTCCGGTATTGTTGACAACAGGATACTCGCCGAGAGAGCTCCAATTAGACCTTTGGTTGAAAGGATCCGAAGTAATAGCCACCACAATAGGATTCCTTCGCAGGGGATCCCCTATGGGACCGCAGCCATTCAATCGCCTCCGCTGGATCCGTGAAAAACACGGAGGAGCCTTCATGAACAACCCGAAGTCGGGCCGGGTATATCATTGAGTAGACAATGTTCCTGTCCCTGAGCCACCTCTTGACCTCGATGAATTGCGCCCGCTGCTTCTGCAGTTCCATGGAGAAGTCCGGAAAGATGGAAACGAAAGCATTGTTGAACTTAATAGGACTTTTCAGTCGTGCAAGATGCAGAATGGTATCTCTGTCCTTGCAATTGAGCAAGCATGCCAGGAAAGGTCGAGGCGGGGCCCCCGGAGGCAGGGGTTTTGTAGGGACCCTATGAGCTCTTTCAATAGCGAACATTGAGGAGAATTCATCTCCTAGGAAGGTCTTAAGCCAGTCCTCCAGGAACTGCTCAGGATGCTGACCTTCCGAGCGCTCAGGCAGACCAACTATGCGGATATTATTCCTGCGCATTCTGCTTCCAAGCATTCATGGAGCCCGCCAGCTTCGTTAATTTAGCCTCCATAGGTGTAATGGTATCTTCTACGCTGGACACCCTCGTCTCCACCTCTGTAATACGCACCTTCATGGCCTGCATATCCTGACGAAGTCTCCCCACCTCTGTGTAAACATCCTCAATTTTCTACGTCAGGGATGTCCTGGTCAGAGAGAGAGCCTGCATCAACTGTTCAGATGCCTGTTTGAGGGTCAACTCCTCCTGTTCCGTCTCCTCTTCACCCCCAGAATGGCGATTTTTGCGCTGAACTTGAGAGGAAGTGTTCCTGTTAGGTCGTGCACTGTCAGCAGGGTCAGGTCTGACAAACTCTTTCAGTTTTTCCGCCGCTCCTGCCCCTTTAAATCGACTCATGGTGATCTGCAGTGCACAGCAAGGCTAGCAATGGTTAAATGTAATTCAAGTCACAGAAGGAGGCCACAGGAATTATGAGGAAGGTCACCAACACTGTTCAACACAGCTCTTTACGGCCAGTGGAGGGAGAGGGGTCTCACAGAGACAGCTGCAGTGGGGGAGGATATACAGAGCCTCCCTTAGTAATAGCGCCAGCCGGCGCAGCGAGCAAATAATAGAAGAGGGATAACATGCGGTGCCCACTTTTTCAGGGCACTCACCACGCGTCCCTTCAAGTCTATCAGCCGCTATCTTCACTGACCGGCGGCGGTGCAGCGATGTAAGCTGACGCCGCTGCTCTTAGTAGCAGAGCTGCGCGCTCAAGATGGCCGCCGCCACATGGAGGACTAGCCGCCCGCTCCTATCTCCCCCGCCGCCTGCTCTCAAAAGTTGCCTCACGACCTGCTGCGGGGTACCCAGGGGTCCCGACGTCCAGGGGGTTCCAGACAGCACCAGCAAGCCACCAGATAGGGGTCTAGAATCCAGGATCCAGCAGGATGTTGAGGAGCTCTCCTAGCCAGCGTCCTCTCTCCTTCACGGCATAGCCACCACAGATACATTGTTGGCCTGCGAAGAACCCATATCTTACACTGGGGCCCTCTTCTGTCAGTGTTCGCCCATGATGAGACGGATGGTTGGATGAAGAGGTTCCCTGCAGTCCAGAAATGCAGTAGGCGCTCCACCACTTCTACAACAGAGCGTATGAGATAAACTCAAAGGACGCCAACGACCTCAACAATTTATTCTACACTATGACCAAAATGTCTCCTGAAAAAAGGCAACAACAAGAGGACAAAAGGCAAAAGAAAAGATCATCATCATTTTTTTTTAGTGATTTTAAAGCCATATGGAGAACAGCCTCAAACAAAAAACACAGAGACCCCAACCACCGAGGTCTGAGGGATGCCTGTGACACCATACAAAGGCAATGTAAAACCATCCTCCGAAGCAAAGTCATATCTCCACCAAATTCAACCAACTTCAATATGCCTTCCAAGACAACTCCTTCTGGGAATGATGGAACCACATGGGCACAAACGGTAATAAAAGCAACTTCCACATCCAAAACGGTAACATCTGATTAAAGTAAGTCAAGAACTTCTGCAAAGAAATAGGAAAGACTAAGCCAAAAACCTAAAAAACATAACAACAAAAGTAAAGACAAAAAAATCCACAAAGGTTTCCAAAATCCTTTGGATACACCAAGCACACTGCAGGAAATAGCATAAAGGACCAGTATGAAATCCCACCAGAAATGCTGAACAGTTCACCACAATTACAGACCACAATGGTTACACTGTTAAACATTGTGCTGAGTGCCAGCTACTTCTTTCATATCTGGACCCAAAAGCTCATATACCCCGGTAGGATCACTGCTAGCTTCCACATTAACATAAGGAACTACTAGGTGGGACCACCATTCGTTTATACAGGCCGATTGGACACCCGTTACAGGTAGTGTATGACTTCAGGGGTGTGGTTTGCAGAGCAAGAGTAATAGAGCTATTCAATTTTATATATTTAATCCAGAAAGATAGGCTGTGCTTATAAAAAAAATTGACAAGATGATACAAAATTGGAGCAAAACAATGTATAGAATTACTTAAAATAAAAAGGGATAATGAAAAAGAATTGCTAAACCTGATATTACAGAACATTGTGAGTAGATAAGGAATAGCGTATGCAGTGAGGCGCAATGTACAAAAGGGTTGGGACTGAGTGTATAATGTAGCGACCTATGTATGTCCAATGGAACCAAAAAATGAATCAATGAAATGGTGAAAATGTAAGGGAGTAAGATATGATGTCTCTTATGCCTCCCTTCCCTCTGATTGTTTGCCTGTCTTTAATGTTTACAGATGTGTTTTTATGGTTATTGCCTGCGGTACTGCTACATGTATAATTATGTAGACTGTGAGCCCTCGCGGGCAGGGTCCCCTCTCCTTATGAACTTGTGCGTCCCTTGTCTTACACATGTTTATTATTCTTGTATATATTACACTTGTCTATAATTCCCCTTTTGACATGTAAAGCGCCATGGAATAAATGGCGCTATATAAATGCATAATAATAATGTATTACTGCTCATTATTTATGGTATTGCCACTTGAATGTGTTACTATTGTATGGATAAGTGTGTATATTGTCTCATGTTCTTGTATGATAATACTGCTTGTATATTATAAGTCATTTATGTATGTATAGCTAGAGAAAGCTAGTGCATCCTTTATTGGGACATTAATAATAATAATAATAATAATAAATTTTATTTCTATAGCGCTGACATATTCCGCAGCACTTTACATTTCAGAGGGCACTTGTATAGACAATAGACATTAGAGCATAACAATAATCACATAGATCATAACAGATACCAAGAGGAATGAGGGCCGTGCTTGCAAGCTTACAGTCTATGAGGAAAAAAAAGGGGAGACACGAAAGGTGGGTGGTAACAGTTGCCCTGATTGTATGGACCAGCCATAATGTTAAGTGTGTAGCAGTATAGATGCAGAGGGCTAATGGATGCATAAAGCATGTGGGAACATGATGCGGGGAACCTGGTTATGGTAAAAAACTTTTGGCTGTGCCACATAGGGATAGATTAGGTTAATGTGTTGAGGCGGTAGGCCAGTCTGAATAAATGCGTTTTCAGGGCACGCTTAAAATTGTGGGGATTGGGGACTAATTGTATTGACCTGGGAAGTGCATTCCAAAGAATTGGCGCAGCACGTGTATAGTCTTGGGGACGGGAGTGGGAGGTTGTGATTATTGAGGATGCTAACCTCAGGTCATCAGCAGAACAGAGGGCGCGGGTAGGGTGGTATACTGAAACAAGGGAGGAGATGTAAGGTGGTGCTGAGCCATGAAGAGCTTTGTGGGTGAGGGTAATAAGTTTATACTGAATTCTGGAGTGGATGGGTAGCCAGTGTAATGACTGGCACAAGGTAGAGGCATCGATGTAACGATTGTAACCATTAGAGGAGGGCACTCTTAGTATATAGTTTCCCCATAGACTGGGTAGTTGTAATTATGTTGTGGGCCACTAGGTCGGGGTATACTAGTGAGGCCTGGCAGGAGGTTCATAGGGGGTTAATTATAGGATGTGCTGCTGGGTAGTAAGAGGGAAGCTTGTGGGAAGTTAAGTCAGACGGGGCCAGGGTGCCCAAGAGTCCACATGGGCTATAGGCCTGGACAGCTTGGCAGTCAGGTAACGTTAAGTCACTATTGCCCACGTTACCCACGGCCACTGCAGGTCTTAGCAGTGGGTCAGAACAGGAAAAGTAAGATGTGGTGTCTTACCGCTTTTAGGGCAGAAGTTGGCTGGACTAAGGAGATGAAAGTAGTTGGCACTTCGACTAGATCAGTACAGACGGGCCGGATGCTTCACCAGGGGTCACCAAGCGTAGTGATTGATGAATTCAGTACTGGGGTGAAACAGGCTGAAGCAAATGTTATTGTAGTGAGGTCAGACCTGGAAAGAACTAGGAAGCAGTCTAGTCCGGTCCGGGCGTGTACTGCACAGAAGTGACAGCAAGCAAGGGAAAGATCAGGAAGCATGTAAATGTGATGATGTACCATCTGTGGATGTAACGTGCGAAATCCTAAGTAAAGAAAGTGTTAAAGTTGTCTCTGACTGTGTCGCCCTTGATGTGAGTCGCCTAGAAGAGGGACCATTATGGCCTGGGAAGTGCCCAGGTGAAGATGGGATTGGAGATACAGGTATGCCGAGGAGCATAGTATGGTTTCATGTTAGGGAAGGGCTGGGTGCAGCTGCCACCAGAGTACAATTCACGACTACGGTCCTGGCCCTCCCTTACAAAATATCCGGGTAAGAGAAGGGGGATGTGAATTAGATTTTGGAGTTAAGTGTTGGACTTGTGGTGGAGTGGGACACATGTCGAGGAATTTCCCCACCCGTGGTAGCCAGCAACTGGGGCAGTCGTCAAACTAACACATCCTGTGGTCAGGGAGCAAACTGCGGGGATAGGTAGCATTGTAAGGGAGACTGAAGGCTCTGAAGATGTTGTTTCCGAGAGTCCTACTACATGGGCAGGGCTGAACAGACAGAGGTTTTTTGCCTAATGGATACCAGGTCCCTGATGACTACAATGACGAACGTTGCCCAGTGAAGAGGGGGCCCAACAATTTGACTGATAGCTGCCAATCAGTTACCTATCCAAGTGGCGGGGGTGGCAATGATGGAGATTTGTGTCTGCAGATGGAATATAGGAAAGAAGGGTATTGTGCTAGTGAATAGCCTCATCATGATGGACCAATCGTGACATTGGGGATGATTGTGCTGAAGGAAGCAGGACAGTTCCTGGTAGACAGATAGGGAGGAAGGGACTATAAGTGTGCGAAGTGGCATCATCCTAGTAGAAGAATATTCCAGCAGCTAATCCAGGCCAGTCAAATCCAGTGATCGCCAGTCGCCTTCCAGGTTCAGGGAAGAGTGGTGATACCCACTACTACCACCTTGACTTTGCCACATGGACAGACAGTCACTATGCCTGTCTGGGCCTGGACATCCTTCCTTGGAAGGAGTGGAAGTGCAAGTTGAACCCCAGGGGATGAGAGAGGTGATGTCAGGGCTGCTAGTAGGCCACACTCTGATGACAGTGCATCATGGATGTGTGCTGGTGAGATGTCTTAATTCGAGAGGAACAAGCCTGTGGATGACTTCCAAGAAGGAACTGGCGCGAGTCTATATGATGCAGAAAAATCCTGTGAGACCGGATGCTGTGAATTTGGCCCCTGTGGATGGGGACCCATGGACAATATTGATGTCCATAGACCAGAAGAAGAGAAGAGGAGGTGCAAGGCAAGAGACAGCCGTGATATATTGGAACTAATGGAAGCAAACAGATCTTAGATGTCTCCCAGACAAGTGGAAGGCTTGTTGGGACAATAACTGGAAGTGTTCACCCAACACAATGATGATTTTGGATGTACATAGGCTGTTCAACATAAGATCCCTATGGGAAATACAGCCCCCCATATGAAAAAGATATTGACAGACTGTTGAACACCTGCACAGTCCAAGATTCATACCCTTTTCTGAATATAGAATAATCCCTGTTGGCACAGGGAGAGTTTAATGGGCTGTGTGGTGGAATCACTGTGCCGTGGCCCAAGGAAAACCTGGAGGGACGTAACTAGATGCCTCTGTAGAGTCGGTGGGCCGGGCTGGGGGGTGGTCCCTCTGGATACCGCGCAGAGATGTACAGACACAAGATGGAAGCAAGTTTCGGGTGCAACAGGTCCAAGTTTATTCTTTCTCTCGCCGTCCGCCAGACGGCCTCACAGCACACCACACTTTCCTTCACAGTTCTCCGGTTACAGAACACAGGGTGACACACTTTCTCCAGGGGCGTATATTTACGTACCGTCCCCTTTACACTCAGTGACGCTCTGACAGCTCCGTCACTGTGGCTGCCTTAGGCCTATACACCAACAGTAATGTTACTGGTCAAGCGTCGTTCCAATACGGTGTCCCACACCCGGAGCCTCGTCTATACTGCGGTACTTCGTGTCAGGACCTCCCCCCTGACTTCCTTTCTCCTCAGTCCCCCTGGTTGGGTTTTCCTCACAGTGCAGCAACTGTCACAGTCTCCTCGTCACTTGAGCTTCCCCTGGGGACTGGAACTTTCTGGAACCCTCTTGTCAAATTTATAGCTTTCCAGATTCCCTATAACTCCGCCCCCCATGACTAACGATTTCTTAGCCCTAAGCTGATGTCAATTCCTATGCTCACACTCCTCCCTGCCCTCTAATGTCAGTTCAAGGTACTGCATGTCACCTACACTTTCCTAGCTGTTTTCCCTTTTGAAATCTGACCAGTCAGTCTGTCCGCCAGGTCACCTTCCCTACACCTCAGCAAGTCCGACCTTGGATACCTGGTGGCTAACGATACCGCGACCCAAGGAGAGACGAAGGAGGTGGGACCAGGTGCTACACCAGGATTGACCTTGTGTAACAATTACCGTATATGGGTACTATGGAATCTGATTGCGTGGGATAACATGAAACTGAGACCAAAGTTGATGCAAGTAAGTATGTAGTGTCGGTGGTGGGGTGCCGGAGGGGTAATAGGGGGTGGTCCCACTTCTTACCGCGCAGAGATGATACAGAGACACGATGAGGCAGATTCTGGGTGCAACAGGTCCAAGTTTATTGCTCACCGTCCGACTGACGGTCCTCGCGGTACACCGCGATATCTCTCTCTGCCCTCCGTGTTCAGGGCCGCTCCAACACCGTATGTTACACTAGGGACGTATTTATACGTCACGTCCCGTCTCACACTGTGACAATCCTGACAGCTCGGTCACTGTGGCCGCCTTAGGCCCGTACACCAACAGCACTTTACTGGTCAGTTTCGTCGTAACACATACGGTGTCTTCCACCCAGAGCCTTGTCTCTGCTGCGGTCCTTTCCTGTCAGGACCACCCCCCTGACGTTTCCTCTCCTCAGTCCCCCTGGTCGGATTCTCCTCAGGGCACACAGACTGGCGAAGTCCTCCTGTCACCTGGGCTCCCCCTGGGGACTGGAACCTTCTGGAACCCTCCCTCAGAATTTATAACTTCCCCGGTTCCTTGAAACTGTCACTAACTGTCACCACGCCCCCCATGACCAACGGTTTCTAAAGCCCTAAGCTGCTGTAAAGTCCTTTACTCACACTCCACCCTGCCATCTAATGGTCATCCCAAGGTACTGCACGTCCACTACTCTTTTCTAGTTGTTTCCCCACTGTAATCACTGTCTCCTACCTACACTGTGCAAACCTATCTTTCTTCACTCTGACTAGTCCGTCCGTCCGTCAGGTCACCTTCCCTACACTCCCCCTTCCTTTGTCCATTGTCGTCCTCGACAATCGTCATCCCTGCCTTCGTCGTTCTGAATCTACACCTACATTCTGTTGTCGGACCAGAAGTTGAGCCAAACCCACTATCTGCGGGGGCTGAACCACACTGGGAGCACTATGCTCTGAGCAGCCTACTGCTACTCACCAGCGCGCACGCCACATGACAACGTCTTTCAAATTGGGCAAGGTACACCCGTATTCTCTCTACGGCGTGTATCTTTCCCCTACTCTCCCCTACTGTTACCTTTCACTATCCGGTACGCCATGATCGAGGCCACTCACCTACCAGATCATTGCCGGCGCCCGCCTTTCCTTCTTCAGGGGTGTCCGTGGCGTCGGGGACCTGACCTAGGACGGCTGTCTTTCTCACATCTTCCCATTCATTTTCCTTCTTTCAATTACATGTCATGGTCGGCGTCCCGGTCTCCCAGACCTCAACTCTTAGATCCCTACCGGATCTCACACTTTCCTTTGGTCCCGCAGACCTTCCCTTACCCGGACCTGTTGCATTTTACTTTGGCATATCATATAATAAACAACTTTATAATAGCACAAGTACCCATTTTTTTATAATTTTTTTTTTTCATTTTCTCTTACTTTTAAAACCAAAATATAACATAACATTGCATTTCCTCTTTCTTCCTCCCCCCCTTCCTTGGACCTGGACACTCCTCCACTTTTCCGTATCCCCGTTCTGTCAGGTAAACATATTTTCGTATATAAAGAACATAGAAAGAAGAAAGAAAGAGAGAGAAAATAGTTGCATCAGTTAAACAACAACAAAACTTTTTTCTAAATGCAACTGTCCTTATAATCTGCACAACGGTGCATCGAACTCCTGACAGTCTATACCACTCTCAATGGACAGAGGTGCAGGCTCCACGGGGATACTGAGGGTGTCCATTCAAGTCCTCTTCTTTTCCATGACGGCCTCTCCTTGAGTGTGGAGCAGGTTCCACACTTCCTGCTCCCGGGCCTTTTTCTTCCTGATCACCTCCGCTTCCCACACGGAGGGAACAGCACGGGCCCTGGAGTCCGGTGGGCGGGACTCCGCTGAAAAAGACCGCAAGACAGAAACGGCCGAAGATTTCTGCGGCCCAGCAGCCGCTGGGGTCAGGTGGCAAATGGGGAGAACCGGGTCCTCGGGGGCTGGAATCACAGGGCCCGCTAAATCGGTCGCAGCCGACTCCAGCAGCGGCATAACCGCGGCCTCAGGACAGGCCACTACTTCCAACGGAGCTGGAGTAACGGCCGATTTCAACGATGCAGCTGCTATTAGCAGGGAAAGCGCAGCAGCATCTTCTTTAGGTGAGCTCTGCACTGGTGACTCCGGGCGGGGTAGTTCGGGGACATGAGCGGGGACCTCGCTCAGCTCTGCATACACCACGGGGCCCGTGGTAACTAGGCCTTCCGGTGCGCAGGGGGCCGCGTGCTGCAGCAGAATGGTGGGGGCCGCTTGCGGAGGCACTGGAAGGGCCGGGGGTACTCTCACCTTCCCTGGCGCTGCGGCCTCCGTTCCATCATCACGCAGTTTCCCCCGCAGCCTCCGTTCCTTGCTCCACTGTCCTGCGGGCCTTCCCTCCGGACTCGGGGGCTCCGCTGAGAAGTCCTCTGCTGGTATTGGTGGCAGCCGTTCTCGCTGACTCCCCTCAGGCTCCGCTCCCCGGCTCAGCATCCCGCTGCCTGCCCGTAAATCTGAAGATGACTTCTGTTGCAGCTCCATCTCTCGCCGCCATTGCCACTCTAGGCGGCCGATGCCCCGACACCCGCAGCATCTCATACCGTCCGTTGGGCAGCACTCGAATGGCGTCAGACAGCCGCAGCCAAGTTTTTCTTCTGTGCCACTCCTCCTGCTGGGTGGGGCGTTGGCAGACCTTTCCATCCATCTGCCAGGGTCCAATATATGGAAACGTCGGTCTCCGGGCATATATTGCTTCCTTTTGGGGTACGTTGGAGGGGGTCCCAGTCCATTCTGAACAACTGCAAACACCCGGACCTCTCCTCTGTGCTGAAGTAATACCGCCATCTTGGGCAGAATCAGCTACTGCCTTGGATCCTCTGCAAGCAACACAGATCCGACACAGCGTCCCAATTTGTAATCCACAGGTCAGTAATTGGTAGTCCACAGGTATTTATAATCCGAAATAGAGCAGTCCAAGTTTTCCTCAGTCCTTCAGTTGCAGGCCTGCCGCAGAAGATAGCGTATTAGCGGCGGCGATCCTGCCGACTACGCCAAATGTAGTGTCGGTGGTGGGGTGCCGGAGGGGTAATAGGGGGTGGTCCCACTTCTTACCGCGCAGAGATGATACAGAGACACGATGAGGCAGATTCTGGGTGCAACAGGTCCAAGTTTATTGCTCACCGTCCGACTGACGGTCCTCGCGGTACACCGCGATATCTCTCTCTGCCCTCCGTGTTCAGGGCCGCTCCAACACCGTATGTTACACTAGGGACGTATTTATACGTCACGTCCCGTCTCACACTGTGACAATCCTGACAGCTCGGTCACTGTGGCCGCCTTAGGCCCGTACACCAACAGCACTTTACTAATCAGTCTCGTCGTTACACATACGGTGTCTTCCACCCAGAGCCTTGTCTCTGCTGCGGTCCTTTCCTGTCAGGACCACCCCCCTGACGTTTCCTCTCCTCAGTCCCCCTGGTCGGATTCTCCTCAGGGCACACAGACTGGCGAAGTCCTCCTGTCACCTGGGCTCCCCCTGGGGACTGGAACCTTCTGGAACCCTCCCTCAGAATTTATAACTTCCCCGGTTCCTTGAAACTGTCACTAACTGTCACCACGCCCCCCATGACCAACGGTTTCTAAAGCCCTAAGCTGCTGTAAAGTCCTTTACTCACACTCCACCCTGCCATCTAATGGTCATCCCAAGGTACTGCACGTCCACTACTCTTTTCTAGTTGTTTCCCCACTGTAATCACTGTCTCCTACCTACACTGTGCAAACCTATCTTTCTTCACTCTGACTAGTCCGTCCGTCCGTCAGGTCACCTTCCCTACAAGTATATTTAACAAGTGTAACCAAACTAACAGAGCACTTCCTGCAATTGTAACGAAAACACAGCACAATATGGAAAGATGCAAGTAAAGTAAACTAACAGAGCACTTCCTGCAATAGTAACAAATGCACAGATCTATATAGAAATGTCCAGAGTAACTGAAGAGCAGGGCGCGACCGCTAATTTAACCAGTCCAACAGTAATATAACGCAGGTGTGTACAAGGCACTAAACGTAGAAGTCCAGCAGAAAGTATGTGAGTAAGCACACCACATTTAATGAGGCAGACCTGAGATATTTAAGAATGAGCACGCACACAGCACTAAAGAATAGGACCTGTGCACAATATAAACCGTATGGGAATAAACATGCGAGAAATAGGAAGAAACCACTATGGCTAAATAGTGGCTAAATAGAGCTGTAAGGGGCGCAATAAGGGACAAAAATAAAGCATTTAGCGAATTAAAGCAAATAGGTAGTGATGAGGCATTAACTAAATACAGAAGATTAAATAAATTTTGTAAAAAGCAAATCAAGACAGCAAAGATTGAGACAGAGAGATAATATTACAGGGTATATACACTAGTTTCTTAATATTGCGTTGATCCAGGGAGCAAGTCTGATTGCCGTATGTGGAGTCAGGAAGGAATTTTTTTCCCCAATGTGAAGCTTACTGTTTGCCACATGGGGTTTTTTTGCCTTCCTCTGGATCAACATGTTAGGGCAAGTTAGGATCGGATATGGGTTGAACTAGATGGACTTAAAGTCTCCCTTCAACCTTAATAACTATGTTACTATGTTACTATGTAAAGTGTAGAAGTCCAGCAATCATAAGGGTGGAAATGCACACGGCACTTAAACGTAGAAGCCCAGCATTATATGGAAGTGGCATTAACCAGAGAAGGTCACTATTTGAACCTTTTGGGCTGAATGTCCCGCACAAGCAAAGCACAACAGCCCAGACTAACACAGACCTAGAGGAGAAGATGATGTCAGGATTCCTTACTGGCCACAGCAGTTCCATGGGCAAATAGCTCCAACTAGAAGTCCAGACAGTAGTTAAGCATGGACAGCATCAAGGAGATGCACAGAGGACTGTAGGCAGCAGAACGTGGAGAGGTAGAGCACCAAGTAATGAGCAGCAGCAGCAGCAGCAGGGAGTCCACCAGCAGACAGGCAGGAGCCAACAGCAACAAAATACTCAGGCAAAGAGGAGCACATGACCCGGACTTAAATAAGGACAGACAGGAAGTTCCATGACAGGGTGAGACACAAGACTCCATCCTGGATCAGGGAAAAAACAGGCACAAAGGAAAGTCCGGAATCCTTACACCTTGGGTGGATGGCAGCTGAACCCCAATCAGGGATGGTGGACTGGACAAGTACTGACAGGCATGGCTGGTACATTGGCAGGCAAGACAGACACATAGGATGGTACTGGTGGACACTACAGTTATTCTCGTAAGCAAGTGCATCCGCCGACCCAGAAGGAGGAGACAGTGCTGGATGGGGGCCACGATGGTGAATAAGCTGGCGTCTGTGCCGGGGAAGAAAGGCAGAAATGTCGGCACTTCAGATTGTTACTTTTCTTCCCTCAATTTGGCCAGTGGTTACTGGCAAGACCCTATGGCCTAGCGGGATCATCCGAAGACGGCTTTCATTCTACTGTTTGAGTTTAATTGGATGCTACTGGGGCTAATTAATGCCCCAGGGACGTTTCAGCAATTGATGGAAAGGTGTCTTGGACACTTGAACTTTGAGGCGACACTGATATAACATTATAATATACTCCACCATGTTTGAGGATCATCTTGCTAGACGCAGGCAGGTGCTAGAGTGACTTCAGAAACATGGACTGAAGATAGAACTTTGAAAGTGCAACCTATTCCAGCAGAAAATAGAATACCTAGGGCATACGGTCTGCAGTGAAGGTATGCACCCAACGAAGGAAAAGGTGACTGCTATGCAGAAGTGGCAAACCCCTGCGACATTGAGAGAATTAAGATCATTTCTGGGTTTGCCTGGGTATTATTGAAGATTGATCAAGGATTTTGCAAATACTACAGCACCACTGCATGAACTGCTCAGGAGGTCCCAAAAGTCGGCTGTTCCAGTGGGGGCCGAGACATGAAGAGGCCTTCCAGGCTCTAAAACTCATATTGATGAACGCTCCTATCTTGGCTTACACAGACTTCTCTCAACCATTTTTGTTATACACGAACTGTAGCCTGTACTGTCTGGGAGCTGTGCTGGCCCAGGTCCAGGAAGGGCAAGAACGAGTGATTGCCTATATCAGTCAATTCCTACGGGATACTGAGAGAAATTCAGACAATTACAGCTCATTCAAACTGGAATTGTTAGCCCTGGTATGCAGGGCCGTATTTAGAGTTTATGCTGCCCATGGCACTTTTCGTGTTGCCTCCCCCTATTGGCGAGTATGACTAATGCAGACACTGTCGGCAGTGACTTAGGCTACTTTCACATCAGCGATTTTTGCCATTCGCGGCAGTTTTTCCGCATCTGCCGCGTAACGAATCACTTACGGCAACACTGCGTTTGGCCTCATTCATTCCCTATGGGACTTGCGGACATGTGCGGCACTTGCAGTTTTGCCACGATTCGGCAAATGCAGTACTTGCAGTAACGGAAAAAAAATGCTGCTAGCAGTGTTTTTTTGTCTCATCGCAAGTGCAAAACTGCAAGTGCCGCCAGAGGTGTATCTAGGCCTTCTGGCACCTGGGGCAAGAACTCGGTTCAGCGCCCTCCCTCCCCCGCACACATGCGATTTGCACACTTTGTCACGTACCGACGAGCTGCTCTCCCTAATGCTCTCAATGTCCAGTGAAAAACTGAAAGAAGCAGGAAGAGAAGCTCGTTGTCACAGGACCATAAGTATGAAAATCTCATATGAGTGAAGTGTCCATGTGATGACTACTGGAACCTGCAGAGCTGAGTCCTGACATTGCAGCTTCTGAATTCTCACAACGAATGCACTGCACACTTTTAGGATTCTCCCGTACCGGTGGCAAGAGTACACGGTCATGTCAGCACAAGCATGTGATTTATATACTTCTGGCCACATTCCGACTAGATGTGCCCGGCCTCGCTCCGTTCATTTTCATTGAGTGAGGCCACACACGTCTAGTCAGCATGTGACTGCATGTATGTAAATTACACGAGAGAATCCTAACAGCGTTCAGTGAGCACTGTGAGAATTCAGAAGTCTGCAGTCACGTAAAATAACTGCAGACTCAGCACAAACCTTGACAACTCCTTTAATGTTCCTAACATAAAACAAGAAGTCAGTTTCACAAATAATATTTACATCCATCCAGGTACCTTATAGATGACGTCGTCTCTTTAGTCATCCTCCTTCCTTTCTACTTCTTGTCCAGGCCCCATGATGAGTTTTCTCATCCACATCTCGTCTCTGCAGACTTCCATCTTCTCCGGTCTTCTGCACCAACTCTCCACACGACGCCCTTAACCCCTTTCTGACATCAGACGTACTATCCCGTCCATGGGACCCGGGCCCCTATGCCCATGGACGGGATAGTACGTCTACCACGATCAGCGGCGCCCACGTGGTGAGCGCCGCTGATCGCGGCCGGGTGTCAGCTGATTATCACAGCTGACACCCGGCACAATGTGTCAGCGGCGGTCACGGACCGCACCCGACACGTTAATCCCTAGCACACCGCAATCAAACACGATTGCGGTGTACTGGAAGTTAAAGGGAAGCATCAGCAGGGAGGGGGCTCCCTCCATGCTTCCCTGAGCCCCCCACGGCAGCGCAATGTGCAGCGCTGCTGCGGGGGGCTCCTTTGCTGCAGGCCCCCGAATCCAAGATGGCGACGGGGGCCTTCGGGGGCCTGCAGGAAGCTGGCTTCCTCAGTGCCTGCAAAGCGTAGGCATGAGGAAGCCTTCGGCACTGCCTGTGACAGATCGCTGATCTGTCACAGTGATCTGTGATGTGACAGATCAGCGATCTGTCACAGGACAGTGATGTCCCACCTGGGACTATGTAATAAAGTAAAAAAAAAATAAAAAAAAAGTGTAAAAATAATTTTAAAAAAATCGCCAAATAAATTAGTAAAAAAAAAAAATATTCCCCAATAAATTCATTTTTTGAAAATAAAAAAAAACAAAAACAATAAAAGTACACATATTAGGTATCGCCGCATCCGTAACGACCCGCCCTATAAAACTATCCCATTAGTTAACCCCTTTAGCGAACCCCTTAAAAAATAAAAATAAAAAAACAAGCAAAAAATAATGATTTATTATCATACCGCCAAACAAAAAGTGTAATAACGCGCGATCAAAAAGACGCATATAAATATCCATGGTACCGCTGAAAACGTCATCTTGTCCAGCAAAAAACGAGCCATCACACAGCATCATCAGTGAAAAAATAAAAAAGTTATAGCTCACAGAATAAAGCGATGCAAAAATAATTATTTTTTATATAAAATAGTTTTCATTGCATAAAACCGACAAAACATAAAAAAAGACCTAAATGAGGTATCGCTGTAACCGTACTGACCCGAAGAATAAAACCGCTTTATCAATTTTACCGCACGCGGAGCGGTGTAAACGCACTCCCCCAAAAGAAATTCATGAAACGCTGGTTTTTGTTCATTCTGCGTCCCAAAAATCGGAATAAAAAGCGATCAAAAAATGTCATGTGCCCGAAAATGGAACCGATAAAAACGTCAACTCATCCCGCAAAAAATAAGACCTCACATGACTCGGTGGGTCAAAATACGGAAAAGTTATAGCTCTCAATATGTGGTGATGCAAAAACTATTTTTACAATAAAAAGCGTCTTTTAGCGTGCGACAGCTGCCAAACATAAAAACCGCCATAAATAGTAAATCAAACCCCCCGTTATCACCCCCTTAGTTAGGGAAAAATAATAAAATAAAAAAAAATGTATTTATTTCCATTTTTCCATTAGGGTTAGGGCTAGGGTTAGGGCTTGGGTTAGGGCTAGGGTTAGGGTTAGGGCTGAGATTAGGGTTAGGGGGGTGTTGGGGTTCGGGTTGGAGTTAGAATTGGGGGTTTCCACTGTTTGGGCACATCAGGGGCTCTCCAAATGCAATATTACGTCTGATTTCAATTCCAGCCAATTCTGAGTTGAAAAAGTCATATGGTGCTCCTTCCCTTCCAAGCTCTGCCATGCGCCCAAACAGTGTTTTACCCCCACATGTAGGGTATCAGCCTACTCAGGACAAATTGCAAAACAATTTTTGGGGTCCAATTTCTTCTGTTACCCTTAGGAAAATAAAAAATTGGGGGCAAAAATATCATTTTTGTGGAAAAAAATGATTTTTTTATTTTCACGTCCGAGCGTTATAAACTTCTGTGAAGCACTTGGGGGTTCAAAGTGCTCACCACACATCTAGATAAGTTCTGTGGGGGGGTCTAGTGTCCAAAATGGGGTCACTTGTGGGGAGTTTCAATAGTTTAGGTACATCAGGGGCTCTCCAAACGCACATGACACCCGCAGACCATTCCATCAAAGTTTGCATTCCAAAACGTCACTGCTTCCCTTCCGAGCCCTGACGTGTGTCCATACAGTAGTTTTCTCCCACATATGGGGTGTCAGCGTACTCATGACAAATTGGACAACAACTTTTGGGGTCCAATTTCTCTTGTTACCCTTGGGAAAATGAAAAAATTGGGGACTAATTGATCATGTTTGTGGAAAAAATACGATTTTTTTATTTTCATGCCCGGGCATTATAAACTTCTGTGAAGCCCTTGGGGGTTTAAAGTGCTCACCACACATCTAGATAAGTTCCTTAGGGGTTCTCGTTTCCAAAATGGGGTCATTTGTGGGTGGTTTCCACTGTTTAGGCACATTAGGGGCTCTCCAAAGGCAACATGACACCCGCAGACCATTCCATCAATGTCTGCATTCCAAAACGTCACTACTTCCCTTCCGAGCCCTGACGTGTGTCCATACAGTAGTTTTTTCCCACATATGGGGTGTCAGCGTACTCAGGACAAATTGGACAACAACTTTTGGGGTTCAATTTCTCCTGTTACCCTTGGGAAAATAAAAAAAATGGTGACTAAAAGATCATGTTTGTGGAAAAAATACGAATTTTTATTTTCACGCCCGGGCGTTATAAACTTCTATGAAGCACTGGGGGGTTCAAAGTGCTCACCACACATCTAGATAAGTTCCTTGGGGGGTCTAGTTTACAAAATGGTGTCATTTATGGGGGGTTTCCACTGTTTAGGTACATCAGGGGTTTTCCAATCGCGACATGGTGTCCGATCTCAATTCCAGCCAAAAACGTCAAATGGCGCTGCTTCCCTTCCGAGCTCTGCCATGCGCCCAAATAGTGGTTTACCCCCACATGTGGGGTATCAGCGTACTCAGGACAAATTGCACAATAACTTTTAGGGTGCTGTTACCCTTGGAAAAATAAGAATTGAGGGTGAAAAGATCATTTTTGGGGAAAAAATATGATTTTTTAATTGTACGGCTTTATGTTATAAACTTCTGTGAAGCCCTTGGGGGTTCAAAGTTCTCACCACACATCTAGATAAGTTCCTTAGGGGGTCTAGTTTCCAAAATGGTGTCATTTGTGGGGGTTTCCACTGTTTAGGTACATCAGGGGTTTTCCAATCGCGACATGGTGTCCGATCTCAATTCCAGCCAAAAACGTCAAATGGCGCTGCTTCCCTTCCGAGCTCTGCCATGCGCCCAAATAGTGGTTTACCCCCACATGTGGGGTATCAGCATACTCAGGACAAATTGCACAATAACTTTTAGGGTCCTGTTACCCTTGGGAAAATAAAAATTGGGGTGAAAAGATCATTTTTGTGGAAAAAATATGATTTTTTAATTGTACCGCTGTACGTTATAAACTTCTGTAAAGCCCTTGTGGGTTCAAAGTTCTCACCACATATCTAGATAAGTTCCTTGGGGGGTCTAGTTTCCAAAATGGCGTCACTTGTAGGGGGTTTCCACTGTTTAGGTACATCAGGGACTCTCCAAACGTGACATGGCGTCCGATCTGAATTCCAGCCAATTTTGCATTGTAAAAGTCAAACGGCGCTCCTTCCATTCTGAGCTCTGCCATGCGCCGAAACAGTCGTTCCCCCCCACAAATCAGGTATCAGCGTACTCAGGACAAATTGCACAATAACTTTTGCAGTCCAATTTCTCCTGTTACCCTTGGTAAAATAAAAAAAATTGAACCTGAAGTATTTTTTTTGTGAAAAAAAGTTAGATGTTCATTTTTTTTAAAATATTCAAAAAAATTCCTGTGACGCACCTAAAGGGTTAATAAACTTCTTGAATGTGGTTTTGAGCACCTTAAGGGGTGCAGTTTTTAGAATGGTGTCACTTTTGGGCATTTTCTATCATATAGACCCCTCAAAGTGGCTTCAAATGTGATGTGGTCCTAAAAATAAAATGGTGTTGTAAAAATGAGAAATCGCTGGTCAACTTTTAACCCTTATAACTTCCTAACAAAAAAAAATTTTGGTTCCAAAATTGTGCTGATGTAAAGTAAACATGTGGGAAATGTTAGTTATCAAGTTTTTTGTGTGCCGTATCTCTGTTATTTAAGGGCATAAAAATTCAAAGTTGGAAAATTGCAAAATTTTCAAAATTTTTGCCAAATTTCCATTTTTTTCACAAATAAACGCAAGTTATTTGAATGAAATTTTACCACTAACATGAAGTACAATATGTCACGAGAAAACAATGTCAGAATCACCGGGATCCATGGAAGCGTTCCAGAGTTATGACCTCATAAAGGTACAGTGGTCAGAATTGTAAAAATTGGCCCGGTCATGAACGTGCAAACCACCCTTGGGGGTGAAGGGGTTAAAGATAGAAGTGTCATTATAATGCTCCTGAATAAAAATATCTGCAATATACTGTCGCCTCTCACTATTACCCTCCCTCCTCATACTGTCTCCTCTAACATCCCACCTGTTCACCATACTGTCTCCTCATATATTTACCCCCACACTCTCTATAGTGTCTGCTCACACATGCCCCTGACTCCCCATACTGTGTCTGCACACATCCATCACCCTCACTCCCCATACTGTGTCCACATACATTTACCCGTTCGCTCCCCATCCCGCACACGTCCGCAAGTAGCCATCACTACCTGTCCCTGCACCTTGCTAGCTCATCCCTAAGTTCACACAGGGCGTTTTTGCTGCTTTTTTTTCTGCAGCAAAACCTGATTTCTTGGCAGGAAAGAAGCTGCAGCAGAAACGCAGGTTTAGGTATGTTTTTGGTGCGGTTTTCATCGCTTTTTTCAAATACGCTGCAAAAAAAAGTCAACCAGCGTATTTGAAGCATTTTTCACCATCCATTCAAGTCAATGGGTGAAAAATGCTGGAAAAACGCTGAAAGAAGTGACATGCTCTATGTCAAAAAACACAGAGCAAAGCATAAAATCCTGATGACAAAAAAACTATATGTGTATGAGATTTCTGAAATCTCATAGGCATTGCTGGTAATGGAAAAAGCAGCTGAAAAATAGCATAAAAAACGCAGCAAAAAAACGCTGCAAAAACGCCCTGTGTAAACCTACCCTTAAGCTTTACAAAAACAATTTATTAACTTAAATATTCCTATAATAATGAGGGCTCCAGGTACAAGGACACTGATCAATCCTCGCCCCTCACGTGTCACTAGTGTTCCTGGCCGCACAGGCTGAGGTGCAGGCCATACAGATGGCGCCCTGTTATGAATGAGTCACAGTAGGAGGCAAAAACAGAAATACTAGCTAAGTCCAGAAAACCAGAGAAGTTGGCAGCTATCGGATTGCAGACCCCTGAACCTAACAACAACAACTAGCAGTAGCCGTGGGGGGTTCCTACGGTGCCCTAGACCCCTCGATCACAGCCGGAGAACTAAATAGCCTAAAGACAGAAAGGGAAATCTAAACTGCCCCAGAGCAGACCCCAAAGCAATAGGCAGCCCCCAACATATAATGACGGTGAAGCAAGATGAAAAACACTCACACAGATAGAAAGATAGGCTGAGCAAATGATGGGGCCCAAGCTAACTAAATAGGACAGGATAGAAAAGCTGCTGTCTACAATCCGCCAAAACTCTCTCAAAACAAGAGCCAACAGACTGATAGGGAAAAAAGCCCTGAAGACGCTAGGCTTCAAAAAGACTATATCAGTACTCAGGTATTTTCTGAAGACAGAGCAAAAAGGAATTCAGCTCACCCCAACAGGGAATGGCAGAAATCCATAAAAACAAGGCAAAACAAAACCAAAACACAAATGCAAAAAGCAGAGCAGAAAACTTAGCTTTTGAGGAGCAGGAATCAGACTGGTCTCCTAGAATCCCTCAGAGAAATCACCCGCAAGGCAGAAGGGCGTCGACTGCCTTATATCCAGTCAACAATTCCAGTCACCCAGTCATCATCATTCTGCTCAGGTGTTTGGTAATCAGCCTCACTACCTTCCTTCACCAGAAGAGGGAGTTCATCAGACCTCAATGGTGAAGGGGAAAATGAACTCACAACAGTACCTCCCCCTTGAGGAGGGGTCACCGAACCCTCATCCACGCCACCAGGGCGATCAGGGTGAGCCCGATGAAAGGCACGCACCAATCTTTTGGCATGAATATCAAAGGCAGAGACCCAGGAATTATCCTCCTGACCATAACCCTTCCACTTAACCAAATACTGGAGTCTCCGTCTAGCCAGATGGGAACCCAGTATCTTCTCTACCTCATATTCCATGTTACCTTCAACCAATACAGGGTCCGGAGGTGTCACCCCAGGAACAACTGGTTCAACAAACCTCTTCAACAAGGACTTATGAAACACATTATGGATTTTAAATGTGACAGGAAGAGCCAAACGAAAAGAGACCGGATTAATAATCTCCAAAATCTTGTAAGGTCCAATAAATCTAGGCTTAAACTTAGGAGAAGCCACCTTCATAGCGATATTTTTTGATGATAACCAAACCATATCACCAACCTTAAACTGGGGACCAATGGTCCTATGTCGGTTGGAAAACCGCTGGGCCTTTTCATGGGAGAGAGATAACTTATCCACCGCTTGGTCCCAGATCTGGTGCATTCTCTCCACCACAGTGTCAACACCTGGGCAGGCAGAAGGCTCCACCTGCCCTGAAGAAAATCGAGGATGAAACCCAAAGTTACAAACAAAAGTGACATCAAAGTAGCAGAACTAGCCCTATTATTTAAAGCAAATTCGGCCAAGGGCAAAAATGAAACCCAATCATCCTGGTCAGCGGAAATAAAACATCTCAAATACGACTCCAAGGTCTGGTTTGTTCTCTCCGTCTGCCCATTGGTCTGAGGGTGAAAAGCAGAGGAGAAGGACAACTGAATTCCCAGCTTGGAACAGAAAGTCCTCCAAAATCTAGACACAAACTGAACTCCTCTGTCAGATACAATGTTCTCAGGAATCCCGTGTAAGCGAACCAGCTGTTGCAAAAACAGGGGCACCAACTCAGAGGAAGATGGCAACTTAGGGAGTGGTACAAGATGAACCATCTTAGAGAACCTATAACAAATCACCCAAATAACAGTCATTCTCTGAGAGACAGGCATATCAGAGATGAAATCCATTGAAATATGGGTCCATGGCCTCCTGGGGACCGGCAAAGGCATCAACAACCCACTAGAGCGAGAACAAGGTTTAGACTGGGAGCAAGTCCCACAGGACTGCACAAAATTCCTGACATCACGAGACAAGGCGGGCCACCAAAAAGATCGACTCACCAGATCTCTAGTACCAAAAATACCTGGATGACCAGCCAATGCAGAGCAATGAACTTCAGACATCACTCTCTTCTTCCACTGGTCAGGAACATACAACTTTCCACTGGGACAACGCTCAGGTTTGTCCTCCTGGAACTCTTCCAGAGCACGTCTCAAATCGGGCGAGATGGCAGAAAGAACTACCCCTTCGCCTAAGATGGTAGCAGGCTTGGTCACCACAGGAGAATCAGCAAAGAAGCTCCTAGAGAGGGCGTCTGCCTTGACATTCTTAGTGCCAGGAAGAAAAGAGACTACAAAATCAAAACGTGTAAAAAACAAGGCCCACCTAGCCTGTCTAGGGTTCAAGCGTTTGGCTGACTCCAGGTAAATCAAATTCTTGTGGTCAGTGAGGACCACGACTTGATGTTTAGCTCCCTCCAACCAATGTCTCCACTCCTCAAATGCCCATTTCATGGCTAACAGTTCCCGATTCCCCACATCATAGTTACGTTCAGATGGAGAGAACTTTCGGGAAAAGAATGCACAGGGATTCATTTTAGATGTTACAGGATCCTTTTGGGACAAAACAGCTCCTGCACCAATCTCAGAAGCGTCCACCTCTACCTGGAACGGGAGTGAGACATCAGGTTGCCGCAAAACTGGGGCAGAAGTGAATCTTCGCTTCAGCTCCTGAAAGGAAGAAACAGCCTCCGGAGACCAATTCAACACATCAGCACCCTTCTTAGTCAGATCAGTCAATGGCTTGGCAATACTAGAAAATTTTGCTATAAATTTCCAATAAAAATTAGCAAAACCCAAAAACTTCTGGAGGGCCTTCAAAGAAGTGGGCTGAACCCAATCATAAATGACCTGTACCTTGGCCGGGTCCATTTCAATAGTTGACGGAGACAAAATAAATCCCAAAAAAGAAATCCTTTGTACCCCAAAAAGGCATTTCGATCCTTTGACATACAGGGAATTCTCCCTCAAGATCCGGAACACAGTCCGAACATGTTCCACATGAGAATCCCAATCCTTGGAGAAGATCAAAATATCATCCAGATAGATAATCAAAAATTTATCCACAAAGTCTCGGAAAATGTCGTTCATGAAGCACTGGAAGACAGAAGGGGCATTAGTGAGCACAGAAGGCCTCACCAGGTACTCAAAATGTCCCTCCGGAGTATTAAACGCTGTCTTCCATTCATCCCCATGCTTAATGCGAATAAGATTATACGCCCCCCTGAGGTCAAGCTTGGTAAACCAGCAAGCACCTTTAACTCTGGAGAATAGATCCGAAATCAGGGGTAACGGATACTGATATTTAATAGTAATTTTGTTGAGGGCACGATAATCAATACAAGGCCTTAATGAACCATCCTTTTTGGCCATGAAAAAAAAACCGGCACCTAAGGGTGAAGAGGATGGTCTAATATGACCCTTCTCCAACGCCTCCTTAATATAGGATCGCATAGCCTCGTGCTCGGGTACAGATAAATTGAAGAGCCGACCCTTGGGAAATTTACACCCCGGGCTCAGTTCAATTGCACAGTCATAACTCCTATGAGGAGGCAAAGACGCAGACTCATTCTCACTAAATACATCATAAAAGTCCGCCAAATAGTCAGGAACATCATGCGACTGAGGAGAGGTGGAAAAAAACGGAGCCTCACTAAGGGCACACCGACAACCCCAACTCACCACAGACACAGATTTCCAATCCAAAACTGGATTATGAATTTGCAACCAGGGAAACCCCAGAACAATGGTATCATGCAACACCAAAAATCTGCAATTTTCTTGATGGTCTGGGGCGACCCGCATTACCACCTGGGTCCAAAACTAAGGTTTATTTTTCGCCAAAGGAGTAGCATCAATCCCCCTCAAAGGGATAGGCGTCCGCAGAGGTGTCATCGGAAATCCACAACGTTTAGCAAAATCCAAGTCCATTAGGTTCAGGGCTGCTCCCGAATCCACAAAAGCCTTGGCGGAAAATGTGGACAGGTAGCAGATCAGAGTAATTGCCAGAAGAAACTTAGGTTGAACACCACCCACAGAAAACGTGTGTGCAAAACGTTTCTCTCGTTTAGGACAGACAGAAATAATATGCGAGGCATCGCCAGAAAAAAAAACACAGCTTATTACGCCTTCTGAACTCCTGACGTTGCTCCCTGGACAAAACTCTATCACATTGCATAGGTTCAGACACTTGTTCAACAGGTGGCAACACCTCTCGTGCAGTCCTGCGTTCACGTAAACGCCGATCAACCTGAATGGCTAATGACATAGAATCGTCAAGACCAGAGGGAACAGGAAATCCCACCATAGTATCTTTTACGGCTTCTGACAAACCCTTCCGAAAGAGAGCTGCCAAGGCATTATCATTCCAGGTAGTAAGGACCGCCCACTTTCGGAATTTTTGACAGTACAATTCTGCAGAATCTCGACCCTGGCTCAATGCCAACAGGGTTTTTCCAGCCTGATCAATAGCATTAGGTTCGTCATATAACAACCCCAAGGCTTGAAAAAATGCGTTCACATTAGTCAGAATAGGATCATCTGGTTTCAAAGAGAACGCCCAATCCTGGGGATCGCCACGCAGCAAAGAGATGGCAATTTGAACCTGCTGCGCGGAGCTCCCTGACAAGTTAGGCTTCAAGGCAAAAAATAATTTACAATTATTTTTGAAATTCAAAAATTTAGACCGATCCCCAAAAAATACATCAGGTGTAGGAATCCTTGGTTCAGCAGCATGTGAATGAGCAAGGTAGGCGGAAATCCCCCGCACTTCCGCAGCGAGCTGCTCTACACGATCAGACAATTGCTTTATCTCCATTGAGAGAAGAAAAAAAAAATTCCCCCTACGGCCTCAGAGATATAGAGGAAAAAATATACACACTTTTTTTTTTTTTTTACAATTCTTTCCTGCTATTGAGTACCCTAGGATCTGTGGTATGGTGGGTGATTCTGTTATGAATGAGTCACAGTAGGAGGCAAAAACAGAAATACTAGCTAAGTCCAGAAAACCAGAGAAGTTGGCAGCTATCGGATTCCAGACCCCTGAACCTAACAACAACAACTAGCAGTAGCCGTGGGGGGTTCCTACGGTGCCCTAGACCCCTCGATCACAGCCGGAGAACTAAATAGCCTAAAGACAGAAAGGGAAATCGAAACTGCCCCAGAGCAGACCCCAAAGCAATAGGCAGTCCCAAACATATAATGACGGTGAAGCAAGATGAAAAACACTCACACAGATAGAAAGATAGGCTGAGCAAATGATGGGGCCCAAGCTAACTAAATAGGACAGGATAGAAAAGCTGCTGTCTACAATCCGCCAAAACTCTCTCAAAACAAGAGCCAACAGACTGATAGGGAAAAAAGCCCTGAAGACGCTAGGCTTCAAAAAGACTATATCAGTACTCAGGTATTTTCTGAAGACAGAGCAAAAAGGAATTCAGCTCACCCCAACAGGGAATGGCAGAAATCCATAAAAACAAGGCAAAACAAAATCAAAACACAAATGCAAAAAGCAGAGCAGAAAACTTAGCTTTTGAGGAGCAGGAATCAGACTGTTCTCCTAGAATCCCTCAGAGAAATCACCCGCAAGGCAGAAGGGCGTCGGCTGCCTTATATCCAGTCAGCAATTCCAGTCACCCAGTCATCATCATTCTGCTCAGGTGTTTGGTAATCAGCCTCACTACCTTCCTTCACCAGAAGAGGGAGTTCATCAGACCTCAATGGTGAAGGGGAAAATGAACTCACAATAGCGCCCCCCGCTGGGCGCTCCTGAAGTCACAGTGCTCATCATTAGGGAATCTGCAGGTTAATTATTAGGTAAAAATGTAAAACACAAACACCAGCACCGGACCCCACAGCCAAGCGCATTCTGGCCCCTATGTTATGTCACAGGCCGATGAATCTCAGTGTATTATGGAGGGGCAATGTGTGCTGGGGGTGGTGAGGAGGGGGGTGACGCACGCTGGGGGTGGCGGGGAGGAGCGGGATGCACGCTGGGGGTGGCGGGGAGGAGCGGGACGCACGCTGGGGGTGGCGGGGAGGAGCGGGACGCACGCTAGGGGTGGCGGGGAGGAGGGAGACGCACGCTGGGGGTGGCGGGGAGGAGCAGGACGCACGCTGGGGATGGCGGGGGATGCACGCTGGGGGTGGTGGGACAGGGGTCATTCCTCAGAGATCAGGGGGTTTACACTTCCCTACATGATCATGTACAGCCTCTAGGCAGCGACCACCATATACAGCACGGACAGTGGCGCTGGGTGACATCAGTGCCTGCCACTCACCTAGGCTATGTCCCCACACAGCAGTGATAAGTGATCAGAGGCCCCTGCACCATGCATCACACGGGACGCATCACCCCGGTATACAGACACACAGCCCGGCAGGTGCAGCCACTGCAAGCCTCCTCCCCTGCCTGGCCTGCAGGCGGCAGCACACCACACTCATCGTCATCCAGGCCTCATCACCTGACACTCCCAGCACTCCTGAGCCCGGGCTGTCACTGCCCTAAACACGCGCGCACCTCGATACAGCAGAAGAATCGGAGGAGCCGGACCATGGATGGGTGGGGATCCGAGACCCCTGCAGCAGCTGGAAAAATGCGGTGGGACGGCGGGCCGGAAGAATGAGGTGGGCGGGTGGCCCGGAAAAATGAGGTGGGCGGGCGGGCAGGCCCGGAAGAATGAGGTAGATGGCCTAGAAGAATGAGGTGGGCGTGCAGGCAGGCCCAGAAGAATAAGGTGGGTGGGCGGGCAGGCCCGGGAGAATGAGGTGGGTGGGCGGGCAGGCCCGGGAGAATGAGGTGGGCGGGCGGGCAGGCCCGGAAGAATGAGGTGGATGGCCTAGAAGAATGAGGTGGGCATGCAGGCAGGCCCAGAAGAATAAGGTGGGTGGGCGGGCAGGCCCGGGAGAATGAGGTGGGTGGGCGGGCAGGCCCGGGAGAATAAGGTGGGTGGGCGGGCAGGCCCGGGAGAATGAGGTGGGCGGGCAGGGGGCGGGCCAACCCCAGACATAATTTAAAAAAAACAAAAAACGGAAGCTTGCTCAGGTGCCGCCCCACGCAATCCTGGCGCTCTAGGCACGTGCCCACGGGTGCCTAATGGTAAATACGGCCCTGCTGGTATGGGCCATGACTGAGAAGTTTGCAGAGTATCTATCGGGGTCTGAAGTTAATGTGCAGACTGACAACAACCCATTTGCTCATTTAGGAAGCTTGAAACTGGCAGCATTAGGAGCAGTGGGTGGGTGGCGAGGATGTCCAAGTCCTGGTATAAGATAGTCTATTGGATGAATGCTGAAAATACTCATGCAGATGCTCTATCCAGAGTGACTCATGAGCGACCGTGTAAGGGGTGTGCAGGGACTAGTTGTGCCCACCCTTTCTTGTCTGTGTTCATACGTTCCTGAACAGCTAGTAAATTAATGTAAAATGTAATGCTGCTATATGTGCTGTTGTGTAGTGTAATATATATATATATATATACTGTATATGTCTATTGTATTTAAGGGCAGGGAAACTGTAGTGATTGACGTAGCCCACTAGAGGGAGGCAGTGTAGGATAGTAATAAGTGTAGGATAGGAATTAGTTAACTTAGGAGGGGCCAACTGGGGTAAGCTAGAAGGAGCTCGGAGCCCGGACAGGGCAGTTGAGGCACATAACATTTCTTTAAGTAAAGGAGCCCAGCTCGTCCAGGGCCTGGGAGTTACGATCGCTGGTGTAGCAAAGGAATACAGGGCTGCTTCGTCATGGTGTCGGTCAGCTACATAGGAAGACGCCTGCGTGTCCGGGGCAAAACGGACCAGGAACTCCTAAAGATAGTCAGACTGTTCAGTCAGAATGCTGCGGTACCAAGGACAACGGTGCGACCCTGCGATATTCCTGAAGAAGTGAGGGACAGCACAGGGACAGAAAAAGTCTTGTCTTGTGAAGTATCTTGTGCTGTACCTAAATGTGAACTGGACGAGCTGAAAAAGGAACTAAGTGTGAGGGACGAGGGAGAATCCATTTTGGATTATATTACATCTCCGTCCACACCAGGAATGTGCCCCCACCCTTGCGTTCCCCAAGGTAATAAAAAGTCATGCAATGTTTATCTTTAATTAAAAACCAGGAACAAGCTCTTTGAAGCTCATAACACGAAGCTGTGAAATTTTATGAAGCGAGCTGGCTCCCTTTCTCTGACCAAGCACATGGAGGTACCGTGGCACAACAAGTCATATCAGGCTCTGAGGTTTTGAATCTGGAAAATGACCTATAATAACAGAATGCAATATCTCTGAGACTAGCCAAGCACATATTCCGAATCGGCGTTTCTTCCCCCATACGCCCATGCCTGGCAGCCATCTGTAGCACTCTGCATTATGGAGTTATAAAGCTTAGCCACCAGGAGTTACATACGGTAGGCATATTTGGTCTCTATGTGCAGATAAAATCCAGCGGAACCCAGTGGCGGCACCACCAACCCATTCAGAGCTTTGGGCAGAAAGTTATGGGCCATCCACGATTCTGGACAGAAAATCATATTCTCAGACATGGAAGGAGGGAGGCAGCCCAACCCAGGGGTGGCAGCAGAGTGTGGGAGGGAACAGCCTAGGAGATATAAGGCAGACCCTCATTTTGGATTTAATTTTCCACTGGCAGGAGGACCCGTTATCTGACAAGGCCAAGGGAACCACTTAACTAAGATTTGGACCTGTGATTCATCAGCGCCTCCCTGTGGTCACATGCTACATAACACAGTAATTGCAATCCATCTTTGCCCTACCTTTGTACTACACTCCTGATTGTATACCTGCATATTGTTCTTGTAAATATATACCTGTATATTTATAGTGCACCTTTTCGGTGATTAAATATAAAATTAATCTTGGGCTGCTCTTTTATCTAGATACATAAATCCCCACGTCTGCACGCTCCACTCCGTTGGTCAATTATACGCTACCCGGGTTGGTTTCTGACCTGATATATACGCCTGTTGTCGGACAGGGCTTATGTCGAACAAGGAACTGATGGCAGAAAACTGTAGTGAGTCTAAGAGCGTATACCGCTCGAAACGCGTACAGAACTTCCTGGGCACTTTCTGTGCGGCTATCCCATGTCAGGGTAAAAACCGCAATGATGACTATAGCAGCCATGCTTGTATTTTAATGAAATAAATAAATACAATTCTGGATTTTACTCCTTGAGCTGGACTTTCCTTTTTCTATGAAATAGTCAACAGGATGCAGCCTCCGAGCGGAGATGGTGTGGGCCAGGGGGTCAACGGTGGGCCCCGGCCCAGCCTATCCTTGGGGGCTATGCTGAGCAATCTACCCAGGTTCTCCGGCAGCAATACTATGCTGTGAAACTGGACGGAGCGAATGCGGGGGCTATTTAGGATGCATCCGCTGACCCCTGACCTAGAGGCAGAAGTGGCCCTAATGGCATTGGACGGGGAGGCCCGGGATTCCGTAATGTTAAGGCCCCCGGGGCAGCGAAATACCTTCGTCAGGCTGTTACTGATCTTAAAGGAGACCCATGGGGACCCGACTGATGTGGGAGAACTGAGAACCCAGATGTTTAGTCGCATGCAGAAAGAGGGGGAAACAGTGACAATATGAATGTTTTGCAGGAATTGTTTGTAGCCATTGAAAGGAAGGATGGGGTCGGCGTGGCGACCATGGACGTAACATTACGTGACCTTTTAGTGACCGGGCTACGCGACACCCTGACAAAACAGTCTCTGCAAGAGTGGGTGTGAGTGGATCCGCATCTGACCTTTTCAGAGCTAGGAAAGGAGGCACGTGTTCGGGAACAGGAACAAGGGGTGACGGTCCCTGTGGGGATGACTCGGAGTGTCGAAGCATCTCTAAGCGCCCTGAGTGAACCCCACTGGGTACAAGAAATGAAGTAAGAGATACAAAGTATTAAAGGCGAATTGGCCGAAGTGAAAAAAGAGGCCACAAGAAGTCGGCTAGGGCCGGGCAGAGAAGGCACGAACTATCGCGGCCCTCACTAAAGTCGGTTCCCACGGCCACTCGCCTGTTACGATTGTGGAGGATTGGGACACTCCACCCGAGTGCCCACGTTGCAGGAGGAACCTGCCCCGCTGGCCAATAAAATCAGAGGACCCTGAGCTGGGGGGACGCCGCTCGGGGCCAGAGCCCACCAAACAGGGTGGTGGAAGTCACGAAGACCTGGTCGTGCAGTGTCCAGTGGTATGGGCAGAGGTTGAAGGCCGTGCCGTACGATGTCTAGTAGATACGGGATCGCAAGTAACAACCATGCCAGAGACTTATTTTCGGTAGCATTTTCCCGAAGCAGTGAGACCTCAGTGGGGGTCCGTGATAAAGTTGGTAGCCGCCAACCAGCTATCGGTTCCTGTCGTCAGAGTAGTCTGGATGCAGATTTTGCTAAGCGGCAAATCAGTCGGCCGCCGGGGAGTGGTCCTGACCCAGGAAGACGCAAACAACAAACATCCGGTTACCCTGGGTATGAACATACTGCGAGAGTTCGGCAACCTCCTCCTCAATGAGCCCACGCAAGAGACTGTGAGCCAGTGGGGCTCCCGCACGCCCCAAGGGTGGGTCTTCCAGCAGTTGGTGCGGGGAGCGCGAGTCCTCCAGGACTGCCAGGAGGGCGAAGTACTGGGGAAGGTGATCGCGCCGGCGGCTCCTCCACTCTTGCTGCCGCCTGGGCAGACAGTAGTGACCTTGCCTATCTGGGCCCCTGTGTCCCTGGAGGGAGTAGAGATGCAGGTGGAGCTGTGCTTCTCGGAGTGCCTACCCTCTGGAGTCGTGGTGGCCCGCACCCTAGCCACTGTGTGGAAAGGGACATTCCTGGTGCGCTGCATCAACCTAGAAGACCAAGACATCGTCCCGAAGCCAAGAGGCGAAATGGCGAAGCTGGTGAGACCTTTGGAAGAGGTGCTTCCGACCCCTGCGTTCCAACTAAAAGTGCAGGCAGGGGATACTTGGATGGTGTCTATCCGGTCTCTTCAGACCACCGGGACCTCGACCGAAGAAAAGGGCCGAGCCATCCTGGAGAGAATGCGAACAGAACTCTCCGGCCTTACCCCATCCCAAATTCTCCAGGTAGAAACGCTTTTGGGCCAGTACCAGGAGGTATTCACCAACCATGAGGATGAACGGCTCCCATCAGAGAGCGGTATCAGCAGATTCCCCCACAACTGTATCAGGAGGTGAAAACTTTACTGGGCCAAATGCTGTGGAAAGGAGTCATCCGAAAAAGCCAGAGTCCCTGGGCGGCTCCCATCGTGATGGTTCGCAAAAAGGATGGCACCCTGTGGTTCTGTGAGGACTATCGGAAACTGAACGCCTGTACCATCAAAGACTCGTACCCGCTGCCCGGCATAGAAAAGTCTCTGTCTGCCTTGGGAAAAGCGATGTACTTCTCAACTTTGGACCTGGCCAGCGGGTACTGCAAGTGCCAATGTCGGAGGAAGACAGGGCCAAGACGGCGTTCATTCTCCCCATGGGACTGTTCGAGTTCAATCGGATGCCGTTCGGGCTGGCCAACACCCCGGGGACCTTCTAACAGCTGATGGAGGGGTGTCTGGGAGATCTCAACTTTGAGGCCACGCTGATGTACCTGGACGACATCATCATCTATGCCGCCACGTTTGAGGACCACCTGCGGCAGTTGGTGCAGGTGCTCGGCCGGCTGCAGAAGTACAGATTGAATGTAAAGTCCCAGAAATGCCACCTGTTCTGCACCCAGATCGAATATCTGGGGCATACTGTCTCTGCCGAAGGCGTTAGACCGTCCCTGGAAAAGGTCGCCGCAATCCAGGGGTGGCCTACCCCCGAGACGGTAAAAGATGTGTGGGCCTTCCTGGGGTTGGCTGGATACTACCGTCGTTTCGTAAAGAAATTTGCATGTCGAGCCCGAGCCCTGCAAGACCTGTTAAAGGGGGCTGCTGCCTGGGCGAAGGGTCGGAAGTTTCAGTGGCAAGAACCGCAAGAAGAGGCCTTCTAAGACCTTAAGACCGCACTCTCAGGTGCCCCGGTGTTAGCTTATGTGGATTTCTTGCAGCTGTTCATACTGCACACCGTCGGGAGCCTCCACGGGCTAGGGGCTGTGTTGTCACAAGTCCAAGACGGCCGGGATAGAGTGATCGCTTATGGCAGCCGATCACTTCATGACTCCGAATGAAATCCCGACAATTACAGCTCATTTAAGCTCGAGCTCCTCGCGGTAGTGTGGGCCATGACGGAGCGGTTCACAGAGTATCTGTCGGGATCCGAGGTGGTGATACGGACCGACAA
The DNA here is from genome assembly GCF_039654945.1 of Dendrobates tinctorius. NCBI lineage: Eukaryota > Metazoa > Chordata > Amphibia > Anura > Dendrobatidae > Dendrobates > Dendrobates tinctorius. Next base: position 8,118,371 of record NW_027361743.1, on the reverse strand, counting down.
CAACCCGCTGGCCCGCCTTGAAAATGCCAAACTAGAGGCTCTGGAGCAGCGATGGATGGCTCAGATGGCCAAGTTCAACTACAAGATCATTTATAAAGGAGGCACGGAGAATGTGCATGCTGTCACCCTCTCCTGAATACGACATGCAACTTCGGGGTGGAGTCGAGATGACGAATTAGAAGGGGAAGAAACGCCGTTTGCTCTGGCCCCCGCCGTGCTCACAGCTACCACCCAAGAACAATCCCATCTAGGACCCCCAAGGGGTATGTTGAAATAATCTCGTGACAAATGGATCCAGCAGCAAGAAGACGAAGAGATTGGGTCCCTACGCCAATGGGTAGCCTCTGGCAAAATTACCTAATGACTCTCAAAGGCAGACCTTGACTCAAGACATGTTGGTAATGCTCCGACAATGGGAGAAATTAGTACTCAGGAAGGGACTATTGTACCGCAAGGCAGTATCGCGGACGACCTCAGCAACAGCTTGGCAAGTAGTCGTACCAGGAGCCAAACTTAGTGAACTAGGTTGGGAAGCCCATGAAAAAGGGGCTAATTTTTGGGCTTAAAAGACTTTTCAGTGGTTACAACAAATGGCGTACCATCCTCGCTTACAAACCGCAGTGGAAGAGGCTTGCCGGGCGTGCCGCCTATGCGAGCTAGCTAAACCACCCGCACACCGGGCCCCAGTACAGACAATAGTAACATCAGCACCCCTCGAACTCTTGATGATTGACTATGTGACCATTGGCCCCGCGCACCAGGGGTATGAACATTGTCTCATCATGGTGGACCATTTCACCAAGTTCGCCGTGATAACCCCTACCCGAGATCAGCCGCCTACGCGATTTGCAAAAACTTTATCCAAGTGTACGGCTGTCCCCAACGGATACATTCAGATCAGGGGGCGTGTTTTCTGGGAAAAGTCATGGAAGAACTACACTGTCTATATGGTATCGACAAATCCCGGACCACTCCGTACCACCCGCAGGGAAATGGGGCCTACGAACAATTTAATCGGATGCTAATCGAAATGTTACGCACCCTGGAGAGCGACCGGAAGGCCCGCTGGCCTGAGTATATCCCTAACCTAGTGTGGGATTATAACAACTGGGTACACCGAATCACCGGCTACACCCCTTACTCACTGCTATTCGGCCGGGAAGGCAAATGGATCACGGAAGTGGAATTGAATCCGGAAGAACAACAACTATGGACAGGGGTTTCGGCATGGGTCCGAAACCATCGGCACCGGCTACAAACCCTACACCGAATTGTTCACATAAAACTCCAGGACCTGGAACATCCAGGGGGGAGTCTGCCTCGACCTATTGACCTCCAGGCCGGGGATCAGGTACTTGTACGAGATCAGCGCCCTCAGAACAAGGTGGAACCTTGCTGGGAAGAGAGCCCATATCGAGTATTGCGCCGAGTAAGCCCCGACAGGCCAGTGTACGAAATACAGACTGAAAAAGATAAGGGTCTCCCTACCCATACCGTGCACCGTAATATGTTATGACCCTGTACTTCCACCGACCCATACGACCCGAGTCCACTGGTGGACTGACATGTGAGGACCCGTTTTTGGGCCCAAAAACGGATCCTCACAAAACTATGTGTCTGAATGTCATATCTTGAAACCCACTGACTTTGCTGGGATGTCCAGAGTCACTGCATTTTACTGCAAAAAAACGGATCTGCAAAAATGCTGTGTGTGAATCATGGTCGTAGCAAGCGAGGGGCAGGGGGTGCAGCTGCCCCCCCTAGAAGCAGGGGCACACACTCACTTGTATGCTGCAGTGCTCCCGTACTGCACCGGCTCCAGACTGCAGGGGGCAATCTCCCCTCCTCTGTCCTGTCTTCTGCCGTCTTCACCAGAGAAGGGGGAGGGGCGCCTGCCCTGCACAGGATCCGATTCCTGGGCCCCGAGCTGGAAAAAGTGAAAGTACTACTGCTCATCTCTGTCACAGGAAGGTAACTCATGCTAATATTGCAGGTGATTATTATGTGCTCTCTGTAAAAGAAGGATCTTAAAAAGACTCTCAAAAGACATTTTTCTTAAAATGGATGCCTGCACACGTCACAGAGTGAACTATTTTGCCATCAATGTTCGATATGTTTGTGACAACAAAGAAATTGTTACCAAGACGCTGGCAGTAACAGATACTAAAGCTCATCACAGCAGCCAGTTTCTCCAGGCCTTAGTGGAAAATGTTCTGCAAGATTACGAACTCAAAAAAGAACAGGTTCTTGCTATTGTAACGGACAATGCTTCAAACATGATAAGTATAATTACACTGATGAATGAGAGTAATGAACAACAGCTAGAAGAACATTTAGGATTCAGTATGTGTGAGATGGAAGGCCACAGTGCTGTTCATGTAACTGAGGAGCAAACAGATATTACAACAGAAGAACAGCAAAATTATACTGTAGAAATAGATGATCTTGTTGAAGCTGCTTCAAAACACTTTCCTATTCATCACATGCGCTGTGTTGTGCACACGCTGCAGCTGGCAATAAGAGATAGTCTGCAAAAGGGACATGCTGGAAATCTGATTCGAAAAGTGAGGAAATTGGTTATTGCCGCCAGAACCCCTAAAATTGATTCCATCTTGAAGAGACGTGCTGGGAATAGGGCAATTGTCGACTCGGTGGGGCAGCACTTATTTGATGATTGAGCGATTGCTTGAACTAAAACCATTTCTTATAGATATGGCGAACCCTCAGGTAACCCTAAATGAAGGTCAATTGACACAGGTGGCTGAATTGAAGGAATTGCTTCATCACCCATTTACCGTGACTAAAAAATTACAAGCTGAGGATTTAACTCCTGGCATTTTCATAAGGGAGTGGAAGAACTTGCTATTTTGCCTGTCCCAAAGAGGAGGTTTAATCGCAGATGGCATTTCTGCTTCAATGAAACGGAGAAAGACACAGCTATTGGAAAATAAAATTTTTCTGGCAGCTGTTTATGTGGTTAAAGCATATCTGGTAAGCTTAATCTTTCTTACAATGCAGTGTGTGCAGAGAGTTTATTAGCTGCATAGTAGTCAGTGCTCAGTAGACATAATTGGATGCCTGTGTTTTTTCTATGTAAATTGCATCACACTAGAATCATAGAATCATAGAATCATAGAATCGTAGAGTTGGAAGGGACCTCCTGGGCCATCTGGTCCAACCCCCTGCTCAAAGCAGGATTCGCTAAATCATCCCAGTCAGATGTCTGTCCAGCCTCTGATACACTAAATGCTTCCTGTATCTGTGTTAACTGTGTGAGCATCTGCCAATACTTACATTTGTGTCCAAAAGTATTGACACCCCTGCAATTTCCTGAAAATGATTGCAAACACAAATTCTTTGGTATTATTATCTTCATTTCATTTGTCTTAAATGAAAAAACACAAAAGAGAATGAAGCAAAACATTGATCATTTCACACAAAACTCCAAAAATGGGCCAGACATTCATGACTGCTGCAGGAAGGAAGGGAGACTGTGGGAGAAGCGGGGCTGCAGAGACCACACCAGGAGGGGGTAAGTATATGCAATATTCACCTGTCCCCGTTCCAATGCTGCTTGCCGCTGTCTGCCGCGTCCTCTGTCTGTGTGACGTTCAGGCAGCAGAGGGCGTGGTGACGTTGTTAGTGTGCGCCATGCCCTCTGCTGCCTGAACAGTCACTGACAGAGGAGGCGGCAGACAGCAACGAGCAGTGTTGGATTGGGGACAGGTGAATATCTCAGGTGCCGGGGTCCTGAGCCAGCAGTGACACCAGCGACACTAGCACCTGGCCCCCAGCGACGGAGAGGTGAGTATGTCATTTTTTTTGCAGCAGCGGCAGAAGCAGCATATGGGGGCATAATCTATGGAGCATTTTACAGGGGCATAATCTATGGAGCAGCATATGCGGGCATAACCTATGGAGCAGCATATGGGGGCATAATCTATAGAGCAGCCTATGGGGGCATAATCTATGGAGCATTTTATGGGGGCATAATCTATGGAGCATCTTATGGGGCATAATCTCTGGGGCAGCATATGGGGCATAATCTTTGGAGCAGCATATGGGGCATAATCTATGGAACATCTTATGGGGCATAATCTATGGAATATCTTATGGGGCCATAACCTTTATGGAGCATTATACGGGGCATATTATTCTATGGAGCATCTTATGGGGCTATTATTAACTTTTGTGCAGCATTATATGGGGTGTATTTTGTATGGAGCATCTTATGGGGCCCATCATGGACTATATGGAGCATTATATGGGGCTCTTGATTCAATATGGATATTCAAATACATTTAACCTACTGATGTCTCAATTAATTTTACTTTTATTGGTATCTATTTTTATTTTTGAAATTTACCAGTAGCTGCTGCATTTTCCACCCTAGGCTTATACGTGAGTCAATAAGTTTTCCCAGTTTTTTGTGGCAAAATTAGGGGGGTCGGCTTATACTCAGGTCGGCTTATACACGAGTATATATGGTAATTATAAAAGGCCCAGTAGGGCAGAGAAGGGAAGGAGTTGGCACCTGGACCTGTGTAAGGATGGACGTGTGGTGCAGGTGAGTTGGCTTATAGATGCGATAACGAGTAACCAGATCTGAGTGAAGAACCGAATAACCAGATCCAAGTTAAGAGCTGAGTAACAAGAATAGAATGACAAGAACCAAATAAACTCATCCAAGTAAGGAAGCGAGTGACCAGAACCAAGTACCGAATATACGCCAAGATTTTCAGCCCATTTTAGGGCTGAAAGTCCCCCTCTTGGCTTATATTCGAGTCATATACACCAGGGGGTCGGAGGGGGGGCGGGGGTGTCAGGTCATACTTACCCGTCCTGGCACGGTCTCTGCAGCCCCCAGCTTCTTCGCGATCTCCCTTCTTTCAGCGGTCACATGGTACCGTTCATTTATGAGTGTAATGAGAGGTACCACGTGACCACTGAAGGCAGGAAGGGAGATTGCGGAGAAGCTGGGGGCTGTAGAGACCGTGCCAGGACGGGTAAGTATAGCGATACTCACCTGTCCCCGGTCCATCGCTGCTTGCTGCTGTCTGGCACGTCATCTGTCAGTGACGCTCAGACAGCAGAGGGTGCGGTGACGTGGTTAGTGCGAGCTACGCCCCCTGCAGTCTGAACGTTACTGACAGATGACGTGCCAGACAGCAGCAAGCAGCGATGGACCGGGGGACAGGTGAATATCTCAGGTGCCGGCAGTGACACCGGCACCTGGCCCCAGGGATGAAGAGGTGAGCATGTCTCTTTTTTATATGCAGCAGCGGCAGCATATAGGGGCATAATCTATGGAGCATCTTATGGGGGTGCAATATAGGGGCATAATCTATGGAGCATCTTATAGGGGCAGCATATGGGGGCATAATCTATGGAGCATCTTATAGGGGCAGCATATAGGGGCATAATCTATGGAGCATCTTATAGGGTCAGCATATAGGGGTATAATCTATGGAGCATCTTATAGGGGCAGCATATGGGGGAATAATCTATGGAGCATCTTATGGGGGCAGCATATGGGGGAATAATAATCTATGGAGCATCTTATGGGGCAGAATATGGGAAAATAATCTATGGAGCATCTTATAGGGGCAGCATATGGGGGCATAATCTATGGAGCATCTTATGGGGGCAGCACTTGGGGGCATAAGCTATGGAGCATCTTATGGGGGCAGCATATGGGGGCATAATCTATGGAGCATCTTATAGGGGCAGCATATTGGGGCATAATCTATGGAGCATCTTATGGGGGGAGAATATGGGGGCATAATCTATGGAGCACCTTATGGGGGCAGCATATGGGGGCATAATCTATGAAGCATCTTATGGGGCAGCATATGGGGGCATAATCTATGGAGCATCTTATAGGGATAGCATATGGGGGCATAATCTATGGAGCATCTTATAGGGGCAGCATATGGGGGCTGTTATGAATGGGTCACAGAGGAGGAAAACTAAGCAAGCTAAGTCACAGAAAACCAGCGAGGTTGGTAACTATGCAGATTGCAGACCCCTGATCATAACCACACAACTAGCAGCAGCTGTGGAGCGTTCCTACGATGAATCTAGATGCCTCGTCACAGCCGGAGGACTAAATAAGCCTAAAGCAAGAAAAGGGGAAAACTAACTGTCCCAGAGCAGACCCCAAAGGAATAGATAGCCCCCACACATGTATTGACGATGAAACAAGATGAAAACACAAACACAGGCAGGAGAATAGGCTGAGCAACCGATGGGGCCCAAACTAACTAGAAAGGACAGGAAAGGAAAGACACTGTCTGCAATCTGCCAAAAAAACCCTACAAAAATAATGTCCAACACTTCTGATAACAAAATTAACCCTGAAGTCACTAGACTTCTCCCACTATATCAGCACTCTGAGATATTCTGAGACAGAGCAAAAAAGAGGCCAATCTAATAAGGGACAAAAAACAAATTGGCAAATACAGATAAATAACAGTGGAAATTCAGCACAGCCCCAGCTGGGGCTGGCTGACCACACAAAAAACTGAATAGACCAACAAAATCAAGTGTGAACATTAGCAGAAACACTTGAGATGACTGGAACAGAGCTGAAAACCAAGACCTGAAAAGCCAGAAGGAATCACCAGCACCAGAATAGGGCGACGGCTGTCTTAAATCCAGTCTGAGATTCCAGAGATCCAATCGTTATCCTCATCATCAGGTGGCAGATCTCTACTAATTAAATCAACCTCACTACCTCCTGTTACCAACAGAGGGAGAACTCACAACTGGTAGACCAGAAAATGAGTTCACAACAGGGGGCATAATCTATGGAGCATCTTATAGGGGCAGCATATGGGGCATAATCTATGGAGCATCTTATGGGAGCAGCATATGAGGGCATAATCTATGGAGCATCTTATAGGGGCAGCATATGGGGGTATAATCTATGGGGCATCTTATGGGGACAGCATATGGGGCCTATTCTATGGAGCATCTTATGGGGCTATCATGAACTGTATGGAGCATTACTGTATACGGGGCATATTATCCTATGGAGCATCTTATGGGGCCATTATTAACTTTTGTGCAGCATTATATGGGGTGTATTTTGTATGGAGCATCTTATGGGGCCCATCATGAACTGTATGGAGCATTATATGGGGCTCTTTATTCAATATGGATATTCAAAAACATTTAACCTACTGATGTCTCAATTAATTTTACTTTTATTGGTATCTATTTTTATTTTTGAAATTTACCAGTAGCTGCTGCATTTTCCACCCTAGGCTTATACTCGAGTGAATAAGTTTTCCCAGCTTTTTGTGGCAAAATTAGGGGGGTCGGCTTATACACTGGTCGGCTTATACTCGAGTATATACGGTAACCAGATCCAGAGTCGAGTGACCAGAACTGCAGATGAGAGACCAGAACTAGGAGACCCGAGCCGAGTGTGTAGAGCCAGGGCAGAGGGAGATTACTAGGCTGCAGAAGAGGGATGTTTGTGTGAGCAGTAACTTCCAGTGTAGACATACAGTACAAAGGGGGCTAGCACCATGCTTCAGGGGACTACAGTGTCCAGTGCAATGGGTGTTCAAAGTGACTGATTGATAAGAGACTTGCAGCCTAATGGAGTAGTATCGTAGACTGCTGTAACGGCCTGTACGACGTTTTGTAGATAGATAGATAGATACAGTGGATAGATAGATAATAGATAGATATATGATAGATAAAGATTTGCTAAATTGAATAGGAAATATGCCCCTCAAGCAGCTTGGATTGTTGCCTCTCCACTCTTCCTCCAGACTCTGGGACCTTGATTTCCAAGGTCTAGTGTGCAGTTTCCACAATCATGGGGAGCCATGTCATCTGCTGGTGTAGGTCCACTGTGTTTAATCAAGACCAAAGTCAGCGCAGCCGTCTGCCAGGAAATTTTGGAGCACTTCATGCTTCCCTCTGCCAACAAGCTTTTTGGAGATGTAAATTTCATTCTGCAGCAGGACTTGGCACCTGTCCACACTACCAAAAGTACCAATACCTGCTTTACAAACAACAGTATCACTATGCTTGATTGGCCAGCAAACTTGCCTGACCTTAACCCCATAGATTGGGGTATTGTCAAGAAGAAGATGAGAGACACCAGACCCAACAATGCAGATGAGCTGAAGGCTGTTATCAAAGCAACCTGGGCTTCCATAACCCCTCAGCAGTGCCACGGGCTGATCGCCTCCATGCCACGACGCATTGATGCAGCATTAATTGATGCTAAAGGAGCCTCGGTCAAGTATTGAGTGCAGTCACTGATCATACATTTCAGTAGGACAAAATTTTGGATTTTAAAATCATTTTTTCAAGCTGGTGTTATAAAGTATTCTAATTTACTGAGATAATGACTTTTGGGTTTTCATTGGCTGTAAGCCATAATCATCAACATTAACAGAAATAAACACGTGAAATAGATCACTCTGTAATGACTCTATATAATATATGAGGTTCACTTTTTGTATTGAATTAACTTTTTGATGATATTCTAATTTTGTGAGATTCACCTGTAATTACTATCCAGTAGGTTACATGTGCTCCATGATTGGGCTGCTTAGCCTTCACATTGGCTCTGCATAAGGTAATCTACATCAAGGGAAAAAATGGTTTTCTGCAATGGTAAGATGAAAAAGGAGAAAGTGTTCTCCGGAGCAGCGTGTAACCCTGAGCACATTGTCGGCAGTATCTGGAGCAGCGTGTAACCCTGAGCACATTGTCGGCAGTATCTGGAGCAGCGTGTAACCCTGAGCACATTGTCGGCAGTATCGGAAGCAGTGTGTAACCCTGAGCAAGATGAAGTACCTACTCCTGTCCAACACTCCACCAACATATGTGCCATTTCTGAACGTCTCCTCTTATAGCGCCTTTAGTGAAGTACTCACAGTACTGAGTTACACTGGAGTTCCTCCAGTCAGATGTTCCTATAAACTCTACTTGTACGGCAGACAGCTGTAGCCTGCTTCGGGGACTCCTTACTACCTAGTCCCGGCTCACTATCGTTGATGTTGTGCCCCCAAGTCTTGTGTGGGAATAAAGTGGTGACAGCTTCTATTCCTCCGGTGTCTGCTGCAGGACTATTAGTATCCATAGAACCTCGGGGACCGGACCCCGGCCTTGCGCTTAGAACTTGGGAATGGTTCTCCTCTAACCCTAATCCTTAGTCCTCTTCTTCCCCTCATGTTCCGTACTAATCCTTTCCTTCTTATGGAGAGTCAGGCTTTCTATCAATGTTCCTTTCCTGTGTCAGCGGACCCAGGTCACTGAGGTCGGCTGCAGCACTTCCTTCATCCATCCCACTCCGGGGATCTCCTTTCACAGACTGACCTCGTCAGACTCCTGTGACTAACTGACTAGATCCTATCCTCTTTCCGCTCTTTTAGTGCAAACCAAACTCCACCCACCTCCCAGCACGCTTCGTGTTCCAAGAAGGGAGACACTAAAGGGTGCTTTGCTACACTACTATGTTGTGTGGGGTGTAGGTGTTGGAGTGTGGTCAGGTGTCTCCACCTTACCTGGATGGTGGGGTACCACACCTTAGGAGGAGGTGCAGTACCTCTTTGGCGACTGAACCCTCAGGGGGGCCACAGGTGACACTGAGCACACTGTCGGCAGTATCTGGAGCAGCGGGTGACACTGACCACACTGTCGGCAGTATCTGGAGCAGCGGGTGACACTGACCACACTGTCGGCAGTATCGGGAGCAGCGTGTAACCCTGAGCACACTGTCTGCAGTATCTGGAGCAGCGGATGACACTGAACACACTGTCGGCAGTATCTGGAGTAGAGTGTAACCCTGAGCACACTGTCGGCAGTATCTGGAGCAGCGTGTAACCCTGAGCATACTGTCGGCAGTATCTGGAGCAGTGTGTAACCCTAAGCACACTGTCAGCAGTATCTGGAGCAGCATGTATCCCTGAGCACACTGTCAGCAGTATCTGGAGCAGCGTGTAACCCTGAGCACACTGTCGGCAGTATATGGAGGAGCGGGTGCCACTGAGCACACTGTCAGCAGTATCTGGAGCAGCGTGTAACCCTGAGAACACTGTCGGCAGTATCTGGAGCAGTGAGTAACCCTGAGCACACTATCGGCAGTATCTGGAGCAGCGAGTAACCCTGAACACACTGTCGGCAGTATCTGGAGCAGCGGGTGACACTGAGCACACTGTCGGCAGTTTGTGGAGCTGCGTGTAACCCTAAGAACACTGTCGGCAGTATCTGGAGCAGCTGGTGACACTGAGCACACTGTCGGCAGTATCTGGAGCAGCGTGTGACACTGAGCACACTGTCGGCAGTATCTGGAGCAGCGTGTGACACTGAGCACACTGTTGGCAGTATCTGGAGCAGCGTGTGACCCTGAGCACACTGTCGGCAGTATCTGGAGCAGCGTTTAACTCTGAGCACACTGTCGGCAGTATCTGGAGCTGCGTGTAACCCTGAGCACACTGTTGGCAGTATCTGGAGCAGCGTGGAACCCTGAGCACACTGTCGGCAGTATCTGGAGCAGCGGGTGACACTAAGCACACTGTCGGCAGTATCTGGAGCAGCGGGTGACACTAAGCACACTGTCGGCAGTATCTGGAGCAGCGGGTGACACTGAGCACACTGTCGGCAGTATCTGGAGCAGCGGGTGACACTAAGCACACTGTCGGCAGTGTCTGGAGCAGCGGGTGACACTGAGCACACTGTCGGCAGTATCTGGAGCAGTGGGTGACACTAAGCACACTGTCGGCAGTGTCTGGAGCAGCGGGTGACACTGAGCACACTGTCGGCAGTGTCTGGAGCAGCGGGTGACACTGAGCACACTGTCGGCGGTATCTGGAGAGGCGGGTGACACTGAGCACACTGTCGGCAGTGTCTGGAGCAGCGGGTGACACTGAGCACGCTGTCGGCGGTATCTGGAGCAGCGGGTGACACTGAGCACACTGTCAGCGGTATCTGGAGCAGCGGGTGACACTGAGCACACTGTCGGCGGTATCTGGAGCGGCGGGTGACACTGAGCACACTGTCGGCAGTGTCTGGAGCAGCGGGTGACACTGAGCACGCTGTCGGCGGTATCTGGAGCAGCGGGTGACACTGAGCACACTGTCGGCGGTATCTGGAGCAGCGGGTGACACTGAGCACACTGTCGGCAGTGTCTGGAGCAGCGGGTGACACTGAGCACACTGTCGGCGGTATCTGGAGCAGCGGGTGACACTGAGCACACTGTCGGCAGTGTCTGGAGCGGCGGGTGACACTGAGCACACTGTCGGCAGTGTCTGGAGCAGGGGGTGACACTGAGCACGCTGTCGGCGGTATCTGGAGCAGCGGGTGACACTGAGCACACTGTCGGCGGTATCTGGAGCGGCGGGTGACACTGAGCACACTGTCGGCAGTGTCTGGAGCAGGGGGTGACACTGAGCACGCTGTCGGCGGTATCTGGAGCAGCGGGTGACACTGAGCACACTGTCGGCGGTATCTGGAGCAGCGGGTGACACTGAGCACACTGTCGGCGGTATCTGGAGCGGCGGGTGACACTGAGAACACTGTCGGCAGTGTCTGGAGCAGCGGGTGACACTGAGCACGCTGTTGGCGGTATCTGGAGCGGCGGGTGACACTGAGCACACTGTCGGTGGTATCTGGAGCGGCGGGTGACACTGAGCACACTGTCGGCGGTATCTGGAGCGGCGGGTGACACTGAGCACACTGTCGGCGGTATCTGGAGCAGCGGGTGACACTGAGCACACTGTCGGCGGTATCTGGAGCGGCGGGTGACACTGAGCACACTGTCGGCGGTATCTGGAGCGGCGGGTGACACTGAGCACACTGTCGGCGGTATCTGGAGCGGCGGGTGACACTGAGCACACTGTCGGCGGTATCTGGAGCGGCGGGTGACACTGAGCACACTGTCGGCGGTATCTGGAGCAGCAGGTGACACTGAGCACGCTGTCGGCGGTATCTGGAGCAGCGGGTGACACTGAGCACACTGTCGGCGGTATCTGGAGCAGCGGGTGACACTGAGCACACTGTCGGCGGTATCTGGAGCGGCGGGTGACACTGAGCACACTGTCGGCGGTATCTGGAGCGGCGGGTGACACTGAGCACACTGTCGGCGGTATCTGGAGCAGCAGGTGACACTGAGCACGCTGTCGGCGGTATCTGGAGCAGCGGGTGACACTGAGCACACTGTCGGCAGTATATGGAGGAGCGGGTGACACTGAGCACGCTGTCGGCAGTATCTGGAGCAGCGGGTGACACTGAGCACACTGTCGGCGGTATCTGGAGCAGCGGGTGACACTGAGCACACTGTCGGCAGTGTCTGGAGCAGCGGGTGACACTGAGCACACTGTCGGCAGTGTCTGGAGCAGCGGGTGACACTGAGCACACTGTCGGCAGTGTCTGGAGCAGCGGGTGACACTGAGCACACTGTCGGCGGTATCTGGAGCAGCGGGTGACACTGAGCACGCTGTCGGCGGTATCTGGAGCAGCGGGTGACACTGAGCACGCTGTCGGCAGTATCTGGAGCAGCGGGTGACACTGAGCACACTGTCGGCAGTATCTGGAGCAGCGGGTGACACTGAGCACGCTGTCGGCAGTATCTGGAGCAGCGGGTGACACTGAGCACACTGTCGGCAGTATCTGGAGCAGCGGGTGACACTGAGCACACTGTCGGCAGTATCTGGAGCAGCGGGTGACACTGAGCACGCTGTCGGCGGTATCTGGAGCAGCGGGTGACACTGAGCACACTGTCGGCGGTATCTGGAGCAGCGGGTGACACTGAGCACACTGTCGGCGGTATCTGGAGCGGCGGGTGACACTGAGCACACTGTCGGCGGTATCTGGAGCGGCGGGTGACACTGAGCACACTGTCGGCGGTATCTGGAGCAGCAGGTGACACTGAGCACACTGTCGGCAGTGTCTGGAGCAGCGGGTGACACTGAGCACGCTGTCGGCGGTATCTGGAGCAGCGGGTGACACTGAGCACACTGTCGGCAGTGTCTGGAGCAGCGGGTGACACTGAGCACACTGTCGGCGGTATCTGGAGCAGCGGGTGACACTGAGCACACTGTCGGCAGTGTCTGGAGCGGCGGGTGACACTGAGCACACTGTCGGCAGTGTCTGGAGCAGGGGGTGACACTGAGCACGCTGTCGGCGGTATCTGGAGCAGCGGGTGACACTGAGCACACTGTCGGCGGTATCTGGAGCGGCGGGTGACACTGAGCACACTGTCGGCAGTGTCTGGAGAAGGGGGTGACACTGAGCACGCTGTCGGCGGTATCTGGAGCAGCGGGTGACACTGAGCACACTGTCGGCGGTATCTGGAGCAGCGGGTGACACTGAGCACACTGTCGGCGGTATCTGGAGCGGCGGGTGACACTGAGCACACTGTCGGCAGTGTCTGGAGCAGCGGGTGACACTGAGCACGCTGTTGGCGGTATCTGGAGCGGCGGGTGACACTGAGCACACTGTCGGTGGTATCTGGAGCGGCGGGTGACACTGAGCACACTGTCGGCGGTATCTGGAGCGGCGGGTGACACTGAGCACACTGTCGGCGGTATCTGGAGCAGCGGGTGACACTGAGCACACTGTCGGCGGTATCTGGAGCGGCGGGTGACACTGAGCACACTGTCGGCGGTATCTGGAGCGGCGGGTGACACTGAGCACACTGTCGGCGGTATCTGGAGCAGCAGGTGACACTGAGCACGCTGTCGGCGGTATCTGGAGCAGCGGGTGACACTGAGCACACTGTCGGCGGTATCTGGAGCAGCGGGTGACACTGAGCACACTGTCGGCGGTATCTGGAGCGGCGGGTGACACTGAGCACACTGTCGGCGGTATCTGGAGCGGCGGGTGACACTGAGCACACTGTCGGCGGTATCTGGAGCAGCAGGTGACACTGAGCACGCTGTCGGCGGTATCTGGAGCAGCGGGTGACACTGAGCACACTGTCGGCAGTATATGGAGGAGCGGGTGACACTGAGCACGCTGTCGGCAGTATCTGGAGCAGCGGGTGACACTGAGCACACTGTCGGCGGTATCTGGAGCAGCGGGTGACACTGAGCACACTGTCGGCAGTGTCTGGAGCAGCGGGTGACACTGAGCACACTGTCGGCAGTGTCTGGAGCAGCGGGTGACACTGAGCACACTGTCGGCAGTGTCTGGAGCAGCGGGTGACACTGAGCACACTGTCGGCGGTATCTGGAGCAGCGGGTGACACTGAGCACGCTGTCGGCGGTATCTGGAGCAGCGGGTGACACTGAGCACGCTGTCGGCGGTATCTGGAGCAGCGGGTGACACTGAGCACACTGTCGGCAGTATCTGGAGCAGCGGGTGACACTGAGCACGCTGTCGGCAGTATCTGGAGCAGCGGGTGACACTGAGCACACTGTCGGCAGTATCTGGAGCAGCGGGTGACACTGAGCACACTGTCGGCAGTATCTGGAGCAGCGGGTGACACTGAGCACGCTGTCGGCGGTATCTGGAGCAGCGGGTGACACTGAGCACGCTGTCGGCAGTATCTGGAGCAGCGGGTGACACTGAGCACACTGTCGGCAGTATCTGGAGCAGCGGGTGACACTGAGCACGCTGTCGGCGGTATCTGGAGCAGCGGGTGACACTGAGCACACTGTCGGCGGTATCTGGAGCAGCGGGTGACACTGAGCACACTGTCGGCAGTGTCTGGAGCAGCGGGTGACACTGAGCACGCTGTCGGCGGTATCTGGAGCAGCGGGTGACACTGAGCACGCTGTCGGCGGTATCTGGAGCAGCGGGTGACACTGAGCACGCTGTCGGCAGTATCTGGAGCAGCGGGTGACACTGAGCACACTGTCGGCAGTATCTGGAGCAGCGGGTGACACTGAGCACGCTGTCGGCAGTATCTGGAGCAGCGGGTGACACTGAGCACACTGTCGGCAGTATCTGGAGCAGCGGGTGACACTGAGCACGCTGTTGGCGGTATCTGGAGCAGCGGGTGACACTGAGCACACTGTCGGCAGTATCTGGAGCAGCGGGTGACACTGAGCACACTGTCGGCAGTATCTGGAGCAGCGGGTGACACTGAGCACGCTGTCGGCGGTATCTGGAGCAGCGGGTGACACTGAGCACGCTGTCGGCGGTATCTGGAGCAGCGGGTGACACTGAGCACACTGTCGGCAGTATCTGGAGCAGCGGGTGACACTGAGCACGCTGTCGGCGGTATCTGGAGCAGCGGGTGACACTGAGCACGCTGTCGGCGGTATCTGGAGCAGCGGGTGACACTGAGCACGCTGTCGGCAGTATCTGGAGCAGCGGGTGACACTGAGCACACTGTCGGCAGTATCTGGAGCAGCGGGTGACACTGAGCACGCTGTCGGCGGTATCTGGAGCAGCGGGTGACACTGAGCACACTGTCGGCGGTATCTGGAGCAGCGGGTGACACTGAGCACACTGTCGGCAGTGTCTGGAGCAGCGGGTGACACTGAGCACGCTGTCGGCGGTATCTGGAGCAGCGGGTGACACTGAGCACGCTGTCGGCGGTATCTGGAGCAGCGGGTGACACTGAGCACACTGTCGGCAGTATCTGGAGCAGCAGGTGACACTGAGCACGCTGTCGGCGGTATCTGGAGCAGCGGGTGACACTGAGCACACTGTCGGCAGTATCTGGAGCAGCAGGTGACACTGAGCACGCTGTCGGCGGTATCTGGAGCAGCGGGTGACACTGAGCACACTGTCGGCGGTATCTGGAGCAGCAGGTGACACTGAGCACGCTGTTGGCGGTATCTGGAGCAGCGGGTGACACTGAGCACACTGTCGGCAGTATATGGAGGAGCGGGTGACACTGAGCACGCTGTCGGCAGTATCTGGAGCAGCGGGTGACACTGAGCACACTGTCGGCGGTATCTGGAGCAGCGGGTGACACTGAGCACACTGTCGGCAGTGTCTGGAGCAGCGGGTGACACTGAGCACACTGTCGGCAGTGTCTGGAGCAGCGGGTGACACTGAGCACACTGTCGGCAGTGTCTGGAGCAGCGGGTGACACTGAGCACACTGTCGGCGGTATCTGGAGCAGCGGGTGACACTGAGCACGCTGTCGGCGGTATCTGGAGCAGCGGGTGACACTGAGCACGCTGTCGGCGGTATCTGGAGCAGCGGGTGACACTGAGCACACTGTCGGCAGTATCTGGAGCAGCGGGTGACACTGAGCACGCTGTCGGCAGTATCTGGAGCAGCGGGTGACACTGAGCACACTGTCGGCAGTATCTGGAGCAGCGGGTGACACTGAGCACACTGTCGGCAGTATCTGGAGCAGCGGGTGACACTGAGCACGCTGTCGGCGGTATCTGGAGCAGCGGGTGACACTGAGCACGCTGTCGGCAGTATCTGGAGCAGCGGGTGACACTGAGCACACTGTCGGCAGTATCTGGAGCAGCGGGTGACACTGAGCACGCTGTCGGCGGTATCTGGAGCAGCGGGTGACACTGAGCACACTGTCGGCGGTATCTGGAGCAGCGGGTGACACTGAGCACACTGTCGGCAGTGTCTGGAGCAGCGGGTGACACTGAGCACGCTGTCGGCGGTATCTGGAGCAGCGGGTGACACTGAGCACGCTGTCGGCGGTATCTGGAGCAGCGGGTGACACTGAGCACGCTGTCGGCAGTATCTGGAGCAGCGGGTGACACTGAGCACACTGTCGGCAGTATCTGGAGCAGCGGGTGACACTGAGCACGCTGTCGGCAGTATCTGGAGCAGCGGGTGACACTGAGCACACTGTCGGCAGTATCTGGAGCAGCGGGTGACACTGAGCACGCTGTCGGCGGTATCTGGAGCAGCGGGTGACACTGAGCACGCTGTCGGCGGTATCTGGAGCAGCGGGTGACACTGAGCACACTGTCGGCAGTGTCTGGAGCAGCGGGTGACACTGAGCACACTGTCGGCGGTATCTGGAGCAGCGGGTGACACTGAGCACACTGTCGGCGGTATCTGGAGCAGCGGGTGACACTGAGCACACTGTCGGCAGTGTCTGGAGCAGCGGGTGACACTGAGCACGCTGTCGGCGGTATCTGGAGCAGCGGGTGACACTGAGCACACTGTCGGCAGTGTCTGGAGCAGCGGGTGACACTGAGCACGCTGTCGGCGGTATCTGGAGCAGCGGGTGACACTGAGCACACTGTCGGCAGTATCTGGAGCAGCGGGTGACACTGAGCACGCTGTCGGCGGTATCTGGAGCAGCGGGTGACACTGAGCACACTGTCGGCGGTATCTGGAGCAGCGGGTGACACTGAGCACACTGTCGGCAGTGTCTGGAGCAGCGGGTGACACTGAGCACGCTGTCGGCGGTATCTGGAGCAGCGGGTGACACTGAGCACACTGTCGGCGGTGTCTGGAGCAGCGGGTGACACTGAGCACACTGTCGGCGGTATCTGGAGCAGCGGGTGACACTGAGCACACTGTCGGCAGTGTCTGGAGCAGCGGGTGACACTGAGCACGCTGTCGGCGGTATCTGGAGCAGCGGGTGACACTGAGCACACTGTCGGCGGTATCTGGAGCAGCGGGTGACACTGAGCACACTGTCGGCAGTATCTGGAGCAGCGGGTGACACTGAGCACGCTGTCGGCGGTATCTGGAGCAGCGGGTGACACTGAGCACACTGTCGGCAGTATCTGGAGCAGCGGGTGACACTGAGCACGCTGTCGGCGGTATCTGGAGCAGCGGGTGACACTGAGCACACTGTCGGCGGTATCTGGAGCAGCGGGTGACACTGAGCACACTGTCGGCAGTGTCTGGAGCAGCGGGTGACACTGAGCACGCTGTCGGCGGTATCTGGAGCAGCGGGTGACACTGAGCACACTGTCGGCAGTGTCTGGAGCAGCGGGTGACACTGAGCACGCTGTCGGCAGTGTCTGGAGCAGCGGGTGACACTGAGCACGCTGTCGGCGGTATCTGGAGCAGCGGGTGACACTGAGCACACTGTCGGCGGTATCTGGAGCAGCGGGTGACACTGAGCACGCTGTCGGCAGTGTCTGGAGCAGCGGGTGACACTGAGCACGCTGTCGGCAGTGTCTGGAGCAGCGGGTGACACTGAGCACGCTGTCGGCGGTATCTGGAGCAGCGGGTGACACTGAGCACACTGTCGGCGGTATCTGGAGCAGCGGGTGACACTGAGCACACTGTCGGCAGTGTCTGGAGCAGCGGGTGACACTGAGCACGCTGTCGGCGGTATCTGGAGCAGCGGGTGACACTGAGCACACTGTCGGCAGTATCTGGAGCAGCGGGTGACACTGAGCACACTGTCGGCAGTAGGACGCTGCTCAGCATCAGCCGCAGACATCTCGCCGGCACTAGGACCCGGGAACGCAGGCGGGCACATGCGCAGTCGGCTCTAGGACCCCGCGCCGCTCGCACATTCCTCTCATTCCAGTGAATGGGGCTGATTGTTGGCGCAGAGCTGCGCGCAGCCCTCACTGCCCGCCGGCCGCGCGCCCGCACCCCGGCACCCAAACTTTCCACAGGAGACTCGTGTGACAGGTAAAGGGGGGAGGCTGCCTGGTCTGCAGAGCCGGGGAAAGTAGTGTGCGGGCAGCTCCGGAGCACAGCGGCAGCCACAGGACACCGGGCATCCGGCACTGCCACCTCTGCTGCTGCCACTTACCTCACGGGTGGGCGATACTGTCACCTCTGCCACAGGTGACCGCGGCCATGGGGACAGCTGGAGCTGCTGCACTCACCCGGGCTGCACTCACCTGCGGCAGGAGGTGCAGTATTAGAGGTGCTCATTATAGCTCGTGTTCTATGTACTATACTTATTATAGCTAGTATATGTAGTATTACTGCCTGCACTACACATAGTGTATGAAGTATGATATCTACTGTACTTCTATGTAGTATTACCACCTCTTCTACACTTATATCCAGTATTATATGTAATATTACTACCTGTCCTACACTAATTATATGTATTATTATATGTAGTATTACCACCTCTGCTATGCTTATTACAGATAATACTAGATATAGTATAGTACAGGTAGTAATACTATACAACGGGTGAAATATTATTGAACACGTCAACAATGTTTTAAGTAGATATATCTCTAAACGTGCTATTGCATGAAATTGTCACCAGATGTTGGTAACAACCCATCCAGTCCACACAGGCAAAGAAATTAAACCATAGATGACCATAAATTAAGTTATGTGTAATAATGAGGGGAAAAAAGTATTGAGCACATGAAGAAATAAATATGCAAAAAGCCATGAAAAGTCCTGACACCAGCTGACATCTGTCAGTAGTTAGAAAGCAATCCTGCCACTTAGTGGAAACTAATATCAGCTGATTCAACTGATGGCCTATAAAAAAGATGTCTCATTACTAATGCGCCACACAAGAAATCTCTCATGATGGGTAAAATCAGTGAGCTTTCTCAAGACCTTTGCAACCTTATTGTTGCAAATCATACTGATGGCTTTTGATACAGAAGAATTTCTAAACTACAGAAGGTTCCAGTGAGCACTGTTTGGGACATAATCCTGACATGGAAAGAACGTAATTTCACCATAAACCGGCCATGACCAGGTGTTTCTCACAAGATTTCAGACAGAAGCGTAAAAAGAATTATCAGAAGTTATCCAAGGACCACCCGTGGAGAGCTACAGAAAGACCTGTAATCAGCAGTTATAATGGTTTCAAAGAAAACTATAAATAATGCACACAACCTCCATGGCCTGTATGCACGCTCACCACGATAGACTCCATTGCTGAACAAAAAACACGTTTAAAGTTTGCTCAACAACATTTAGACAAGCCTGTGAAATACTGGAGAATACAGTCTGGTCGGATGAGGCCAAAATTGTATTCTTTGGATGCCATAATACACATCATGTTTGGAGGCCAAAAGGCGCCGCGTTTCACCCCCAAAACACCATACCAACAGTGAGGTTTACAGATGGGAACATCAAGGTGTGTGGCTGTTTTTCTGTATATGGCACTGGCACTCTTCATAATTGAAGGAAGGATGAATAGACACATGTACCGAAACATTCTTGATAAAAATCTTCTGCCTACTACCAGGATGATGAGTGAGACAATGATGCCAAACACACAGTCAAGCAATCTCTCAATTGGTTTTAGAGAAAGAAAGTAAACCTGCTAGAATGACCCATGCAATCACCTGACCTGAATCCAATAGAAAATGTATGGAAGGAACTAAAGCTCAGAGTTCATAGAAGGCGCCCACAGAATCTTCAGGATGCGAAGAGTGTTTGTGTGAAAGAATGAGACAAAATCACACCTGAGCAATGCCTGCAGCTAGTTTCTCCTTACAGGAGGCATCTAGAAGCTGTCACCACCAACAAAGGCATTTGTGCAAAATATTAAATAAATTTCAGTAAGAGCGTTCAATACTTTTTCCCTGTGTCATTTCTCATTTTTACACATAACTTAATTTATGGACATCTATGGGTTGATTTCTTTGCCTGTCTGGATTCGATGGGTTGTTACTGACATCTGGTAAGAATTTCGTGCCAATAGCACCTTTAGAAATATATTTACTTAAAAAATTGGTGGCTATAGATTCTTTACTGTAAGAGCAATGAGACAATGATTTTTTTTTTACTGTAAAAGCAGTGAGACTATAGATTCTTTACTGTAAGAGCAGTGAGACTATGGATTCTATACTGTAAGAGCAGTGAGACTATGGATTCTATACTGTAAGAGCAGTGAGACTATGGATTCTATACTGTAAGAGCAGTGAGACTATGGATTCTTTACTGTAAGAGCAGTGAGACTATGGATTCTTTACTGTAAGAGCAGTGAGACTATAGGTTTGTTTCTGTAAGAGCAGTGAGGCTATAGATTCTTTACTGTAAGAGCAGTGAGACTATGGATTCTTTACTGTAAGAGCAGTGAGACTAGATTCTTTACTGTAAGAGCAGTGAGGCTATAGATTCTTTACTGTTAGAGCAGTGAGACTGTGGAACTCTGCCACATGATGTTGTAATGAATGATACACTATAAATTCCAAGGATGGCTTGGATGCTTTTCATGATAAATATAATATTACACGTAATGGCTACTAGTGATGAAACGTTGATCCGGGGCGCCAGTTTTTGTCATATGTGGAGTGGAGAAGGAATTTTGTCCCAAATTAGGGGAAATCAGTATCTGCCCCATGAGGCTTTTGCCTTCTTCTGAATCAACATGTTGGGGTATGGGTAGAACTCAATGCCTACCTTCAACCTTAAGAACTAAGAAACTATGTCTGACTCCTACTTTAATGCGTCCATGAGAACAGTTTAAGAATAACAGAGAAGCAGCAATATTTGGTTCGCGCCATTGCATGACTGGCACGTGCCGCTGCAGATGTTTGCCGGTGTTAGGTTCAGGTGGGGTCTTACAATCTGCAGATGGCGTCCAGTACGATTCCTACGTGTAGGCTTTTTGGCTTCAGAGCTGCTGTTCTTCACCATTGCGTCATGACTTTTATTATATGAAGTTGCACAGAAATCTTCACCCAATAGGAGGCAGTTTGGGAGAATCCTCTGGTATGGGATGAAGATGAGTCTCACGCCTTTGTGGCACTCAGTGCTGGTCTTCCTCCTGTAAAGTCCTGCATCTTGCCAGGCGCCAATTGCTCATTGCAATGTCATTGCTTCAATAAATTAAAACGTGAAGGAACTTTGCAAACAGTTTTGCTTAAGAACCTCCAGCTGTTTTGCATCTGCAGCATTTACGCGTGCCTACAGTAGAGGAAACAAGTATTTGATACACTGCCATATTTTGGTCTCATCTGACCACATGATCTCCCCCTTCTTATGTAAAAATCATACAATGTGATTTTCAGTTTTTTTTACTTTTAGATTCTGTCTCTCACAGGTGGTGTACCCACGGTAAAAATTTACAGACCTCTCCATTCTTTGAAGGTGGGAAAAAGTGCAAAATCGGCAGCGTATCAAATACTTATTTCCCCCACTGTATTTGTCTCTCTAGGTTTACAGACTACAAACAACCCTTGTGTAGTCTGATCCTGCAGTCACACTCCCTGACCTATCTATCCACTACATCTTGTATGTTGGTTGCAGAAGTAGACATGGGCTGTCAGTCAGTTGAGAAATGTCATTGTATAATGAGAAACTGATGCAGCTTTTGGGTGGTCGGCATCCTCCCGATCACTGTGTAGTGGCTGCTGCCGGGTGCTGCAGATCAGCTCCTTAGACAGTGAACAAAGGGTGCCGTTCGGCTTCATTCACTGTTAACATCAGCCGCTCGCTCGGGGGTGCCGGATGTCGCACTTCCACAGATCTTATATTTATGACGCATCCTGAGTTCCTACTCAGATATCCCGAGATGTGACATTATGATCCTGAACTTGCTCATAGGTGCAGGCGACTCAATTTCTGAATAATCAGATGTGTCAGATTTGATTTTTCATGTACTCAGTGCCCGTTGGCAGTCATTTACTGAGCTAGACTACAATATATGGATCTGTGGTGTAATGCTGGTAAATGGCATGTCTGGTGTGTGAATCATTGTCCTACCTAATGCAAAACGGAAGATTAGCTCAGAACCACCAGGCTCCAGATCCATGACTGTGGGCAGAATGTCGCACCAAAACTTTTACAGAACATTGAATCTGCAATAACCATGGAGCCACCAAAAGAATAGAACATTGGGAACAATTTGCGCACTAGAGCTGTTTGATTTTTTTTTTTATTTGGCCATAAACTTTTAGGAACCCACATGTTGTTGGATTATCTGATAATCAGAATTTTGGGATGATGCGCAGTATGACTTCACAAACTCTGCATGGCGTTTCCTTTGCGAATGAAAGAGGACCTGGTACAGAGATCATACTGGGCCTTCAGTTATCGTTCCAAGCTTGACGGAAAAGTCTGGTGTTTTTTTTCTCCTTTCCATTTCCTTGACCCTTGGGTAAATTTACCATCCTCTTTTCCTTTTCTGACATGCTCTTCCTCTAGATTGATGACCCCTCCACAAGTTCTCAGCTCGATATCCAAAGAGGGTAAGACCAATCAAAACTTATCTCCTTTGTTCCAAGGGTTCCGTAAGAACTGCATGGGCTGATACATGTAGGCTCGATCCCATCCTAGCACCTCCAGAATAATTTATCCGAATTAAAGGGTATGTGCCAGAACCTCATTATCATCACTGGTGGAGTCCAGTAATCAATTAGATATGACCCATCCTTTAAACCTGGTGGCCATACACATATGTTGGCTTAACTAGTCTATTCCAGTAGGAATGGATGAACATCTAATGTGTGTGATGACTTCCCCACCCTTCCTTTATCGTGGAAGAGAAAGATCAAGCAGTTGGATTTGAACATGGCTAATCCTATATTTCTATGAGAGATAGGTTAACGCCAGAGGTTCCTGGCAGCAGCTTAATCTCTCTTCCCCATGGAAAGACATGGAAAGTTGGGTCAAGCCTTCAGATTTGGGGGGCTTCAGAGAGATAGCTTAACGAGCAATCAGACAACGGCTATCATTTCTGTATAACCAGCCGTAACCGGCCCCATACACAGTAGTCCAACGTGACGTCACAATATCAGTAGGATTGGCCAACTCTACACGGACCTATGTTGGTGGAGATAAGGATCCGACATGTCTAGTATCAGACTTCAGTTCTCTGATAGATAAGCAGAGGACTCATAGAGAACGCGTGAGAACTCGGCAGAGAGACAGGCAAGATAGCTGCCAGCCGAATGACCAGCTGAACCTTAGCTTGGCTTATAGCTATCTATTATGTATGTGGCTCCTAACATTGAGCCATGTGCATAATTTACTTGGGCTTTGTTGACCCAAACTAGAACCCTTCATATCTGTACAGAGGATGACAATGGAGCCTTGCTTGGACATTTACAATGACTTCCCCCACCCTTGTAGGACATGCTAGGACTTGCAGTTTCCAAAAAGCTAAAGGAACACAGAAGACGGGCAGGGACCACGCTTACTCCACAGTGGAATTATACCTCGTTCTTATGTTCTGCCCATAGTAATAGAACGTTATTGTACTATGAGGACCTGAAACAATTTATATTGTAAGCAATTCGATTACTGGAATTACATACCCAGACTTTTTGTGGGTGTTTTTTTTTCTTGCAAGTTTTCATTGTTTTTTTTTTTTTTTTTTTTTTGGCCTGATTTTATTTTTTTTTAAATTTTAAAAGGGTGTATGTAACTATCTACATACTAAGGTTTCGATTCATCCTTGTTTTTGGAGTTAAAGCATGGATTTTAGGCATTTTTATTTTTGCACCAAATTCTTTAAGGCTTTCGCACTATTTTTGCAATACTTGTCATTTTATAGGTTTCCTTTACAATGTGGTTTTTATTATCCAGATATGATTGCATAATTCATCATTTGGGACTTTTCCAAATGTCTCAAAATGTATATGTAGAGGTACCCCGGCACCGTAATGGAGCACACAATCTGTCTACTTTTGTGTTCTAGACAGTTGAAGACTAACATGCAACATTATAAGCCTATTAAAAGGATCGTGACATTTTGCCTTGCGGCTCTGCTCCTAAAATAAGTTTTTGACGTGGCGTATATTCGCTGCGTAAAAGATGAAGTGCCAGTAAAGTGGATGGGATTTATAGAAATGCCGCAACATGGTAATTGCTGTTGTTGGTGCTTGAGTTTTATGTGCGCATTTTCCCCATAGGCCGGGGTCAGACATGCGAGAAACTCGCACAAGTCTCGCATGTCAATACAATAGGATTGTGCAGCCACATGTATTTCTATGCAGCCGCACACTCCGGTCCTGAGTCCCGGCGGCAGTGCCGGGTATTGACATGCGAGACTCGTGCGAGTTTCTTGCATGTCTGACCCCAGCCGTAGAATCGCATTAGATACGGAAAATCTGCAGGTAAAAACGCATGGGCAACTGAAAGCTCTAAAAACGTATTTAATCTGCACATGAAATCCAAATACCAGGCAGGATCAGAAACAAAGCAGATTTATTTATAACATGATATATCAAAAAGAGACAAAGACCGCAGTGTCAAAAACATAATAAAAAGACATGTTAAAAAAAAGCACTAAAAATGCAATAAAAATAAAATTCAAGTAATAGGTGCAGAAAATCTGCAGCATCAAAAACTCACCAAAAGCTCATTGTGGCAACGGAGCCAAAAATGACTTTATCAGGCGGACTATGCCTGGAATCCACCTGAAAAAGCACTGGAAAAAATGAACATAATGCAACAAAATGTTCGGGTTTTTCTTTCCCTTTATATTAATCACTTAAATTTTTTAAGAAAAGTGACGTGGCGATCATCATTCTTCAGGCGGTTTCCGCTTAGAACCTGCTCACTGGTTTATTTAATACAATTTTTTTTATAAAAAAAAAAAAAGACGGCGATCAAAGATGTTGCAAAAAAACAACAACTGAAAAGATGCGAAAAGAGACGATTCAAGACAAAAGACGCCAGCATGTCCTGGAGCAGAAACGCCACAAAAATGGCACAAAACAATGGCAGGCCAGCACTTTAACCTGTCCAGCCTAAAACTCCATGTGATGGAGTATGTAAGATCATGTGATTGCATTAAAAAAAAAAAAAAAGCTGCGTGTAGAAAAAAAACTGCAAGTGTAGGTTGCATCTGCTGCACGGCAAACCCGCAAACTGCAGGCATGGGCTGGGATTCTATCCTCAAGCCTCGGACCATAATTAGTCAGTCCTGGAGCTGCATCCCGAGGTCCCTCTGTGGGCAGTAGGTAGAGCTTCTGTTAGGGCTTTCTATCTGTGTCCTGGAGATAGACGGAAGGAAGAGGGAGGCAGGAGGGGTACCGAGAAGGAGGACAGGATATGGGAGGCAGACCTCACAGAATAAAGCGCTGAACTTGGGGTTTTATCGACATCTATCGCTCAGGATTTATCAGCGAGGAAACATTCTGCAGCTGTGAGTAGAATTTCAGGGATCTAGAACGTTTGGCGAGGTTTGTTGGGTTCTAGTTCCGTCTTCACATGTGTTCTATTGTTACCGGGTTCGTTTTTTACAGAAAACATCTGGACGGTCTTTAGCAGCAGAAAGAGGCGATGTTCAAGATTTAACCCTTCCATATTACGGACAAAGACTTTCCCCTCTCCAAACATAATAACTCAAAGTCCAGACCTACCGTAACGGTGCGTTCTGGAAAAAAGAGTGGGCAAAAGGCTGGTATCATATTGCAGGAAGCTGATGGGGCAACTAGTGCTGGCAACTTGCCTGATTTTTTTTTTTTTCTCCTCTAAGTCGAAAGACTTAGGAGATGTTTTTTTGTTTTTTTTTTAGAACTTGTTTTAAATGCATTTTTCGGCTTGAGGGGCAAAAAATCAAAAAGTAGTGATCAAGAGGGACACGTACAAGTGGGCAGTAACCATTTTCGACCTGGGTACCATTACCTGGAGGTGACTCCAGATTTCCATACTCCTGGGTGAGGTGTCGGGCATTTGAAGCCAAACTAGTGATCATAAGGGCAGAGATTTTTCTGTCTTCCCAGACGAGCGTACAATCGATCCATCAGCAAAACGCGTAGAGCTCTGTGAGGAATGCACATCAACGTGGTAGTTCTCATAGACTGTTTTATACACAGATCAATGGGCCGCGTGAAAAAAAGAAAACGCAGCATGCTCTACATTGATCCGTATTTTGGGAAAATATCAGTCTATGGGCGCACAGAAAACGGATCACATCCATTTTTACGGATCCAATTCCATAGAAAAACTGTGGTTTGCCTTTTATTATTTATCAAATGGTTAAAAAAACTTTTGCCATGTTGGATGGCATGCAGATGTAAAAAATGGACATACAGATGGTATATGGATGAAAAATTGTGTATTCTTTTTTGGGTCAAAAAGCGGACAATTTTGCATATGTTTGAACTTGGCAAAAGGGCTCATTCAGAAGTCCGTTTTTCTCCATACAGCCAGATTCAGACTAGTATATGAAAAACCTTTCTTTTTCATCCAGTTTTAATTTATATTCCATCTATATACCATACGTGTGTCATCTGTATCTCTATTTTTACATCCGTATGGCATCCATTTTTAAGCATCGGCACACAAAAAATTTCAAAAATTAAATCCAGTTTTCTATGTCCATACTGTCTACCTGAGGTCAGTGATTGTTCGTGATGTTGGTCTACTAGGTATTGCTCCCACCTAACCAGAATCCTACTCCACACTGATGAGGGGCAACACCCTGAAACAGCTGTCTGTGGATGGATACCTGGCCTTGGTATTTCCCTTGTCATATCTGTAAACTCGTAAAGAGCTGGATATTGACTTAATGGGCCACTTAATATGGTGGTAATGGTGGTTTCCGAAACGAGCCACCCCTTGGCTGGGTCCTTCCCTGGAGGAAGATCTTGCTAGTCCCTTGTTTGAGACTCTTAAATGAGGCTCCACGGATTTTATTTGCATATTCGTATTTCCCAGGGAGCAATGCACCTAGGATTTCACTGTGACTGAGCACCTTTGCCGGCTGCCGCAGTGTATTCTTTGACAGGTCTCCCTGAGGTCAGTGATTGTTTTGTGATGTATGTCCATAGTATATACATAAAACAAACAGACGCAATATCTGCGCACCTATAGACTTGGATGGGTCTGTTTTTATATGTTTTTTATAGGTACGAGAAGCTTGGGAAAAACAAATGCCTCACAGAGTGAACTGATAAAAAACAGGCCATATTCTGCAAAGTAACCCAAAACCTATATGTACTGAACTCCTTGTGTTTCCTCCCTCTACTAATGCACCTATGCCTGACATTGCCATTTCCGTGTGTGGTTCCACTATTACTCCCCAGCAATATGCCTGCTGTCTTGGGGTCATACTTGACTCCGAGCTTTCCTTTGCCCCCCACATACGATCACTGGCTCGCTCTTCTTATCTGCACCTCAAAAACATTTCCAGAATTCGACCTTTTCTTACTTTTTACTCCGCAAAAACTCTTACTGTTTCTCTTATTCATTCTCGTCTCGACTATTGTAACTCTCTTCTAATCGGAATCCCTCTTACCAAACTCTCCCCCCTCCAATCTTTCTTAAATGCTGCAGCCAGGATCATATTCCTCACCAATCGTTACACCGATGCCTCTACCTTGTGCCAGTCATTACACTGGCTACCCATCCACTCCAGAATTCAGTATAAACGTATTACCCTCACCCACAAAGCCCTCCATGGCTCAGCACCACCCTACATCTCCTCCCTTGTTTCAGTATATCACCCTACCCGCACCCTCCATTCTGCTGATGACCTGAGGTTAGCATCCTCAATAATCAGAACCTCCCACTCCCGTCTCCAAGACCATACACGTGCTGCGCCAATTCTTTGGAATGCACTTCCCAGCCCAGGTCAATACGATTAGTCCCCAATCCCTACAATTTTAAGCGTGCCCTAAAATCACATTTATTCAGACTGGCCTACCGCCTCAACACATTAACCTAATCTATACCTGTGTGGCACTCAAAAGTTTTACCGTAACCAGGTTCCCCGCATCATGTTCCCACATGCTTTATGCATCCATTAGCCCTCTGTGTCTGTACTGTTACACACTTAACATTATGGCTGGTCCATACAATCAGGGCAACTGTTACCTTACCACCCACCTTTCGTGTCTATCTTTTTTCCTCATAGACTGTAAGCTTGCGAGCAGGGCCCTCATTCCTCTTGGTATCTGTTATGATCTATGTGATTATTGTTATGCTGTAATGTCTATTGTCTGTACAAATCCCCTCTGAAATGTAAAGTGCTGCGGAATATGTCGGCGCTATAGAAATAAAAATTTATTATTATTATATGTATTAATGAAGCCTCAAGAACGCTAATGTGGCTATTTGTGAAGACCCAAAGTAGGCAAATATGTTCCTAAGGGATTAAAAGGCATTATACACAGCAATAAAAATAATTGCAAGGCCTTGTGTCGAAACAGAGAAAAATTGGCCTTTTTGCCCATAACAACCATTTTTCTGGTGTGAAAATGAAAGCTGAGCTATTCTGGGTTGTTATGGGAAATATGGATATTTTTTTCCTCATAAAGTGAGGGAATGAAGACAATAATGTCTAGATTTTTACTCTCCGAGTGTATGAAAGGTGTCTTGGGCGATGAGAGGAACAATTATTTAGAGGACGAGACGTTCCCTTAGTAGTTTTGTGGTTTGGATTTCCTGTCTACATCACATTTGGTTGTTTTTTTGGCTTGATTTATGATGGCGCATAATTTTTTTTCTTTTTTTGTCTTACGGTTTTGAGATTCAATAAATATTTTTGTTCTTTTAATGCCGGTTTCATGTGTCCATGAAACAAAGGCCAATGCCTGGCCCAACCGCTGATTCTCCTGACCTGAGCTGCTTCATAAATGCTCCTGAGGTAGTTGGGTCAGCCTAGGATACCTGGCGGTCCGTCGGCTGGGTATTTCAGTATGAGAGTGGTCCGTGTTTCATGGATGGGTAACACCGGCCTAATTGATCTCTTTGTCTTGTTAGGTCATAATTATCCTAGGTACTTGTTGCATCACCATAGGTGGCCATTCACCAAACGGAGATCAAAAGTGTGTTCTTTCAGTCTTCGTGTGGCTGATTTTCACTAGCAAATTCATTTTTTTAAGTATATAGGAAAGCACTGCAGACCGGTTTCTTTACAGTGGCCTCCTATGGTAAATGGAAGCCTCTGTATCCATTCTGACTGAGGATCAGTCACCATCAGGGGCTTCTGTCCTGAGCATATGCACCCGACAGTGGGCACAGACCAAGTCTGAATGGAGCCATACTTTGTCAAGATTCTGCCCTAAATCCAAATTTGATCTGAAGATGTTCAGCCTCCAGTTTCGAAAGCAGATTGTTGTAAAAATCTAGAGCATAATTACCTAAGATCGGGTTTCTGCGGAGTAAACGAACAAAAAACGAATTTATGCTTTTTTGTACCTGAGGATTTTTCCTCATCTAATTCAAGTCTACGGCGAAAATCTACAGATAAAACGCATATTTACGCAAAAGACATTGACATGTTTCAGAGTTCAAAACACACCACCGGTCAGGTTACGCAGCGTAAAAAAATGCACAATGGGCATTTGATTTCTATAAATCCCATCCACTTTGCTGTAAGTAAGTCCTCTTTCACACTTCCGTTTTTGACCATCAGTCAAAATCCGCCAGGTTTTGAAAAAAACGGATCCGCCATTTTTTTTAGCGGATCCGTTTTTTTCCCCATTGAGTTGCATTACTGGCGGATCTTGACAGATGGCCATCAGTTGGATCCGTTTTTGTGAGGATCCGCCAAATTTTTTTCATCTGCTGGCATGCCTCGACAGAACATGCAACTTTTTTTTGTTGTTGGATCCGCCTTTTCCAGTGCGCATGCCCGGAGAAAGGAAGTCAGGGAGAAAATTAACCCTGAAATCCTTTCTGGTGGACGAAAAAACTCTCTCTCTCTCTCTCTCACTCTCTCTCTTTTCCGCCTTTTTGGCGGATTTTAACTGAGACAAAAAACTGAAGTGTGAAAGAGGCCTAAGACACTGCGTTTTTTTGCTCAGCAAAAATACACAGGCCGGGGTCACACTTGCAACTGCAATGCGAGAAACTTGCGCAAGTCTCTCACATCAATACCTGGCACTCGGGACTGGGGTGTACGGCTGCATGTATTTCTATGCAGCTGAGCGCTCCGGTCCCGAGTGCCGGGTTTTGATGCCAGAGACTTGCGTGAGTTTCTAGCATTGCAGTTGCAAGTGTAACCCCGGCCTTAGACAGATTCTCCCGCCAGAAAAAGCATTAAAAAAAATCTCCAAAAATTGTACTGCAATGTAAAAATGACTTTCTGGGTGCATGTTGCGTCTTTTGTCACCTTTTAACCGCTTCAAAAGCAGAGTGGTTAAAAGAAGCAGGGTGTCCATTCTTTGGGTGGCTTGCTGCTCGCTATTAAAAGTTTAAATTAAAAAGACGCCCGCCACAAAACTCACTGAGAAAATGGTGATGAAGATACTTCATGAAAAATGCCATCAGCATTTTCCGGAAGGGTTTTTCGAAAACTCGATGGGTATAAAAATGAGAAGTGTGCACATACCCTTAAGGGTAGAAAATTTCTTCATCTGGATTTTGTAGCTAGCTCTGCTCCAAAATCCACATAAAAAACAATGGCTGATATAATGGGGTCCTATGTTGGCCATATATCCAGGGGCATATGGACAAGAGCTATCCAACTAGGATGACACCCTTACTGGAGCTTCTTCAAGGTCCAGAAGTAACATGCAAATGATTAACCTCTTGTCAGGTGTCGATCATTTGTTTGCTGCACCTTTCATAACCCTCTTACAAGCAGATGATCAAAATCTTACACGATGCCGATCATGTATTCTGCATCTGAAAAGGGCTAAACTTCACAGTAGGACACATCATAGATGAGGAAGTGATCCTAGTGTTTTACAAATTGTTTTTGGAATAGATCCACTCAAAATAAACCTCTACAAAAAATTCCTGGTGCCATGTTCACACGATGTATTTCAGATGCTTTTTTTTGCCACAATTTTCAGAAAATGCAGTAAAATCGTTCCATTTTACATCTTTTTTGGAACACCACGTCACCTAAAGCCTCATGAAAGCATTGTGGGAACACTGCCTAGGGGTATGTTTGCACAGTGTTTTCTACATGGATTTTGGAGCTGATTCTGCTTCAAACTACACACAAAAATCCTTCAAATAATCCTTGAATGTGCTTCATATTGTTTTCAAAGGGAAAACACTCCTAGTGCATATGTTGATGTTTTTCTCCATAGGGAAAAAGAAAGCAAAATGACAACACTTGAAGTATTTCTGCTTAAAAAAAAAAATAAAAACAACAAACGCACCCCACCAATACACAAAAAGCACAGAAAAAAACACTAAAATATGAGTTGTAAAGGTTTTTTAAGGAAACAAAAAAACATGTTAAAATCTCTGCGTAAACATATCCTACCTGAAGTAGCGAATATTGGATCTTTAAGTGCAAAATAAGCAATATTTTAGATATTTTGGGTCGAGATGAGTCTTCTATCGTGTATTTGGAGCTTTTGAAATGAGAACCAGATACCTCTCAATGCAGATACTCGATTTAAAATAAAAAGAAATACCCCAGGGGAATATTTCCTTTCTATTTACAGGGATGTTTGTTTTGTAAATCTTAATTTGTGGAATAAAAATGAATATGAGACAATGAATTAGAATACTGTTAGGCTATGTGCACACGCTGCGGATTCACCTGCGGGTTTTTCCCCGCGGAAATGCAGGTAAAACCGCAGGTAAAGTGACCTGCGGTTTTGCTGCAGTTTGGTCTGCGGTTTTGCCCTGCGGTTTCACACCTCTACTATGTTAAAGGTGTGAAACCGCAGCAGAATCCGCAGAAACAATTGACATGCTGCAGAAAAAAAAACGCAGCTTTTCTGCAGGTAAAAAACCCTAGGGTGAGCACTGCGGTTTTGAAAACCCATAGGCTAACATGGTAAAGTACCATGTCTGCGGAACTGCTGCAGTTCTGCAGGGCCAAAACCGCAGCAAAACCGCAGCGTGTGCACATGGCCTTAATGCGACAGACGTTCAGCCTCCTCTGATTCCACCTTAAAGAATGCCAGACACTTTTAGCCTAAAGTCGATCAAAACGGATGCTTTTTATCCAAGATTTCAATGCAATCATTTACCGACTGATGACAGTCCATCATCTGCTGAATAGGAGTAGTCCATGTTTAAAATTTTAGTCTGAAAACTTTTCTGTGAAGGCACATAGAGCGTCCACCCGTTGCCCAATGTCATTTAAAGGCCAATATGAACTAAAATACACCTTGGATATCTGCCAGCCAAACGCTTACCGGGCTGGCAGATATCTCGTTGAACTCCACAATACACATGTACGCTCAGTTGTGCCAAGCATACGTGTCTTCGGTTTGGGCAGAGTGGAGTAAGCTGCTGTCAGAGGGATAACAAAAAAAGATTGAGCTTTAATTCAAGATGTCCAATCCTTCTGTCCCCTGACATCTCCTGCCGGTGGAGAGTCGGGAGGCCCTCGTAAAATTTAAGTGAATGGACAGTTTGTGTTTCCATTGTTTTTCTCCAAAAGAATGTGTACCCTTATTTCTCGAGACTTCTGCACTTTGCCCTGGCAGCTGGGTATCAGCTTCTGGGCCAATGGGTTTGCAATCTGGTGAGTTACTGTCCATGGAGCCAAAATGTAAATTTTTTCTCCGAGCCGCTAAGTTATCAATTTTGGGTCGTGACGCTGTCTCCATGATGCTGGAAAAATCATTGTTCATCACCTAAATACTACTGGATGGTTGGGACAAGTTTCTGTTGGAAGTTGTATAGAGCTCATTCTTTATTCATGGCAATGATCTTAGGCAAAATTGTGAGTGAGCCCCCTCCATGAATGAAAAGCCCTTGGCATGACACAAAATGGTAACGCTCACCTTTTCTTCCCCTGACGCCAGTCTAGCCTCCCCCTTACTGTACATGCACTGATATCTGATTGCTGTCTTTCCTGAGCAAGCTCTGCACAGGTGTTGATCCGATCATGTAGATGAATCCTCTTTTAAGAGAAGGTCCTGGCACTTGCTGGACTTTCTTCGGTGCCCTAAATCTTTCTTCACATAAATTGAACCTCTTGCTTTGAAGTCCTTGATGATCTGATTAAAGGATGATTTGGGGGCAATCTTACAAGCAGCAATGTCCTTGCCTATAAAGCCCTTTTGATGCAAAAGAATGATGACTGCACATGTGTCCTTGGGGATTTACAAAAGAAGACAACGCTTTCAAAAACCAGTCCTCTTATAAGAAACCAGTCTGCTCTTATAATTCAATCAGATTGACAGCTGTCTTGTCCTCGAGCTATCAAGAAGATCAGTAAAATGATGTAAGCAGGTCATTTTGTGGCAGAACTGAAATCCTGTGAAAATGGAGCTTTTGTGAGTTAAGTGGAGATTCATGGCAAGGAATAACTTCCCTTTCATAAATATCTAGAGTTACTACAGATTGCCGCTATAAAAACTGAAGCAGCAAACTATATAATAGCCAAAATGCATTTGTCTCAAAATTTTTGGCCATGACTGGTCACAGTTAGCACTTTGTAAGGATATGCCTTGTTGACAATTATAATGTCATCCAATTTTCCATATATTCCAGGAGGAATAAGAGAGGAACGGCATAGTGGAGAGAAGTTTTATTTCTTTGTAAGATATGGATTGGTTACCGAGCCCCGTATCCTAGATTTAGAACATTTGATTCATGCGCTGCATACTGACAAGTCCGTAGACGTATAACTGGCTTCCAGCCCAGACATATTTCATTTATATTAGGTCAGAACCTCGCTAGATACAATTTCTGGTTGATGACTTTGAACAGAACTTACAGGAGTATTCCCATCTTGTGAACTGATGGCATAACGCAAGCATATCATGCCATCAGTTTATAATCGCCAGGGGTCTTACCTCTGAGACCACTACCAATCACGAAAACGATGGGGCTGCAGCATTAATTCTGTATTGCGACTCTTTCATGTTTTTTTCCTACAAAACGGTATAGAAAACTACAAGCAGCTGCAATCACTTAAATGGTGCGGAGCTGCGATCTTCCTGCAGAGTCGGGATGAGGAAAAACTGTAAAGGGGCCAAAGCACTAAATCCCTTCATTCCCAAGATCAGTGGGACCCCAGAGGTTGGATCCCCACTGATCATAAAGAAATATCCTATTTATGAGCTTTAAATGTACAGATGTTATCAAATATCTGAGAAAATATCACTTTATTACAACCCTATGAAGTGCTTACAGGGGTTTTACAAGAATGTAATATAGTTAGGATAGGTCACCCGTATGTGATCTGTTGGTGTCTGCCCCATGTTAATTCGGGGCTGCAGTATCCAACATGGAGTTGCCTTCTTCGATGCTCATGGACTGTCCTATGTCGATTACATGTGTCACACCACGGCAATTCTCATGCAAGACACCAAAATCATCTGTGCACATGGCTGCAGCTTGTGACTGTTTTAGAAGTGCAGTTTTGCAGTTATAGAAAAATAGCGAAAAGACAGATTAGGCTAGTTTCAGACTAGTGTTACCAGGCGCAGCACTCGGCCGCCGCTTAGCTCCGCCCCGGCCACGCCCCCTCCAGTCAGCTCCTGCTGGCATGGTTTTGCTTGCACATGCGCCCTTTTTGAGCTGCGCCGATGTGCACCAAACGCACCATGTTGCATTTTTGTGCGCTCGGCGCAGCGCAAAAAGGGCATATGCGCAAGCAAATCCATGCCAGCGCACGGCCAGCGTACCCAACGCTAAATATAGGGTACGCTGATCGCATGCAGCGTCATGCAACCATAGGAGGAGCTGACCGGAGGGGGTGTGGCTGGGGGCGGAATGGAAATTTATGCTAACTTTGTATGGAAATTTATGCTAAATTAGTCAATTACAACCAGAGGCCAAAATTCAAACATGTCCCCGTGATCGGAGCGTTCAGCTGCATGTATTTCTATGCAGATGAATGCTCCAGTCCTGAGTGCCGGCGGCAGTGCCGGGTATTGACATGTGAGACTCGTGCAAGTTTCTTGCAAGTGAGTATGAGCCCTAATGCTAAACATGGGGTCCTCACAAGTTGGAACCTCCACTGACCACATCTTTATGGCTTCTTCTTAAGGCACTAGACTAACGTTGACGGCGTATCGACAGGTTCGAATGAAAGTCTAATGTCTATGAGGGCCCCCAGCAGATGATTGTTGGGAGAGATAAGGCTCTAGCATGTCCAATTTCAGACTGCTGGTCCTTTTGTTCTTTAGAGATAAGCCACTGCCAGAGATGTCTGGCGGAGGCTCTGTCATAGAGAACATGGGAGCTCGACTGACAGCTAGCTAAAATATATGGGAGGCTTCAAATTTCAACGTGCCTAACCTTTTGCTCCTTTGGAAGATGAGCGCCGCCATTGTGAGTTTTTCTTTCTATAGGAATAAACAAGCATGCCGAGCCGATATGTGCGTTGCATGTTTACAGGCAGTTTTCACCGATGACTGTCGATAGCTGTCTTGTACCCATGGCCAACTACAGGACTACACATTAGATAGATGTCGGCCAAATGATTGTTCATTTGTCGTCTACCTCTCCTGGCTACCCAAACTGTCCGACTGAACATTTATTTCTTCTCAAAAGGGAAGTCGCTGCTAGACACTTCTGGTGGTGGCCTATCTCCTAGAGAACAAGAAGTTTCGGCAGCTGCAATTCATGCTGCCCGAACCTTGTCTGTCGGGAGAAGCTCTATACACATGATTAGACTGTCTGCCAATCCCAGCAGTGTCGGTGGGTTAGGCCAACTTTGGTCTAATGTGTATGAGGGCGTTTTAGGATCTTTCTTTTTCCCAATTGCATTGCTCACATGCTCTAGCACCGGAAGGGAAGAGAAAGAGGTCGTACGTGGGATTGAGTTTTGGGATATATCGGCAGTGTCACTTGAGATTCTGTCAAGGTGTTTAGTACTATTGATGGCAAGTGCAGAATTCTGACAATGCTTTCACAAGTACCCTTCTAAGTCTGTGGAGAACCACATCTGGAACACTTCACGTGAACGTGGACATAGGGCGATGTTCCAACATAGTGTAAACTGTGTTTTTTTTCCCATTTAGTTTTTTTTTTTCTTGTACAGAAAATTTGCTGTGATTAACAGGTCAAACAAAGTGTGAATTCATGAAAACCCATGGGGGAAAAAAAGGACTTAAAAAATCACTGTTGTGTTTTTAAAGTGCAGAATCCCAACATTTCTACACTAAAAAAAAAAAACACATAAAAAAATTATCAAATCTGCACCAAAGACGAGGAAAATAAACCAAAAGCGCACTAATCTAAACAAATTGCTATTAAATTGTATCATTCAGACACCATATTTTCCCAGGTGGGAACATGGCCTTACTGTGGAATATACTTTCCATAGCTACTGACCAAGTATTCATGATTTTCCAATGGGGAGAGGAGTAAGCCTCTGTCAGCGGCGTGTCTAAGAGAACCTAAGGATCGGGTGTTGAAGTTTAGCAAATCCGATCCATCTTTGAACCGGTTTCACTTCATCGCAAGATGTCGCGAGACGTTTTACGCGGCACTTTCCAAAAAGCAAAATTGAGCACCTTTTTAGAAAGATAGTTTCTCACCCCGAATACCAGCAGACGCTTTTTTTCTATGACTAATTTTGTGCAACTGACGAGACTTTTTCTTAGACATTTTGGGTCTTTGACCCTAAGGAGATCTCTGCAGATCATGAGAAAATATTTAGCCGGGTTTATTTTTAGTATCCTGGGAGTTGCTGGAAACAAAACTTTCAGGCATTCGCGGCAGGGTAACGTCCACCCTCCCCTGGCGCAAGGGTCCCCCCGGTTTAATACTTGGCGCTGGATGTTATCACGGCTCAGCAGAAGTGATACCTGCAGGAAACAGGAGATGAATGGAACATGTTTATGTTTAGTCCAGTGAAATGTTCAGGGCTCAGATTACATTCTGCCCGAGAAGTCACACAGCACAGGAAGTCTCAGTGGAAATACAGTATGTTGTTCCAACCAGAAAGGCCCAGCGATAATGTAACACAGCACTGATTCAGTCTGCTAGCTGCGCCTCTCCATGCGCTGCCTCTTCTAGAAAGTGTTAATGGATTGCAACTTGAAATTTAAAGGAACAAAAACCTTAAAACCTGCAAAAAAAATCCCATCTTAGTCTACTAAATTCTGAAAATACAGTATGTAACAAGATGACCATAGCTCCCAATCATCCCGGATTTAATAGGACTGTCCCAATTAGAGAGGTTAGTCCCGCTGTCACGGCACGTCAAGTCTTTGTCACGACTTCCAATACTAACTTTTCTTTGATGTGTTCATCACTCTGAGGCTCCTCAGGGGAAGGGCTAGCATCTCTCTGTCCACACTACATTAAATAGACAATTCTCTTCTTGCGATCTGGTCTCCTTGGGAATAGAACCCACAACCTGTATCTTTGCAGGCAGTAGCTAAAGCAATGTACTGATGGAGACAGGAGGATATTGTGCACTTGCTTCATTGCAGACAGTGAAATCACAGGCAGAAGATAGTAGTACATAGAGTATAGATACATCTGTACGTAGCAGTGTCTTTCTATGTCACTGTATTCTAGGGGGTGAAGAAAAAGTCAGATTTTTTTTCCTATAAAACTGCCTAAAAAATAATTAAAATTAATTTTGTCTTTTTTTGTGAGTTTTCCTGGGAATTGAACACACAACCTACATCATTGCAGGTAGTAGCTAAAGCTACTTGCAGGCTCTGAACCTACAGGTAGATTATACAGGTACATAGAGATACATTTGTACACACCAGTGCATTTCTATGTCCCTGTATTCTACAATAATGTAATTTTTAATGCACTTAAATACAAAACAAAATAAAAAATCGTCAACTTATTTGGTGTCCCTGTAATCGTAACAGCCTGCACAACACAGCGATTGGCTTATACAGTATATGGTGATCAGTAAAGGATGTAAAAAATGTTGGGATTTTTTTTTCTCTATAAAACCAGTAGCATCTTTAGACGAACCGAGGGTAGGAGATTTAATGAAATCACGTCTACTTTGCTTTTTTAGCCACTTTGCTTGCATATTTAGGCCGTGTTCACATGTAATGTAAATGCTGTTGAGTTGTTTTCTTCTGTTTTTGCACAAAAATTCTGATGTGTTTAACTGTCCAAGCAAAGATCATAAAATCAAGTGGGAATGCAAATTTTTATCTTGCATTTAAAGCTACTATCACAGATGTGGCAGCAAACAGTCTGGCAGGCTCCTACCAAAAAGTCCTTGAGATTCGGAGAAAATGCAAAAATTGTTGCGCTCTGAAAACACTGAGTATGCCTGTGAGGAAGCGGGACTGTAATTGGCATTAATTATACTAACAAACAGTGGACGATAATCTCTCGCAGCTATGTGCACTGAAACATGGGGAGCTGAGGGAGAAGCTTGTAAACCGATCT
Organism: Dendrobates tinctorius; assembly: GCF_039654945.1. NCBI lineage: Eukaryota > Metazoa > Chordata > Amphibia > Anura > Dendrobatidae > Dendrobates > Dendrobates tinctorius. The sequence continues at coordinate 8,079,425 of NW_027361743.1, read as the reverse complement.
CCCACTTCTCCCTTTTTTTCACAATTGTAAGTGGAGTAAAATTTCTAATATTCTATACTGCCGTTGCCAAAAGTTTTGAGATTGATGGAAATTTTGTTTCTCACATTTTCGCTGCTTCAAAATTTTTAAATCTTTTAGCTGGATGTTCCTACGGGAATGGAAGTACATCAAAGGGGCTTCATCAGAGAAAATAATGTCACCCCAGTCCTCTGCAGTCCAGTTTATGTACTTGTAAGTTATTTTCCCTGATGAAGCCCCCTTCAGACTGTTTATGATTATCCGGAGAGGTGAGCACTGCCATCATTTCAACCCGACAGTGTCTTGAGACCATTCATGTGTGAGGACATTGCATCCATTGAGGGGGCTCGCTGACAATTTTGCCTAAGGTCACGGCATTGACTAAGGATTGGGATCTAATTATCCTCCAAGAGCAACTTCTCCCAACTATCCAGGAGCAAATTGGTGATTATGCTTTTTGAAGCATGATGGAGACAGCGAAACAAGACTAAAGTGATAACTAAGTGGCTCAGTGAACAAAACATTGACATTTTGGATCCATGGCCAGGAAACTCCCCAAAACTGAATCCCATTGAGAACCTATAGTCAGTCCTCAAAAAGTAAATGGACAAACAAAACCAAAGAAATTGGGATAAACTCTAAGCACTGATTAGACAAGAATAGGCGGTCATCAGTCAGGATTTGGTATCCAACTGCTGGGATGAAGGGCCGATGTCTTGAAAAATAAAGGCCAACTTTATAAATATTGAGTCTTTACATAAACTTGATGTATTTCTCAAGAAAAGTTGAAAAGCGTATGAAATGCTGAGTGTTCTTCAGTAACAATAGAAACAGCCTACTAAAAGATCTAAAAATTCTAAAGCATCAAACTGTGAAAATCAAAACCTGTGTCAGTCTCAGAACTTTTGGTTACGACGATTGTGAAGCCTCTTGACGATCACCCTCGCTTAGACTAGATTTTTGGTGACAGCTAAATAACGATTAAACCCTTAGTCTATGTGGCCAAAAATCCAGAGGCAATAATATTTTGGAATATTAAATATCCCAATGCATTGCATTAGAGATCAAATGATTATAGCTTGAAAAAAATAAAGAAAATGGAATACAATATGAATGAGATAAAGGTCTGTCCACCAAAAAAAAAAAAAAAAAAAGTTTTTTGTATTAAAATAGTTAAGTCTGAAAAAAAATTGATCAAAATTATTACGACCTCTGCAAAAAGATAACGTTCTTTATACCACATGGCATAGAAAACAAATGACAGATTCCTTGGTATGCGCTCTTCATGCAAAATTTAATTTTAATTCAATCTTTAAATTCTATGTATGTGACATGGTGTAAAAATAAAACTGATCATTCAGCAAAAATTAAGCCTCAGTAGAAGAATTTTTAAATGCAGCATTGTGGACGCCTCCTCAATCACACCGGTGGTGGAGGTCCTATGATAACTGAAGCATTCGCCCGTCTTACATTTTTGACCTGGCAGGATCCTGCGAGTTCAGCATTATGTATATACCCCAGTAAGTGGCTATGTCGTGTACATGTTCAGATGTGGCAGAGATTTTTCTGTGCACATGCATGCAACATGAGATATCTAACATGTGGGACATGGTGCCCCATACTTTTATACGTGAAGCTCACTGCTCAAATTTATACTTTTTCTATGCTAATCCCCCCTTTCCTGCCTTCCGTGCCTCCACTCATCGCCATAATCAATGGTGGAGTATATCTGCATCAAGCACAAAAACTTTATGAAATTGCTGCTTCGCAGGTTTCTACAGTGACCAGGAGGAGCGCCAACTCTTCCAGGAGGTCTCCCATTTTTCCTGGATCATCCTGGACCTTTTTTGGAGACTTGATAATTATCCTTAATTTTTGGGGGGCAGATTTTTAGTCCACGCTTTAGATTGGTGAAAAATCTGCTCCCTCTGAACGTCACCTTCATAGGGCATTTAATAGATGCTAGAAGAAGAGGACAATCAGCGCTCTTGTGCCCAGTAGCGTTCAGATAATTGACCAAACAGAACTGCGTGGTTTCATCCATAAAACTAAATAGTTAATTTATAATTGGTAATGAGTGAACCCATTGATTCCCTGGTTTGTTGGGTTCAAGAGAACTTTAGACAAAAGTTCAGTTCGGGCACCAGAACTATACCCGAACTTGAACCCAAACCCCATAGAACTTATTGCGGACCCAAGCCTGAAGAAGAGCGATCTTTTTTCTCTCTCTCCACAGCACTAAAGTTGACTTCCAGGAGAAGTCCATGTTCGGAGTTCAGAACGCACACTTTACAGTTCGGGTTTGCTCATCTCTATTTTCCACCTTTTGGCTTATTTTCCTTGGGTTTCTGTATTTAGAGGACTCTCTCCCTTTAAGCAGTAGTTAAACGAACTTTTTATAAAATATTTCTCCCATTATTCCTAGGCCGGTTTGAAATTTAATAACTTCAGAGATAAGCTTTGAAGAAAGTGCTGATGCATCTCGCTGTTAATTCACAGTGGATTGGAGATGTGGTATATCAGGTAGGCAGTAAGTGTACTCGTACGCTGCCTGGTGTCTAATCATGGTGATGGAGTGCGGAGGATTATACCACTTCTATACTTCTCATATGATAATAAACATCCCATCTCTCATTTATAGAGCACGGATACTCTGATAGTCGGCCATTCCACATGTCCATACATTATGTGTAAAGTCTTTGCGATGACAAGAGAACTAAAATAATGGCTGGCCTGCCATGATCTCCACATAGAATGGGAAAAAGTGAACGCAAGTCGATGATTACATATTCTTGAGCAGTATTTTGCCTTTCCTCATTAGCGTAGCATGGGGATGGTTGCGCTGATGCCAAATCCTATGGGCAAAATTCCTCCCCTGCTTGGACCAGCGCTGAGAAATCTCCAGTGCACCGAGCATCACATTGGTGCAGTGAGTGCCCGAGCCGAACGAGTAAAGGAGACAGTAGCTGCATCTCGGTAGCCATTGACAGATCTTATGCAGAGCGCAGCAGCCGAGATGACATTGTCATTAGCTGCTGCGTTCTGCAATGGCCAAGATCACAAGGCTCTCGGTATAATGAAGTAAGCTTTGTCATCTTAGCTGCTGTCTATGCTGAGCACAGCAACCGATGACAAACTCGCATCGACCGCTGCGCTTTGCATAGGCAGCAACCGAGATAAGAGGCCAAACAGATACTGAATGAAGACAATATTGAGTCATGTACACTGCACTTCTGCTGCACAGTGGTTTCTCGCAACGCTATACCTCTCTATTGACTTGTAATTTTGTGATAAGAGAGATCAACATCTGTTGGGATACTAGTCCCAAATTTGAAAAAAAAAAAGTGCTCCCTGTAAACAAAACAAAAAAATTATATATAAAAAAAGCACAAACTAACATTATAATAAACTTATTCATTTTTTCACTCTTTTTCTAATCCTAAGAGTTAAGGCTAGGGTAATTAAATACATAAAAAACACAAAAAAAGTAATAATAAAGGGACGGGACTCTTGAGTACTAAAAATCCTTGAGCCAGGAGGCAAAAAATGTTTACCTTTTTGCCCCTGGTGATGGCAACTCATATTAACCACTGCGTGGGGGTGGATTTGTGGATCTTCTAGACTTTTACTTGTATTTACTAGTATATAATCAAGTCATCTCTCGTACAGCTCTGGCCTCTGTAGTCACTTTAATGGGAAACCTAAGGATCTGACACCCATGATCTTTCCAATGCATAACATCTATGTATCCTTCACTGAACGAGGGTCTCGGGTGCACTGTCAATGGAAAGCTGGTTGCACTTAAAGGGACTTCCAAGGACAGGCTTTGTGTTAGCCACTACATGTAGCATAGAATCATAGAATCGTAGAGTTGGAAGGGACCTCCTGGGCCATCTGGTCCAACCCCCTGCTCAAAGCAGGATTCGCTAAATCATCCCAGTCAGATGTCTGTCCAGCCTCTGTTTGAAGACTTCCATTGAAGGAGAACTCACCACTTCTTGTGGCAGCCTGTTCCACTCATTGATCACTCTAACTGTCAAAAAGTTTTTTCTAATATCTAATCTGTGTCTCCTCCCATTCAGTTTCATCCCATTGCTTCTAGTCTTTCCTTGTGCAAATGAGAATAAAGTTGATCCTTCTACAATGTGACAGCCCTTTAGATATTTGTAGACAGCTATTAAGTCTCCTCTCAGTCTTCTCTTTTGCAAACTAAACATTCCCAAATCCTGCAACCTTTCCTCATAAGACAGGGTTTGCAGACCGGTCACCATTCTGGTCGCTCTTTTCTGAACTTGCTCCAGTTTGTTGATGTCTTTTTTAAAATGTGGTGCCCAAAACTGGACACAATATTCCAGATGAGGTCTGACCAAAGAGGAGTAGAGGGAAATAATGACTTCACGTGATCTAGACTGTATGCTTCTGTTAATACATCCTAGAATTGCATTTGCCTTTTTTGCTGCTGCATCACACTGTTGACTCATATTCAGTCTGTGATCTATTAGTATACCCAAGTCTTTTTCACATGTGCTGTCACTTAGCCCTATTCCTCCCATTCTATATATGCTTTTTTCATTTTTATTGCCCAGATGTAGTACTTTGCATTTCTCCCTGTTAAAAACCATTGTGTTAGTTGCTGCCCACTTCTCCAGTTTATTTAAATCTTTTTGAATCCTCTCTCTCTCTTCTCTAGTATTAGCTATCCCTCCTAGCTTTGTGTCATCAGCAAATTTAATCAGTTTACCCTCAATTCCTTCATCTAAATCGTTGATAAAGATGTTGAACAATACAGGGCCCAGGACAGAGCCCTGTGGTACCCCACTTGAGACATTCTTCCAACTGGATGTGCAGCCATTTACGACCACTCTTTGGGTCCGATCACTAAGCCAGTTATGAATCCACCTAACAGTTGCCTTGTCCATTCCATACTTAGTCATTTTTTCAATAAGGATTGTATGAGAGACTTTGTCAAATGCTTTGCTGAAGTCAAGATATACTATATCTACAGCATTTCCTTGATCCACCCAATCAGTGATACCGTCATAGAAGGAAATTAAGTTAGTCTGACATGACTTATTAGTTACAAACCCATGCTGACTCTGTTTAATCACTTCATTCTTATCCAGGTATTGACATACATGTTGTTTAATAATTTGTTCAAAGATCTTTCCTGGTATAGAAGTCAGACTCACCGGCCTATAGTTGCTTGGGTCCACCTTCTTCCCCTTTTTGAAGATAGGAACAACATTTGCTCTTCTCCAGTCTTCTGGCACTTCTCCTGTTCTCCAAGAATTTTCAAAGATTATGGAGAGGGGTTCAAAAATTTCTTCTGCTATCTCCTTCAGTACTCTGGGGTGTAATTCATCTGGACCTGGAGACTTGAATTCATTTAGGTTAGCTAAGTGTTTCCTCACTATCTTTCTGTTTATAGATATCCTGGATTCTTCTATTCCCTTAATAGGACAGTGAATAACAGTTGATGTTACATTTCCTTTCTGAGAGAAAACAGATGCAAAATAGGAATTTAAAAGTTCAGCCTTCTCAACATCCTGTCTTACCATTTCATCATTTTCATCCTGTAAAAATCCTATAGCATCTTTGACTGTTCTTTTACTTTTGACATATCCCCAAAATCCTTTATTATTGCTTTTGACATCTCTTGCAAGCCTCAATTCATTTTCAGCTTTAGCTAATCTGATTTGTGCTCTGCAGGTTCTGCAGACCGCATTATATTCTTCTTTAGATATGCCTCCCTCCTTCCATTTTATAAACATTTTTTTCTTCCTTTTTAGCATGTGCTTAAGTTCTGTGTTCATCCATCCTGGTTTCCTCAAATGCTTCCTATTCTTCCCTCTTTTCGGAATTGTTAACAACTGTGCTTTGAGAATTTCATTTTTCAAGATTTCCCATCCTTCCTGGACATTTTTGTCTTTAAGGATATCCAGCCATTGGATCCCTCCAATTCTCTTTCTGAATCCCTTAAAATCTGATACCAAGATACCAAGGGAACTCTAGATTTCACAAGCTACCTAATCTGCAGAGATATAGAAATATGCAGGGGCCCCTAGGTTGAGTCCACAGAGTGGCTGCTGAAATGGGCTGTCATGGAATGGGAAGAATGACAGTCAGCATCTTAAGGTCAGGATCAGGAACCAAATTGTCAGGCAGTAGAATAATCATACCACAAGGAAGGTCCATAGGATAGACCATAAATATCAATAAAAGTGGATCCTACCTCTGAGATCTCAACAATGAGACCCTGTCATGTGCTGTCAGGAATGGTGAGGTGGTTGGGCACATGCTCGTCTCTCTCCATTCATTGTTTATGGAAGCTCTGAAATTGCAGTACAAGTGAGCGCTCCAATTTTCCAATGGAGAGGGATGCATTCTTTGTAAGTGGCTAAGAATGGGGACCTGTAGGTTTTCACTTGCATGGGTGGAAAGCCTACATCATGCTGTCGAATTCCCTATAGGTCTTTAATACTTGACTTTAGTATTCTAGGTAGTTCCCATCTCATCGGTGCCTCACAGCCACAGACAGTAATTATTTGTGCCGTCTAATACTGATCTCTTGTAATCTGCTTGGCAGTCAGGACCACGCATCAGAGTATTAATCCTCTCCGGAGGGATTTCCTTGCAAGAATCAAACATGAAGCTTTCGATATGCTGCATCTGTATGAGAACAGGAAAAGACTATACATCTTTTATAAGGCTTTGATTGAAGGTAGACGTACGGTGGGTTTCTATCAGGAAAACAGGAAAAACCCAGTGTGACTGAGAGACAAAGTTTTGAAAGGTCGTGTCTAGAAGAAGCCAAACTGCTGAGTTTCTCAAGATATCGATGGTTAAGTGCAAGATGATATTCCAATATGAGCAAATAATTATGTTAGAAATCTTGAAAGGTTAGTGCTTTTCGGAAAGTAAACCCTCTACTTGGCTTCTGGCAGCAAGTGATCCGTTCCACCCTTTGGTCATTTTTCCCAGTAATGATCTCCCATGGATCCCAGTGTTGTTTGGTTCTTCTGATGAGTCTGTTCAGTCCTGGTGTCAGTAAAAAAAATACATCTGTAAAAAGTGCATTGTACTTCGAAACGTGTCGAATAAAACCATATATTTAATTAATCTTCTGAATTTGACGTCTTCAGTGCAAACAAGTCCATAAAATTGCTTCTGGTTTCTCTTTTATTCATGGTATAATTTCAGCATGTAACACTTTGACTCTGCCCAGCCTTGCGCAATTTTCCCCTTTTTTTTAGTTTGTTTTACACCTTATTAAACCTTCACGATTTCTCTAGAACCCAGCAGAATTCAGTTGAATGGGTTGTAGGTATTACGAGCAAAATATAGACCATAAATGTTGCCTAAAATTCGTTTGTATGTGTCTTGGATGGTATTTACGTTTAACGATGACGCAACCGATAATAATTCTTCATTGTCTTTTTCCAGGTACGTCCACAGGATATTACAATCTCTGTGTCCCTATACCCTGTGATGAGAATGCCTGTCTTTATCAGGACAGTTGTCTGTACGCTACCACCAATGAGCAATCATCCGTAGTCACTGAATCACCAGGCATCCTGAAAGAACAGGCAGGTGGTAAGTTATTGTCTATATCAGCACATTGTCAGGGACCACTTGGGTGAAGGGTTTGTTCATACCTATTTCTTGGGGGTTTTCCGCAGATTTTAATAGTTTTGGTAAAATTTTCTCCTTGGTTTCCATTTATGTGATGGACAACATGGATTTATAACTGGGACTATGGGTTTTGTCATGGTGTCCGCAATACAGCCCAAAAAAATGGCTAATATTTCTGTCAAATGTGTTGAATTTTCAACACAAGTGTGAACGGAGCACTGCTTAATTTTGCAGTCAATAAATTTGCCTAAGGATAAGCTACATGTAATTAGTCTTCCATGCAGTTAAACTTTATTTTATGTTTTACTTATTTTTTGTTTCCTTTTTTTTTTTTTTTCATAGAATTTTTCAAAGAAGAACAAAGGTCCAACTTCATACCTCAAGACTTCCACCGGATACCAGAGGTGGAAATGCGAGGTTCTGAGGATGTTTCAACAGGAACCGTTCTTAAGCGATTGCTCCAAGAGAAGCTGAGATATGGCAATCCAAACGATAATATGAACTTTCTGGCCATACAACAAGCAACAGGAACTAATATCCCTGCAAATTCTGTTTCATCTACTGAAAACCTCACCCAAGAAGACCCACAAATGGTGGGCCAGTCAGCGAGGCAAGAACCACAGGGGCAAGAACATCAGGTGGACAACACCGTGATGGAGAAAACCTTGAGGACATCTCAGCCCCAACAAAATAACGAGGAATTGCCAACCTACGAGGAAGCCAAGGCTCAATCCCAATTTTTTAGAGCTCAGCCACCTGGACCTATGGTGCCTGGTTTTTATGTTGCTGGCATTGTGGCCAATCACAAATCCAAAACTGAAGGAAGGCCGACTGTCAGTCGGGCCAGCAGTGGACAGGCTCACCAGGATGAGGCACTTAAAGAACTCAAGCAGGGTCATGTTCGCTCAATGAGCGAAAGAATAATGTTGTCACTCGAGAGGAACGTACTTAAACAACACTCCTCGGGCAGCATTAAAGGACTTAAACATGGGGCTCCATCTCCAGCTCCAAGTTTTGGCAAAGGAGGGGAGCAAAGAGGACCTCCACCGGACTATCCCTACAAGGTGAAACCGGCCCCAACTCCTGTGAATAAAATTCAGGGACAAGGACACTTTTACAATGACCAGCAGCGCCTGATGGTACATGAAATGATAAATCCATACCCCACCTCACAACCGACTCGGACGGAGGTGTCTGTCCTCCGGTACCAGCCTCCTCCAGATTACAATGTCACAAGGTAATGTGCCATTCTTCGTTGGAAAGTGTTAGAAATTTGGCATCATGTATTAATTCTTGTAATTATCACATTAATTTTCCCCCATTCAATAGCCGTGTGGTTGTGGTTGCCTAGCCGAAGGGTTTGTTCATATAACGTTTTTTTTTTCCAGGCAGATAAAAGCAACAAGGTTTTCAAGTGGAAACTGCTTCAGGAAATGTCAGCTGTTTTTTTACTACTCATTGTTTTTGTAAATGTTTTTTAACGTTTCCTGAAGTGTATTGTTAACATTTTTGTTGGCATTTTCGTTAAATATTTTTTGGCCATTTTTTTGTTTAGGTTTTTTTTTATGTTATTTTACATCCATTAAGCAATCAAGAAAATGCGTTTTTCAGCTTTTTCAGAGTGGAACCATAAAAAAAGCTGATTTAAAAAATGCTGTGTGAACATACCCTTAAAGTAGACTTCATTTTATTTCTTTTATAATGCTGTCCCCTTCATGTTCACACACTGGTTCTGCCAGATGATAACTTTCTCATAAAAGTGAAAAATGATCCTTCCTCTTTCTCTTCCTCTATGGCTCAGATATTATAAAAAGTCTTAAAAAATATTCATACATTCAACTTGGATTAGCCAGGATGTGGGAGCTACTGAATATCACTGGGATTAATAATTGAATTTACTCTGGAAAGCAATGATGATACTAAATATGAGCAGGTACAGCAATTGAACATTATTATTTGCTTGTTAAAGGGAACCTGTCACGTTTTTCGTGTAGTCCTAATTGTGGGCAGTATGTAATAGAACAGGAGGAACTGAGCAGATTGATATATAGATTTGTGGGAAAATATTCAGTATAACTTGACTTTTATTCATGTAAATCTGTATTCTGAGATGGATGAGGTTTGAAAGGAAGTGAAAGAATGCCTGGATGACTAGATGGTTTCTAAGGCTCCAGGACATCAACTTTCATGTGGAGTACAGGCTGAATAAACTCCATGGTAACACAGGTGCCCTGTCTAGACTTCCCTGTCTAGTAACTGAAAGTGACAAAACCGCCGGCATTGGGCAGAGGGGGGGGATATGTGACAAAGTCACTGGCATAATACTGGAGGAGAGATATGTATAACTGAGGTTGATAGCTTCAGTGATAGGAACCTGGAAAAATGCTCTAGCACACTAAGTGAATCGGCAATGTTTGGGGCTAGGTTTATTGAACAGCTGAAGAGTGGGTGGGAGTTTGTTCGCCATCTCTCCACCCCTAGGGTGGAGTTCAGAGGATAAATACACAGCCTTCTGGCTCATTCAGTGTTGGGTGTGCTTGGAGATGGGAGCTCCAGAGCTGTGTTTTGAGAATAAGGAAAGTTGGACCTTTTTTATGTTTGTTTCCTGAGCGGGCGGATCCCCACAGCAACACAGACTGTGTCATTTGTTTTTGTGTTGCTTTCCTTTTAGGTCAGAAAGGCAGTGTTTTGGTTGCTAACCCTGCCTTGGTTTATGCTATACGTTAATAAACCAGTGGAAAATTTAAAGAGACTGTGTGTGTATGTATGTACCGTATGTATGTGTGTATATATATATATATATATATATATATATATATATATATATATATATGTGTATGTATGTGTGTGTGTGTGTATATATATATATATATATATATATATATATATATATATATATGTGTGTGTGTGTATATATACACACTGGTTTGATAAAGACGGGTCACCATTGAAACGTTGCCACTTGAGGATCAGTAAAGTATCCACTTTTTTTCACATTTAATTTGAGTGCTGCCTATTTTTTTACTTTTGTTAATTTGGCTGTTTGGACACTGCTGAATAGGTTTTGCACCAACTATTTAATTTTGGTAGTGCTGCCCTTTTTTTGATTTTTATATATATATATATAAAACATATTGTGACTATGATCACGGTGATCCGCCAGCAGCATGAGATAGAGCAGGAGAAATTGAGAAATATATATATATAATTCTCAATTTCTCCTGCTCTATCTCATGCTGCTGGCGGATCACCGTGATCATAGTCACAATATGTTTTTAAGGAACAGGCTTCAAGGCTTTAATACATGTTATGACAATTGCTCAATGTGATTGTGTGTTATTTTTTTGGCAGTATGTCAATGAAAGACACATGTACAGCATGAAGACATGAAAGTTAGTACGGAGAACGTATGACCACCACTCCTATGGACAGTGATGAGAGTGGTGGTCACACATGCTAACCAGCACGCCGTTCACTAAGAAGATTTGCATTATTCATGCAATTCACTTTGGCTGCAATCTAACCAATTGGAAATCCGTTGTGTGTGATTGATGACCTTGGCCAATATTACAGTTTTTTCACTTGTTTTTATACCTGTGGAATACAGTAAACAAAGTACGGCCATCTAAAGCCTCACAAAAGTTTAGTTTGAGAGAGGCAGTTATCCCTTTTGACTCTGTTACATGGTACCATAATCACTGTTTTCATAAGGCGGAGAAGAAGAGTAACTGCAAAAGAATCAGCCTGCAAGTGTGAACACGGCCTTACCTAAATTATCTTGGTGCATATCACAGCAGAGAGTTAATTGCTTGGACAGATTGGCGCTCCGCACCCGAGTCGCAAGACCAATTAAAACAACTTTATGCTCATGTAAAATAATCTGTTCATTTCAGCATTGTTTAAATATATTTTCCCGTCAGTCGCAGGGCTCACCGCGGACTAATATCTTATATTGGCTTTTATTTTGCAGCCGGCAGCAGCCTCCGATGTTGTTCACCTCTGTCCCATTGCAGCAACACAGTCCTATGTCATCTCAAGTGTCCTCAGTCAGCGGCTCCCTGCACTCAACAATGACTATGGCATCACATCTCGCCCCTTCCCAATCTCCATCTCTGGGCCCGCAGCTTCCCCCTGAAGCCCTTGTGGAACGAGCGCATCAAATGGTGGAGATGTTAACCAAGGAGAACAGCAGCCTGAGGCAGCACCTGGAAATCTGCTATGAGAAAACAGATAAACTCCAAAAGGTATGTTGTGTATCAGCTAAAACGTGATATCTAGAAATTTAAGGGGTTACTCCCATATAATCGAATAGGGCTTGCAAATAAAAGCAATTTTGCAACTTGCTGCTTATTAAAATTATCATCCGTTCCTGAGATATTAACACTTTTCCTTTGTTTACTCTTTGCCTTGGAGACCGACCACTCCTGCTAGACAGTAATTCATGTGCACTACTTTCAAGCTCGTTTCTATTGAGCTTGTAAGCGTTATTTTGAAGTTGGCTAGGATCACTGGAGCGGGCTGTTACCTTCTAATCCGAGCAAGATACAGTGCAGTGTTTAGAAGCTAGACAGCAGCGGTGGTTGGTCTCCCAGGCAACAAGCTGTAAACAAATGAAAAATGTTAACCCCTTAACGACTGCCAATATGCCTTTTAACGGCGGTAGTTAAGGGTATTTATTCCTCAGTGCCACTTTGAGAAATAAGGTTATAGCGCCCCCCAGCAGCGGGGGTAGCTGAGACACTGGAGAACATGATTAGGGTCGGTTTTTACCATCCCCAGTCTCGTGATCACTGTTATTCATGGGATAACGGCGATCTAAAAAAAAAAAAAAAAAAAAAAGTCTGTCTTATTTCTTTCTCCTCTAATTTGATCTAGCATACCAGAGTAGAGAGAAATGGGGTCCCTATCACAGAAATCAAAATAAAAGAATAGTAAATCTAACCCCCCTTTATCACCCCCTTAGTTAGGTAAAAATAATAAACAAAATATTTCTTTCCATTTTCCCATTAAGGTTAGGGTTGGGGTTAGAGCTAGAGTTAGGGTTGGGGTTAGGGTTGGGCTAGAGTTAGAGTTGTGTTGGGGATACAGTTGGATTGGGGTTGGGGTGTTGGGATTAGGGTGGTGTTGGAATTGGGGTTAGGGTTGTGGTTAGGGATAGGATTGGGATTAGGGTTGGAATTAGGGTCAGGGTTAGGGCTGTGTTAGGGTTGAAGTTAGAATTGAGGGGTTTCCACTGTTTAGGTGCATCAGGGGGTCTCCAAACGCAACATAGCGCCCGCCATTGATTCCAGCCAATTTTGCGTTCGAAAAGTCAAAGTCCCTCCCTTCTGAGCCCTGCCATTCCCCCACATATGGGGTATCGGTGTACTCAGGAGAAATTGCATAACAAATTTTGTTGTCCATTTTCTCTTGTTACCCTTGTGAAAATAAAAAAGTTTGGATTTAAGGTAAAATTTTTGTGTAAAAAGTAAAATGTTCATTTTTTCCTTCCATATTGCTTTAGTTCTTTTGACCCACCTGAAGGGTTAATAAACATCTTGAATGTGGTTTTGAGTACCTTGATGGATGCAGTTTTTAGAATGGTGTATTTGGGTATTTTCTGTTATATAGACCCCCCAAACTCACTTTAAAGGTGAGGTGGTCCCTAAAAAAATGGTTTTGTAAATTTTTTTAGAAAAATAAGAAATCGCTGGTCAACTTTTAACCCTTATAACGTCCTAACAAAAAAAATTGTTTCCAAAATTGTGCTGATGTAAAGTAAACATGTGGGAAATGTTATTTATTAATTATTTTGTGTGACACCACTCCTTAATTTAAGGGCACAAAAATTAAAAGTTTAAAAAATTGCAAAATTTTCAAAATGTTTGCCAAATTTTCATTTTTGTCATAACTAAAAGCAAGTCATATTGAAGAAATTTTACCACTAACATGAAGTACAATATGTCACGAAAAAACTTTCAGAATCAGCGGGATACGTTGAATCGTTCCAGAGCTGTAACCTCATAAAGTGACAGTGGTCACAATTGTAAAAATTGGCTTGGTCATTAAGGACAAAATTGGCTCTGTCACTAAGGGGTTAATATCTCAAGAGCGGCTTCAAATTTTAATTAGCAGTAAATTGGAAAAGTTCTTTTTACACACTATAGAAAACCTGTTACAGTTTCTCTGTGGGGTGCCAATAGTAGACTGTGCATTTTGTAGTGAAAACACTAAACTTTTTAGAATGGTAAAGTAAATTTTATGCTAGAAAATTATACTACAGTCACAAAATAAAGCCGGGATCACACTACCGTGTGTGATGCGAGAAACTCGCACGAGTCTCTCACATCAACACCCGGCGCTGCCGACTGTACTCGGACCGGAGCTGCGTCTGCATGTATTTCTATCAGCCGCAGCTCCGGTCCTGAGTACCGGCGACAGCGCCGGGTGTTGACGCGAGAGACTTGTGCGAGTTTCTCGCATCACACACGGTAGTGTGATGCCAGCCTATGGCCGGTGTCAGACTTGCGATAAACTCGCACGAGTCTCGCATCTCAATACCCGGCACTGCCTCCAGAACTCGGGACGGAGTGTGTGACTGCATGTCTTTCTACTCCGGTTGTTGAGATGCGAGACTTGTGCGAGTTTCTCGCAAGTCTGACCCCGGCCTAAAGGTTATAATCTGAGTGAACAAAAACTAATAAGTCAATTTCATTACTATGAGTAAACATTATATAAATGGTATATTGCTGCACACAGATGGGTATTTTGTGTCCCCATTTTGTGACTTTTTTTTTACTCTCGAATACTGTTGTAGAATGAATAATTACTTACAGGTACTATACATAGATTTTTTTTTTTTTTTTGTCGCCACTTATTGACAACCGCTTTGGCCACCAATTACTTGCACTAATGACACATTTCCTAGTGTATAACCGCACAGATTTATTAGATCCCGTCTCTTGGCTTCGGTCACTTAAAAGCTTAGAGAAGTGTTGAAATCCCCGAAAAGTGTTTACTACTTGGAGAATGCTTCCAAACTAAAGCTTATTTTTCTGCATGTAGTAACAGCTGGGACTTTCTGCACATATGGCTGCTGCGTCTTCACGGCGTGTAGGGAGCACAGTTTCCCGCACTCAACGCTGTGTAGGCTGCGCAGCATAATGATCCCCCCCCCCTATTTACCTCAAACCTGGATAGAGAATATAAATTGCCATGCCAGAATCTCCCCATCTCAATAGCTATATCACCAAAAGTATAACTTAGCCCAATTCAAAAACAAACATTTTCAGCCCATGAGCACAGCTAATTAGCTTCCTTAAAATACCAGTTTGGCCCCTGATACTGACAGACTGGTTGCTGCCAGGGTCATTCCCAGTTGGCCCAGGAGGTCCCTTCCAACTCTACGATTCTATGATTCCAAGCAACCTGATGTTAAACCCTAGAACTGTTCGGTAGGGTATCCTTAGTACCCAGATTGTCTAAAATGACTTGGCTCAAATCTGGATTACCACTTTGATGGTAAC
This sequence comes from Dendrobates tinctorius, assembly GCF_039654945.1. NCBI lineage: Eukaryota > Metazoa > Chordata > Amphibia > Anura > Dendrobatidae > Dendrobates > Dendrobates tinctorius. Next base: position 8,064,270 of record NW_027361743.1, on the reverse strand, counting down.
GGGGAGGGCACTTGTTTGTTCATAGCACATGTCGTTCCACAAAACGTAAAATAAGTGTAAATGGTATTATGTGATTAGGGGCATAGAAAGAAATCATGGGTCCCATAGGAGAAGTCCTAATTGGGACACCCACAAAAAAAAATTGGCGGGGTGACAGAAGAGCATATCTCACAACTTTGCAGCCCTTACAAAGCAATTTTGCTCCTTTGGAAGCCCTTAGTGTTTCCATGCATTAAGATACTCTTTTCATGGCCCCCATCAAGTATGATTCCAACAAAAGTGCCCTCTAAACACAATAAGATACCCCCACAGTGAATACCCTCCACACGCACAGTATGATAACTCTCGGTACACCAACCCCGCAAGGTAAGATACCCCCACAGTGACCCCAGCACAGTATGATGCCTCCACAGTGACACCAACACAGTATGATGGCCACCACACAACCCTCCACATAATTTGATGGACCCCACACAACCATCCACACTGTATAATGGCCTGCACACAGTACAGTGCCCCCCACATGTCTTTCCAAACAGTATAACGATTCCCCACATAGCCCTCTAAACAGTATAACTGGCTCCCATACAGCCCTCCAGACAGTATAATTGGCCCCAGCATAGTATAATGGACCCCTCCAAATAGTATATTGGCCCCCACATAGCCCTCTAAGTAATATAATGGCCCCCTCATAGCCCTCCAAGTATGCCCCTACATAGCCCTCTAAGTAGAATAATGCCCCCTACATATCCCTCCAAATAGTATAATGCCCCCTACATAACCCTCCAAGTAGTATAGTGGCCCCTACATAGCTCTCCAAGTCATATAATGGCCCCTACATAGCTCTCCAAGTCATATAATGGCCCCCACATAGCCCTCCAAATAGCATATAGGCCCCTACATATTATAATAATAATAATTTGTATTTATATAGCGCCAACATATTCCGCAGCGCTTTACAATTAAGCGGGGACATGTACAGACAATAAATTCAATACAAGTTAAGACAATTTAAACAGTGACATTAGAAGTGAGGTCCCTGCTCGCAAGCTTACAATCTACAAGGAAATGGGGGGACACAGTAGGTGAGAAATGCTTGTTAATTCAGGTCTGGCAATTATAATAGGGATTTTCATATAAAGCTGCATGATCCGGTCATCATCCCGTGTGTTTAAGTGCAATAGTCAAGTATCAAGTGCAGTTATCGTATGCATGAAGGGTGTGGAGACAGATGAATAGTAGGGTGCAGATTCAGAATAATATTTGGAAGGAGGGAACAGGGCAAAGTTAGTTTACTGAGTAGTTGATGTGGTAGGCTTATTTGAAGAAATGGGTTTTCAAAGCGCACTTGAATAGGTCGGGGCTAGGTATCAGTCTGATCGTCTGGGGAAGTGCATTCCAGAGAGCTGGAGCAGCATGAGAGAAGTCTTGGAGACGGAGGTGCGAGGTTCGGATTACGGGGGATGTTAGTCTTAGGTCATTTGTAGAACGGAGGGCACGTGTAGGGCGATAGACAGAGATGAGAGAGGAGATATAAGGCGGTACAGAACTGTGGAGAGCTTTGTGGGTGAGAGAGATGAGTTTATACTGGACCCTGTAGCGAATAGGTAGCCAGTGTAATGACTTGCACAAGATGGAGGCATCGGTGAAGTGGCTGGACAGAAATATGACCCTGGCTGCCGCATTCAAGATGGATTGGAGAGGAGAAAGTTTGGTAAGAGGGAGACCGATCAGAAGAGAGTTGCAGTAGTTCAGACGAGAATCAATAAGAGCGACAGTAAGACATAGCCCTCTAAGTAGAATAAAGCCCCCTACATAGCCCTCCAAGTAGTATAGTGGCCCCTACATTGCTCTCCAAGTAGTATAATGGCCCCCACGTAGCCCTCCAAATAGTATATTGGCCCTTAAATAGCCCTCTAAGTACAATAATGCCCCCTACATAGCCCTCTATGTAGTATAATAGCCTGTACATAGCCCGACAAATAGTATAATTGCCCCCAAAATTTAATCATTGATTTAAAAAAAAAAATACTTATCTGTGCCCCCGCTGCTCCGGTCTCTGTAGCGTGTTGCCTGAAGCTCTTCAAAATGGGCACAATGTAGTGACGCAATCATGCCCGCTGTGCTGAGACGTCAGCCGGAGAATGATGGAGGAAGGAGCTGAAGACTCCCTGTTCCATCATTGCTTTGCAGGATGCAGATACACATGAAAGTGTGATGCCAGGCAGGGGGACCAGGCGCTGCCACGAGGCCCTCGCTACTCAGGGGCCCCATATCGGTGATACACATTACAATCTTTTAACCCAGAATACATTCATTTTGTTTCAAGAAATACTGTAAAGCCTCTCGTAAAGGCCACCTCCTTGTGCAGACCAGATGTCCAAACAGAAAAGTTTCCAATTTATTTTTTTTTACAGACACCAGGTCATGTGAACAGCCCCGTAGACTTTTATGGGTACGTGTTCTGTGATGTCTAAATGAGGCCTAACAGATGCCGTACAGTCTCACATATGGAGGGAGCTGGTAAGGTGTGAACACTTGGCAGACTAGGTTTATAGGAGCGCAGCTGTTTGCCTGCACTTGAGGGAACGTTGGTCATGGTCGCCTCGGGGTGGAGGTAGGGCGCTGGACCCCTCTAGAGGGGATTGAGAGTTGATTTTGAAGGTTGGGTCTTTCCTTTCTGTAGATTACAACTATATAATAAATTAATCTTATAATTATCAGACGGCATGGTTAAATCCTCTAAAAGAAATGTTACACTAATACACAAGTGAGTCATGGGCTCCAATGCAAAATGTGTAAGACGGTCCCCCACCTATCTTGTGTCATTTGTAGACTGGGGTCTTGCGATGTGCCAGTGGGACTTTTACCAGGATTCTGGCACAACTGCTGTCAGTGACACCCTGTTTGGCTAGATTTGTTGAAAATTACCCTGTAACATGCCAATATGGCCTATGGTCACTTCAGTGTAGAAATATAAATTAAGACACCTGTCACTTACCCTAAATGTCTTTATCATTTTTTGTTACCTGGTGTAAATCCCGCTGAATCCGGCGTTGTTTTTCTTTTGTTCCTGCGCCTCTCCATTCTTAAGATATGGCTCCTTCTTCACTGTATGTGAGTCTAATCTTGTTAGCCAAGAGGGCGTGGTCCTCTCGTCTTCTCTGGCGTATTTTTGAGAGTTATGCCCAGTTGGCTAAAAAGACAAGATTTATACACAGAGGATGGGGGCCATATCTCAGGAACGGAGAGGCGTAGAAACAAAAGAAAAACAGCGCCGGATTCAGGAGAACCGCGGCATTTCCACCAGCGGGAAAAAAAAATATTTGTGGCAAGTGACAGGCACTTTTTAAGGGCACCGTTATCTTGTATCTCTGGTTGGCATTCATCAATATGGTTATTGATCGCTTTGGCCAAATTTACAGTGTGGGCGGTGGGAAGAGGCTCAGCCCCAGGGTCCATCAGTGAACGGAGGGAGGTTTAAAGGAAATTGCCGAACTTCAGAGAAACATGATGTTCGTGCCTTGTCTGACCTCCCTTCACATGCCGCAGCGGACAAAAGCCCCACTCACAGATACTCTGGATGCGCTCACGTGCCGGGGATGTTGATAACCCAGACGTGAAAGGCTGGCTCTGTGCTGGAGCAGGGTGATGTTATGGGGCCGACATATTTACCTTTGCAGGATTGAGGAAACCACAGGAATTCTGCAAAAAAGCCAATCTTATTATATCCTGTTGCCATGGTTATCGCAGGCTAACTGTTCCACTGCCGGAGAAGAGTTTAGTTGTCGTGATACACTATGACTAATCCCTTTAAATTCTTTTTAAAAAAAAGTCAGAATTCTTGATAGTTTTATTGCTTACATTTTCTGTACGTATACCGCAGTCCTACAGCTTCACAGTTCATAGTTTCTGTTTTTATGCCAAGGGAGAAGAGAGACTATTTCCTGACCCTTCCAGCTATAATATTACTTCACTAGGGTATATTTACACTTAACCCCTTTACACCCAAGGGTGGTTTGCACGTTAATGACTGGGCCAATTTTTACAATTCTGACCACTGTCCCTTTATTAGGTAATAACTCTGGAACACTTCCATGGATCCTGGTGATTCTGACATTGTTTTCTCGCGACATATTGTACTTCATGTTAGTGGTAAAAATTAGTTCATATAACTTGTGTTTATTTGTGAAAAAGACAGAAATTTGGCGAAAATTTAGAAAATTTTGCAATTTTCCAACTTTGAATTTTTATGCCCTTAAATCACAGCGATATGGCACATAAAAAACTTCATAAATAACATTTCCCACATGTTTACTTTGCATCAGCACAATTTTGGAACCAAAAATTTTTTTTGTTAGGAAGTTATAAGGGTTAAAAGTTGACAATCGATTTCTCATTTTTACAACCCCATTTTTTTTTTTTTTTTAGGGACCACATCACATTTGAAGTCACTTTGAGGGGTCTATACGATAGAAAATACCCAAAAGTGACACCATTCTAAAAACTGCACCCCTCAAAGTGCTCAAAACCAGATTCATGAAGTTTATTAACCCTTCAGGTGCTTCACAGGAATTTTTTGAATGTTTAAAAAAAAATGAACATTTAACTATTTTTCACCAAAAAATTACTTCAGGTCCAATTTTTTTTTATTTTACCAAGGGTAACAGGAGAAATTGGACCATAAAAGTTATTGTGCAATTTGTCCTGAGTACGCTGATACCTGATATCTGGGGGGGGAACCACTGTTTCGGCGCATGGCAGAGCTCGGAAGGGAAGGAGCACCGTTTGACTTTTTCAAAGCAAAATTGGCTGGAATTGAGATCGGACGCCATGTCACATTTGGAGAGCCCCTGATGTGCCTAAACAGTGGAAACCCCCCACAAGTGACCCCATTTTGGAAACTAGACCCCACCAAGGAACTTATCTAGATATGTGGTGAGAACTTTGAACTTCCAAGTGCTTCACAGAAGTTTATAATGTACAATTAAAAAATCATATTTTTTCCACAAAAATGATCTTTTCACCCCCAATTTTCATTTTCCCAAGGGAAACAGGACCACAAAAGTTATTGTGAAATTTGTCCTGAGTACACTGATATGCCATATGTGGGGGTAAACCACCGTTTGGCCGCATGGCAGAGCTTGGAAGAGAAGGGGCACCATTTGACTTTTTCAACGCAGAATTGGCTGGAATTGAGATCACACGCCATGTTGCGTTTGAAGAGCCCCTGATGTGCCTAAACATTTTTTGATCGCTTTTTATTCTGATTTTTGGGACGCAGAATGAACAAAAATCAGCATTTCATGAATTTCTTTGGGGGTGGGGGGGAGGGCGTTTACACCGTTCCGCGTGTGGTAAAATTGATAAAGTGGTTTTATTCTTCGGGTCAGTACGATTACAGCGATACCTCATTTATATCTTTTTTTTATGTTTTGGCGCTTTTATACAATAAAAACAATTTTATATAAAAAATTATTTTTGCATCGCTTTATTCTGCGAGCTATAACTTTATTTTTTGCTGATGACACTGTATGGCGGCTCGTTTTTTGCAGGACAAGATGACGTTTTCAGCGATACCATGTTTATTTAGATAGGTCTTTTTGATCGCGCGTTATTGCACTTTTTGTTTGGCGATATGATGATAAAGCATTGTTTTTTGCCTTGTATTTTTAAAGGGTTCACTAAAGGGGTTAACTAGTGGAACAGTTTTGTAGGACGGGTCGTTACGGACGCGGCGATACTAAATATGTGTATTCTTTTTTTTTTTTTTTTTTTTTTTTTTTTTTTTTTACGAAAAACAATTTATTGGGGAAATGTTATTTATTTTTTTTAATTTATTTAGGATTTTTTTAAAAATTATTTTTACACGATTTTTTTTATTTTTTACTTTATTATATTGTCCCAGGTGGTGACATCACTGTATAGTGTCGAATCGCTGATCTGACACTTTGCAGTGCACTGTGTCAGATCAGCGATCTGACAGGCACTGCAGGAGGCTTTCTCAGCGCCTGCTCTCAGCAGTCACTGAGAAAGCCACCTCCCTGCAGGACCCCGAAGGCCCCCGCATCCATATTGCATCCGGGGCCTGCAGGGAGGAGGCCCTCGGAGCAGCGCGAGCACATCGCGTTCCTCCGAGGGTCTCAGGGAAGAGCGCAGGGAGCCCCCCTCCCTGCGTGATTCTTCCCTATGCCCCCAGTACACTGCGATCATGGACCGGAGATAACGTCATATGGCAGAAAGGGGTTAAAGATCTCTCAAGATGCAGCTGTGACGCGGAGTCACTTCTCGGGGACAATCCATGAGTTGGGATAGTTAAGGAGTCCGAGGTCAAAAGCCTGGAGGGAACGTCATAAACAGAAGGAAGAGACAAAGGCATAGTCCGGTAACGGTCCAAGGTGGCAGGAGGATGGCGGATCAGAGCAAAGGGGTTAAACAGACCGATTGTCAGAATGAGGTCAGGCAGTGAAAGATCATCAAGCAAAATACTAGGCACAGAGAAAAGCAACCACACTTAGCTGAAGCTACGTCTGACAGGGATGTGGGACTGACAGCCAATCTATGTAGCTGGACAAAGAACATCTGAAGACAACCTAGCACCTCCGAATCTCAGATTAGACAGCCGAGCTGTCAATCAAAATGCCAACAGGTCAGCACGCTCCTGCGTCAGACAGGACGACTGAACTGTCAAAGTACTAACAGCTCAGCACGCCCCTGCACCAGATTGGATGGCTGAGCCGTCAGTAAATGGGTCCCAGACACTCTGAAGGGTGGAATTGTGACAGCCACAATGACACCAAAAGTCAATAGAATAGCTATGGGCAAATCAGCAATGAAGTCAATGGACAAGGTCTTCAAAATGAGGATCATTTCACTGGTGAGGAAGACACGCCAAGTACATAGTTTGGTCTCTTCAGAGGTAACATATGGATGCGAAACCTGGACGATAAAGAAGCAAGACAGAAGAAGAATCAACTTTGAAATGTGGTGCTGGAGAAGGATGGCAAGAACAAATAAACTAAGCCAGACCTGTCACTCGAGTCAAGGATCACCAAGCTACGACTTACCTACTTTTAACACATCATATGAAGAGAGCAATCACTGGAGAAGGACATCATGGTCAGAAGAATGGAAGGAACAAAGTGAAGAGGAAGACCAGCAACTTGATGGCTTGATACTATCAAGATAATAGTGGAGAAGACCTATCTAGGATTGCACAAGGTAGATCTTCCTACAGATCGTTCATCCATCATTTCACCAAGCAGAGACATGTTTGATATTGATCTGAGTGTCAGATCAAACTCGACACTGAAAGTCTATGGGTCCAAGAAAAAATCCGATAGCACTGAGATACCATCCATGTTCTGTCTGCTTTTCATTGACTGATAGATTTGAGAAGGTGGAGAAACTTTTTTTTTTTTTTTTTTTTTTTGTCTCATCAGTGAAAAAAAATGACAAAACTCTGTGGAAATTCAGTCCGTCTTTCTCGTACGCTTCAAAAACACTTACATCTGAATGATGCGTAATTGAGTCACAGGAGCTGAGCTGACCTATCACTGCCATCAGCTGTACTCCAAGTGGGTAGGTTCTGATAGCAATGCAGGCGAAGGCAGCAAACAGACTGGGGAAAAACAAAGTTTGGGAGCAACTTAAATGTTTTGTTTTTTTTACAGAAATGAAGACAAATCTCCTAGTAAAGTGAACTTGTAAAGTTTCATAACTTTCCACGCTGGCAAAATTATTAAAAAGAAAAAAAAATACAAAATTTATTGCTTTGAAACTCGGAGACATGTCAGAAGTTTATAGACTAAAAGAACAATTTGCATTTTACTCAAAAATGTACCTATAATAAAAAAATAAATTATATATATATATATATATATATATATATATATATATATATATATATATATATATATATATATATATATATATATATATATATAAAAATATAATTTTATTTTTTTGGTAGCCTTGGATGATGCACTATTTTCTGATTTAGTTGTTAGGGAAGCTTTAGAAATTTTTACATAAGCCCCATTTTGCTGTATCACATAACATCAGTGCGCCCTTGCACAAACTATAAGGCTGTGTGCACACGCTGCGGATTTTGCTGCGGTTCCGCAGCGGTTTTGGCCGCTGCGGACCCGCAGCAGTTTCTGCTGCGGTGTACAGTACCATGATTCCCTGTGGGAATCAAAAACCGCAGTGCAGACGGTGCGGAATTTTCCGCGCGGATTATCTGCGGTTTTCAATCCGCAGAAAGAATTGACAAGTCAATTCTTTCTGCGGATTCTGCTGCGGTTTGCCATCTCCTCCATTTGAGGAGATGAAAAACCGCAGGGCAAAACCGCACAGCAATCCGCAGGTAAAACCGCAGGTCTTTTGACCTGCGGTTTCACCTGCGGATTTTACAAAATCCGCGCGGATGAATCCGCACCTAATCCGCAGCGTGTGCACACAGCCTAAGATTGCACCATCGATTCTGCTATGATCCTCCCCACACCCACCAAATCAGCTGGATGCTATCCTCACAGACAGGGCACAGTGCTTCTGTAACCGGCAATAGTAATTGTTGCACTTAGGGGCCCAGAAAGGTGTGCAGTACTAATTGCCAACAGAGTGCCCATAAAAACTGTCTCAGGATCTGCCAAAAATATCCTAAGGGTGCTGTAATAACACCAGTATGCCCTTGTAAATGTCACCAGAGTGTGAACAACGATAAAGAGCCCTAAAATTAGGATCAGTAAATAAACCTAAAACAATGGCCAAGTGGTTCCAATAAATGTCAGGATGAACTCCTAACCAATGCCATAATAATCACTACTGTACCCTCATAGTTAACGCCATGGTGAAGATTGTGGACCCCAAATGCAAAATCTCCTACATGGCCCCCAACACTGTCAGTTGATTGCGATTTGCGTACTTCCGGCCACATTCCAACTAAACTTGTCCTACCTCGCTCTATTCACTTGCATTAAACAACGCTGCACACGTCTAGTCTGCACGTGACCACAAACAAATCATATACTTACGGTCAACCGCTCAGCGCTCTCACCAGCACTGAAAAATCCTGATAGCGTGCACACTGAGCGCTGTGAGGATTCACAAGTCTTCAGTCATATAGAGTGACTGCAGACATGTATCCCAAAGCTGGAGAAGCCATTTAATCCTTTTCCAACATAGGAGAAGGCTAAGATTACTGCTGTTTAACCGCTTAGCTGGTAACCCCTAACGTGTGGACCCATTCAGGCGCCCATTACCCTTTCTTCCCCAACCCCCACCCCCATGACTTACATAATTGGCGTTTCACCAGTCATCCTCAAATAAAAAATGGAAGAAAAGGCAACTAAAACAGTGTATGTACCGCAAATGGTGCAAAAAACCTTACAGCTTACCATTCAAAAACAAGCCCTCTCACAGCTCCTTCAAAAAAGCTGCAGGGCTCAGAGAATGACAGAACAAACCAAACGTTTTGATTTTTTTTTTAAACCACAAAAATATTTTAAAAAATGTACAAGTTTGTTCCCTCCATAAGCGACCTGTCCTGGAGAAAAAAGTGATCAGGTCATTTTTACCAAATAATAAATTCAATAAAAACCATACCATAAAAAAAAAAAAAAGTGTCAGAATTTCTTTCGTTTTTTTTTTTTTTTTTTTTTTCCACTTTTTCACTCCACTTGGAATTCTGTTTTCACCTTTTTCAGCATATCAAATGGTGTCAACCAAGACTACAACTCGTGTCACAAAAAAAAACAAAACAAGCCCTTATATAGGTATGTCAATGGCAAAGTAAAAAAAGAAGTTATGGCTCAAGGATGAAGGGGAGGAAAAAACAAAATAGTATTGGTCTTCTCATATGGCGGTCCTTCTGGGACCCACTAGGCTTTAGGATCTGGGTGCAACTGTAGCCTTTGCACTTGCTATAATTTCAACCCAGTGGTGCCCCTGTGAACAGTGTCACAGTGCCATAGTGACCCAATAACAGTGCCATAGTGCCCCAGGCAGTAACAGTGCCATAGTGCCCCAATAACAGTGCCCTAATAACAGTGCCATAGTGCCCCAATAACAGTGCCCGAATAACAGTGCCATAGTGACCTAATAACAGTGCCATAGTGCCCCAATAACAGTGCCATAGTGCTCCAATAAGTGCCTGAATAACAGTGCCATAGTGACCTAATAACAGTGCCATAGTGCCCCAATAACAGTGCCCTAATAACAGTGCCATAGTGCCCCAATAACAGTGCCCGAATAACAGTGCCATAGTGACCTAATAACAGTGCCATAGTGCCCCAATAACAGTGCCATAGTGCTCCAATAAGTGCCTGAATAACAGTGCCATAGTGACCTAATAACAGTGCCATAGTGCCCCAATAACAGTGCCCTAATAACAGTGCCATAGTGCCCGAATAATAGTGCCCCAATAACAGTGCCATAGTGCCCCAATAACAGTGCCATAGTGCCCCAATAAGTGCCCGAATAACAGTGCCATAGTGCCCGAATAACAGTGCCATAGTGCCCGAATAACAGTGCCATAGTGCCCCAATAACAGTGCCATAGTGCCCCAATAACAGTGCCATAGTGCCCAATAACATTGCCCGAGTAACAGTGCCATTGTGCCCCAATAACAGTGCCCGAGTAACAGTGCCATAGTGCCCCAATAACAGTGCCCGAGTAACAGTGCCATGGTGCCCCAATAACATTGCCCCAATAACAGTGCCATCGTGCCCCAATAACAGTGCCCCAGTAACAGTGCCATGGTGCCCCAATAACAGTGCCATGGTGCCCCAATAACAGTGCCATGGTGCCCCAATAACAGTGCCATGGTGCCCCAATAACAGTGCCATGGTGCCCCAATAACATTGCCCCAATAACAGTGCCATCGTGCCCCAATAACAGTGCCCGAGTAACAGTGCCATAGTGCCACAATAACAGTGCCCCAATAACAGTGCCATGGTGCCCCAATAACAGTGCCATGGTGCCCCAATAACAGTGCCATGGTGCCCCAATAACAGTGCCATCGTGCCCCAATAACAGTGCCCCAGTAACAGTGCCATCGTGCCCCAGTAACAGTGCCATCGTGCCCCAGTAACAGTGCCATCGTGCCCCAATAACAGTGCCATCGTGCCCCAATAACAGTGCCCGAGTAATAGTGCCCCAATAACAGTGCCCGAATAACAGTGCCATAGTGCCCCAATAACAGTGCCATAGTGCCCTAATAACAGTGCCATAGTGCCCCAATAAGTGCCCGAATAACCGTGCCATAGTGACCTAATAACATTGCCTGAGTAACAGTGCCATAGTGACCTAGTAACAGTGCCATAATGACCTAATAACAGTGCCATAGTGACCTAATAACAGTGCCATAGTGCCCCAATAACAGTGCCATCGTGCCCCAATAACAGTGCCATCGTGCCCCAATAACAGTGCCATCGTGCCCCAATAACAATGCCATCGTGCCCCAATAACAGTGCCATAGTGCACCAATAACAGTGCCCGAATAACAGTGCCATAGTGACCTAATAACAGTGCCCCAATAACAGTGCCATAGTGCCCCAATAACAGAGCCATAGTGCCCCAATAGCAGTGTGATCCTGCAGCCAGATGCCGTTTTCCTGTATTAGCAGGACATGGCTGCTTTCGTGCTAGTGAGTACAGTGAGGGGTTAACGTCTTTCCTTGGCAGCCTGTTCTTTTATAGACTTTCTCGCTCCTGTTGTTTCTATGATTACTGCGCCTGTCACTTATGGCTGAGACTTGGCTCTCTGCTGTATTTTTTACTGAACTCCTCTGCGCCTGTAATGTACGGCGCACTTTCAGAGGAATGGAGTTGTAAACTGTGAAGATGGTATCTGCGAGGCCGCCATTGTAACTTTCCAGCAGGGTCCCTGACAGCTGTAGCTGTGTAATATCATCTTTGCCTTGGCAGCGTTAACTTATGAACGTATATAAAGTTTATATGACATCTGCATTGTGCTGCGTAGGAAAAATGTGCTACAGAACTGAGCTGGTGACCCCTGTCCGCAACGGAAAAAAAAGACCTTTCTAGCTAAAAAGTATGCAGACATTAATGTGGATGTTGATTTGGATTTACACAATATGGAATTTCTCCTCTTTCCCACTAAGAACCGTTAGCCCAGTGTCCCCTGTGTGAATGAAGCCTGTTGTGAATTCTCTTGATCTGACTTCTGAGTCGGGGCTCCCTCTGGTGGTTACTGCGGGTAGTGGAGCTGGCCGGGTTGAGGGAAGTCTGCCACCTGACAACAATGATTGGAAATCAGGGGTTACTGATTGGGAGGATATAAGCGAGCAGGCTTCCCTCAGTTGCTGCTGGTGACTAGTTTCTTCCTGTGCATTTTGAGGTCTGCTGTCTCCTGCCTGATCCTGCATTTTTCAGTTAAGTTGTTCATTTGCTAATCCTTTGCATCTGATCTGGTTTTGCCTCTTTCTGCTTTGCTGTGAGGGTTCAACCTGCTTCCTGCTGGGGCTGTGCTGGACCCTGCTCCATATGTTACTGCTTGTGTCAGTTTGTTCAGTCCTCTGTTATATTAGTCTCTTTTGCTTTGCTGCCAGTTCACACCAGAATGCTGATCTAGCGGGGGAGAGGTCATGAGACCTCAGTGTTTTTGTACATCAGACACGTTGGATTTTTTAGGGTTTTTGCGTGATTGCAGACAGTGTCTTTGTCTTTCCTTTCCTATCCTATCTAGACAGTTTGGGCCCCATCATTTGCTCAGTCTATTTTTCTGCCTGTGTTTGTGCCTCACCTTGTCTCACCGACATTATATGTTTGGGGGCTATCTATTTCTTTGGGGGTCTACTCCGGGGCAGTTTAGCGTTCCCTATTCTGGCTTTAGGCTTAGTTAGTTCTCTGGCTGTGCCGAGGCGTCTAGGGCATCGAAGGTACACCCCACAGCTACTGCTAGTTGTGTTGTTAGGATCAGGGGTCTGCAATCCGCTAAGTTACCAACCTTTCTGGTTTCCTGGAGGCCTAGCCTATTCCAGCCATCCTCCTCGGTGACCTATTCATAACAGAAGCCTTACTGAGCATGTGTGACCGCTGCTCCATTACCTGTCTGTAGCCCCTATAGACAGTGGACTGTTCATGAATCTGGGGTCACACATGCTCAGCAGCACTCTCAGTGATGGAACCTCAGCGATCATAATTTTATCACCATCTTAATAGTTGGTTATATTGAAACGAAACCTCTATATACTGTGGATAACACAGGATCCACCATTCCCAATAGGTGATGTCACAGCTCACCACCTCCTTCTCCTCTTGTACAATGACTGATGACACCTCTATATACAGTAGATAAACAGGTTGCACCATTCACAATAGGTAATGTCACAGCTCACCTCATCCTCCTGTACAGTGTCTATTAACACCTCTATATACAGTAGATAAACAGGATCCACCATTCACAATAGGTAATGTCACAGCTCACCTCATCCTCCTGAACAAAGAGTAATAACACCTGTATATACAGTAGACAATACAGGATCCACCATTCACAATAGGGGATGTTACAGCTCACCTCCTTCTGTACAATGACTGATAACTCTATATACAGTAGATAACACAGGATCCACCATTCACAATAGGGGATGTCACAGCTCATCTCCTCCTGTACTAAGAGTAATAACACCTGTATATACAGTAGACAATACAGGATCCACCATTCTCAATAAGTGATGTCACAGCTCATCTCCTCCTGTACAAAGAGTAATAACACCTGTATATACAGTAGACAATACATGATCTACCATTCTCAATAAGTGATGTCACAGCTCATAATGCATATGTCTGCCCTGGTGCTGTAAACACAAAATAATAGGATCTTGTTGATTAAAGGGTTTTCCCACCTCCACCTCTATCACAATATGTAGTAGGTGTAGTAATAATAATATCAGCAAATACCTCCTATTAGAAGTGCAGTATAGTTCTTCTGATTTGCTATATCACTTACCCTATGTACAGTGCATTACAGTAGCTTAGGTATCCATGGTTACCACCACTAACAGGTAACTAACTGTCACTATATGAGTAGTCGTAACTATGGATACCTAAGCTACTGCAATGTCCTGCACATGGGGTAAGCGAGAGAGCGAATCAGAAGAACTATACTACATTTCTAATTGAAGGTATTAGCTAATAGTATCATTATTATTATTATTATTATTATTATTATTATTATTATTATTAATACACCTACTACATTGGGGTAAGATCTTGGAGATGGGAATACCCCTTTAAGGGTGTTTGCAAATTTTCCACATAAGTCTGCGTAGTGGCTATTACCATGCTATTTTCTTCTGTATCTAGGAACCCTGTAACATTTGCATTATTAGTGAGGTTTTTTTCACAGTAGTTTCTCTTCTCTCTTGGTCTCTTGCTGAATGACGGAGTATTAATTACCTGGACTTCCGGCACAGTGGTTCATTGTACAGCATCATCTCACGGACATCTTCATTTTTCTTATTTACTTATTTCTTTTTTTTTTTTTTTTTTTAACCTAGTTTGAATCCGAAATCCAGAAGATTTCCGAAGCTTACGAGAGTCTGGTGAAATCATCCTCGAAGAGGGAGGCGTTGGATAAGGCTATGAAAAATAAGCTGGAGGGTGAAATCCGGAGGTTGCACGACTTCAACCGTGATCTGAGAGGTAAAGAGGTCCTGATCTGCCGCTCCATCCTGATGTCATAACAGTCGGAACGCTCAGGTCTGGCGTTATTTCATCATTACCCCGTGTTCTGTTATTCTTCTGCATGACAACATTGTTCCAGATCTTTACCTCTTGGTTCTGACCCGGCAACTTGATCAGTTCCTGCCAGTCTGTTCCACCGGCCAGCAGTCACTCCATGGACTCAACCCAAGGCCCCTGCATAAGTCCAGATTCCTGTACAGGACTTAAAGAATGAAGGCCAGGTGGCTAGCACAAAGCTTGTCCTCTGAAGCCCTATTTATTGGGTGCACTGTACGACCCAGAACTGACTCATAGACCTTTTTTCCACTGAACACCACCTACAAGAAGCCAGTTTGCTTTTGGTGCAGCTTCCTGACACCCACCTGGTGCTGCACGATACTATTAGCGCCCATCTGCTCTCTCTGTCCAGCAAAATCGAAGAGTACCATCCTCTATCAGAAAAGATGAACGATGAGCGAGACCGTCCATGATGCAAAATAAACGGCAACTCCCCATCATGGGCATCGGAAAAAGTATCAGTATTTTGCTCATTAATAAAACAATATGAAGAGCACCTCCCTGCTATTAACACAACATTACACTTCCCATTATAGTCTGTAGGTTAATGTACCGCATCTTATCAGTCGCCATTATAGTCATTCATAGCTGTGATCTTTCCTGTAAGCAATGCTGCATCCCTTCAATCTAAAGAATTGCAGTATCCCATTTAAAGGGTACGATCTCTTCGATCCTCACCAGACTCCTTTTTTTTTTTCTTTTTTTATATTTCCATAGCCAATAGCAGAAAATTCTAGGCTGCAATGGAGCAAAGAGTGCGCTGTGCAGAAAAAAGAAAAATAAGGTGGAATTTCAATGAGGGTTCCAGCAGCCAAGGTCTTTTCAGTCAGGTCCTTCCAAACGTTCCTCCTCGCTCAACATATTCAAAGATGGACGGAGCTTGATGACCAATAGATTTTACCATAGTCTGTCGGGAGATGTTTGTGCTGTATGGTTCTGATGTAAACTGCATTCTATAGAGAGGTTGTGATGCTATTATGGATTTGTATAATGAGAAATTGTGATCTCTAAATGGAACTTGTCAGTCGATTCATGCTGTCTAAACTATGGAGAGCATAAATCAAAGCGTGACTGCACATTTACCGGTATATAGTTTGATAAGGTGTTATCTGAGGATGCTCTGGTGGTTTGACGTGCTCGAAAAATATGTTCAAGTCCTCGCAGCTGCATGTCTAGTAGCTGTTCGACAGCCGCAACACATGCAGGGATTGTCTGATAGGCTCTGGTGGCTGTTCGGATTTCCTATTTGTTAGAAAATCCCTGCATGTATTGCGTCTGTCGAACAGCTACTAGACATACAACTGCGAGGACGTAAACCTATTTTTCGAACATGTCGAAGACACTTGTTTAGCACCCGAGCATGCTCAGATAACACATTATCCCAGAACGTTCACTCATCACTAGTCCCCAGCTCTTCAAACTATATAACTGTGCAGTCAAGCTTTGATTCATGCTCTCCATAGTTTAGACAGCATGAATCGACTGACAAGTTCCCTTTGGGATTCCAATTTCTCATTACAAATCCATAATAGCATCACAACTTTTCAACAAAGCATTCTCAAATAACCCCTTGTCTGAGCACATTCACTCATCGCTATCGGGACTATAGGCAGAGATTATACTAGTTCGGGGCCGCCCCAGTCAGCTTTTCCTAGGTGATTTACAGATCTCTCCATTGTGTGTACTTGGAGACCTGTCAGTAAACTACAGCAATGCAAAGAAGCTAAAAAGTGCGCTGAAAAAATGGTAAACTCCCTTTAAAACAAGCCCCGTACCCCACACCTATGTTCCATCCTCAATAACAAGTTGAGCGCAGAGCGGAGGTCCTCTCATTAGTCCATCGGGTCAGGGAATACTCTTTCCAGCTCCTAATCTTTCGTTCTTGTTTCCTGTCTTTGTGCAGATCGGCTTGAGACCGCGAACAGGCAGCTGGCCAACAGAGAGTATAATGGACACGAGGACGCATCGGAAGAGGGGCACTACGCCTTGAAAAGTGAGTGCTGGCATTTCAGATGTTCCGATAAAGCAGCTGAAACTTTACTTTCTCCTAAACCCGCCGGGACTGCAGAGGAAGCTGCACAATGCATTGGAAAATTGATGACTCGTCTTAGTTCTTTTATTATTTTTCCTAAAGTGCTGGCTTTGCAGGGTTTGTAGTGTGCAGCAGGCAGGAGCGTAGCCAGCGGGGGTGCAGAGGTAACCAACACACCGGGTACTGTGCCAGAGAGCGCCCAAAGGCCCTTCTAAGTCCACACACCTGCTCTGACATTAGCTCCATAGATGTCAAAATTCATTTGTAACTTTAGAGGGGTTGTCTCATCAGAAACCCTTGTGTCGGCCATTCAGAAGATTAGTAAGACATGGACAGCTGAAGTCCATCAGATCAGCAGCTCCTATCTCTGGCTCATAAAGGAACACTCCTTTTTTTTCTGGTTTATTTGCCATAACAGGTTGTCCCCTTTCAGAAAAGCTTTGCCCCTGGCGGAAGTTTCTTGTAAATAACAAAAAACGTGCCTTACTTCCCCTCCCCAGGTCAAGTGCTGAGTCTCTGGTGCTGTTCCCGGTGTCTGGTATTGGCTGCAGCGGCTCCGAGGAGGCATTCTGTTTACATGGGTAGTTTCACTGAGATCAGTGATTGGCTGGTGACATGACATCAGCGCCACCGCCAATAATAAACACCAGGAGAAGCGGCGGAGACTCAACGCTGGACCAGGAGACGGTGAGTAAAGCTCAGGTTGTTGTTTTTGTTTTTTTATAACAAACTACAGCTGGGGATGAAGATTCTCTGAAAGGGGACAACCCCTTTAATAAGGCTTATGGACAGGATTTGGGTGGCCTTTTTGTGTTTCGGGGCAAAAATTCTGTATTGATTAATATCTAGTGTACCTACCTCATGGCCTGGGCTCTGATTTTCTAACATGCAGCATGAAATCTCCTAAATTGGTGATAAAGGTTATTATTTTTCAATGCCTGCAGCCACCACTAGGGGGAGCTCAGGACCTTACTGCATACATTAGCTTCTGAGGTCCCCCTAGTGGTCACTGCAGGAATACAGAAATCAGAGCTCTGTATCCAAAAAATGCAACCACTTTTTTTTTACTCCCTTTCACTACAATATAACGTTGTTATATTCAGTACATCCTGCAGTCGCAGTGTCGCTTTAACCTCATGGCACAATGAACTCTCATATAAAGCCATTTATTTCACACCATGCAACACGAATCTCCACTTGTTCCCAGACGCCTCTTATCTTCAAAAGCATTCCCCGCTAGGCATGCTGTGATTATCTGAAGCCCGAAATGGAGTTGAATATCAATCCCGAGCTCTTGTATAGAAATCCACTGTACTGCGGAGACCTGCCACTCTCAATCACGGCGCGGCAGGATCAGCCATCTGATAGTCACCATTGGGAGTTGTCGCTGCGCTAAACGTTTCGAAGAAACCGCGCAGGGAAATAAGACAAAGGTGACGGGGGGATGTGTAGGATAAGTTTGAGTATTTCATAATGACATTGACAAGACACTACCGAATGTGACGTTATAAGATGACGGTCTTATTACCCATCCAGCCACAATTCTTATAAATGCAGTTCACCTATCTTCCCGTTACGTACCTGCCACCAACTGTCCAAAATCTTCTGGGACTCTCCCCAGTTTTTAGACACATACCGGACAAAATTGGGTTGTCCCAGCTCTGAACTGGGGCAGAGTTTATGTAAACCCCACTCAAAAACGGGAGTACCAAGCTGTCCCATGGGTGTTAGAGAGGTTCAGGGCATTCTGTATCTGGTTGGTGGACAGGACATAAATATTCCTAATTCCCATAAACTTTAAATAAATCAGTAGCATAGGAAAAATCTGCTTCTGTGTCCACTAATGAGCTACATCTTCCACTCCTCCCTCGTCAACTCACCATCTTCTCTGGGGAAAAAAAAAAAATCTCGAATGCATCTTAGGCAAAGTAAGATGGACTGCCTCTTACTATACTCTTTAAAAAGGTAAAGGGGGCAGAGAGTTAAAGATGATTATGCTGCAGCTTCCAGCAACCGTGTTAGCTCACTCCAGAGCTGGATTCACAGCCACGCAGCTCAATACCAATGTATATTATCCTCGATATTGCTGCATACATATCATGTTCTACATAGAAAGAAGAGCGGGAATTCCACATGTCTGTACCTGCTGTGTTTTGAAGACATCATAGCAGCTAGTTTATATCCAATAGCTCGCAGGAAATGAACATTTAGTGATAGAGGCTGCAGAGGGGGGAAAACTAGTCATACAATGGCCAGAAATAGTGTACACTCACAGGATAACTGAACATGACTGCTATAAATTATGGGAAGTATGAAGTAAAATGTACTCTGCCTCCCTAACCTGCTCTTTTTATATAGTCATGTGCCTTAGTTAAAATTTGACCCTGCAGCTATTTTTCATCAGTGCCAATTACATTTCCAGATTTTTGTTGACTCTGTCCCAACTTTTTTTTAAAGATGCGTCACTGGCATCAATTTCTGAGTGTGTTAATTTTTTCAAATGAAATGGAAAAAAACGTCCCACGTTCACCTTCTGATCTGTGGGGTTTTTTTTTTTAGTAAATAAAATATGGCATTAACAGATTTCCAAATCATTCCATTCTTGTTTTCTTTTCATTTTACACAGCGTCCCAACTTTTTTTTTAAAATTGCTCACTTTTTATCAGCTCTCTGGTCTGATTGAGCATACAGAGTAAAGTTCTATAGAAAATTGTGAACTCTAATAGCAGCCATCCAGTTCACACTTTCCCGGAATTCTGTCCTGTTCAGCCAAGACAATTTTTACTTTCCAACAAAATGAATTGGCAGATTGAATATTGTGTGGATGAATGTAGGTCACACGATCCTGAAGAGCGAATGGAGTCATGAAGGACATGTGACTGCTCAGCTGATGGCGGCATTACATGAACAAGCTCTGCCTTGTTCCTCTGTAGGAAGAGGCCCCTGACTCATATCTGAAGAGCAGAATCTTTTAAGGACAATTATCATGGAAACAGCTGGAAGAAATGGCTGTGACCAAGTCAGAGAGAAGGCTTCACAACTAGGGATGAGTGAACCTTAACTGGAAAGTTCAGGGTTCGTAGTGGACACCTAACAGTCCAAGCCCCAAGTCATGCAGCAGTCTGTTGTGATTTTTTATTGCTCCTTTTGCTTGGGTTCCGTGGCCCTTCCACCTGCCCCTGCCCCGGAAGCAGAAGACATGATGCTCATCCACTTGTTAGATTGACTGATGAGTACATGGGAGGGCTAGTGCACACGGTCAGTGGACCACCGCCGCACAAGTCAGTTGATGACAGAACTCAGTTGCAAACGGCAACGTCTTGCAGTGTCAGACTGGCAAGGAGAGCAGGGTTGAGGAGTCGGTGGAAGATGATGCTGGGGATGATGAGGTCCTAGACCCAACATGGAGCGAAGGCCATCCTTGTGACGTGCGCAGTTCGGAGGAAGAAGTGGCTACGCTGCCACAAGAGCACTGTTTGTTTGTCAAACGCAGTGAACCTGAACATCCACGGGTTCGCTCATCTCTATTCACAACTACTAAATACCTAAACTTTCGTTTAAAGGGCTTATTTTCCTATCCAAATTTATCACTTTCTGTCACTTTCTGGAGGAAACATAATGGGAATCTGTTGGTAGGTATTTGCTATGTAATCTGAGAGCAGTTTGATGTAGGGGCTGAGACTCTGATTCCAGCGATGTGTCACTTACTAGGCTGCTTGTTGTAGCTTCAATAAAATCAGTGTTTTAACAGCAGGAGATTGTTACTAGAGGACTGACTAGGTGTCTCGTGCCATGTACTTCTCCTGCTCTATGTAACCCCACCCCTAGAACGGATTGGCAGCTTTCTGCCTATGCAGAGTGTACACAGAAAGTTGCTAATCAGTGGTGAGGGTGGGGTCATTCAGAGAACTGGCAGATCCATAGAGGATAATCTCATGCTGCTCTCAAATTGCACAGGAAAACTTGGTGACAGATTCCCTTATTCCATTATTTTAGCAGGACCAGTTGGCCATCTGAGGTGTATGGGAGCCTCCCAACTCTCCCCCGACAGATGATTTCAGGGGAGAAAAAGAATGGGCGATTGGAACTTCAATGGACAATCCTTTTGTTTTCAGGCGAGATAAGCCGCTGGTATAGCTTTGTGGCAGTGGCTTTCTCCTCTCTCTTCTTTTTGAAAATCCATTAACACTCAGCCTGATCGCTGGAGTACATGTGGGAGGTAGGAGAGATGGCTGCCAGCCAAGTAAACATTCTTCCAACCTCTATCTTATGTGTATGGCCAGCTTTAGTTATAAGATCTTCTTTGTATCATAAGCAGCGCCATTAGCATCCATAGGTCGCGTAAGATTCTGCATCTCAGCCTGATTCACTTCCATGAGGCCAGGCTGCAATCTCGGCACAGGCCACGATCCATGGACATGAGTGACACTCTTTCTGGTAGGGAACTCAGCCCAGGGTCCATTGAAGGAACATTGATTTACTTTTAAAGGCATATGGTATAGGAATACCATAAATAAATATGTGACCATATTTGTCAACTGTCCCGACACATATGGGAAGGCTCCCAGAAAAATGAGACCTTGACTCCTAAAATCCCCTGAAAACTCCTGAAACATCCAAAACATACCGAACTTCCTGAAGGTTTCTTTTGTTGAGGGAGCGTGAAAAAGATGTAAGGGTCATTATGCTTAAAGGGAATCAGTCAGCATGTTTTTGCTATGCGATCCAAGAACAGCATGATGTAGGAACAGAAACCCTGAAACCAGCAATGTATCTCTTACTAGGTTATTGTTTCAGTGTTTCATCTGCAGGAGATTATCACTACAGGACTAGGTGTGTCGTGCCTCCTGGTCCTCCTGCTCTGTGAATCCCCGCCCCCAGCGCTGATTGACAGCTTTCTGTCAATATATGGAGTGCACAGTAAGCTGCCAATCAGTGGTGTGGGCTGGGCTACAGAGCTCAGCATTCAGAGCACCGCTAGATCGGCAGCACAGAAAACTGTGATTGTATCAAAATGACAGCAAGCAGCCCAGTAAGTGACACATCGCTGGAAATAGGGCCTTAGCCCCTGCATCATGCATCTGCATCCACGAGTTCTCTATGGGGAGAGCGGCCTTTTTGAACTGAAAAAAAAGGATTGGAAGTTTGAATTCTAAATTTGGAGGCTTCCATTCAACATCAGATGGTCGTTTGACCAACTGTAAACGGGGGCCTTTAGGTGATGATGTCCAACTCTAATCATCCAATATGAGGTGTATTTATCCCCTTTCCCTTATTCTGGACCCATATCATCCTCATGGGCTAGACCCCCGGGCACAGCGCTGCCTTACAAACCTATATGTATGTGTTTTTTTCCTTCATTTATATGCCATCGGTAAGAAGAATAAAGGGGTCTGAAGAGCTTTTCATTATGGCCTTTATTAAGTTCTCGTCCAGTCACAATGGAGCCGCCTCCAGCGCAGTTAATTACTTCACATTTCACAGTGTTGACCGGACAGAACAGACCAGGAAACAATATGAAATGTCAGCACGTAATTAAACCTGACAAAACAGAGCTCGGGCAATAGAAGCGGCTTCTCTAATGTGCAGCCAAAATACTTCTGCCTTGTTTGCTTCATTTGAATATAGAGATCAAAGGCCCCGGCGGCCATTGTACTGCCGGGATGTGCACACTGCTATACGGCTGCGTCATGGGTATTGGGTGATCTCCCCCCCCCCAAATTGCACAGACTGGAGGAGAAATATCACTCCTCTCCTTTTCACGGCTCCAAATTTGTAATTTTACAGGTTGGTGCTAAACCCAAGAGTCTGAACACGATGCATGCAATGTCATGTGTACCATAGAGAGAGTTCACATTAATACAAATTGGGACAAAATAATTGTAAAGAAAACGCCAATTAAAGATATGTCATTGGTTACTGAATACTATTTGTTTGTATTCCTTTATGGCTTCTGCATCATAGCTGATATTTCCTTGACTTATGCAATATACATCTGACAGAGAAGTTACTTGGTGGTGAAAAAAAAATCATGAACCAGTTGGTGGAGAATAGCTGCAATGATACCGCCCACATGCAAAGAGAATGAAGGATTCCTGCTTTCCTGACTTTTTATGTATTATATATTCAGAAGCAGCATGGAGAACATTAGTCAGCAGTGTAGCTGTGAATCCAGTTCCAGGTTTGCTTGTTCTCTCACTGTGTTGAGTGTTATGAATGGGTCACCGAGGAGGAGAGCAGGTCCAGGCTAAGCCACAGAAAACCAGAGAGGTTGGTAACTAAGTGGATTGCAGACCCCTGATCCTATCCACACAACTAGCAGTAGCCGCAGAGCATACCTACGATGATCCTAGACGCCTCGGCACAGCCGGAGAGCTAACTAAGCCTAAAGCAAGAAAGGGGAATCTAAACTGCCCCAGAGCAGACCCCAAAGGAATAGATAGCCCCCAAACATATATTGTCGGTGAGACAAAATGAAAACACAAACGCAGGTAGGAGAATAGACTGAGCAAACGATGGGGCCCACACTGACTAGACAGGAAAGGAAAGACACTGTCTGCAATCACGCAAAAAAACCCTGCAAAAAAGGTCCAACACGTCGGATGCAAAAATACTGAAGTCGTACGACTTCGCCCACTATATCAGCACTCTGGCCTCTTTTTTTCTCTTTCAGAATATACCAATCTAATAAGGGACAAAAACAAACAGGCA
The DNA here is from genome assembly GCF_039654945.1 of Dendrobates tinctorius. Classification (NCBI taxonomy): domain Eukaryota; kingdom Metazoa; phylum Chordata; class Amphibia; order Anura; family Dendrobatidae; genus Dendrobates; species Dendrobates tinctorius. Next base: position 8,040,761 of record NW_027361743.1, on the reverse strand, counting down.
CAAGCAGTAACATATGGATGGTGATTCAGCACAGCCCCAGCCGGACAAAACCAGTTCAAATGTGAACAGAATAGCAAAAGAACACTTAGCTGAGCATGCAGGGACTGAGCTGGAAACTAAGACCTCAGGAGGCAGGAAAAAATCACCAGCAGGGATAGAGGGAGTCGGCTGTCTTAAATCCAGTCTTGAAACCCCAGATCTCCAATTGTCGTCCTCATTATCAGGTGGCAAGCCTCTGTTAATCAGATCAGCTCCATTACCTCCAGTAACCACCAGAGGGAGCTCAGAAAGAGAACTCGCAACCCCTCCGTCAACCTGACCAGCTCCACCACCTTCAGCAGTAACCAGAGGTAGGCCAGAAAGCAAATTCACAACAGTTGAGTACGCTTAGCTCCTCCTCCCTTTAGACTCTAATAGGCTGTTGTAATCTGACACATCAGTGAGCTGGCAGTCTGTCTTATTTGATGAAGATAAAGGGATTATCCAGGACTAATTAATTTTTTTACTACTGGCCTAAGAACAGGCAAATAGTTGTTAACTACCTTCGTTCTTGTGCCGGCCATTCAGCGGCTTTCGCTGACTTCACGTCGACAGCAGTGTCTTCTCTTCCGCTCTGCTCTGTTGACAGGTAGTGACTGCCAACTTCATGCTGATTGACAGCCTGCTCCCCGCTGCCTAACTGCAGGGGGTCGGCTGTCAATCAGCATGACGTCAGCAGTCACGCCCAGACAACAGAACAGCCTGAAAGAAGAAGAGCTGCTCTGTTGACATGGAGCAGCTGAATCGCCGGTGGGAGCCACTGGGTAGACCAGGAAGGAACCTTGGTAAACCTTACAGTGCCACCATAGCGGAAATAATAAAGTATTACATAGTTGCCTTTTAAAAGAAAATGGGCTGCATGTGTAAAGAGTGGACAATCCAGAGAAATCTGCTCCCTGCAGCTTTTATATGCTATGGCAAATAGATAAGAGTTGTGATCCCATTTGGAAAAGGATCCCCTATGGGTACATATTGGGTATGCTGTTGTGAGTTCATTCTCTGGTCCACCAGTAGTGAGTTCTCCTTCCAGACTCCCTCTGGTGGTAACAGGAGGTAGTGAGGCTGAATTAATACCACCTGATAATGAGGATGACGATTGGACCTCAGGAATCTTAGACTGGATTTAAGACAGCCGACGCCCTAAGTCAGTGCTGGTGATTGCTTCTGGCTTCTGAGGTCTTGGTTTTCAGCTCTGTTCCAGCCTTCTCAAAGCTAAGTGTTTTTGCTAATGTTCACACTTGATTTTGTTGGTCTATTCAGTTTTTTGTGTGTTCAGCCAGCCCCGGCTGGGGCAGTGCTGAATTTCCACTCTTATTTATGTGTATTTGCCAATTTGCTTTTTAGTCCCTTATTAGATTGGCCTCTTTTTTGCTCTGTCTCAGAATATTTCAGAGTGCTGATATAGTGGGAGAAGTCTAGTGACTTCAGGGTTAATTTTGTTATCAGAAGTGTTGGACATTATTTTTGTAGGGTTTTTGGCAGATTGCAGACAGTGTCTTTCCGTTCCTATTCTTTCTAGTTAGTTTGGGCCCCATCGTTTGCTCAGCCTATTTTCCTGCCTGTGTTTGTGTTTTCATCTTGTTTCACCGTCAATACATGTGTGGGGGCTGTCTATTCCTTTTTGGTCTGCTCTGGGGAAGTTAGTTTTCCCCTTTTCTTGCTTTAGGCTTATGTAGTCCTCCGGCAGTGACGAGACGTCTAGGTCATCATAGGAACGCTCCACTGCTACTGCCAGTTGTGTGGATAGGATCAGGGATCTGCAATCTGCATAGTTACCAACCTCTCTGGTTTTTTGGGACTTGACTTTTTGTTGTCCTCCTCGGTGACCCATTCATAACAGTATGCCACGCGAGGAGCATTACATGACCTATCTGTGCTGCCATATACCATGGGCCTATCCAGTTTCTCATCTGTTTTCATTAAGTGGATGAGATGTTAGCATTCAGTTTTAGTTTGTCACTTTTAGTTACGACTTTTCAATAATTTCTGACAGAACTGCATGGAGCCACATAGACGTCTGGCTGAGCGCAAGTTATTACTGACGTTCACCAGACAACGGCTAGAAGAACACATAGAGCCCTGTAGTCACCTACACATCTGCCGCTTTCCATGTTTTTAGTTTTTCTCCCTTATTCCGGTGCCAGAGGTAAGCTGGCACCCGGCCCAGATTCCATGAAGTATTCTGATAGAAACCGATCTGTTTCATCCATTCCCCAGACAAAGAACACTTGAAGGAGATGGAAGGGCTGCAGAGGGAGCTGGCATCACTGCGCGCGACCAACGAAGAGCAGAGGAGGCATATTGAAATCCTAGAGCAAGCGTTGAATAATGCCCAAGCCAAAGTGGTCAAATTCGAAGAAGAGGTGAGATCGGGGCACACAAGTCTCTTATTTTTAGTGAAGGGTAATGTGTCACATGTCATGGTCAGACTTCGAGAAAGGAAGGTGGACATCACAGTGTTACTGGTGGAGTTGCCTGGGGATGGAATCAAGAGTTTGAATTTTTCACCTTACAACACCCCCCCGACACCGGATTAAGGTCTTTATTCAGGAAATCCCAAGGTTGCATTTCCCTGACTAGTCTCCAACATCAACCGCCAATGGATTTCAGACACCAAGCAGAATTGGTACACAGATAAGATACAGCTCAGGACAGGTGGCCAAGGAAGGCCAATTAACAAACATCAACTGGTGCTTGTCTGAACACACCATACAGTTGACCTATCTGTCGGATAGGTTATTAATTTGAGATTGATGGGAGGTCCGGCATTCACCCTCTTTTTTTGCATCATACACATGTTTCAGGGTGTTGCCCCTCCGTACTGCAAAGCAAAATATCTGATTTGGCTGTATGAGAGGCCTCTGACTGCGGTTTAAAGGGCAATGTATACAGCTAATCTCTTGCTTTGCACTGGGGAGGCGCAACACCTTGAAACACGTGTCTGCAACTAGAGATTCTGGTTTGGCTTTTATCCCAAGTCATGTGACAAGGCTCGTTAAAGGGTCGATATTGACTTTTAGGATTTCTACTTCTAATAGGTGGCACTAGAGTTTATGTCCTCTTCCCCTCTATAGAGAAAATTTACATATTTAATTTGCCAGTGGAACATTTCATGGCCCATAACACCAACATGTCACTCTCCACCAAGACAGACGTTATCTCTTGGGCATCTTTAGATATTTTTTTCTATCTTTATCTCGCATCTTGGTTGGCTCACTGTAGACCATTTTTTTGTGCTCAAATTTTGACGCAATGCGAAATCATTTAAGCCAGCCTCTTTTCTCTGACACACACTTAATTTTAAACCACTCCCTTACCGCTAAGACACACCCTTTCACTGTAAGCCACTCCTTCTTGTCTAGTGAGGTGCAAAAAGTGAGTAAAACAGAGAACAAATGTGGTGCAAGTCATGTACGCCAGTTAGGCAGAATTTCATAGTTGAGTAAATGTGACCTAGCGTCTTCCAGTGGCCCAGAAATCCTGCCATACTACCGGGAGGTAACCGTTCACAAAAAGTTTCTGTGCAGTTGATGTTGTTGTGTTGTGAATGATCTGATGAACACTTTTCTTCTATTACTTAGCTGCGTAAGAAGCAGGTCTATGTTGAGGAGGTGGAGAAGCTTCAGCAGGCTCTGACCCAGCTCCAGGCAGCGGGAGAGAAGAGAGAACAGCTGGAGCGGCGGCTGCGTAACAAACTGGAGAAAGAGCTGGAGTGTCTGAGGATGCAACAGGTAACCGCAGCGTCTGCGGAGTGTCACCTCCCAGTGACATTGCAGCAAAGCGGAAGATTATTTTCTCAAAAAAGACAAAGCTTCTTGTATCAAGCAATGGCGAAGAAAGCGCCATACTAATGAGTATGCAAATCAGACGTCAGTGCGGGAAAAGAAAAGTTAACCCTTAGTGTGTAGACACTATGACGAGTGTATTAGAGGACCGCGTTACTAATCATCCTTAAACAATAGTATTATTATTGAAATTGCTGCATTTATAAGCCGGTGTGGTTTCATAACAACAGCAGAGAATTTTCAGATTGCCCAGCAGGAGGCGCCGCGTCAGTGCTGTTTATGGAAGCCTGCATTCTGAGAATACACAACTGCCAGATGGTGTCACAAAGCACCGCGACATAACGTGCTCTCTGCAGACACTGAACCAGCAGGGAGTGCAAACTTTTCAATATTATGAGAAGATTTAATGCTGTAACTACGGTACATGTTGAAAAGTTGATATTCTATGATTTTACATACACAGTAAGTGACCATCATTGTGGTCCCCAGCTCCATATATTGGAAATTTTTTACTCCAGTCTGAGACTGAAATGAGTTAGAAAATGTGTTCTGCAGCGCTTTACATACATTATCGGCAGTGTCCCCGATGAGGCTCACAATCTAGATTCCCTATCAGTATGTCTTTTGAATGTGGGAGGAAACCCACGCAAACACTGGGAGAAGATACAAACTCCTTGTAGATTTTGACTTTGGTGGGATTTGAACCCAGGACCCCAGGGCTGCAAGGCTTTCCTTTAAGAGTAAAGGAGCGCTAAACCAGGCGGGGAAGGCAAAAAGAAGGCGACAGGTCGGGTGAATATGACAAATGTAATCACTTATCAGTCCTAGGGTAAATACGTGCCACTTTCTGACTTTAGAGATTGTAAGTATCTCCGCAAAACTGCAAACTTGGCCCTTTTTTTTTTTTTTTTTTTTTTTTTTATAAATGATGAGTGGAAAAAAAAAGTCTCAAATTATAGTGTCAATATGGTGTTTGTGACTTTTCTACCCTATGAGATGGGTGGAAAGCTCTTGATAAAGTCCCCCTATAAAAAAGGGATTGTACTAAGTTTGAAACGTACCTCGTGCTCTTAGCATCAGTGATAACCTTCTTATCCATGGGCCATCAATGATCCCGAAATATAGCTGAGCATTGTACTCACTGTCCCAAAGGCCATGAATGGAACGGAGATGCACATGCTCGACTGCCATGCCATTAAGACGAGGCACTGCAGAGTCTTGTTTACAGGATCAGAAGGGGTCCTAGTGTTGGGGTCTCCATCATTCAGACATTTATCGCCTATCCTAGCTGTACTATAAAGCACTAACCGGGACCAGTGACCACTCTGATCCTTGGGTTCTCACTAGTCGCACAACAGGCTTTCCTGGTGTTTCCGCTCGGGGGCTGCTGTCAGGTTGGAGACGTAACAGATGATCTCTATTATAAATGTATCCCCCCGAGGGCCGACAGCAGCGGGTCTGTGCAGTAAATGGAAGTCATGTGGAATCGGTATTTCATTTGCTTAGATGAAGCGCACACAAGGCTTCTCTCGGTTAGTCAGAAATTAGGCTAATTAGTATAAATGTGACAGTATAATTTGCTCTCACACTTTGAAGAACTTTTGAAATGAGACGATTCATGCGAAATGCTTTCCAATCTTACAGAGAGAGGTTGGGGTGAAGGAGTCCTGCGTGCCTTCTTGATCTAAAATAATTTAATTAAATCTGTCTTTTCTGCATAAAATTACATTAGTTTTTTTTTATCAGTAGCCATCTGACTTTTTTTAATTAAAAGTGATGGAATTAGATTTTACAAGGTTTTTCAGGATTATCCAGGATTATCAATCAATGGCCTATTTTTAGAGTAGGCAATCATTGGATGATCGGTGGGATTTCAATGACAGGAAGTGATCCCAATGATTGCCAGACTGAGCGCAGCTGTCACGGTGTCGGGGGACTGCCACATAGCCATAGAGGTGCTTTACTTTCATTCTCTAATTTTGGACCCCCACAATCATACTTTGATGCACTATCCCATGGAAAGGTCATCGATGGAACATCCTGGAATAGCCTTATATTATTTTTGTAGTTGTCCGACATTTTTATGTTACCGGTATTTCAATTTTATTGCATGGAGGTCTTTAGAAAACACAACAGTTATGTGATGTGATTGATTCCTTGTAGCGGTGTAGATGACCACATGGTGTACCTTCTTGTCATGACTTAATTAATAGTAGCGGATCTAATGGTTTTATCATAAATTAAACAATTTTTTTCACCTGTTATGAGGATATTTAAAGAAACACTCTAGAAAAAGAACAAAAAAACTGTGAAACGCATAGTGCAGAACCTCAGGGGATGGAGCCAAGATCACATCGTGCTCCGCCCCCACAGGTCCTGGCAGAACACACTTTTATCTGTTCCTTGAAATATTGTTATACTTCTCTGTTAGTCTCCCTGATCAGATTCATCAGTATGGATTTACGTGATTGAAAAACCAATTCCATTCACAGGTAATAATTTGTTTATCTTCCTATAGAGACAAGCAAACCATCAGGCATCTAATAATTCAGATTACAGTGCTTCTGCGCTCATGGACTTGTTAAGGAAGAAGGAAGAGACCATTTTGGCTCTGGAAGCAGATACGACCAAATGGGAACAGAAATACCTAGAGGAAAGTGCAAAAAGGCATTTTACCATGGATGCTACCACTACGGCCATAGCCCAAGCGTAAGTGCTCAACTTCTTTGTTCAATCTCATTTTTGTTTTAAATAGGTTTCCCAGGAACAGAAAAATTAATATATAAATAAAAGAAAGGTCATCATGAATAAATTAACAAATGTCTTTAATTAGTAATTGATACTTATTTTGTCTATGAAGTTAATCTCTATTCTACAGTGACAGAATCCTGTCCTAGAATGTTAATAATACAAGTGCATGTGAGCATGTGCAGTAAGAAGCTCCGTTGCTGTGACCTGGTGATAACCTATACCACATACTGTCAAGCAACTCCAGGTCACAGCAGCTTCTCAACAGTCAGAAAGACGTGATGGAAAGCAGTGTGAGCAGCCTCAGCACTCCTGATATCTCCAGTATTGGATTAGATAGGGTGGACAGCAGTGTGAGCAGCCTCTCCTTACCTCAGCACTCCTGATATCTCCAGTATTAGATTAGATAGATAGGGGTGGACAGCAATGGATAGATGGGATGGACAGCAGTGTGAACAGCCGCCTCTTACCTCATCACCCCTAGTATCTCCAGTAATAGATTAGATAGGGTTGACAGCAGTTATAGAAACCTCTTCTTACCTCAGCACCCCTGGTATCTCCAGTATTAGATCAGATACACAGGGTGGACAGCAGTGTGAGCAGCCTCTTCTTACCTCAGCACCTCTGGTATCTTCAGTAATAGATTAGATAGACAGGGTGGACAGCAGTGTGAGCAGCCTCTTCTTACCTCAGCACCCCTGATATCTCTAGTATGGGATCAAATACACAGGGTGGACAGGAGTGTAAACTGCCGCCTCTTACCTCAGCACCTTGGGTATCTCTAGTATTAGATCAGAAAGACAAGGTGGACAGCAGTGTGAGCAACCTCTTTCTTACCTCAGCTCCCCAGGTATCTCTAGTATTATTTCAGATAAACATGGTGTACAGCATTGTGAGCCGCCTCTTCAGTCTTCAGGAGCGCACCACCACCCTGCAAACAGGAAGCAATGGGCTGGCAGCAGTGCGCATCTGAAGATACAACTTGAGAAAAGCTGTACTGCCAGGAAATTTCCCATGTAGTGCTGCACCTGATGGTGAATTGGAAACTTCTGTCACTTAAAAGGAATTTATCCTTTAGTTGTAAGGTATGATCTATTCACAGAAGAGGTGATAACTTGCTTATTTCCAGGAGTGCCCTGTATAAATGGGATGTTTCCTGAATCTGATGTATGCTGGTTTTGTCATGATAGAGAACTGACAATCATGAATCATTCGCGGAATGGAAGCCACACTGAAAACTCATTGGATCTACGAATGTGGCCTGAAGAGGAAGAGATTGTGCAGGCCAACCGAAAGTTCCAGGACATGGAACATACGTAAGTTTTATTACATCTTAATGAGGTCTTCCACTTTGGTTTACATTGCTAATCAGGGTGCTACTCTGTAATACCAAACTTGTTTCTAGAATTACTATTATTATCATTTGTTCCATCAGAATAAAGAATCTTCATGCCAAAATCATAGAGCAAGACGCCATGATAAAGGTTCTCCATCAACGTTCCAGAAAAGATCAGAGCAAGAACGACAACTCCAGCTTACGCCCTGCACTCTCTGTGCCATCTATAGCAGCGGTGGCTGCTGTTACCTCTGGGTCTCACTCACGGCAGACGTCTCTGACCACTAATCAGGTGGCAGAGGAGAAGAAGGATGAAAAGATTCGTAAAGGAAGTTTAGGTGAGAATTTTTTAAAAAATTGATTTTTTTTAATTTTGAAAAAATCTTCTAAAAATTTTGATTTCTGGGTCATTGGAAGTGGAGTTTACTGCGGATCCTTTTTTATTTTTATTGAGAGCAGAGATTGATAATTACCTGGGAGTGTTTTGGAAACACGTATGAGGATATGGTAATTGTCATGGGCAGGAAGGCCTATGTTAATAAATAATACATATATACGACTGGGAGTAACCTTCTAAGCGGTTATGTTTTAGGCAATTTTCACATTTGCTTCATGGCTTTCATTCACAACAGAAGCCACAACACTTGAGTCGGATACATAGGATGATGGATCATCAAAATGGCATCTAATGGATTCCATTGAATTATCACGTGGTCTCCTGAAGTTCCCTTTGAGGTTCTTTTCTTTAATACATCTTGGAATAATGAAATAATAATAATAAGTTCCACAATTGGATGTGTTATAAAAATGGTTTCTGTGCTGAGATAATCTTAGAAATGTGCCCCTGCTATGTACTGTGTAATGGCTGTGTCTGACCATGCAGAGCTGCTCCAGTTCGTGGTTGGCACATACCAAAGCTCCTGGCCGGTAAGGAAGCATAAGTCACTTACAATAATTGAGTACACAGACATGACATAGCTGGGGCTAACACATTATCCTCCCTGTTTTATCATAGGAATGAGTGTTTTTGCCGCGTCACTAGTGCTGTGCGCTCATCATAAATCAAGTCTGTGACATACAAGCTCAGCTGCCACCAGAACTCCTACTTCACTTCACTAATATGATATATTATGAGCTCAGAGAGCTGGAGATGTGTCAGAAACACTTAACCTGTGATTATACAGACAGGGAAATGTGTTTCCTTAGAAAGCAGCAGCTAGGAGTTCCTGCTGTATCATGTTTGTATACTCAATTATCAGAAATGACTTATGCTTTCTCCCCTGCTCAGAAGTTGTGGATTGTGCCGCCCATGAACTGGAGCAGCTCTGCATGGTCGGACACAGCAAGTTAGATAGTACTGTATATAGCGGGGTCATATTTATAGGATTTTTTTTTTAGTATATCCATGTGCGGCACTAATAATTATCAGAAGAACTTTTAATTAAAATGTTCATGAGACAACCCTTTAAAGGTTTTGTGTTCTTTCTAGGACTTCTTCAAAATAAAGATGGCAAAGACAATCATGAAAGTCCTTCACCTTCCTTAGCACTTCCACCACCTTCATTTATGTTGCCACCACCTCTTTCAAGTCAACCTACCGTAACTGTGTCACATGCCAAAACCGGGAGTAAAGACAACAGCACCCAGACAGACAAAAGCCATGACCTCTTCTGGCCAAGCTGCTCTTCATTACCGGGTCGGGGACGGATAAATTTAACCCCATCCAGTAGTCCTCTTCTACGTCACCCCAACACCAACAAGGAGAAGTCAGGTATGTCTTTTGTCTTCTCCATTTTTATGGTTGATGTTAAAAAGCCTACACAACATACCACTAATTACCGTCAATCTTAATGGTTTTCCTTGTTTTACAGAACATTCCCCTGTCCTTGGCAAGACTCTAGAACCGAAACTTAGAGCTAGTACTCCAAACCACAAGAACGACCATTCGGAGACCGACAACACAATGGAAGTGCTTATTTGAAGACTTGTTTAGACTTGGAATTGCTTCCCGTGGCTTCTTAGCCAGACAGACTGAAAACATTTTAAGACATTGCTGAGAATATTTTAGACAACTGAGAAAAAGAAATCAACACCTTTGACTCCTCCAGATTATTTTTCCAGCTGGATAACTTTGGATAACTGTAAACTTTTCTTGGTACTCTCTGACTGAGTAGATAATGACTCTCCCACCATGAAGATAGTCGTATGGTATTTTATATTCTTCCCTAGCACCAAGTGAAACGTTTTCAGTTTCCAATAAGTTGCCATAATCTGGAATTCTTAAAGTTTCTGGCTATGATGCAATTTTTCCATGTGTTTCATGGTAGGTCACGTTATTTATAATATGCACATATTGTACTTTTTTTCTATTCCTAATTTATATTGTATAGATGGATACAATAATAGTAGAAAAGCAAAACATACAATAAAGACTGAAACATGGTGCACAATCAAATCCACTAGAAGACAGCACAATTACACAACCATGCTGATTCTGGCCATGAGGGATGTGGCGTTTCTTTTGTTAGGATATTGCTACTTGGAAGGTAATGATAGGGTGGCTCTACCTGCATGCTTTCAAAATGAATTTCTAGTAATAAAATTCGTCAGCAGGTTTTTGCTATGTAATCTAGCAGCAGCACAATGTAGGGGCAGAGATTCTGATTCCCACGACGTATCACCTAGTTAACTGGGCGCAGGAGTTGTGATAGAATCACTCTGTCACAGATCTAAAAGTGATGTAATGTATGTGACACCGCCAGCAGAACAGTGTGGACAGCTCTGGAGTAGAATGCAGGATGTAACTCAGGATCAGTACAGGATCAGTAATGTATGTACACAGTGACTGAACCAGCAGAATAGTGAGTGCAGCTCTGGGGTATAATACAGGAGGTAACTCAGGATCAGTACTGCAATGTATGTACACAGTGACTGCACCAGCAGAATAGTGAGTGCAGCTCTGGAGTATAATACAGGAGGTAACTCAGGATCAGTACTGCAATGTATGTACACAGTGACTGCACCAGCAGAATAGTGAGTGCAGCTCTGGGGTATAATACAGGAGGTAACTCAGGATCAGTAATGTATGTACACAGTGACTGCACCAGCAGAATAGTGAGTGCAGCTCTGGGGTATAATACAGGAGGTAACTCAGGATCAGTAATGTATGTACACAGTGACTGCACCAGCAGAATAGTGAGTACAGCTCTGGGGTATAATACAGGAGGTAACTCAGGATCAGTAATGTACTATATGTACATAGTGACTGCACCAGCAGAATAGTGAGTGCAGCTCTGGCGTATAGTACAGGAGGTAACTCAGGATCAGTACAGGATCAGTAATGTATGTACATAGTGTCTGCACCAGCAGAATAGTGAGTGCAGCTCTGGGGTATAATACAGGATGTAACAGGTTGTGCTACTGTGTAAAATGTAAAGAAAACAAGAATGCAATGGCTTGTAAATCTCTCACCATATTGTGTTCAAAACAGAACATAGGTCACAGATCAGAAGGTGAATGTCAGACTTTTCTACATTTCATTTGAAAGATGTAATTCTTTTAGAAATTGGTGGCAGCAACAAAACTCAAATAAGTTGTTCCCGGGCCGAGTCCAAAATTGTGGAGCAGCAGCTTTTATTTTCAGAACAGTATGAAAACATCAGGGAAGTTGGATGGTCCCTTTCCTCATGAGTCCTCAGGACACGGCATCTGTGGTTTCCATAAAGAATTTCCATTTCGATTCATCCGACCACAGAACAGTTTTCCATTTTGCCTCAGTTGACTTTAACTTGTTTATTTTGTTGATTTTTGGATTGAGTGCTGAACTGTGTTCACAGGCACTAACTTCTGGAAATATTCCTGAGTCCATGCTGTGACTTGAACAATCGAATGATGACTGCTTTTAATGCGGTGCCACCTTAGGGTCTGCAGATCAAGAACCTCCAGTACTGACCATCGGCCTTGTCTCTTGTGCGCATGGATGTCTCTAGAATCTCTGAATCTTTGGATGATATTATGTACAGTAGATGGTGGGATATTCACAGTCTTTGCAAGTTTACGTTGGGTAACATTTTTCTGAAATTGTTTCACAATTTTTCAACATGGATGTTTACAGGTTGATGACCTCTGACCATGTTTGCTTCTGAGAGACTCTGCCTCTCTAAGATACACAGTCATGTGACTTACTTTTCCAACCTTTTATTAATGCTGTCCCAACTTTTTTGAGATTTTTTGCTGCCATCAATTTCTAAATTAGTTAATTTTTCTCAAATAAAACGATAAATTGTCCAGCGTTCACCTTCTGATATGTGATCTATGTTCTGTTGGTTGTGAATAAAATATGGCTATAAGAGATTTCCAAATCATTGCATCTTTGTTTCTTGTTCCTTTACATTTTACACAGCGTCCAAACTTTCTTAGAAATTGGGTTGTATATACACAGTGATTATATTTTTGTAAAAGCTGCTGTTTCAGTGGTGGCCATACCTGTACCATGAGAACGTGGCATCTAGCTACCCCTACACTGACACATTTTATGGTAGGTCTTTTGGTTTTCCTTCTTCATGGAATACGGGGACTTTATTTTCTCAGAAATTACTGAATACTAAGAACTGAAGCGGCGAAAATGAAAATGGGATTTTGGGAAATCCTAAAAGAAAAAACTGAGACCGCTTTAATTTCATCTATGGGTATTCAGTATTGTTCAGAAACCGGCCATTTTTGTGTGATCTCTGATGAAGGCCTGGACTTCACAGCAGTTTCTTCTAGCTGTAAAAACGCAGGTTTGCTGTGACCTCCGCGATTTACTGTGAGGGCAATAGCTGCATGTCACAGTCTTAGAAAAATTATGGCAAACATTTCAATCCTATGACCGTCACAGAAACCCATGACAAGTCCAAGTGTAGCCATGGAGTCCCAGAGGGGGCAAGTGTGCTTTCATATTTGGGGTTAAACAGTGATCTAGCACACTCTTGTGCCCGCCACTGCCTGAACAGTGACTCTGCTCACCTCATTATACCCGCCAGGTCTTCTATCCAAATCCCATTTTTAATTGCCTTAGAAGGAAGCCCCAGTGGAGTCTCAAACGTTTGGCAGAAATGTGATATGGGCCCGGCCTACCTGACACGTGCCAGCACTACCTGGCACATCTTTCAGCACTACCTGGCACATTTTTCAGCACTACCTGATATGTTTCGGCACTACCTGGCACATCTTTCAGCATTACCTGACGCATCTTTCAGCACTACCTGACGCATCTTTCAGCACTACCTGACGCATCTTTCGGCACTACCTGACGCATCTTTCGGCACTACCTGACGCATCTTTCGGCACTACCTGATGCATGTTTCGGCATCACCTGACGCATCTTTCAGCACTACTTGCCACATGTTTTGGGCACTATCTGACACGTTTCAGCACTACCTGATGCATGTTTCGGCACCACCTGACGCGTCTTTCAGTACTCCCTGACGCATCTTTCAGCACTACCTGACACATGTTTCAGCACTCCCTGATGCATGTTTCGGCACCACCTGACGCGCCTTTCAGTACTCCCTGACGCGCCTTTCAGTACTCTCTGACGCATCTTTCAGCACTCCCTGACGCATGTTTTAGCACTACCTGATGCATGTTTCAGCACTACCCGGGGTGGGTAAAATTTATTAGACTTTGTTTTTTTGCTCTACTGACACTTTGCCATACAGATTAGAAAACAGATTTGTGTAAAAACTGTAATGGCCGCCTGTTGCTAGGCAACGGCAAAGACTCCAAATGATGTGACAGTGGCAAAAAACAAGAACGACAGCAAAACTTTATTGTACAAGACTAATAAGGAACAAACCTTTATTGTCATACAAGGCAGCTGATTCCCACATTTGGACTTGAATATATGTGTTAATATATGGAAATCCCATACTCGTGTGCATATCTATATCAGGTTCCAGGACACTGGCATTATGTGCGCTTTGCTTGTTGTATAAGATCTTTGAAGCCATCTTGAATTTTGGGTGGCAGAATATCCTTGTGCGCAATATATATTTTATTTACGGTATATATTATCCCGTACTGATGGCAATATCATTTTGATAATAAATTCTTTAGGTATTTAAAATACTAAAGGTGTTATTTCTAATTAATAAGGTAATTGTATAATGCGTAAACAGCTGTAGGAGTATGAATCCCACCATCTCATGGTGAATATTCTCATTCAGACTCGGTGTGTATATAGCAATATACACAGCGGTCTTTTTAGATCGGCTTATCAAGCATTGATTGTAAAGACTGTTATGGACAGGTGGGTGGGGCTCTGTAGATGTAGCCAATAACTGCAAAGCTATGATTGTGGGTGTGGTTTTGACAATTGCTACTGCCACATCAAAACCTTGTAGCGGTGGTTGTCTTCCCTTGTAGGAATTGGGTCCTTACTAATCTAAGTATATAGTCGGTGAAAATCGATTTGTAGAACCTGCTCCATCAGCCACATCAGCAACCTGTGGCCTCGGGATGAGAGTCCTGAAAGCCACCTTTGACCTGATGACATCCACTTCTCTTCTTTTGAATAGCTGGCTTGACGCGATGTTACATGCATGGCACACCGCAATTAGAAGGTTGCTCCAGGCTGGCTAATCAAAAGAAGAGCAAGAATGTTGTCAGGTAAAAGGCAGTTCGAGGGGCCTCCATCCAGCGACCAGAAATTATTGGTATGGCTGATGGTCAGAGTCCTGCAGATCAATTAGCACCAACTCTGAATTTGACTGAGGTTTCCCCAAAGTGTGTTTAACTGCTTTCGGCTCAATTTTGAGCTATGGCGGCTTGATGGTTGATCGATCTTGTGCAAACCTAGATAGGTCCATCAGGGTCTTCTCTGGCATTATGTTGATAGTATCAAACCATCGGATTGCTGGACTTCTTCTTCGCCTTGTTCCTTCTATTCTTCTGGCCATGGTGACATTCTCCAGTGATTGCTCTCTTCGTATGATGTGTGCAAAGGAAGAAAGTCTTAGCTTGGTGATCCTTGCTTCATGTGACATGTCTGGCTTGATTTGTTCCAAGATTGATTTGTTTGTTCTTCTTGCCATCCATGGTATTGATAACATCCTTCTCCGGCACCACATTTTGACAGCTTTGATTCTTCTTATGTCCCAAAATTAGAAGTTATAATTTACCGATTGCTGGGACCCCTAGCAATCTTAGGAACCAACCCTTCTGAATGGAGCAGAGGTCACGCATGCTCATCTCATTTCAAATCATTGACTATGAAACTCCATTCAGGCAGGGTTTTTGTAGCCCTGTTCTTGGGATCCATAGTGGTTAGTAAAGCTAGCCTTTACTATGAGATAGCTATCAGCTGCACATTTGACAGACAGCTGTCTCTCTTAGCTCCAACGTGACTGAGCATTTATGATATTTCAACAAGTATAGAGGTGAAAGCTGACGCCAGAATTCCTGTCAGTGGCTTTTCTCCCATGAAAACAAAAGCATCGGTCATTGAAATTCCATCTGCTTGATCCTTTTCTCCGTAATAAATGATGTTGGTGAGAAGGAGGCCCCCATACATACCAGATGGTTGGTGGATTCAGAAGACCTTTATCAATTCCACTTTCCTATGGATAGAGGTAAACTTGGGAATATTCCTTTAAATCAAAACTTAGGAGAGACAATGTGACCCATGGGTTGGTTGTCCATACTAATGTTTCTTGACCTTCCAAGGCGCAAAGGCTGAGGTGTAAGTAAATGATAAGCACTTTTCTGTGTACAATATCCTAAAACTTGATGAGTCAATTTTTTCCAGCAGACCAGCTTAAAAAAAAAAATGTACATTTTCTAAAAAAAAGCATTTCTGGAAGATCTGTATATTTTATTGCTGATTGTTTCCACGTTCTACTGTTATTGGAAGAGGTTATTGCTTTTTTCAAAAGCCATATTTACACTTAGAAAATATACTGAGTATGAGGAGCTATAAGGGTGTGAGATTTTGGAGTGGGCCCTAAAAAATTGTTCAAAAAATGCTTGTAAGACTTTTTTTTAATTTCTATTGTTAAACCACTTTACGGTTCATATATTTAGTATTTTGCTTGGTTTTCTTCAACTTCAGGCTTTGAAAAACTTCTGTTGGTTGTGTGCACACAGTTTGAGGCTTTTTTTTAGAGACTTTAGGGTCAGAAACAGTGCAAAAACACTCTAAATTCACCTCAGAAATCCCAAATTCTTGAGGTTCTGTTCAGTCCGGGAGCCCTCACGGATGTCAACCATACAGGAGTTTGAACGGCGAGAAGCCATTAGAGGCTTGGGGAATGTCCCTGACTGTGAAGAGCAGAAGCGGAAGCAGGTAGTCTCGACCATCTCTCTCATTGACCTTTTTGAGCATGACTTTCAAGGATTTAATGAAGCTCTCTACTAGGCCGGCGGTCTGCAGATGGTAAACAGAGGTTTGCAACTGGACAATGTGGAGGACCCTACATGGTTCTTTCATTACCTTGCTCACGAAGGGGGTTCCCTGGTCTGTCAAAATCTCCTTTGGCAGGCCCGTCCTAGCAAAAATATGGACGCGGTCCTGGGCGATACTATTAGCCAAAGAGCTCCTTAGGGGTACTGCTTCAGGGTACCGAGTCGCATAGTCCATGACCACTAGAATATATTGGTGCCCTTGTGCAGACTTAACTAGAGTACCTACTAGGTCCATGGCAATTCGCTCGATCGGGATCTCTATTACAGGTAACAGGACTAGGGGACTTCGGAAGTGAGAAGAGGAAGCGGTTATCTGGCAGGTGGTGCAGGACCTACAATAATTCAGGATCTCCCGGTAACATCACGGCCAATAGAACCTCTGCAATATTCTCTCCTGTGTTTTCCCTATCCCCAGATGTCCCCCTAAAACATGCGAATGGGCCATGTCTAAAACTCTCCGCCGGTAGGGTCCTGGAACCAACAGCTGCTCCACTATCTCACCTCCCCTCAGTGTAGTCACTCGATACAACAATTCACCATTGACTGCAAAATGTGGGTACCTGGTGTCAGCTCCCGCCTCTTGAGCAACCCAATCAATCACAGACACATTTTCAAAGGCCCCTTTTAGGGTAAGATCTCACATTTGAGCAGTCCCAAAATTTTCCACAGAAACCCCCAGTTCAGAAACCCCGGCCTCACTCGTCACTGTTTCATCCTCATCACCAGCTAGGACACACAGGGGTAGCTCCTCCAACTGCAACAGGGATTCATCAGGGTTGTGCTTGCTCCTGCCTGAGTCGCTTGGCACCCCTGCCTTTCCACACAAGTCCCAGAACAGGCTGAAGTACAGCCCGATTATCAATAGGCAATAGTCTTGGCATGCCTGTGGATACAGCGGACACCCACATGTTTCCCTGGGATCAACTCGTGGGGAGTCCTGACACCAGTACTTCGTTTATGGTCACGGGGCATGACTGCGGCCCTCTCTGGGCTGATAGTTCACACTGCAGGCGGGATAGGCATAATACGAGCAGAACCTATGTTCCAGGACCGTGACACTGCCAGCAGATCAGGTCTTTACCATCAGCCTTTGGTAGCCCCTCAGCGGCTCCTTGGGACTTTGGCTCTCCCCCTGTGGTGGCTCTGTTACCCCTCTTTTGGGACTTGGGCTACCACTGGGTACCCCAGTATGGAGATGTACCACCCCCCAGCTTCCTTAGGGACCTCTCAACCACCTGGTACCTTTCTACAAGACCCACCAGGTGATTCGCATTCCGTGGGTCTCCATGGGCAACCCAGGCCTGGAGAGGAAATGAATAAACCTGTCCATGACAACCCGCTCGACCATCTGGGCTGTAGTGGAGGACTCTGGCTGCAACCATTTCAAAAGTCAAACATTTGTGAGTCCGGCGGTTTGTCACCACAATACACCCAGTGACGAACCCTTTGGGCTTTGACATAGTGACCCCGAAGCGTGCCAATATCTGTTTTTAACTTGGCATATTCCAGGGCGTCCTATAAAGCCAAGTCAAAATAAGCTTTATGAGGTTCATCTGTCAGATAGCGGGCCAGCACCTCCACCCACTGCACCAGGGGCAGCCTCTCCCACTCTGCAACCTGTTTGAAAACAGTCAAAAATGCCTCTAAATCATCCTCTGGGGTTACCTTTTGCACGGCTCATCTTTACGCTTTCCGGACGCACGAGTCATCACCTTGATGTGGGGGAGGGGTGGTTTCTCTGCTGCAGACATCTCCCACAAGGAGTTCCATCTGCCTTTGTTGTTGTTGAATCTGCTGCATCAGGAATTTATTTGACTCCTGCTGTACCTGGTGTTGCTCATGGAACTGCTGCTTCTGGAGCTGCTGCTGTTCATGAGGCAGTTGGTGGTGTTGCTGCTCTTGACTCAGGATCAGGTGCTTGATTAGCTCCTCCATTTTGTCTGACCGTTGTTCCATCTTCATAGCCGCCTTAACCCAGAACATACGATTTGTCCACAGCTGCTACCCGTGTTCCCAGAATGTTGCCCGCATCCAAAACACCACTTGTGGAAGGTGGGCTCACTTAGCTTCTCCCCGAGGTAGACACAGGAACATGTTTGGTTAAAGTCTCTGGGTGGTTTATTGCTTCATAAACCATAAAGCCCAAACTAGTAACAGAAAACAGCCTGTCTGGCTCAAATGAAAATAAAAAGTCCATATAAAGATATTCCCAGTATGGCTCCCGCCTTCTGGGACAACATATACGGCAGCTCTCGCATGAGCTTCAGTCTGGAGGCTTCCTTCCTCCAAACAACACAGATAGAGGAAAAAAAAAACTGGCTGGACATTTAACTGTCTCCAGCCACACTCTAGAGGTGGAGATACGGTGGGTAGGCGTCCTGTCTTACCCAACATGAAAGCCTGATCCATATAGCAACGGGATTGCTCTCAGCACATATCATGCCGGAGGAAAACTTATGGCTTTCACATCATGCAGGAAAGCAGCGTTTGCAACACATATGTCCCCTCACAAATGGAGCCAGTGACTCTGTCACAATACATACAAAAAACCTGATGTGTGAAAGAGCCTTTAGCATGATCAGTAGTTAGGTGTTTTAGAAATATTTAAAGGGTGGTCTAGGACTTTAAGATATTGATGAGCCATCAATAGGATAAGTCATCAATAACAGATAGGTGGGGGTCCGACAGCAGCATACCCCATTGTGTAGTGGCCGTTCTCGGTTCTGCAGTTTAATCCTATTAAATTGAATGTGATCTGTCCCGGAGTACTTGAGAACGGCCACCGCACAATGTACTAACGGCTGATTGGTGGGGGTGCCAATTATCGGACTCTCTCATCTGATAATGATTGGCAACCCTAACTATTAGTCATCAATATCTAAGTAGTAGGCAACCCCTTTAATGGTAAAAAGTCATTTTATTTGTCTTTTCAGGCAGATTTTTATATCTGTGCAGATGCCCGAGATTTACTAGCTATGAATGAGACTTGGCAGACCTGAATGCCTGTGGTGTGAGGGAAGGCATGAGGATTAGGACATCTGTCAGTATGAAAGATAAGAGGAAGTGTACACTACAACACAAGTGAAGTATAGAATTTCCAAGAGGCGGCCAGTTGGCACAGCTGCACCTGGGATGACTAAAGTCTGGTTTTCCCCCAGGTAAAAAGAAATGTATGAATGAACAGAACACAGGATTAGCTGAGGGGGTGAAGGGGTTAAGTATTCGGTAGCCATATTGCTTTTTTTTTTTCTTTTTAAACGTTGCTTTGCTATTAGGAGACATAAGATGAGAAGAGGTTGGAGGTCACAAGACCAATTTAGGTTTGAAGCAAAGTCCGACAGCCCCATAAACATAGCAGAGGATTCTTCGGAGGGAGCTCAATGTGACCCAAAGGTTCAGTAGAAGACAACCCCATCTGGAGCTGTCTTTGGAGAAAACACTTGTTACTAGATCTCATTCAAGAGCCAATCTTGGGTTTTGAAGCAAGTTACAAATGGTCATTGGAGCAGACAAGGCTTCTCCGATGGGAGGTCCATGTGTTTCAAAGGTCCAGCAGAAGACAACACCACTTGGAGGTGATTTTTGGAGCAATCACTTATTATTAGTGCCTGGTCACAAGACTAAAACTAGGGTTTAAAAGTAAGTACCAACTTGCCAACAGAGTAGACAAAGATTTTCTCATGGGAGGTCCTTGTCCCCCAAACTTCTAGCAGAAAACCACCCAACTAGGAGGTGGTTTTTGGAGCAATCACTTCTTGTTAGTGCCCTGTCACAAGACTGACTAGGGTTTCAAAGTGAGGGGCAACTTGCCACCAGAGTAGACAAAGATTCTCTGTGAGGTCCATGTTTCCCAAAACTCTAGCAAAAACCACCCAACTTGGAGGTGACTTTGGAGCAATCATTTGTCACTATGGGATGATCATAAATATAATCTAATACACTTTACTGATGATCCGACAATACGTGTGTACATTGATAGCAGAACATTAAGAAATGAAATGTAGATGTCTCATGTTCGTAGATGTTGTTAAGGTCCGAACATTTAGGCAGCTCCATTGTTTTGTTGGCAGAGGATTATCAGGATTAAAGCGGGCACCGACAGGTATCATCATAACTAATGACAAAAGGTTCATTCATAATGAAAGATTACTCCGAACTACTGCGCGAAAACAGAAAAAGTTTCACTTAAGACACAAAACTTTTTGAAGTAACCATGCAAGAAAAGGATAGCAAAAAGGAAAAACCCTGGCTGTCTAGAAACAATGAGGTTAAAATAATAGCTAGAAACAATACGGATAAAGCTGATCTCCACCTACGTGTTGTCACGAATTGCAGGACCAGAGGCTCCTTCCCTGTCTCTGCAGCTAGGGGCGCCTTAGCTTGCCCTGTTCCCCGGATTACTTATGATGGTAAAGACACCGGGGCCACGTACCTTGCCTTAGCGCCTGAATCCGCCCTCAGTCTGTACCCTTCCCCCACCCAGGGAAGAGTGGAGAAGTAGTGTACCATAATACACTAACTAGACTAACAAGGTAATATGCACCATGTTGCATTTTGGTGCTCTCGGCGCACCGTCAAAAGGGCACAGCGCACGCAAAATCCTACTAGCGCACAGCCAGCGCACGGTCTGCGCACCCTATGCTAAAGATAGGGTGTGCAGATCACATGCAGCGATGTGCGACACTAGGCGGAGATGACCGGAGGGGCAGGGCTTAGCGGCGCCGTGCGCTGCGGGCCAAAACGCTAGTGTGAAACTGCCATATTGAAGAATTGGGTGCAATACTACTGATCAAAAGAAGAAAAGTGGTTTAAAAAAACTGCAAATGATTAATTCAGCCCATACTACTAAAAACCCTTATAGCACAGCTGTACATATAAATCCTAGCGCGGTATGACAAAACGATCACCTAGTGCAGCTAAATCTACTATTTTTTAATTAATGTCTACAATACTTTTATAAAATACCTATGTTGGATTTAAGAGATGCACTTATTGGACACAAAGCTGTAAATCTCTTGGTTTTAATGCCTAGAGATAAATGATATATTTCAGTCCATCTGCAGCCACCACTAGGGGGAGCTCACTGCATAAAGTTTTCTACAGTTGTATTATTTTACATGCAGTGAGCTCCCTCTAGTGGTTAGGGAGAATTTAAAATAAAAATAGTAATATCCAAAAGTGTGGGGTTTTCTTTTTTTCATTTGTGTGTGTGCTACCAATATGTAATTAATAAAAATTTTTTTACAGTAAAAATCTTTTGTATATATATATACACATAATACAAAACTGAGATAACAGTGAATGAGTTTATAAAAAAAAAATTCCTGGCTCAGCTTTAAAGTGGGATCACAAATGCCAGTTATGAAGACAATGAGGCTGACCTCAGGCAGCACTTGCCCCCTGTCACAAAAACGTCATTAACATATATCGGGTGACACAGCGCGGAGGTCCTGCAGCGCGGGCATGCCGCCCTCCGTTGCTTTAAATAGTCCGGGGAAGGAAAAGCATTTGCCTGAGACATTTGGACTAGAGGAACCACCTGGAACATAATTACACTTACACTCCTCAACATTGAAATTGTAGCACCAAGCTGGAAAAGACGTGGATATATGGAAGTCACAGATATGTTAATAGATTGAAAAAAAAAATTGAAACAAAATTTTATAAACATCTCGATTTATTCAGTATGGAGTCTTAGCGCCACGTGCAGAAATCCACACACTTACAGCTTTGGCTTGCCACTAGTGAGGTTATTCGTGGTCGTCTAAGGCCTCTTTCACACTTCAGTTTTTCCACATCAGTCAAAATCCGCCAAAATTTGAAAATGGAGGATCCGCTAAAAATATTGCAAAACGGATGCAAGCGGATGGTACGGATCCGTTTTTTGACGAATCTGCTATACGGATTTTTATATTGACCGTACCATCCGCTTGCATCCATTTTTACCATCCGTTGGGTCTGTTTTCTGACGGATCCGTTTTTCCACACCTTCAAAATGGGATGCTCCCAAATATGATTGGCTCTTGGAAACTGCTCCCAAATGTGATTGGATCCTGGAAACTAGGGAAAACGATATCTATGGTGTTGTAAAACAATATATTTGAAAGGTTGTAGAGCTAGTGGCAGCGATGGAAGGAGTAATAGCGAACATTAACACCCAGTGGCGTAGCGTGGGGGGGCGGTCCGCCCCAGGCGGCACATGTGTGGGGGCGGCGGCGCGGCAGCAGCAGCAATTCCTCTCTGTGGGAGAAACGCGGAGGCGCAGTGCAGCGGCGGGCAGGGAGCGATCACAGCAGCTCCGCTGCCTGCAAGAGGGAATAGCAGGAGCGGAGCTGCAAGGGTCCATCCTGCTTCCTGCCCGGAGGCCGCGCTTCCTGTTTGACACAGAGGAGCGCCGCTGAATGATGTCATCATTCAGCGGCCGCTGCTGTGTGAGCGAGGAAGCGCGGGCGATGCTGCGGACAGGTGAGAGGAAGAGGTGGTGTCTGTGTGTATGTATGTCTGTGTGTGTGTCTGTCTGTGTGTGTATGTATGTATGTCTGTATGTATGTCTGTCTGTGTGTCTGTAGGTTAGCCTGGCCCTGGAGGAGATGGGGACATGAAAAGACTGTGATGGGGAAAGAAGGCCATGATGCCTGGGGTGATGGGAGAAGGTCATGAAGGGGTAATGGGAGAAGGCCATGAGGGGGTAATGGGAGGCCATGAAGGGGTAATGGGAGAAGGCCATGAGGGGGTAATGGGAGAAGGCCATGATGGGGGTAATGGGAGAAGGCCATGAGGGGGTAATGGGAGAAGGCCATGATGGGGGTGATGCAGAGAAGGCAATGATGGGAGTGATGGGGTGATGGAGCAGACAATGATGGGAGTGTTGGTGTGATGGAGCAGGCAATGATGGGAGTGATGGGGAGAAGGCAGTGATGGGTGATGGAGAAGGCAGTGATGGGGAGAAGACAATGATGGGGTGATGGGGAGAAGGCAGTGATGGGGTGAAGGAGAAGCCAATGATGGGAGTGATGGGGAGAAGGCAATGGTGGGGTGATGGGGAGAAGGCCATGAAGGGGTAATGGGAGAAGGCCATGAGGGGGTAATGGGAGGCCATGAAGGGATAATGGGAGAAGGCCATGAGGGGGTAATGGGAGAAGGCCATGATGGGGGTAATGGGAGAAGGCCATGAGGGGGTAATGGGAGAAGGCCATGATGGGGGTGATGCAGAGAAGGCAATGATGGGAGTGATGGGGTGATGGAGCAGGCAATGATGGGAGTGTTGGTGTGATGGAGCAGGCAATGATGGGAGTGATGGGGAGAAGGCAGTGATGGGTGATGGAGAAGGCAGTGATGGGGAGAAGACAATGATGGGGTGATGGGGAGAAGGCAGTGATGGGGTGAAGGAGAAGCCAATGATGGGAGTGATGGGGAGAAGGCAATGGTGGGGTGATGGGGAGAAGGCCATGAAGGGGTAATGGGAGAAGGCCATGAGGGGGTAATGGGAGGCCATGAAGGGATAATGGGAGAAGGCCATGAGGGGGTAATGGGAGAAGGCCATGATGGGGGTAATGGGAGAAGGCCATGAGGGGGTAATGGGAGAAGGCCATGATGGGGGTGATGCAGAGAAGGCAATGATGGGAGTGATGGGGTGATGGAGCAGACAATGATGGGAGTGTTGGTGTGATGGAGCAGGCAATGATGGGAGTGTTGGTGTGATGGAGCAGGCAATGATGGGAGTGATGGGGAGAAGGCAGTGATGGGTGATGGAGAAGGCAGTGATGGGGAGAAGACAATGATGGGGTGAAGGAGAAGGCAATGATGGGAGTGATGGGGAGAAGGCAATGGTGGGGTGATGGGGAGAAGGCAGTGATGGGGTGAAGGAGAAGGCAATGATGGGAGTGATGTGGAGAAGGCAATGGTGGGGGTGATGCAGAGAAGGCAATGATGGGAGTGATGGGGTGATGGAGCAGACAATGATGGGAGTGTTGGGGTGATGGAGCAGGCAATGACGGGAGTGATGGGGAGAAGGCAGTGATGGGGTGATGGAGAAGGCAATGATGGGAGTGATGGGGAGAAGACAATGATGGGGTGATGGGGAGAAGGCAGTGATGGGGTGAAGGAGAAGGCAATGATGGGGGTGATGGGGAGAAGGCAATGATGGGGGTGATGGGGAGAAGGCAATGATGGGGTGGTGGGGGAAAAATAAATGATGATGGGGTGGTGGGGGAGAATGCAATGATGGTGGTCGTGGAAAGGGCAATAAATGGGGGTGGTGGAGGAGGAGGAAATGATGGAGGTGGTGGAATGGGCAATGATGGGAGCGGTGGGGGAGAAAGCAAAGATAGTGGAGGGGAGAAGAAAATGATGGAGGTGGTGAAGAGGGCAATGATGGGGTGGGGGAGAGGACAATAATGGGATGCGAGGGGAGGAGGAGAATGAGGGGTGTGGGGGATTGGGATGGGAGGAAGGGGGACTTATAATGGCCTTAGGAACAGGGGGAGGTAGAGGAAGACATTATCGCTTATTATGTCTAACACAGTCCCTTAGTATATAGTGGACTCACTTATTATGTATAACACAGTACCCTAGTATATAGTGTACTCACTAATTCTGTATAACACCATCCTTAGTTACATAGTTTCCTCTTTTATTATGTATAACACCATCCCTTATTATGTATCATCCTCTCTAGTTATATATGATGCCGTCCCTTATTATATAGCTTCCTCTGCTGTTATGTATAGTGCTGTCTCTTACATAGTGTATTCTTGTTAATTTTGTTATTTACAGCGCCCTCTTTTATCACATAGTCCCCTCTCTTTTTAGATATAAAATGACTGCTGATCGAGGAGCCGGTGACCAAACTACCAGTCCATCCATTAGAAAGGAAGCTTTCCCATGCTCCATCAGCCATCATTGCATTATACAGCTAACAAGACAGGACGGTATGTAATAAAAAACAGTGCTCTATATAATCCAATATGTAAGGGACGGTACTGTACATAACAAGAGAGGGCACTGTGTAAGGGACAGCAATATACATAATAAAGGAGACTATGTAATATATATACCTGTACGTGTGTGGCTATATAATATCAATATCTATCTATCTATCTATCTATCTATCTATATATACACACACACACACACGTAGCTCTGACGCCATAAAAGGAGGGGGGCCTGGACACATTTCTTGCACAGGGGCCCCAAGCTGTCAGTGTCCGCCCCCTGTCCGCCAAAATAATTTATACTTTGGTTTTTTTCTGTCACATTATTAAAAATTATAATTAAAAAAAGCCATTAGGTCTTCATCCAGCATCATCAAGCTAATACATACATATATAGAGAGAACTGCAAGAAGATGAATGTCTAGAAATTTAGAAATAATAACAGCAGAGTTAGTAGCAGACTAAAAATTAGGTCTTTGAGTGTAGTGTGGGCTCTTTGGATGCTTCCAATTATCAACGACCAAAGGGGCGGCAAATTTTTTGACCGCCCCGGGCGCCACAAACAGTTGCTACGCCACTGTTAACACCCTCTGTGTGGATTTTGATTTTCAATGCAATCGTTTGGCAATGATTGCTTGGCAGAGGGAGAAAACAAGACTGCGAATCCTGCGTCGGAGAAGGAAGAGAAGGCAGTGGATTCATCCTATAAATGCACAGAGGTTTACCCGTGGCATTTTTTCAACACTTTATCTGGAATTGAGGGATAACCCGGACAAGTTCTTTAATTATCTGCGCATGAGACAGGACTTGTTTGAGATATTGGTGGATCGTGTTGGAGAACAAATCCGGAGAAGGGACACCTACATGCGCTTGTCTATATCACTGGCGGAGCGTTTGATGGTGACCCTTCGGTAAGTTATCTTTTTTTAAAAAGTTTTCAGATTCTGCAGACTTGTATTGTTATGCTATGGCTTGTAGTTTGTATTAATTTTACTTTTTACCCTTTTTTTTTAACAGATTCCTGGCAACTGGAGAATCCTTCACCTCCCTCCATTACCAGTTCCAGCTTGGGATATCGACAATCTCTGGAATAGTCCAACAGACCTGCCGGGCATTGTGGGATTGCCTACATGAGGAGTACATCCCACAGCCAACACAGGAGAGGTGGCTGGAGATTGCCGACAACTTTCAAGAAATCTGCCAGTTTCCAAATTGCGTTGGTGCTGTAGATGGGAAGCATATCAGGATTGTGAAACCCATTGGATCCGGATCTGAATTTTTCAACTACAAGAAATTCTTCTCAATTGTACTGATGGCCATTGCAGACTCAAAATGCAAATTTATTGCGGTCGACATTGGTGCGTACGGTCGATCCAATGATTCGCAGGTATTCAAGATGTCCGCAATGGGCCGTCGCTTGTATGGAGATAATTTTGATTTCCCACCGCCAAGACCACTCCCTGGAACAACAGGCCCACCAATGCCATTTGTATGTGTTGGCGACGATGCATTTCAACTCTCTAAATATCTTAAGCCATATGGAAGTAATGGGTTGACACACACAAAAAAATCTTTAACTATCGATTGACCAGAGCGCGCAGAGTGGTGGAGTGCGCTTTTGGGATTTTAACATCAAAATGGAGAGTGCTGTTAACGGCCATTAAAATGAAAACTGAGACTGTGGATGAGGTGGTGAAGGCATGTGTCATCCTGCACAATTTTGTAATTTCAAAGGAACCTGTTTCCATGGAAGAAAATGTTTGTGAAACCACCTTGTGGGATTATCAGCAGACAAGTGTTTGGAGTACTGTGTCAGTGACAAGAATGAGGGACACATTTCCTGATTATTTTGTGTCACCAGAAGGAAGAGTTAACTGGCAAGATGACAAGGTTTAATTTTTTTTTTTTTTTTTGGTTATTTTATACCAAGATTCCTTTTTTTGTATAAGAAAAACTTTTGTAATTTTTCCTTTTTTGTTTCAGAGTTATGGTACATTTACCCAAGTGTTGTGTATATACCTGTACACCACCGGTGTACATTGAACCTTTTTGTTGTGTATTACCTTTACCCAAGTGTTGTGTATTTAACCTCAACACCACTGGTGTTTTTTTTTTTTTTACTTAACACTAAAGAAAAAAAACAAACCACACAATAAAATTGTTTTGAAACAAAATATAATTTTTTTTCTATCAATTTAACAAAGTTAAGTTAAAGATAAAGTTACAGATGCGGGTATTATTGGGTGGAGATATCATCGGAGGGGTTAACAGGGCTGACCACATCGAGGGGGGGGAGGACTGGGAACAAGATTGGTGAGGATCAGAAGTGGAAGGTGGGTTTAAAACATGAGGGTGGGATGGGAGTTGATGGACAGAGGTTTGTGGGAACATTGAAGGTGTGGGTGGGGGTGGGTACGGTGAGGTTATTGGGGTATAATGTAGTGGGGAAGGAAGGTACTGGGAAGAATGGAATGGGGAGCTAGAGAAAGGAGGAGTGGTGGGAGGATGGACGGTGGAATGATGGACGGAGGGAGGATGGACGGTGCAATGATGGACGGAGGGAGGATGGACGGTGGAATGATGGACGGAGGGAGGATGGATGGTGGAATGATGGACGGAGGGAGGATGGATGGTGGACTGATGGACGGAGGGAGGATGGACGGTGGATTGATGGACGGAGGGAGGATGGACGGTGGAATGAGAAGGTGATGGAATAGGTGCATGGGTAGATTGGGAGGCCTGGGATTCTGCAGTCACTAGACCATTGTGACATGCTTGCATCACATGCATCTGCAGGTGAGGATTTAACTCTTCCATGTGCCGGACAACTGATTGAAAAAAAATATGTCTCGGCGCCTGGTTTGACTCTGAATTCATCCGTTCCATATAACTTCTGAGTTCCATGACACTTTGATTTATAATGTTCAACCCACAAGTTATCTGTTACCCCAAAATTCGGAATGCATTCTGGACGGTTAAATTCAGATTCAAACAGTCAGACAAAGTCATCCTTTCCTGACCTCTCAGACGCTGCCGTCCAGAACCAAGAGTTGGTAGAGATGTTGCGGCAGTGTCAGAGGGGTTGGGGTAAAGGGTACTGTAAATCGTCACCTGCAGCTTCATGTGATGAAGACTGCCCTGCTGCTCCAGTGCTGGTGGAAGGGACAGAGGGATGACACAAGAGGGTAGGTACAGAGGGGTCGGATACCTCGATGTGGTCCCCGGTGGCGGTCTCCGAAGGGATCCCTCCAGAGGGAGGTAACTCAGAAGCAGGCTCCCGAGTGCTGCAGACGGTGCTAGAAAAGAGAAAAAAATATATATTAATATATTGATATTTCATTTGGCCTTGCTGAAAAAAAAATTAGGTCAAACATGTCAACATTTGTACTACAGAAATGGTGTGTGGAATATTTACCTTCTGCTCACCATCGTCGACCGGAGGAACGACAGGGCTCTGTAGTGTTTATACCGGCTGCTCCTGCGATCCACTCGGGGCCTGCATCTCCTTGTTGAAGTCCCTCTTGAAGCGATCCCTGAGCGACCGCCACCGTATGATAACCCTGTCACCTGTGAAGGAAAAAAATAAACAAAGTGGTTAGTATTCAACACTTCACATGCTGTAATATAAGTTACTGAAAATGGAATGCTTACGCACAAAATCCCTGGCCCTCGCATTGAGCTCCTCCCAGGTCTCTATAACCTCCGAACACACTTCATCCCAGAGCCGTCGGGTGGTTGGTCGGCATGGTAGCGGTTTGCCATGTCCCACAGCGGCTCCCGTGGTTGCACAGCCTCGATGAGGGCGTCCACATCAATGATGATTCCCTCTTCTACTGCTCTGTGGGGAGCACGCTGTGAAACCTGTGGAAAAAAAAAGGAATATTAAATTCAGACACATGAGGTTCATTAAT
This sequence comes from Dendrobates tinctorius, assembly GCF_039654945.1. Lineage (NCBI taxonomy): Eukaryota > Metazoa > Chordata > Amphibia > Anura > Dendrobatidae > Dendrobates > Dendrobates tinctorius. The sequence goes on along the minus strand of NW_027361743.1, from coordinate 8,011,564 downwards.
CAATCACCCAAATAAAGGGTTACTTACTGTTCGCCGACCACCGGAAGCATCACCTCGATGACGCTGGGATGTCCTGGGAGTCGCTCTATTGCGGGCACCGAATTGTGAAGACTGTAAAAAAAAAAAAGTTATGTGCTTGGATGGATGCGTAGTTATTGTGTGTGCTGTGATGAATGTTTGTGTTGGGTGTAGCATTATGTATGTATGTGATTTTTTGTATCTGTAATACTCACACTCTGCGCGCCCCCTCCTTGCATTTCTCCACCCTGCATGTCTCCTCCTGGAAGCGCCTCAGATTCAGCTTCCTGTGAAAACATAATACATGCATATATTGTTAAAAAAAAAAAACAAACCTGTAAAATAAGAGTAAAAAAACCCCCATTATTTATATAACCTCAGTTCGCTGATGATGTGAGGGGGAGCTCCCAGAAGAAGACATTATTGCTCCGGCCTAGCTTGCGGGTTTGCTGTGGTCTGCCTGGCGGGTCTGCTGCGGCCTGGCGGGTCTGCGGTCCTTCCTGAACTGATCTGCAAGTATAAATACACTTGTTAAGCTACTATACAAAGGATAACAAAAGCTTTCAGGCCTTTATACTTACTGAGAAAATTTCAATCTTTTATCTGGGTCTGCTGCGGCCTGGCGGGTCTGCTGCGGCCTGGCGGGTCTGCTGCAAGATGGTTTGCAGGTTCTTTAAGTATAAACACACTTGTAATAAGATAAGAAAAAAAAAGGTTCAGATATATTTTGATTGAAAAACCACCCCAAAAAATTGAATGTTGATATGTGAAATGCGCAACCTTCCCAAACCTAAACCTCGTGTTACCCTTTAAGAAAAAAACCTTGGTATTGTATGTATACCCACACTTTAAAGTGACCTTGTTTAGGTATTGCTTGTGTGTAATTCCCTGATGCAGAGTTAGGCTATGTGCACACGCTGCAGATTGATCTGCGGATTTTTCCGCGCGGATTTGGTGAAATCCGCAGGTAAATCCTCACTACGGTAAATCCTGCGGTTTATCTGTGGACTAGCCTGCGGTTTTGCCCTGCGGTTTCACACCTCATAAGGATAAGGTGTGAAACCGCTGCAGATTCCGCACAATTGACATGCTGCGGATTGTAATCCGCGGAAAAATCCGCAGCATCTGCACAGCGGTTTTTGATTTGCATAGGCTAACATGGTACTGTACACCGCTGCGGAAACCACTGTGGGTCCGCAGAGCCAAATCCGCTGCGGATCCGCAGCAGAATCCGCAACGTGTGCACATAGCCTTAACTGAGAATCTATCAGTGAGAGTATACCCACACTTTAAAGTGACCTTGTTTAGGTATTGTACGTATACCCAAACTTAACGTTACCTGGTTTTACAATGATACTACGGACAGTTTTTGGTGACAGTTTTTATTTATTATAAATTTTTTGGCTTTCATTTTTTTTTTTGACAAGTAGGAGCTACTATGCTCTTTATTTTAAATACCACAGTACATGAAAAAAAAAATGCTGAACACATGCTACAGTAACACCACATACAATACACACATAACACAATCACAGCACACTTGCAAATATTCAAATAAAATTACAGTAGTATGAAAATAAAATGCAGTACAGAAAAAAAAAGTATGAAAAAAAAGCATAATAAAAATACACACACACAGGCATGCAACATTGGGAGGCCACGGACACACAGGCAGACGATACACAGGCAGGCCACACACAAACACAGGCAGGCCACACACAGTCAGGCAATACACAGGCAGGCCACACACAGGCAGATGATACACAGGCAGGCCACAAACACACACAGGCAGGCCACACACACAGGCAGGCCACACACACAGGCAGGCCACACACAGGCAGGCCACACACAGGCAGGCAATACACAGGCAGGCCACACACAGGCAGATGATACACAGGCAGGCCACACACACACACAGGCAGGCCACACACAGGCAGGCAATACACAGGCAGGCCACACACAGGCAGATGATACACAGGCAGGCCACAAACACACACAGGCAGGCCACACACACAGGCAGGCCACACACACAGGCAGGCCACAAACACACACAGGCAGGAAGGCAGACCACACACACACACAGGCAGACCACACACAGGCAGGCCACACACAAACACAGGCAGGCCACAAACACACACAGGCAGGCCACACACACAGGCAGGCCACAAACACACACAGGGAGGAAGGCAGACCACACACACACACAGGCAGGCCACACACAAACACAGGCAGGCCACAAACACACACAGGCAGGCCACACACACAGGCAGGCCACAAACACACACAGGGAGGAAGGCAGACCACACACACACACAGGCAGGCCACACACACAGGCAGGCCACACACACACAGGCAGGCCACAACACACACAGGCAGGCCACACACAGGCAGACGATACACAGGCAGACCACACACACACAAGCAGGCCACAAACACACACAGGCAGGAAGGCAGACCACACACACACAGGCAGGCCACACACACACAGGCAGGCCACACACACACACAGGAAGGCCACACACACACAGGCAGGCCACAACACACACAGGCAGGCCACACACACACACAGGCAGGCCACAACACACACAGGCAGGCCACACACAGGCAGACGATACACAGGCAGACCACACACACACAAGCAGGCCACAAACACACACAGGCAGGAAGGCAGACCACACACACACAGGCAGGCCACACACACACAGGCAGGCCACACACACACAGGCAGGCCACACACACAGGCAGGAAAGCCACAGTCACACACAGGCATGCCCCACACAAATAGGTTTTATACTCACAATTGCAGGCTTTGCTGGCAGGCTGTTGGTGCTGGCTGGCACTGGCAGGCCTCTCGGTCGTGGCTTGGTGCTGGGCAGGTGCTCCTCTTGCTCCTGGCTTGTGGTTGCAGGGGTCTTGCTGCTGGGCAGGTGCTGGCAGGCTTTGTCTCTTTATCTTCTGTCTTCAAATCTTGTCTCTCTTGCTGGTGGCGGATGTCTGGGCCCAATGAGTCATTAGCCCACCTTTATATAGTTTTTGGACTGTCTGGAAAAGTATCTTTTTTTCTGAGCATGCTCAGTGCGAAAAAGCGGATTCCGATTCCCATAGGCGCCCATTCTATCAAATGGCGGATCCGCCATGATCCGCCATTTTGACGCAGACAAAAAACGTTACAAAGTCCGTCCACCTCAGACAGAATCCGCCAGAAATCTGGCGGATCCGCCGAATAGCGGACGTAATGGACGACCATCTGCCAAAATCCGCCACTAATGTATTTCAATGGGAAAAAACGGCGGATCCACCACAAGAAAAGCGGATCCGCCATTTTCAAATTTTGGCAGATTTTGACTGATGTGGAAAAACTGAAGTGTGAAAGAGGCCTAAGGAAGGTTCTGAATGCACTTGGCAAATCATCAAGATCCGCTGCTGGCAGCTTCCTTTGCAGATGTACTGGATCAAAGACAAGTCCAGAGATGCTGTGGGTCATGGTAGTACATTTAGGCCAGAGTAGAACAAGCAACGTGCTGCCTGGCATTGACTTTTAGAAAAAAATTGAAATTGCAGGGAAGAGGGCAAGTCGGCATCGAGACTCTCAGCTCAAGGGCCTCACAATGGCCACATGGTGTGTTCACCGAGCTATATGCTCCAGTTTTCAATGACCTAGGACAGAGATTGTGAGCCTCCTACGTCAGGGTCTGGCATCACAAATGCTCTTCCGGATGAAGGGGCAGAATCCCCAAAGATATCTCCAAAATCTTGTAGAACGTCTTCCCAGAAGAGCAGAAGCTGATACAGGTCTGACTCCACCTTAATGCCTATGGATGTAGAATGGGAGGGCAGAAAAGCCCCTAGAGGTGGAATGTGGAGGGGCACATACTTTTGTCCATATAGGGTGTGTGTAACTAATATATATAATGACATTAATTAGCAGAGAGTATCGGACCCAACAATGGAGTAGTGCACTTTTATGAGCGTGTAGTCCATGTACTGGGGGATAGGGGTAGTATGATCGCGCCATTAGTTTGGGAGGATAGACATGTTATATGGTAAATTTGTAGAAACAAATGACGCCGGATGTTACATGGTGTCAGCCGGTATTAATGGCATCCTGCCGCCAGGAACAATTACTTGCTGAAATCTTGCTGGGGAAAAAAAAAGAGTATTTGCCCCCGTTGTGAGCAGGCTGCCAAGTGATGGCCCCTTTATTTCTTCACAAGCCCTTGATGTTAAAGTATAACCTCTTTTCTCTTCCTCCTCCTATAGAGAATAAGCTATTGTTTAAATCAGGTTTTGTGTTAAATGAATTTTTTATTGCATATTACAATAAAAATTTGCAATACTCACACCGGCCACTAAGGCTTTATTTGAATCTAACTTCCTGTTGTTTCAAGAAATGCGCATGTACATTAGCCACAATGGTCAGATCCCGACCCTATGTTTTATATTGAAGTATCTAATGAGCGTGTTCAACGGTCATTGTGAAGGAAGGGGGAGCAGGGGAGCTGTGACATCATCTATTGTGATTGGTGGATCCTGTATGATCAGCTGTGTATGGAGGTGTGACCCGTTGTTGTAATCCTGCCTCTGATGGTAAGGAAAATGCTGCAAAGTCTTCCTGAAAGGCCAGACAGTAACTGTCTATAACAGCCCCAGTGTGAAAATTGTGAACAGTTTACTTTTTTTTTTTTAGTAAAGATTGTAATATGGAAAAATAAACATTGTCAGGAATAAAACAAAAATGCATGTAATACAGAAACCTGATTTAATCAATGTCTGTACATTCCCTTTACTTCCATATTGAGGTACTTGTTCTTTCACACAAATCCTGCAGAAAAGCATACTAAAATGTCCAGGAATTGACCCAATTCTCATCCTGTACAGCTTGCCAGCCATCTTTTTTTTCAGTGACAGGTTTGTCTCCAGCATTCTACGAGCACTATAGGTGTGGGACCTTACCTTTTCTTCACTTCCCAGAATGCACTGCTATTGTCCAATGCCTCGCCTTCCCTGAACTGAAGGCCTGCCTCTCTGTTGTGCATGTATGCAGTTTGACACACAAAACAGCAGGAGTAGAGCAACAAAAACCTGCTCCCTCTTCTTGTAGATTGATGAAGACCTGCCCCCACTTCCTGTAGCGCGATAAAAACCCATCCTCACTTACTGTACAGAAATGAAGACCTGCACTCACATCCTGAAGAGCGATAAAGACTCGCCCCCACTTCCTGTACACAAATAATAAAGACCCAACCCCACTTCCTGTACAGAAATAATAAAGACCTGCCCCCACTTCCTGTACACAAATAATAAAGACCCAACCCCACTTCCTGTACAGAAATAATAAAGACCTGCCCCCACTTCCTGTACACAAATAATAAAGACCCAACCCCACTTCCTGTACAGAAATAATAAAGACCTGCCCCCACTTCCTGTACACAAATAATAAAGACCCGCCCCCACTTCCTGTACACAAATAATAAAGACCCGCCCCCACTTCCTGTACACAAATAATAAAGACCCGCCCCCACTTCCTGTACACAAATAATAAAGACCCGCCCCCACTTCCTGTACACAAATAATAAAGACCCGCCCCCACTTCCTGTACACAAATAATAAAGACCCACCCCCACTTCCTGTACACAAATAATAAAGACCCAACCCCACTTCCTGTACAGAAATAATAAAGATCCGCCCCCACTTCCTGTACACAAATAATAAAGACCTGCCCCCACTTCCTGTACACAAATAAAGACCCGCCCCCACTTCCTGTACACAAATAAAGACCCACCCCCACTTCCTGTACACAAATAATAAAGACGCAACCCCACTTCCTGTACAGAAATAATAAATACCTGCCCCCACTTCCTGTACACAAATAATAAAGACCCAACCCCACTTCCTGTACACAAATAATAAAGACCCGCCCCCACTTCCTGTACACAAATAATAAAGACCCGCCCCCACTTCCTGTACACAAATAATAAAGACCCGCCCCCACTTCCTGTACACAAATAATAAAGACCCAACCCCACCTACTGTACAAAATAAAGACCCACCCCCACTTACTGTACAGAAATAAAAAAGACCCGCCCCACCTACTGTACAGAATAAAGACCCACCCCAACCTACTGTACAGAAATAATAAAGACCCACCTCCACTTATTGTACAAAATAAAGACCCACCCCCACTTACTGCACAAAAATAAAGACCCACCCCCACCTACTGTACAGAAATAATAAAGACCCACACCCACTTACTGTACAGAATAAAGACCCACCCCCACTTACTGTACAGAATAAAGACCCACCTCCACCTACTGTACAGAAATAATAAATTTCCCACCCCCACCTACTGTACAGAAATAATAAAGACCCACCCCCACTTACTGTACAGAATAAAGACCCACCACCACTTACTGTACAGAATAAAGCCCCACCTCCACCTACTGTACAGAAATAATAAAGACCCACCCCCACTTACTGTACAGAAATAGTAAAGACCCACACCCACTTACTGTACAGAAATAATAAAGAACCACCCCCACTTACTGTACAGAAATAGTAAAGACCCACACCCACCTACTGTACAGAAATAATAAAGACCCACCGCCACTTACTGTACAGAAATAATAAAGACCCACCCCCACTTACTGTACAGAATAAAGACCCACCACCACTTACTGTACAGAATAAAGCCCCACCTCCACCTACTGTACAGAAATAATAAAGACCCACCCCCACTTACTGTACAGAAATAATAAAGAACCACCCCCACTTACTGTACAGAAATAGTAAAGACCCACACCCACTTTATGAACTTTTCCCCACGCTCCTGACTTCACCTCACGTCAAGCGAGGACTCAGCGGAGCCTCACAGACTACCGCTGACGTCACTGAGGCAGCCCGGAGTCCCTAGCTGACCGGAGGTGAACTGACAGCGTGGGGAAAAGTTCAGAAATTTTCCCACACTTAGGCTAGTTTCACATTTGCGCTTTTGAGCGCAGTGACGGCCTGCGCACGGCCGCCGCTAAGCCCCGCCCCCTACCGCGCCTCCGCCAGTAGCTCCGCCTACCGGAGCATGACGCTGCATGCATCCTGCGTCCTCTATCTTTATCACTGGGGGCGCAGGCCATGCGCAGTATGCGTTTGGCGGCGCATGCGTCCTTTTCACAGTGCACCGACCAGCGCCTAACGCAACCTGCTGCAGTTTGGTTGCGCTCGGCGCACCGTGAAAAGGACGCATGCGCCACCAAACGCATACTGGGCACGGCCTGCACCCCCAGTTATAAAGATAGAGGACGCAGGACGCATGCAGTGTCATGCGCCGGTAGGCGGAGCTACCGGCGGGGGCGGGGCTTAGCGGCAGCCTGCGCAGGCCGTCACTGCGCTCAAAAGCGCAAATGTGAAACTAGCCTTATTAGTTCATCTCCGGTCAGTTGGGGAGGCTGTGCAGACATGAATTCATTCTGCAGTGGTTTACAGGGGGGGCCGGTAGCATTAGCATTGGTCCCTGTTGTAAACCAGTTAGCCCCTTGTGATGGATTGCAGTGGGGGACCTGACTGAACGGCGGAGAGGTATGGATATTGTTGTTTTCTTTTTTTACAGGACAAGGGATTTTGTTGGAATAGCAGAATAATAAACTTTGTCAAAAACTTTGTGTGATTATTTCATTAAAATAATTTTTAATTAATGTGTGTGTGTGTGTGTGTGTGTGTGTCTTTTTTAACCCTTTACTACTATAGGATTAATAATGGATAGGTTTCTTATTGACACCTCTCCTTTATTAACCCGGCTTAATGTCACCTTTCAATAGCAAGGTGACATTAACCCATTATTATTAACCCATGAGCCACCGCTAAAGGCAATGGGAATAGAAAGGCTATGTGCCAGAAAAGGCGCATCTTATAGATGCGCCTTTTCTGGGGTGTCTGGTGGCAGATTTTTTTTAGCCAGGGGGGGCAAAAACAATGGTCCCTCTCTAGGCTATTAATATCTGCCCTCACTCACTGGCTTTCCTTCTCTGGCGGAGAAATTACCGTGGGAGCCCATGCAATTTTTTTCAACAAATTTACCTGTTAATTTAACACCTACATGTCCAAAATTTTACACACATACCCTAATCTAATTATTAATCAAAGACATATAAAAATTAAATTAAATGAAATGGTTTACTGTATGTAAGCCATGTGTCACTTCATGTCGGGTTTTGTAATGATTTTACAGAAGCCGGCAATTGATTTAGTGGCTATTAGGCTTTGTAGATCTCTATGAAATATATATATATCTATATATATTCATTCCAAAAAAAGGTAGCACTCCATAGTAACTTTTTTCAAAGTGGTAGGTGTGTTTTTATTCAGCCCACATATCAAGGCAATGTTTCGGCTCAACTGAGCCTTTCTCAAGCAGTGGGTCGTACAAAAAAGTGTCTTTTTATAGACCATATAACAATTATTTGTAACATTTTCAATAAAAAATTCTTCCCATCTTCAGTATATCCGGCCTGTTTCAACATCTCATTAACTGAACTAAGGCCTGGATCATACTTCCGTTTTTTAAAATCCGTCCAAATCCGTTGTTTTCCGTTAAAAAACAGATCCGCCATTTTTTTGGAGGATCCGTTTTTTGGTCCCATAGACTTCCATTAGCGGTTACCGCGGATCCCTCAAAAAAACGGATCCGTTGTTTCACACAAAAACGGATGCAAAAAACGGCGGATGCCAAAAAACGGATGTGTGAAACAGGCCTAAGACCCCGTGACGTCAAACGACGCCAGTATCACCTCACCTTGTAATTTAATTATTTCCAATTTTTTCAAAAAATCCGTCGTGTCTAGTATATACGATTTACAACTCCTTGCAATTGGATTTAGTATTTTATCCAAAAATATCCCCATTTTGCTAAACAAGGAGTCGACCCCTGATACTATCGGTCGACGCGGAGGATCTATTAGCGTTTTATGAATTTTTGGAATCGTATACAATACAGGAGTACGAGGGTTTTTAACTAGCAAAAAATCAAATAAATCTTGATCAATAAGGCTTCTTTGACACATCCGGCTTTGTGTCCCCGGCGCCGTGCGTCGAAAAGCCGTAGGGGCGGATCCGGGATGTGCCGGAGACACCGGATGCCTGTGTGGCCGGATACGGAGGTGCTCACATTTAAAAGAGCAGCGCGAGACTTACAGTCTCCGCGCATGCGCTGTGAGAAAAGACGGTCCGGCGCTGTCAAAAAGCGTTGCAGCGAATGTTTTTTGCAGACGCCGGACGGCTACTTCTTGCCATATCCAGCAAAAACGGATGTGCCGCATAACCATCCGGCACGGTGCGGCGACAATACAACTCTATGGGACAAAACCGGATCCTGTTGTTCCAAATTTTGCCGCATCGTGCCGGATTCAAAAAGCCGGATGTGTGAAAGCAGCCTGATATGGAAATCCAAAGCTTTCTGTAAAGACTCTCGTATTTCTTTCATTATTTTAAATTTTGGATCATTATCCATACATCAAGGTAAAGGAATGGCAGCCTTATAGATCTCCCTATATGTAAATAACAGCGTTTTTTTTCTATATATAAATAATAGTGTTTTTTTAAGAGTTGCAGCATATTGTGACTGATGGTGTCATAAGATTAATATATTAGTGGCCTTATATGGTTTATGTAAAAACGCTGGTTTAAAACCTGATATAGATGTGGATAAGGCTTAATAGCATTATATGACCTTCTGCCACACACAATATGGCGTCTTTGAGGTGATGCAGAGAGAGGAAATGCCACACATGCTCTTCTATTGGCTGACTGCACATGACAGCAGCACATGCGCAGTAGAGCTACAGGAACGCATGGCGTCCTCCATGTGGTGGTGTGTAAACCAAAGGGATTATGAGACACTGTAAAGGTACCGTTACACCTAGCGACTCACCAGCGATCCCGACTAGTGATATGACGCGGTCAGGATTGCTGGTGCATCGCTAGGTGGTCGCTAGTGAGCTGCCACACAGGCAGATCTCACCAGCGACATCGGTGGGGTCGGGGGTCGCTACTTACCTGTCAGATGCGGCGATCCTGCATCCTCCCGCCCGGCTCCACGCGTCGCTCGTCGGCGCCGCAGGAAGCGCCCGACGAGAAATGATCCAGGAGCTTCTCGCGCGATCAGCGATAACCAGCGGGGGAGCCGGTCGGAGGTAAGTATCACATGCAGTGATATCGCTAGCACGTCACAAAATCGGTGACTTTACAGCGATATCGCTAGTAATATCGCTTAGTGTGTAACGGGGGCTTAACACTGTGTGACTAATGTGCAATCACAAAAACACTAATAAGATGAAGTTAATGCAAAGTATAAAGATTGTATTGAGCACTGTTTGCACACATGGAGCCTATTGACTATAATGAAAGAAACTGTCTGCACTGAATTGTCATTTCTTGTATTGTAAAATGATTGACAATGAGAGATTGTTATATGGTCTATAAAAAGACACTTTTTTGTACCACCCGCTGCTGGAGAAAGGCTCAGTTGAGCCGAAACGTTGCCTTGATATGTGGGCTGAAGAAAACTCACCTACCACTTTGAAAAACGTTACTATGGAGTGCTGCCTTTATTTGGAATGAATATTGAAATTGTGGCTGAAAATAGGACTTTCTGCCAATATATATTTATATATATATATGTGTGTGTGTCTCAATGACATGTATATATATATATACTAGCTGAAGAGCCCGGCGCTGCCCAGGCATAGTAGCAATGACATGTATATATATATATATTTTTTTTTTTCTATCTGTACATATCTATTCTATTGTTCGTGTTTTAACCTGTCATTGGGCTCCATTATATGTCCATCTTGCAAGAAAGTCTCGGCATACGGATGCTTACATGCGCAAAAAACGCACCCTAGCCTTGCCAAAGGATGCCATACGGATCACTGTTCAGGGAACATTTCCACGTATTACGACCGTAAAATACGGACCTTATTTTTATACGTTGCGTGTGACTCCAGCCTAAGCAGAAGAAGGCACTACGTTATATGTGGGATCAAAAAAAAAAAGGCCAGTGGCCAAAGACGTCAGAAAAGATGCTTCAGGGAAAACAAGAGTCGCCGTGTGCAGCTACCCGTAAGGCCCACTGTGAAGAGACCATTTGGCCTGCTAACGAGCGTCGACTGACTAGATACAAATCGATCAGCGCTCGTCTTCTGGGCCGATGAGAACAGGACGACTGGCAATGTATCCGTACATTTAAAGGCAGGATATAGATTTCAGCTACTGAATAACAAACTCCCTCTACGTTGGGTTGTAAATTTTGGATCGTTTTTTTAATTTTTTTGCAAACAGTGTCTGACAATGTTCAAAAGAAACCTGCAGGATTATGATTGCAGCTCTGGCTGCCCAGAATCCTCAAATTAAATCTGTACAAAAACAAGAGCTGCAATAAAGAGGCATCACAGGTTTGTACGGTCATTTCTGGTTTATTTCTTTCAACAAAAAACTTTTAACTTCTCATCAAATACTTGATTTTCACATTAACTTAAGGCTTTGTTCACATGTTGCATTTTTGCTATGGTTTTTTTTTTTTCTGCGGGCAAAACCTGAAAGAAGCGGGTTTTGCTGCGTTTTTATGGTCTCTTACGCATGCTGATAACGTTTAGTGCCCCCCCCCAAAAAAAAAAAATCACAAAGCAACTTCCTTAAGGTTTTTGCATCAAAAACGTCACAAAACCTGATACCTGTGGGTGAAAGACCGCTGAAAGGAGTGACATGCTGCAGTTTTCCAAATCAGCAAGGAAAAAAACCCAATATGTGTGCATGAGATATCTGAAATCTCATGGCTTTCACTGGGACTGTAAAACGCAGCTTAAAAAAAAAAACGCATCAAAATCACAACGTGTGAATATAGCCTTATTTTCTAAAGCGCCCCAGTGGGGAGCACGGGCACTACCAATGTACCGGACCCATTACTTACCCTAATGTGGGATTCAAAGGAAGCTTAAGAGCAATGTCTATGCTATATGTCATTAAATCATTGATATACTGATATCACACAAGGCTGATAATAGGATGTATATATTGATCTATGTATATATAGTCACAGTAGGTCCAATTTTGCACCACACAATGTACATTATCATTACGGGTTTTTTTTTTTTAAAAAGTGCATTAATATTAGCAAATCTATAAAGCAATTCTCTCACTGACCTGTAGGTGTCACTGTTCCCATTGCCATATTTACTGACTTATAGACAGCAGTGACTCCTAATGGCCAGATAGCAGTACTACACCGCTTTATATTAGCATTACTAGAATAATGTCTCGAGTGCTTGATATCGAAGCACGTCACTTAGAACACGGAGTCACAGCATGAATTCTCATCTAATAAAGTGCAATAATATCATATAATGCACACGCTAATATTACAGCATGCAGCAAAGCAACTCACAGTGATTGGTTGGCTGGAATGAATCGTTAGCCTGTGGCCATATGGGTTCACTGTAAAGCAGATCGTACCCTCGAGCGTCGGTCGTTCTGCACAGAACTTCATCAACTTTCCTTACAAGATATTAAGATGGAGCCATCGCCAAAGCCTCGAGGAGCATTCAGATCTGTAAATGAGGGTGAAGCCCCTCCGAGGACACAACCACGTTCCCTTAGGACCAAGGCGGATGTCCAGGAGGGCCACGTAGGGCCAAAAAGCCACACGCTCCTTCCCACATAACGCGGTGCGGCCAGCGGGAGACCCTCCGGGAATTCACAGCTTCCTGGTCGACAGGTGGAAGTCCAGAAACCACAGGAGGAGCAGGCTGTGACTCTTCACCCCCACAGAGTGGGCCCGGGCGACTTGCTGCACGAAGGACATATACACACAAAAGGGTCGGAATAAGTCATCATTGTAAAAAAAATAAATCTATAGCATCAGTATTTTTGGGTTTTTTTCAGAATTTTTTTTTTATTTTAAGCAATTTTTGAAACCCCTTGAAATGCGTAGGAATCGTGCACCTCACGCACCCGCCCCTGCTTCCCTGTGACGTCACTGAAGCTTCTGCCCATGCCGCAACCCTCAGCGCCGCTTCCGTCCGGAGCGCACAAGGAGTCAGTGTTCGCCTCCAGCTCACTGCCTGCCAGCACAGCACCTCCATGCTGCCCACTCATCTGAACATCGGGCTTCACGAGTAAGCGCACCACATTTAGCGTTTAGCCGCAGTTGAGATCACCATCATCTATCTAGCGCGCTCCACCAGTGTCTCCATCTATTGGGCTGCCAACGCTTATCAACCCGTTTGTTGATTCTGCCAACACCAGGGTGTCTATATCAATAACTGGGGTAATAAATTCAACAACCAGCACCTTTTTTTTTCTTCTCTGAAGCACACAGCTTCTTCATTAAAAAAGAGCATTGCAAGCGAACGCCCTGGCTCTAGCCGCTCCGTTACAGCACCGCCCCGGCTCTGGCCGCTCCGTTACAGCACCGCCCCGGCTCTGGCCGCTCCGTTACAGCACCGCCCCGGCTCCGGCCGCTCCGTTACAGCACCGCCCCGGCTCCGGCCGCTCCGTTACAGCACCGCCCCGGCTCCGGCCGCTCCGTTACAGCACCGCCCCGGCTCCGGCCGCTCCGTTACAGCACCGCCCCGGCTCCGGCCGCTCCGTTACAGCACCGCCCCGGCTGCTCCGTTACAGCACCGCCCCGGCTCCGGCCGCTCCGTTACAGCACCGCCCCGGCTCCGCCCGCTCCGTTACAGCACCGCCCCGGCTCCGGCCGCTCCGTTACAGCACTGCCCCGGCTCTGGCCGCTCCGTTACAGCACTGCCCCGGCTCCGGCCGCTCCGTTACAGCACTGCCCCGGCTCTAGCCGCTCTGTTACAGCACTGCCCCGGCTCTAGCCGCTCCGTTACAGCACTGCCCCGGCTCTAGCCGCTCTGTTACAGCACCGCCCCGGCTCTAGCCGCTCTGTTACAGCACCGCCCCGGCTCTGGCCGCTCTGTTACAGCAATGCCCCGGCTCTAGCCGCTCTGTTACAGCACTGCCCTGGCTCTAGCCGCTCTGTTACAGCACTGCCCTGGCTCTAGCCGCTCCGTTACAGCACCGCCCCGGCTCTAGCCGCTCCGTTACAGCACCGCCCCGGCTCTAGCCGCTCCGTTACAGCACTGCCCCGGCTCTAGCCGCTCTGTTACAGCACTGCCCCGGCTCCGGCCGCTGTTACAGCACTGCCCTGGCTCTAGCCGCTCTATTACAGCACCGCCCCGGCTCTAGCCGCTCTGTTACAGCACTGCCCCGGCTCTAGCCGCTCTGTTACAGCACTGCCCCGGCTCTAGCCGCTCCGTTACAGCACTGCCCCGGCTCTAGCCGCTGTTACAGCACTGCCCCGGCTCTAGCCGCTCCGTTACAGCACTGCCCCGGCTCTAGCCGCTCCGTTACAGCACTGCCCCGGCTCTAGCCGCTCCGTTACAGCACTGCCCCGGCTCTAGCCGCTCCGTTAAAGCACTGCCCTGGCTTTAGCCGCTCCGTTACAGCACTGCCCCGGCTCTAGCCGCTCCGTTACAGCACTGCCCCGGCTCTAGCCGCTCCGTTACAGCACTGCCCCGGCTCTAGCCGCTCCGTTACAGCACTGCCCCGGCTCTAGCCGCTCCGTTACAGCACTGCCCCGGCTCTAGCCGCTCTGTTACAGCACTGCCCTGGCTCTAGCCGCTGTTACAATTAGCACTCAGCACTTTATTCTGGGAGTCCTCTCCTTTTTCATAGACCTCTGCGAGTACTCGGATTCCCTCATCAGTGCATCGCTATTTTTCAGATATTTTATTTATTCAATAATTTTTTCATCACTATTTCATCAGCTTTCATTTGCTCTCCAAACAGATGAAAATTTGCATTTATCTCTGAGTACGCTCCAGACCAACTCATCCATTGTGTGAGTATATAGTATTCAATCTATCTCAGCATTTGCGCGGTGATCCATTATTTACTTAGGCTAGTTTCACACTAGCGTTCTCGGGCGCAGCGCAGGGCCGCCGCTAAGCCCCACCCCGGCCACGCCCCCTCCAGTCAGCTCCTCCTCTGATCGCATGAGGCTGCATGCGATAAGCGTACCCTATATTTAGCGTTGGGTGCGCTGGTCTGATTTTGCTGGAGCTTTGCCCAGTGCACAAAAACGCGCTGTGTTGCATTTTTGTGCACTGGGCGCACCGCCAGCAAAATCAGACCAGCGCACCCAACGCTAAATATATAGGGTACGCTGATCGCATGCAGCCTCATGCGATTAGAGGAACTGACCGGAGGGGGCGAGGCCAGGGGCAGGGCTTAGCGGCGGCGCTGCGCCCGAGAGCGCTAGTGTGACACTAGCCTTAACCTAGCATTTTTACAAGTGCTGGCACAGAGCCTGTTGTTTTCACCAGCTGCAGCTGAGATCCATTTTTCATTTCTTGTCTCGAGTAGGTAAGCTCCAGTGTGTAGACGTATTTATCACAATATAGTCAGAGCATCGATCAGTATTTTCTTCTGGATGCGCCCCCCCCCCCCCCCCATATAATTTTTTACTATTATTTTTAGCACCAATTTTCATTGTGACCTGTTTTTTTTTCCCCTTTTAACTCCTATAATAAAACCTGTGAGGGGAAAGAAAGCCAGAAAAGACACTATGTGCAGAGCATGTTTCGAGGAAAAAAAAAAAAAAAAAAGACATGTGTTTTGTCTTTTCATGGATATGCCGCCATACCTTGCTCGCGTTATTCCATTTCATTTTTTCCTACTCCTCTTCCTCTGCCGTAATTTTTTTTTTCCCCTTGTTGATATAGCAGTAAAAAATGGGTTTGTGTTTTTTATTTTATGCGCTAGGGACTTTGTACTCTGGGTTGGCACAATTACAGCGATACCAAATTTATATTTTTTTCTTATTTTTTTTTTACTACTTTAAAAAAAAACTATGATATTCTAAAGGCGAAGATGTATTTATTTTATTTGCAGGGTAAGTTGTAGTTACTATTGTTACCACTTTGGGGTACATACGAGTTTTTGAACTTTTTTTTTGGGAGGAGACATGACCCAAAATAAACCAGAAATTCTGTTTTTTTTTTCCACGCGCATGCGCACATATTAAATAAGTAATTTTTATTTTATTTTGTGCTATAGGAAAAGGGAAGGGGGGATTTGAGCTTCCAGATTATTTATGTTGTTTTTGTATGTATTATTTTCCAATTTTAATCAGCCTTAGAGGACTTGAACCTTCGATTGCCTATACGGTACCCTGCACTACTGTAGTATCGCAGTGGATTGAATAATTACAGGTTTCCTAGGAGGCTGTGCACACTTCAGACCCGATTCATCATTTGCAGGTTTGTTTTTTCCCCAGGACTGTGGAGTCGGAGGTTTGGCTTACCGACTCCATAGCCCTGTTTTTGTTTTTTTGATTTTTTAAGTCACTTTCCTTTTTTTTGTCTGGTGTGTATAATTTGTTGTTTTTTTGGCTTCGAAGTCATCAAAATGGCTCACGTGTTTCATGACTTTGGTGCAAGGTAAGAAATGGGTTTTATTACTGTCTTGAACATTTTTTTTTTTTTTTGTAGCTCCAAAAAATGGTGCCAAAATTTCAGCATACTCAAAAAACACACCAGAGGTGAAGTTGCGCTAAATTTTGGGACTTTTGGAAAAGTCGCAATGAATGAATAAGATGAAGTCATCTCGAATCGCTAAACTCCACGAGACAGAAAAAAAACAGAGTAGCGCATAGAAAATAGACTTAAAAAAAAAAAGGCACAAACAGAATAAAGAATAGGGTGCAAACAAAAATCAAGCCCAAAACTAGAGGAGAGAGAAATGATGAATCAGGGGCCTGAGACCTTCAGTAGGCTCCTGGCTGCCATGATAATCCTTAGTCACCCCGCAGCCATTTCACAGGGGAAAGACCTGTCTATTGTGACAGTGGCATCAGAGGTCAAACTGCTGTGATCAGGAGCTGGAGTAAAAATTAAATGACGGTTACTCTTATGCATTCAGCTAAAGACTCTGCACCCCAGACTGTATTTCAGATTCCAGCCTAACATACCGTGTGCCTTCGAGGCTTCCCAGATCGGGTCAGGAGACCTGCGGCGGTCCGAACTCATATAGTGTGAAACTGACATTAGGCAGCGCATACAGGAAGACATTTAGGGCCCTTATTAGGCCGGGATCACACTACCGCGTGTGATGCGAGAAACTCGCATGAATGAGTCTCTCGCATCAACATCCGGCGCTGCCGCCGGCACTCGGGACCGGAGCTGCGACTGCATGTATTTCTAGGCAGCCGCAGCTCGAGTGCCGAATGTTGATGCGAGAGACTCATTCATGCGAGTTTCTCGCATCACACGCGGTAGTGTGATCCCGGCCTCATAGCGGATCTGACCAGGAATCCAGTGACCGGATCATAGACCCTTATGATGCAATGAATGTGGATCATCTTCCCCATCACTGGGCAGGATAAACCGATGCCATCTGATTGAGGCCAGACAGGACTGGCGCAGAACTAGGTCGAAATCAGCATGATCGCGGTCTCCTTGTAAACCTCCATGGTTGGAGTGGCTGAACATGCATAGGGAATCTGTCACCCCTTTTTTGAGATTTCATTCAATTGTGTGTCACATAAGGATTCTCTTAGTACTTTTGCTTCCCCCTGACCCCGCACCTTTCATGTATAAATACCTTTTTTTTATATCGGTTCAGATGTATGTAAACTGCCATGGTCCAGTCCAGTGGGTGGGGCTTATTCACCTGCTCCCCCGATATAAAAAAGCTTTTGGAAACTGGGAGAAACATCGTAGTGATGAGCGAGAATGCTCGGGTGCTAATCGAACATTTCAGTGTGCTCGAAAAATATGCTCGAGACGTCGCGAGGCTGTTTGACTACCGCTACACACGCAAGGATTGCCCAACAGTCGCAGCGACTCCAGCATATTTTTTTTTGAGCACACCAAAACTACTCCATTAAGCACGAGCGTGCTCACTCATCACTAATTTAGGAAACCGTATGGATATAGCATGCTGATTCTTTCAGACACCTGTAGGAGGCGCTGCAGAGCTTTCAGAATACTGTTTTCTTGACACCAATGTATTAGCAGTGAGCTCCTTATCTCCCCCTAGTGGTGGCTGCAGGGAGTTCACCTTTTATCATTAAAAGGATTTAACAAATCAAATTCATTTCAGATTTTTAAGAATTTGCTGACTTTGCACAATTAGTCTCGCTGCCATTTTACACATCGCTGAAGATAGCACAAGCCACAAAAGGCTCAAGTGACATCAAGCACAACCTTCCCTATAATGCACTGCAGAAATTACAGCCAATCTGGAGGGACTATCAAAGCCTGCTTAAAAGCAGAAGCAGGGAATGCAGCCACCATGTTGTTATGAATTTGCACATCACAGCTCAGCACTGGAGATAGGAAGAGAGAACCATAAATCATCACACCCAACTTCTCATTGCCCAAACTAGATGACTTCCTATCCAACATACCCCTACCTTCTTTAACTTCGACTTGTGCTGCGTCACTGCACTCTCCTATCTCAGAGGAAGAAATAACTTCCACTATCAAACACCTAAAAGCCGCAAAGGCTCCAGCCCCTGATGGGTTAAAGATGCTATACTATAAAAATTTTCTGCAGTACTGTCTCCACATATCCAAGCATACTGTAATAGAATGTTAACGGGCCAACCAATGCCACCAGAATTCTATACTGCACATATTGCAGTTATTCCAAAGCCGCAGAGGGACCCTCTACTTACCAAGAACTACAGGCCTATCTCTCTATTAAATCTAGACCTTAAAATATTCTCGGCCATCAATGCAAATAGGATCAATAAATGTTTACCCAGCCTCATTCACAAAGACCAGGTCGGATTTATCCCAACAAGACAGGTCTCGGACAATATTCGTAGAAATTTAAATCTTATCCATAGCGCTAATAAACAAAAATCCCCCGATTCAGTGAGCCCTAGATATAGAAAAGGCTTTTGATACCGTCGTCTGGCCCTATATGTTCCACCTACTGTATAAAATGGGGTTTTCACAACAATTAATAAACTCGCTTAAGCTCCTCTATAATAACCCGGTGGCTTATTTGAAGCTACCTTCGACCACCACCGAACCAATAATTATTGGCAGAGGAACCAGGCAGGGTGCCCTCTGTCCCCGATCCTGTTTGCTATGGTGATGGAGCCATTGGCTCAAAAGATCCGCCTACACCCCGACATAGCGGGCCAAAAGATGGGCAAACAAGAATTCAAGGTCAGCCTCTTCACCGACGACCTTCTCCTAACCCTAAAAATCCCTCACGGATCGCTACCCAACCTTATAAGAACACTTAACCATTTTGGAGGAGATATCTGGCCTCAAGGTTGATATGGATAAATCAGAGATTATGTTTCTGAATACCCCATCAACGGAACAAGCATCTATATGAAATAATTTTCATTTCCGTCATGCAAAACAACATATCACCTACTTAGGGATTAAACTTTCAACATCCAAATCCACCCTATTTAACTACGCCCCTCTCCTTCATAAGTTACCACAAACTCTCACAAAGTGGTCCACCCCATCCCTTTCCTTTTCGGGAAGGATTCATTCAGTGAAAATGGTTATACTGCCTCAATTTCTATATTTATTCCGATCCCTGCCTATCCCGATACCTCAAATGACATTGAACATGATACTGCGCTTTATTTGGAATAATAAAAAACCTCGCATTTCTCAGAATACCTTGTTTAGACACAAAAGACATGGCGGACTCTCGCTGCCGAACTTTGCTCTTTATTATAAGGCGGCCCAAATCGCCCAGCTGGCAGCGGTGAATGCTGAACAGCAGGCACCCACCTGGCGATCACTAGAAAACTCGCACCTAGCACCTTACTCTGGAGAAAGCTTGATGTGGGCTACGGGTCCTCTGCCAAAAGATTTAGATAAGCACTCGCCATACGCCTCCCACTCGCTACGGGTATGGAGAACTAACAGATTCCAATTCACATTGCAGTCCCAACCTTCCCCTCTTTTGAATTTGTTCAACAACCCCATGTTTCCACCAGGAGTAGCGTCAAGGAATCACACATGGTGGAAACAAAACAATTTAACCAGGCTACAAAATCTATCAACCCACTTTAAGCTAATGCCAAAACAAGATTTCATTACAAAGTATCAGGTACCAGGGTCTGAATTTTTTAGATTAGAACAAATTTTTCATTTTCTACAAAAACTAACGGTAAACTTATCGGACCCTAAACCTACATCCTACAAATTAAAATGCTTATATGATCCATTGGGGAACTTATATCACATCTCTACTCTGTATTTCGGCAACCTGGGGAATGTCTGAAAATGAAGGTCGTGGAACAATGGGAGGAAGACTTACAGATCTCCCTTACACCTCAAAGGTGGTACAAATGCTATGAAAATATAGTAAAGGGTGGTACCCAGGTATCACTCACTGAAACGTCCCTTAAAGTGTTTCATAGAATACATTATGTCCCCAGTTTCCTACATAATGTTTACCACACGGTTCCCGGCAACTGTTTTAGGGGTTGCGCTGCCGGCAGGGATACACTCCACATATGGTGGACATGCCCCATAGTGAAATCCCTCTGGAAAGACGTCATAAAACTTATCAATGCTACCCTGAATTTCAATAAAATCTTTGAAACTAAAACATCACACCCTAAAAGCCATCACCTATACAAACTTTCCTTTTTGTCACCATGTTCATGCTGGAGGGACCTGCAGCTCATGAGTATTGGAGATTACAGAGCGAGCAAACTTTTCCTGGACCCCATGATACAGTTAGCCCGACTCTGTTCCCTTCCACATGGAGAGGCGAGAGGGGCCGGTGACATCGTGTCTACGGATACCTGCCAATCTCACCTGCATCCTGGCAGGTAGCAGTAACCGTGATGGTGGAAAGGAGCGGCACATCACAAGCCCTTTAGGCATTTCACAAACTTTTCTAACTTTTGGAAATCTTTTTCTTATTTGATATTCCGATTAGTGACGTTACCCTGAGCAGAGCCCTTTCATTTTACATGTGTTATTCCAGAATTTCCAATTTTAGAGAAATGTCACTGTATACACAGACACGCTACAATTTTGTAATAGAACGGTCACAATACTTCCAGAACAGAGGGCAGATATGCAGGATTACAGCGCTCCTGCTCTTTGCATGGTAATGAGACCCATGACACAGAGGGCATTAATGGGACACCACGGGGCCGGGCACAGGCCACTATGGAACGATTTTAGGCTGTTGAACAACATATAATAGACACTAAACAACGACAGTAGCATTGGTTTAATACAACACATCCAGAGTATGGGATATTCACAGAAAAGAATTAAAGAAAAAAACACAAGCCTTTTATTCACATAGAACATGCAGGTACAAGACAGGGGCGACACACATGACGAGATCCCCCAAACGTTCCCATCACAAGATATTGGCGAGGTGAAAAATAAGTGATGTCCGTATTCGTCAAGACAGAAGGAAACCTCCTGGTCCTCTGCTGGAGCACATAAAACTGTACTACTTAATATACTTCTCCATGAATTTCTTGTGGAACTCTGAGCGCAATGTGTCGTTGACGAATCTCTTCTCCTTCTTCATCTCGTCCACTCCTTTGGCGCAGTTTTTGAACACGACGTCGTCATCCCACCTGAGAGGAAAGACACACGTCAGGTCATTGTACGTTCCAAAATAAGCCAATATTATAGAAGGATTCCGGGTCCGGCGTATTCAGCCCACCTATAGAGAAAAGTCCTGCCCAGTGATCACAAAACCTCTGAGCCCTGCTGCCTCCACATACGTAAAAAGAAAAAAGCTTTCAACTCCATATTTCCCCCACCCCTGCATGCAAAACTCACAGGCTCTTTCTATAAGTGGGCAGGGAAGAAGGAAGAGTTACAGGTTTGATGTTCTCTGCTCTCCGACTAGGCGCAGAAAAGAAGCACTCACAGGTCTCCTCTCCAAGTGGGTGGGGAAAAGAATGATTCAAAGGGCTCCTTCTCTTAGACAGCAAGGAAGTGATAGATTCACAGACTTACTGAGTGAGTGAGAAGAAGGACTCACAAGCTCCCTCTGAGGGGGCGGGAAAAAGAAGGACACACAGGCTCCCTCTGAGGGGGCGGGAAAAAGAAGGACACACAGGCTCCCTCTAAGGGGGCAGAAAAAAGGACACAGGCTCCCTCTGAGGGGGCGGGAAAAAGAAGGACACACAGGCTCCCTCTAAGGGGGCAGAAAAAAGGACACACAGACTCCTGAGGGGGTGGGAAAAAGAAAGACACAGGCTCCCTTTGATGGGGCGGGGAAAAGAAGGACACACAGGCTCCCTCTGAGGGGGAGGGGAAAAGAAGGACACACAGGCTCCTTCTGAGAGGGCGGGGAAAAGAAGGACACACAGGCTCCCTCTGAGGGGGAGGGGAAAAGAAGGACACACAGGCTCCCTGAAAACAGTCTTAAAAGGTGTAATTTTGGCTCCATAAACAGCCCATAGTAAATTATTTATCTTCAAGCCTGTATTTCCTACGTTCTAGTGTAACGCTAATTACCTACTTCCAGTCAAGTGGGCGGTGCTAAATTCATGGACAGTCACGGATCAGAGCCTCTAATCACACCCATAGCGTTTGATCACTGGGGTGAACCGCTTCTTACGCCAAGCTGTGCACTGTCCAAATCTCATCTGCAGGGCACCTCCACAGTTTAACGATACACTAGCATGTAGGAACTATATGCAAGAAGTACTGTGAATGGTTCAGGGTGACAATTATGTAATGTGTTCTCTTCGAGTACAGTTATTCTACAAAAAGAATGTGACAACTACGGTAATTAAATGACAATGATGGAAAGCAATACACGCTTAGCAGTCATGGACTCCATTCACACAGGAAATCCTGAATAAGAACAGCACTTTCCATCATCAAAACCTTACACCATGCAGCCAAATCATGGAGAGGTCACTAGTGCTCAGGTACAGCAGAAAATGGTGTACTTACTTTGGTCCTTTAAAGGGTGACTAAAAAAAAAAAAAAAAAAAAAAAAATCTGTCCACAGAATAGAAAAAAAAAAAAAAAGATTATTGATCCCAAGTCAGGTGGACCAAAAAAAAACCTGTGTAAATGGAGCATGTGCGACCACTGTCACTAAAAGTGGTGGTCGCACACACACACTGCTACTCTAGTCTCAGCATCAGTGAGGGGTCTCAGTAGCTAGACCCCCCTATCAATGATCATGCATTTATCCAGAGGATAAGTGATAATTATGGGATAATTTAAGATCGTATTTTGTGAATGCCGATTATAAAACTTACCTTCGTTTCACCTTAAAACTTGCTTGAGACACAGCGGGAGCCGCGAGGTTCAGCAGGGGGTTGCCGCTTAAAATGTTCTCCATTCGGATTCGCTCCTCTTCCGCTTTCTGCTCTAGCTCCTTTTATTAAACATATACACATTAGGGTTCACCTTCAGGTGGTAAAGATTGGATTATACAGATTAGAGAATATCCGCACTGGATCTATTCTATGAGATAACTAGCGAGAACCGGCTGTTTAACGCGCCACTCTGAGGTTACAATTAATCAAAATTGGAATTTTTAACATCAGACGCCAGACTATTAACTTACTGAAAAAAAAAATAAAACAAAAAATAAATGTATACCATATTCACAAGCACGTCCTACTCAACCAGCACTATGGCGGCATGTCTATGATTAAGGTGGGGTCCTACTCAACCAGCACTATGGCATGTCTATGACTATGGGGTGCATCCTACTCAACCAGCACTATGGCGGCATGTCTATGACTGTGGGGTGCGTCCTACTCAACCAGCACTATGGCGTGTCTATGACTATGGGGTGCATCCTACACAACCAGCACTATGGCGTGTCTATTACTATGGGGTGCATCCTACACAACCAGCACTATGGCGTGTCTATGACTATGGGGTGCATCCTACACAACCAGCACTATGGCGTGTCTATGACTATGGGGTGCATCCTACACAACCAGCACTATGGCGTGTCTATGACTATGGGGTGCATCCTACACAACCAGCACTATGGCGTGTCTATGACTATGGGGTGCATCCTACACAACCAGCACTATGGCGTGTCTATGACTATGGGGTGCATCCTACACAACCCAACACTATGGCGTGTCTATGACTATGGGGTGCATCCTACACAACCAACACTATGGCGTGTCTATGACTATGGGGTGCATCCTACACAACCCAACACTATGGCGTGTCTATGACTATGGGGTGCATCCTACACAACCAACACTATGGCGTGTCTATGACTATGGGGTGCATCCAACACAACCCAACACTATGGCGTGTCTATGACTATGGGGTGCATCCAACACAACCCAACACTATGGCGTGTCTATGACTATGGGGTGCATCCTACACAACCAACACTATGGCGTGTCTATGACTATGGGGTGCATCCAACACAACCCAACACTATGGCGTGTCTATGACTATGGGGTGCATCCTACACAACCCAACACTATGGCGTGTCTATGACTATGGGGTGCATCCTACACAACCCAACACTATGGCGTGTCTATGACTATGGGGTGCATCCTACACAACCCAACACTATGGCGTGTCTATGACTATGGGGTGCATCCTACACAACCAACACTATGGCGTGTCTATGACTATGGGGTGCATCCTACACAACCAACACTATGGCGTGTCTATGACTATGGGGTGCATCCAACACAACCCAACACTATGGCGTGTCTATGACTATGGGGTGCATCCTACACAACCCAACACTATGGCGTGTATATGACTGTGGGGTGCATCCTACACAACCCAACACTATGGCGTGTATATGACTATGGGGTGCATCCTACACAACCAGCACTATGGCGTGTCTATGACTATGGGGTGCATCCTACACAACCAACACTATGGCGTGTCTATGACTATGGGGTGCATCCTACACAACCAGCACTATGGCGTGACTATGACTATGGGGTGCATCCTACACAACCAGCACTATGGCGTGTCTATGACTATGGGGTGCATCCTACACAACCAGCACTATGGCATGTCTATGACTATGGGTTGCATCCTACACAACCCAACACTATGGCGTGTCTATGACTATGGGTTGCATCCTACACAACCCAACACTATGGCATGTCTATGACTATGGGGTGCATCCTACACAACCCAACACTATGGCATGTCTATGACTATGGGGTGCATCCTACACAACCAACACTATGGCGGGGTCCTGCACAACCAGCACTATGGCGTGTCTATGACTATGGGTTGCATCCTACACAACCAGCACTAAGGCGTGTCTATGACTATGGGGTGCATCCTACACAACCAACACTATGGCGTGTCTATGACTATGGGGTGCATCCTACACAACCAACACTATGGCGGGGTCCTGCACAACCAGCACTATGGCGTGTCTATGACTATGGGTTGCATCCTACACAACCAGCACTAAGGCGTGTCTATGACTATGGGGTGCATCCTACACAACCAACACTATGGCATGTCTATGACTATGGGGTACATCCTACACAACCAACACTATGGCGCGTCTATGACTATGGGGTGCATCCTACACAACCCAACCCTATGGCTTGTCTATGACTATGGGGTGCATCCTACACAACCAACACTATGGCGTGTCTATGACTATGGGGTGCGTCCTACACAACCAACAGTATGGCGGCATGTCTATGGGGTGCATCCTACACAACCAACACTATGGCGTGTCTATGACTATGGGGTGCATCCTACACAACCAACCCTATGGCGTGTCTATGACTATGGGGTGCATCCTACACAACCAACACTATGGCGGAGTCCTGCACAACCAACACTATGGCGTGTCTATGACTATGGGTTGCATCCTACACAACCAACACTATGGCGGAGTCCTGCACAACCAACACTATGGCGTGTCTATGACTATGGGTTGCATCCTATACAACCAACACTATGGCGGAGACATGCACAACCAACACTATGGCGTGTCTATGACTATGGGTTGCATCCTACACAACCAACACTATGGCGTGTCTATGACTATGGGGTGCATCCTACACAACCAGCACTATGGCGTGTCTATGACTATGGGGTGCATCCTACACAACCAGCACTATGGCATGTCTATGACTATGGGTTGCATCCTACACAACCCAACACTATGGCATGTCTATGACTATGGGTTGCATCCTACACAACCCAACACTATGGCATGTCTATGACTATGGGGTGCATCCTACACAACCCAACACTATGGCATGTCTATGACTATGGGTTGCATCCTACACAACCCAACACTATGGCATGTCTATGACTATGGGGTGCATCCTACACAACCAACACTATGGCGGGGTCCTGCACAACCAGCACTATGGCTTGTCTATGACTATGGGTTGCATCCTACACAACCAACCCTACGGCGTGTCTATGTTTATGGGGTGCATCCTACACAACCAACACTATGGCGGGGTCCTGCACAACCAGCACTAAGGCGTGTCTATGACTATGGGGTGCATCCTACACAACCAACACTATGGCGTGTCTATGACTATGGGGTGCATCCTACACAACCAACACTATGGCATGTCTATGACTATGGGGTACATCCTACACAACCAACACTATGGCGCGTCTATGACTATGGGGTGCATCCTACACAACCAACACTATGGCGTGTCTATGACTATGGGGTGCGTCCTACACAACCAACAGTATGGCGGCATGTCTATGGGGTGCATCCTACACAACCAACACTATGGCGTGTCTATGACTATGGGGTGCATCCTACACAACCAACACTATGGCGTGTCTATGACTATGGGGTGCATCCTACACAACCAACACTATGGCGGAGTCCTGCACAACCAACACTATGGCATGTCTATGACTATGGGGTGCATCCTACACAACCCAACACTATGGCATGTCTATGACTATGGGGTGCATCCTACACAACCCAACACTATGGCATGTCTATGACTATGGGGTGCATCCTACACAACCCAACACTATGGCATGTCTATGACTATGGGGTGCATCCTACACAACCAACACTATGGCGGGGTCCTGCACAACCAGCACTATGGCGTGTCTATGACTATGAGTTGCATCCTACACAACCAACCCTATGGCGTGTCTATGACTATGGGGTGCATCCTACACAACCAACACTATGGCGGAGTCGTGCACAACCAACACTATGGCGTGTCTATGACTATGGGTTGCATCCTACACAACCAACACTATGGCGGAGACCTGCACAACCAACACTATGGCGTGTCTATGACTATGGGTTGCATCCTACACAACCAACACTATGGCGTGTCTATGACTATGGGGTGCATCCTACACAACCAGCACTATGGCGTGTCTATGACTATGGGGTGCATCCTACACAACCAGCACTATGGCGTGTCTATGACTATGGGGTGCATCCTACACAACCCAACACTATGGCGTGTCTATGACTATGGGGTGCATCCTACACAACCAACACTATGGCGTGTCTATGACTATGGGGTGCATCCAACACAACCCAACACTATGGCGTGTCTATGACTATGGTGTGCATCCTACACAACCCAACACTATGGCGTGTCTATGACTGTGGGGTGCATCCTACACAACCCAACACTATGGCGTGTATATGACTATGGGTTGCGTCCTACTCAACCAGCACTATGGCGTGTCTATGACTATGGGGTGCATCCTACATAACCAACACTATGGCGTGTCTATGACTATGGGGTGCATCCTACACAACCAACACTATGGCGTGTCTATGACTATGGGGTGCATCCTACACAACCAACACTATGGCATGTCTATGACTATGGGGTGCATCCTACTCAACCAGCACTATGGCGGCATGTCTATGACTATGGGGTGCATCCTACTCAACCAGCACTATGGCGGCATGTCTATGACTGTGGGGTGCGTCCTACTCAACCAGCACTATGGCGTGTCTATGACTATGGGTTGCGTCCTACTCAACCAGCACTATGGCGTGTCTATTACTATGGGGTGCATCCTACACAACCAGCACTATGGCGTGTCTATGACTATGGGGTGCATCCTACACAACCAGCACTATGGCGTGTCTATGACTATGGGGTGCATCCTACACAACCCAACACTATGGCGTGTCTATGACTATGGGGTGCATCCTACACAACCAACACTATGGCGTGTCTATGACTATGGGGTGCATCCAACACAACCCAACACTATGGCGTGTATATGACTGTGGGGTGCACCCTACACAACCCAACACTATGGCGTGTATATGACTGTGGGGTGCATCCTACACAACCCAACACTATGGCGTGTATATGACTATGGGGTGCATCCTACACAACCAGCACTATGGCGTGTCTATGACTATGGGGTGCATCCTACACAACCAACACTATGGCGTGTCTATGACTATGGGGTGCATCCTACACAACCAGCACTATGGCGTGACTATGACTATGGGGTGCATCCTACACAACCAGCACTATGGCGTGTCTATGACTATGGGGTGCATCCTACACAACCAGCACTATGGCATGTCTATGACTATGGGTTGCATCCTACACAACCCAACACTATGGCATGTCTATGACTATGGGTTGCATCCTACACAACCCAACACTATGGCATGTCTATGACTATGGGGTGCATCCTACACAACCCAACACTATGGCATGTCTATGACTATGGGGTGCATCCTACACAACCAACACTATGGCGGGGTCCTGCACAACCAGCACTATGGCGTGTCTATGACTATGGGTTGCATCCTACACAACCAGCACTAAGGCGTGTCTATGACTATGGGGTGCATCCTACACAACCAACACTATGGCGTGTCTATGACTATGGGGTGCATCCTACACAACCAACACTATGGCATGTCTATGACTATGGGGTACATCCTACACAACCAACACTATGGCGTGTCTATGACTATGGGGTGCATCCTACTCAACCAGCACTATGGCGGCATGTCTATGACTATGGGGTGCATCCTACTCAACCAGCACTATGGCGGCATGTCTATGACTGTGGGGTGCGTCCTACTCAACCAGCACTATGGCGTGTCTATGACTATGGGTTGCGTCCTACTCAACCAGCACTATGGCGTGTCTATTACTATGGGGTGCATCCTACACAACCAGCACTATGGCGTGTCTATGACTATGGGGTGCATCCTACACAACCAGCACTATGGCGTGTCTATGACTATGGGGTGCATCCTACACAACCCAACACTATGGCGTGTCTATGACTATGGGGTGCATCCTACACAACCAACACTATGGCGTGTCTATGACTATGGGGTGCATCCAACACAACCCAACACTATGGCGTGTCTATGACTATGGGGTGCACCCTACACAACCCAACACTATGGCGTGTATATGACTGTGGGGTGCATCCTACACAACCCAACACTATGGCGTGTATATGACTATGGGGTGCATCCTACACAACCAGCACTATGGCGTGTCTATGACTATGGGGTGCATCCTACACAACCAACACTATGGCGTGTCTATGACTATGGGGTGCATCCTACACAACCAGCACTATGGCGTGACTATGACTATGGGGTGCATCCTACACAACCAGCACTATGGCGTGTCTATGACTATGGGGTGCATCCTACACAACCAGCACTATGGCATGTCTATGACTATGGGGTGCATCCTACACAACCCAACACTATGGCATGTCTATGACTATGGGTTGCATCCTACACAACCCAACACTATGGCATGTCTATGACTATGGGGTGCATCCTACACAACCCAACACTATGGCATGTCTATGACTATGGGGTGCATCCTACACAACCAACACTATGGCGGGGTCCTGCACAACCAGCACTATGGCGTGTCTATGACTATGGGTTGCATCCTACACAACCAGCACTAAGGCGTGTCTATGACTATGGGGTGCATCCTACACAACCAACACTATGGCGTGTCTATGACTATGGGGTGCATCCTACACAACCAACACTATGGCATGTCTATGACTATGGGGTACATCCTACACAACCAACACTATGGCGCGTCTATGACTATGGGGTGCATCCTACACAACCAACACTATGGCGTGTCTATGACTATGGGTTGCATCCTACACAACCAACACTATGGCGTGTCTATGACTATGGGGTGCATCCTACACAACCAGCACTATGGCGTGTCTATGACTATGGGGTGCATCCTACACAACCAGCACTATGGCGTGTCTATGACTACGGGGTGCATCCTACACAACCAGCACTATGGCGTGTCTATGACTACGGGGTGCATCCTACACAACCAGCACTATGGCGTGTCTATGACTACGGGGTGCATCCTACACAACCAGCACTATGGCGTGTCTATGACTACGGGGTGCATCCTACACAACCAGCACTATGGCGTGTCTATGACTACGGGGTGCATCCTACACAACCAGCACTATGGCGTGTCTATGACTATGGGTTGCATCCTACACAACCCAACACCATGGCATGTCTATGACTATGGGTTGCATCCTACACAACCCAACACTATGGCATGTCTATGACTATGGGGTGCATCCTACACAACCAGCACTATGGCGTGTCTATGACTACGGGGTGCATCCTACACAACCAGCACTATGGCGTGTCTATGACTACGGGGTGCATCCTACACAACCAGCACTATGGCGTGTCTATGACTACGGGGTGCATTCTACACAACCAGCACTATGGCATGTCTATGACTATGGGTTGCATCCTACACAACCCAACACTATGGCATGTCTATGACTATGGGGTGCATCCTACACAACCAACACTATGGCGGGGTCCTGCACAACCAGCACTATGGCGTGTCTATGACTATGGGTTGCATCCTACACAACCAACCCTATGGCGTGTCTATGACTATGGGGTGCATCCTACACAACCAACACTATGGCATGTCTATGACTATGGGGTGCGTCCTACACAACCAACAGTATGGCGGCATGGGGGGCGTGGCCTGGACCTCATGTAGGGAGGACGTGGAGTGAGAGAGCTCCTGCCCGGATCCGACAATAAATCCTGATTACCGGCACTGCTGACGAGTCCCACTGACCTGGAGGGCTGCAATATCTCCCTGGGCGTTTAGACAGCGGAGGATCCTTGGGCCATGTCGAACCGCAGCAGTAAAAAAGATAAGGAGACGCCGGGGCGCGCCTCTGCTACATCCAGGATGGCACCAGCAAACAACAAGTCGGCTGGTAGTGGAGCGATGGGAGCTGCTGGCAGGCTGGAACGATATGCAAGGGTGCCTCCTGCTGCTGCTCGATCGCCCAGTGCACAGACTGAGGCAGACGCTGGATGCAGCGTGGAGCTGGAGGATCATCTCTCCAGGGAGGGAACAGTGAGTAAACTGGGCCCCCCTTCAGCCCAACATGTGCAGACACAGGGGCCTGTGCTGGAGGAGGAAGGAGTGGGGGATGGGGAGCAGCCGGAGTCTGTGACTGCTGAGCCCACACTGGGAGAAATCCTCGCAGCAATTAACTCCTGCAATACCACACTGGCCACTCTAAGTAATCAAATGGAGATTGTCACCAAGGACATGGCCTGTATTAAACAAGAGCTGCGAGGGGTGACTGCCAGGGTGGGGGAACTGGAGGAGCGTGTTGGTGCGACGGAGGATAAATTGCCACCAATAACACGGGAGCTGGGAAAAGCCACGCAAAATATTACAATACTGCTGAACAAGGTGGATGATTTAGAGAACCGCTCCCGTAGAAGTAATCTGCGACTGGTGGGGGTTCCGGAGAGGACGGAGGGGACTGACTCACTTGGCTTTTTTGAAAAATGGCTAATGGACACCTTTGGTAAAGATGTTTTGTCCCCATTCTTTACTATTGAGAGAGCACACAGGGTCCCTACGCGTGCCCCCCCGCCGGGAGCACCCCCGCGTCCCATCTTGCTTAAGCTCCTACACTTTAAAGATAGAGATGCTATCCTGCGCAGATCCAGAGACATTAAGGAACTTGCTATTAATGGGAGGAAAGTCTCCATTTTCCCTGATTTTTCCCTGGAGGTGCAGCGTAAAAGGGCGCAATTTATTGAGATTAAAAAACGCCTACGTGACTTACAGGTGACATATTCCATGATGTACCCTGCTAGACTGCGGATTGATGTGAATGGAGAAACGCACTTTTTTGATACGGCGGGAATGGCGCTGTCCTGGCTGGATATTAATGAGAGGTCCATGAGGAGGAAGAATACTTGAAGTTCTCCCTTTTTTCGCCACCAGGTGTTGTTACTCCTTTTTGTCTAGGACGCTATGCTGGTATAATTACTACTGTTCATTCCATTTCGGATTCAGGGCGGGAGCTGACCGGATTGCTGTGGACACTCGTTACAGTGACAAGCTGTGGACCCTTCTCCCTGCATGGACTCTGGGCGAGTTTTCTAGCCCTGATTCTCTCTATTTGAGAGAAATGTGCAAGTTACACTTGTGTTTGGGGGTAGGGGCGCTGTGCACTGGTGTGCAGTGCTCCCTCTCCCTCCTTTGTTTTTTTCGTTTGTTGTTGTATTCCCTAATTGTTCTGTGGGATGTGATGTGCGTCAGCCGTGTCACCCAATTCATTGTACTGAGGGATGGTGGAGATTGCCTCTCTCCCTCGGGAGTGGAGTATGTTCCGATTTCTCATTTTTTAGTCTGCTCTTATGGCGATATCACTTAATATTGTAGCGTGGAATGTTAGGGGGCTCGGGGATGCAAATAAGAGATGTGCTATATTTACTAATATGCAGAAATTTCTCCCGGCTATCCTGTGTATGTCTGAGACCCACATGGTGAAAGATAATATTCATTGGCTAAGAAAGGGATGGGTTTCACATGAATATCATTCCACGTACTCGACCCATGCGCGGGGTGTCAGTGTGCTGGTGCACAGGTCCATCCCCTTCTCATGTACTAAATCAGTGGTTGACCCTGGGGGCAGATTTGTATGTTTGCTTTGCACGTTATACGGTATACAATTTATTTTGGTTGCCATATACATCCCCCCGCCCTATTCAGTCGAACCAGTAAAAAGAATCTTGTCTATTTTGGGTTCCTTTCCCCCTGCGCCGACTCTTCTAATAGGAGATTTTAATACATATTTGCATCCCTATTTGGATAAGTTGCATTCGGGAAACATATCAGAGGATGCAGCCTCAACCTCATTTGCTAGAACGTTAGTGGAGCTGGGTATGGTAGATCTTTGGCGTGTCCAAAACCCCACAGCCAGACAGTTTTCCTGCTACTCTAGCTCCCACCACGCTATGTCACGGATAGACCTGGCCATTGGGAATACACTCATGACCCCATATGTACGAGGGGTGGCCTACCTGCCTAGAAGTGTATCTGATCACTCGCCGCTACATGTCACACTTTCATGGGGACACCCCCTCACCCTATCTAGACCTATCTGGAAGTTTAATCCCTTCTGGATCCAGCTTATAGGGGGATCTTTGCATGATGCCATTCTAGAATATTTTCAACTTAATGAGTACTCTGCATCATCACACATAGTCTGGGATTCCATGAAAGCCTATGTCAGGGGCTTATATATTAGAGAAATATGCACACGGAAAAGCCAAAATAGACGCTACACCCAGAGTCTGATCCAGGAGGTGTCTGTTGCGGAGGCTGCGGTGATACTCAACCCGACAGAGGAAACTAAAAAAGCTTTGGAGAAGGCACAGGGGTCGCTCAGGGAAAACCTCATGTCGGCGGCAGCAAATAAACGTTATTTCCTCAAACAAAAATATTTTATAGAGGGGGAGGGAGTAGGACATTTATTGGCCACGGTCATTAGAGCACAGGACGGATCTTCATATATCAATAGGCTAAAAACGGACTCGGGTGGTCCTGTGACAGACAGTGCGGACATAGTGAGTGAGATAAGGAGGTATTATATGCGACTATACACATCAGATTGCAGTCTCACGGAGACTGAGATTGAGCAGTACCTGGATGCTCTCTCTCTCCCTGCATTGGCTGATAGCGATAGGGATTCATTGGATCGGGACATCCTGTTGGAGGAGTTGGAGGAGGCGCTTGGTCAGATGCAAAATGAAAAGGCTCCAGGAATGGATGGCCTGCCTGGCGAGTTTTACAAAACCTATGCACCCTTACTGCTACCTAAGCTACTTAAGGTATTTGAAGAGGCTGAAAGGCAGAGGGTCCTCCCGCCATCTATGAGGGAAGCTTTGATAGTTTTAATATTAAAGCCCGGAAAGGATCCAGAGGTTCCGGATTCATATCGCCCGATTTCCCTATTATCAACAGATGTTAAATTATTGGCCAAGGTACTCGCCAATAGGATGTCCCGAGTTATCTCATCTGTTATACAGAAGGATCAGACGGGATTTATCCCAGGCAGAGCCACATCTATGAACCTTAGGAAACTATACTTGGGGATTCAACATAGTTCTGGGGAGTTGGGGGGAAGAGCAATTTTGTCCTTAGACGCCGCTAAGGCGTTCGATAGTTTGGAGTGGGGTTTTTTGTGGGCGGTACTTCGGAAAATGGGCTTTGGACACAGATTTATAAATTGGGTGAGGCTGTTGTATGGCTCGCCGGTGGCGAAGGTTGGGGCTAATGGCAGGGTCTCTGAGTCTTTTCCTCTTGGGAGAGGTACTAGACAGGGGTGCCCGCTCTCGCCCTTGCTATTTGCTACTGCGGTGGAGCCATTGGCAGTTGCAATTCGGAAGTCCAGAGAAATAATGGGATTCAGATGTGGAACTGTGGAGTTGAGGATATCATTGTACGCGGATGATTTACTTCTATATTTAGATAAGGTACATTCCTCGATTTTGCCGGCAATGGAGGTCATTCGAGAATTTGGGCTGAGGTCTGGTCTTCGGATTAATTGGTCCAAATCAGCTTTAATGCCGATAGACCCTCTCCCGGCGGATTTCTCAGATTTGCAGATACCGGTCCCTGTAGTTCGGAGGTTTAGGTATCTGGGTATAATTGTTAGTCCTGCCCCGAAGGATTTTCGGGCTCTGAATCTGGAGCCCCTGTTGCAGCGATTTAGAGCAAAAGTACATACTTGGTGTCGCCTGCCGTTGTCGAATATTGGTAGATCTAACTTAATCAAAATGGTAATGATGCCACAATTATTATATTTGATACATAATTCTCCGGTGTGGATCTGTAGGGACTTTTTTGCAAAAATAAATACATTATTCCGGGAATTAATTTGGAAGAAAAAACAGGCTAGGATTCGCTTGGAGATACTGCAGCGAGGGAAGGAGGAGGGAGGATTGGCGGTGCCAAACCCATTCATATACTTTATAGCCTCCCAGATGCAACATCTTAAGGGTTGGGGTAGAGACGGGGCGTGTGACAATGGTGGTGATATTGTGAGGGAAGGATCGGTATGGAAATATCCAGGGTGCCGGTTGGAGGTGGGAAGACGGCAGATAAATGGGGCACGATACCCCACGTTGGCTATGATTTTCAAGGTGTGGGATAGGGGTAAGTCTCTTTTGAAGATAAATGGGCCTACGGAATTGTGGCCATTGTGGCGAAATCCGGATTTGCAAGAGATCAAAAAGCTGGTGGGGTTCGGAAGATGGGAAGATAAAGGGATTTATCTGGTGTCACAAATTTTGCAAAATAATACTCTTAAGAGTTTTGAACAATTGAGAACAGAATTTCACCTCCCGCACGTCTTCTTTTATCAGTACTTACAGCTAAGACATGCATTGGAAAAACAGAGAAGGACAAATCCGGTGATAGTGACACATAATCAAACACTACATATGCTACTTACATCTGAGTCTTCTAGGGGACTTATCTCTGAATTATATAAAAGATTATTACCTGCCCATCTGGAGACATATCCACTGACTGCTGCTAAGAATAAGTGGGAACGGGACGTTGGCCCCCTGACGGAGGACCAGTGGTCCGATATTCTAGAACAGGTCCCTAAAATGGCGGTTTCTGAGTGCCAGCGGCTTTCGCAAATATATCTCATTCACAGGGTATATAAAACACCCAGCTTATTATTTAAAATGGGACTTAGGCCCAATACACAATGTGTTAGGTGTGGGCAGGATGATGCCCACTTGATGCATGTTATGTGGGAGTGCGGGCACATTGGGGATTTCTGGAGGCAGACCCTGGGACTCATAGCCCAAGTATACCATATCACAATACGACCGTCACCTCGTCTATGTTTGTTGAATTTGTGGGAGGAGGGGGTTGACCCGGACTCTGCAGTGGCCCTGGGAATAGCACGCATCCTGTATCAGGCAAGAAAGATACTTGCATATCATTGGTTGGATCCTATGCCACCAACATTGTCAGAGCTTAAAAATAAACTAAATAATGTCATCAGATTGGAAAGGGGGGCTTATTTAAAAAGAAATGCATTAAGAAAGTTTTACAAAATTTGGCAGCCATGGATGGAGTCACCGGGTCTCCCCTCGGGCGCACTGGTACGGGATGCGATGTTGGACCAGTTGCTGTTGTGCTTGCGATGAGGGGATGCTTGGGGGGTGAAAATAAAGTCTAGTGCCCTTTGTGGCGAAGTAGATTTTGAGTGGCGCGGTGGGAGGGGGCTGGGGTGGATTGGACCTGATATCCGTGGGGGGCGGGGCAAAATATGATGCGGAGTGGCGCGGCTGGCGGGGATGGTTTTCCCGCTGAAATGAGGCACTGATGTATAATTTTGATTTTTGTTTATTTGTGGAGCCATGTTGTTTATAGGCTCAATTTTATGCAAATATCTGTGTTTTGAGATTTCTTCTTTTTATTTATTCTTACACAGGAAGAGTTTTACCCTTTAAATAATATTTGCTCTCAATGTAAATTTTACTAGCTATATAAGATGTCATATTCTTTCTGTATTGATTCCTGAATGTTTAATAAAAAAGATCTGATTCAACAGTATGGCGGCATGTCTATGGGGTGCATCCTACACAACCAACACTATGTCGTGTCTATGACTATGGGGTGCATCCTACCCAACCAACACTATGGCGTGTCTATGACTATGGGGTGCATCCTACACAACCAACACTATGGCGGAGTCCTGCACAACCAACACTATGGCGTGTCTATGACTATGGGGTGCATCCTACACAACCCAACACTATGGCATGTCTATGACTACGGGTTGCATCCTACACAACCCAACACTATGGCATGTCTATGACTATGGGGTGCATCCTACACAACCAACACTATGGCGGGGTCCTGCACAACCAGCACTAAGGCGTGTCTATGACTATGGGGTGCATCCTACACAACCAACACTATGGCGTGTCTATGACTATGAGGTGCATCCTACACAACCAACACTATGGCATGTCTATGACTATGGGGTGCGTCCTACACAACCAACAGTATGGCGGCATGTCTATGGGGTGCATCCTACACAACCAACACTATGGCGTGTCTATGACTATGGGGTGCATCCTACCCAACCAACACTATGGCGTGTCTATGACTATGGGGTGCATCCTACACAACCAACACTATGGCGGAGTCCTGAACAACCAACACTATGGCGTGTCTATGACTATGGGGTGCATCCTACACAACCCAACACTATGGCATGTCTATGACTACGGGTTGCATCCTACACAACCCAACACTATGGCAGGTCTATGACTATGGGGTGCATCCTACACAACCAACACTATGGCGGGGTCCTGCACAACCAGCACTATGGCGTGTCTATGACTATGGGTTGCATCCTACACAACCAACCCTATGGCGTGTCTATGACTATGAGGTGCATCCTACACAACCAACACTATGGCGGAGTCCTGCACAACCAACACTATGGCGTGTCTATGACTATGGGTTGCATCCTACACAACCAACACTATGGCGGAGTCCTGCACAACCAACACTATGGCGTGTCTATGACTATGGGTTGCATCCTACACAACCAACACTATGGCGGAGTCCTGCACAACCAACACTATGGCGTGTCTATGACTATGGGTTGCATCCTACACAACCAACACTATGGCGGAGTCCTGCACAACCAACACTATGGCGTGTCTATGACTATGGGCTGCATCCTACACAACCAACACTATGGCGGAGTCCTGCACAACCAGCACTATGGCGTGTCTATGACTATGAGTTGCATCCTACACAACCAACACTATGGCGTGTCTATGACTATGGGGTGCATCCTACACAACCAACACTATGGCGGAGTCCTGCACAACCAGCACTATGGCGTGTCTATGACTATGGGTTGCATCCTACACAACCAACACTATGGCGTGTCTATGACTATGGGGTGCATCCTACACAACCAACACTATGGCGGAGTCCTGCACAACCAGCACTATGGCGTGTCTATGACTATGGGTTGCATCCTACACAACCAACACTATGGCGTGTCTATGACTATGGGGTGCATCCTACACAACCAACACTATGGCGGAGTCCTGCACAACCAGCACTATGGCGTGTCTATGACTATGGGTTGCATCCTACACAACCCAAAACTATGGCATGTCTATGACTATGGGGTGCATCCTACACAACCCAACACTATGGCATGTCTATGACTATGGGGTGCATCCTACACAACCAACACTATGGCGGGGTCCTGCACAACCAGCACTATGGCGTGTCTATGACTATGAGTTGCATCCTACACAACCAACCCTATGGCGTGTCTATGACTATGGGGTGCATCCTACACAACCAACACTATGGCGGAGTGCTGCACAACCAACACTATGGCGTGTCTATGACTATGGGTTGCATCCTACACAACCAACACTATGGCGGAGTCCTGCACAACCAACACTATGGCGTGTCTATGACTATGGGTTGCATCCTACACAACCAACACTATGGCGGAGACCTGCACAACCAACACTATGGCGTGTCTATGACTATGGGTTGCATCCTACACAACCAGCACTATGGCGTGTCTATGACTATGGGGTGCATCCTACACAACCAGCACTATGGCGTGTCTATGACTATGGGGTGCATCCTACACAACCAGCACTATGGCGTGTCTATGACTACGGGGTGCATCCTACACAACCAACAGTATGGCGGCATGTCTATGGGGTGCATCCTACACAACCAACACTATGGCGTGTCTATGACTATGGGGTGCATCCTACCCAACCAACACTATGGCGTGTCTATGACTATGGGGTGCATCCTACACAACTAACACTATGGCGGAGTCCTGCACAACCAACACTATGGCGTGTCTATGACTATGGGGTGCATCCTACACAACCCAACACTATGGCATGTCTATGACTATGGGGTGCATCCTACACAACCAACACTATGGCGTGTCTATGACTATGAGGTGCATCCTACACAACCAACACTATGGCGGAGTCCTGCACAACCAACACTATGGCGTGTCTATGACTATGGGGTGCATCCTACACAACCAACACTATGGCGTGTCTATGACTATGAGGTGCATCCTACACAACCAACACTATGGCGGAGTCCTGCACAACCAGCACTAAGGCGTGTCTATGACTATGGGGTGCATCCTACACAACCAACACTATGGCGTGTCTATGACTATGAGGTGCATCCTACACAACCAACACTATGGCGGAGTCCTGCACAACCAACACTATGGCGTGTCTATGACTATGGGGTGCATCCTACACAACCAACCCTATGGCGTGTCTATGACTATGGGGTGCATCCTACACAACCAACACTATGGCGGAGTCCTGCACAACCAACACTATGGCGTGTCTATGACTATGGGGTGCATCCTACACAACCAACACTATGGCATGTCTATGACTATGGGGTGCGTCCTACACAACCAGCACTATGGCGTGTCTATGACTATGGGTTGCATCCTACACAACCAACCCTATGGCGTGTCTATGACTATGAGGTGCATCCTACACAACCAACACTATGGCGGAGTCCTGCACAACCAACACTATGGCGTGTCTATGACTATGGGTTGCATCCTACACAACCAACACTATGGCGGAGTCCTGCACAACCAACACTATGGCGTGTCTATGACTATGGGGTGCATCCTACACAACCAACACTATGGCGTGTCTATGACTATGGGGTGCATCCTACACAACCAACACTATGGCGGAGTCCTGCACAACCAGCACTATGGCGTGTCTATGACTATGGGTTGCATCCTACACAACCAACACTATGGCGTGTCTATGACTATGGGGTGCATCCTACACAACCAACACTATGGCGGAGTCCTGCACAACCAGCACTATGGCGTGTCTATGACTATGGGTTGCATCCTACACAACCAACACTATGGCGTGTCTATGACTATGGGGTGCATCCTACACAACCAACACTATGGCGTGTCTATGACTATGGGTTGCATCCTACACAACCAACACTATGGCGGAGTCCTGCACAACCAACACTATGGCGTGTCTATGACTATGGGGTGCGTCCTACACAACCAGCACTATGGCGGCATGTCTATGGCGAGTGTCTTACACAAGCAGCACTATGGCCTACAGGATTTGTGACCAACAGAATTTTCAGAATCATGTGAACATGGTCTAATAATCATTCACATACGAGCACCATATTTATAGTGTGGATAAATGTACATAAAACGTTCAGTAACTTTGTAAATGTTACCGTATATACCTGAAATTGTATTAAATCCTGTGTTGTGCTCCAGAGCTGAATTTATAATTCTACTCGTCATCGTAACCAGTCGATAATCTGTTTGAAGCGGTGCACACCTGATTGTTTAGATTAACTCACAAATGGCAAATTAGTTGCAGAAACTTCGGATAGTTCTGTTCATCTCAATGAGATTTCTGTACCAAATCTGGCGCGTTTGAATATGCCCTAAGGCTGTGTTCGCACAATGCTCTTTTGATGCATTTTTTCATCAATTTTCGAGAATATTTTCGTAAAGTCGCATCAAAAACAAACTGGGAATGTATCACTTGAATACGGCTCAAGGTTATGTTCTCATGTAGCTTTTGCTGGTGCCAAGGGAGTTTGATCTATTTAGGGAAAAGCTGCAGTAAAAACCCTGATAGAACGATCATGCTGCGATTTTTAGAAAGGCACCATAGGTATAGATATAAGAAAAAATGCATTGAGTGAACGAGATTTTAAAAATGTCATTCATTTTGTTGCTACAGTAAAACTGCATTAAATTTTCTGCGCGAGAAAAAAAAAAAGGCATAAAAACTGCTACATGTGAGCAAGCTGCAAGGCTGTGTGACAGAAATACCAGGGCTGTGGAGTCGGTAAGCCAAACCTGCGACTCCGACTCCGACTCCAACTCCGACTCCGACTCCACGACTCACACATATATTGCTTATATTTAAGTGAAAAATTTATTGTAGTACAATGTGAACATCAGACATTTAATCATTTTTATGATCCAATAATCAAGATATTTAGATAGAACAGAATATATATTGGTGTACTACCCGGGTTTCATTCTTTTTGGTACAGATACGATATGGATAGACAGATATGGATAAATGGATAGAGCAGATTTCTAATCTGCTTTTGCTATTGAAAACATTATCTATGAGCTCAAAAACCTTTCAGGTGATGCAGTTTTTTAAAAAGCTGATCTGCTTTTGCAGCTGAAAAACGTATCCTCAAAAAACACAGGAAAAACGCTGTGTGTGAATGTAGCCTTAGATCAGGAATAGAACAGCCATTTATAGGACATTTCATAACTTTCCCAAACTCCTATGAAAAATATTCAGCACATCCTGCATTGAATTACTGTACCCAATTTATTATATATTTTAGGAGTCGGAGTCGCTCCATTTTATACCGACTCCAACTCCGACTCCACCAAAATGAGCACCGACTCCGACTCCACGACTCCGACTCCACAGCCCTGAGAAATACTGTGGATTTTCCACGTGCAATTGTGACCTTAAAATCCACTGTGTAAAACACGAGCAGCAAAGAGGAAGCAAACACTGCAGAGAAAGGTTTGCAATGGAAACTGATCTATGAACATTTCTTAAGGCTGAATTACAGCAGATTCTGTTGGGGGATCCAAAACACACGTAGGAACAGGAGCAGGTGATGGATTTCTTTCCCATGGACTTTACCCCCTGAATCTGCTGGAAGATCCGCAGGTACCACTTGTGTGTATGGTGCTGTGAAGGTGTAAAGAAGAAAAGAGAGGCTGTGCCGGCAGGAACACTGATTGGCTGGGATCCATGAGGAGGAGCCACGCCGATCAAACATTCCAGACAGGATTATCAAGGTATATATTCTGGAAAATCCCTTTAATGGAATGGAGGCAGTGGGCCTCATTAATTAATAACAGTCTATTGACAGGAAAAAAAAAAAAATATTTGTTGTTTGTAGCAACCAGACATCAGCTTAATTTTTTTTTATGGTAAAATGAAAGCCGTGCTATGATTGGCTGCTATAAGCAACAAAAGTTTTTCTTCGCCTATAGCAACCAATCACAGCACAGCTTTCATTTTACCACAGCAGTTTTAGAAATACAAGCTGGTTTGCGGTTGCTAAGGGCAGCAACAATGATCTTAATTAATCTGGCGACTGATTGGCACTGCTTATGGGGGCACTGTTTTCGGGTGGGACATATGTAGAAATGGAAAATGTTCTCTCAAAAAGTTAAAGGTTGACCAAACATTTTAATAATTTGATCGGTCAAAACAAGGGTCAGAATCACTCTGCCTAAGCTCGTGGGTGTATGGGCCCCGTATTCTTGGTGGGCCCTTCAGCACAGCGCCTCTGATTGAGCCATCAGCGGGGAGCTCAGCACTCGAGTCCCCAGAAATACATAGTACTGGACAGCTTTAGTTACCGCCCTATAAACTGTGAGGGAGACTTCTCACAATAGGCGAAGAGTAAAAGTGGAGCAGTAGGCCAGAGCAACCAGTCATCTAGCAGACATTTTGGAAATGTCCATAGCAACTGTTGCTATTTACAAACAGCTCCCCATTCCTCTGCCCCAATCTCCCCTCCCAAAATGGCTGCTGGACATGTCTTTTAGGAGTAGAGTGGTAAAAAGCTTCAAGGAGATATGTGATGGTTGAGAGCGGCAGATCTTGTCAGGCCAAAAATGGACGTTTCCTTTTCCATTACGGAACTGGTAGTGATGGGGAAACGATTCGTCGCCTTTGGTTGTGGCCCCCGTACATGACCACACAGGGACCAGGCCCGCCGTCGGAGACGCTTTCTTCATGCTTGATGCAAAATCTGTGCTCCCGTGACGGAAACGTGCCGGCAGAGATCTCATTACAACTCAGTGACACGAGCAATGTATTAATGGCAGCAAGACACCAAAATCGCGTCATCTCAAGAAGCAGAGCCCTGGCTGTCATTTGGGACCACTCATGAGGCGTTTTCAGTGGCTTTTCCATAGTCTTGGCCGATAGGTCATTCTTAAAGGGACTTCTAGAATTACAATAGCTGGGCTGTGCTCTTTTTCCCCCAGAAACAGCGCCACTCTTGCCCTTTGGCCGTGTCCAGTATTACAGCGCAGCCGCCTTTACTCCAACCCCTTAATGATAAAGCAAAATTTTCATTTTTCGCTCTTCCTTTTTTTTTCCCCTCTCCTTCTTCCAAGAACCATATCCATTTTACTTTTCCATCCACATAGCTGTACCAGGGCTTGTTGTTTGCAAGTCTGCAGCATCCATTTTTCATTTCTTTACAGCACCTACCATATGGGTTTAAAAAAGGTTATATTCTGATAGATCAGGCTTTCATGCGGTGATGAGGAATATCACTTTTGGATGGGACCGGATGGTTAAAATTTAATGATTTTTTTTTTTTAACTTTTCACTTGATTTTTTTTCTTTTTCACAGACTTGAGCCTGCAATGCTTTGATTGCTTGTACTATATATTACAATGCCTCATTATTGAACCATACAGATAAAATCATGGTCTCCTATAAAGCCAGACCTTTGACTGGGCTTTATAGCAGCACCAATTCAGAACGGCAACACATCGGCTCCCTACGACCACATTGTGAGGAGGCCGAAGGGCACCCGAACTAAAACCCCTCCAGGGCCGAGCCACTAAAATGCCGCCGTGAGATGCATTTAAACATGTCATCCAGCAGCAATCAGAGCTCTGGTCGCTGCTGCTGGAGGCAGGTACCGGCTGTATAACACAGCCAGCATCTCCCCTGTGTGGAGCAGACGTAACCTGTACTATGATGTACTATTACATCCTAGGGAGGGAAGGTGTTAACGAGTGCTGTCCCATGCATACAGAGGTCATGGCTGGGGGTTCTCACGTAATACTGCTCATCTCCTGAAGTGGCAATGAGCAGTCACATAAAACTTCCCCCAATGACACCAGATCATGGTCATTAGCCTCAGACCTCCACAGGCTAAACAATCTGTCCTCATACAAAAGGAAGACACTCCCTCTAAATGGTAAATCAGCGGCAACAGACACGGGGGGGGGGGGGGGGGGAGCAGCGTCATGACAGGACAGACTCCTGTCGAGATCCCTGCAGAGGTCAAGCAATCAACAACTTCAGGCGCAGCAGCGCACTGTGGTGGGCCCATCTGAGTAAATGGGTGCAAGATGCAGTTCTCTGCACAGCCACTAGGAGCACTGTGCAGGAAGAAAACAGTACAGAGGATGCCACGCTGAACTGATGCTGCTACCC
The DNA here is from genome assembly GCF_039654945.1 of Dendrobates tinctorius. NCBI lineage: Eukaryota > Metazoa > Chordata > Amphibia > Anura > Dendrobatidae > Dendrobates > Dendrobates tinctorius. The sequence continues at coordinate 7,966,903 of NW_027361743.1, read as the reverse complement.
CTTTATGTTGATAATCGAGGAGGGTCCCAGAGGGCCGATTCCTTGCGATATGCCACCTTACTAGACAAGACTAATCCTTTAACGTAATCGACAACTAGACATAAAATTTGTATGGTCACAGCCCTGCAAGGTTACTCCGGAGACCCTGAACATTAGCAGCGATTACTTGGGCGGCTGATCCAATTACATGCCACTGCCGTGCCATCCACTTGTGTCCCATCTGTAATGTGCAGAATATGTCGCTGGGAGATTAGATTACCAAGGAATGAGAAAGTGTTTCCTTCTGCTGCTGTCAGGCGACAGGAATGTTAATCAGAGTGTTCGGGCTGCTGGAGGACACGCGGAGGACAAGCGGGCGGCCAGAGGACACGAGGAGGACAAGCGGGCGGCTGGGGGACATGCGGACAAAACGCAGGTGGCAGGAGGACGACACGTCAAGCGGCAGGACTACAGGCTCAAATTAGGGAAATTTGTAAAATATTCTGGAATATCTCAAGTGTCTTTGCAGGTGTCATTGATAAGAGCGACTGTAGGTAGGGGGCTCTTGCAAAAGGGGGCTCAGCCTAATGGGTCACAATGCCTAGAGACTGCATCCAGAGTAAAAGGGGTCAGAAACCTGTAGAACCCCAGCTGTAGTGACACTACAATGTCCAGCATGCCCCGTCAGCATGTAGTTTCACAAGACTGACCACTGATGGACTGGGGATTGTGAGCCCCATTGGGGACAGTGATGATAATGTGTGCAAACTGTAGAGCGCTGCAGAATATGTTAGCGCTATATAAAAATAAAGATTGTTATTATTATTATAGTCTCTTTTCTGCACAAACAATACACCATATTAAAAGGGATTGTCCACTACTATGATGTTGGTGGCCTATGCAAGGATCACAAGTTCCTTAGGGCAGGTTGAGAAATTTGATCAGAGCGTGGTTTGCATAATTGTCTCAATTCTGTCCGATGAGAGAATCTGTGGCCGTCTGCACCTGGCCTTAGGCCCCCGTCACATATAGCGACGCACCAGCGATCCCGACAACGATATGACCTTGTCAGGATCGCTGGCGTGTCACTACATGATCGCTGGTGAGCTGCCAAACAGGCAGATCTCACCAGTGATGAGGACTACCGACGACGCTGGTAAAGCGAGGGCGTCGCTTAGTTATCCACTGTGTACCTTAGATACCAGCACGCTGGTAACCAAGGTAAACAGCGGGTTTCTAAGAGCTGAGCGGCGCTTAGAAACCCGCTGTTTACCTTGGTTACCAGCTCCCTGCACCTGCGCGCTGGTAACCAAGGTACACAGTGGGTTTCTAAGAGCTGCGCGGCGCTTAGAAACCCGCTGTTTACCTTGGTTACCAGCTCCCTACACCTGCACGCTGGTAACCAAGGTACACAGTGGGTTTCTAAGAGCTGCGCGGCGCTTAGAAACCCGCTGTTTACCTTGGTTACCAGCTCGCTGATCTCCCGCCTGCCACACGCAGAGATGCGTGCTAGCCAATGGGAGACCAACGATCAAAAATATGTCCTGGGCTTTCCAGAACGATCAGCGATACCTGACAAGGGGGGCGGTCGCTGATACCTGTGACACACAGCGATATCGCTGCTGAGATCGCTGTTGCGTCACAAAACTTGTGACTCAGCAGTGATCTCCCTATCAATCTTGCTGTGTGTGACGGGGCTTTAGGGTAGGTCATCAATCTCAGATTGGTAAGGGTCCAACACCCAGATCCCACCCCCCACGATCAGCTGCATCAGTGGCGGATGCAAACTGTATGGAGCCGAAACAGCACAGCTCCATACACCACATAGTGGCCTTTCCGGTGCACTGCAGCTCAGATCACATTCACTTTAATAGTAGCCGAGTTGCAGTACCAAGATTGGCTCCTACACAGTGTCGCAGAGCTGTGCGTTCTGGCTTCATCCAGTTTATCACCATGGGAGCTACAAACTGCTGATCGATGGGGGCGAAGGTTGCTGGATCCCCATGGATATGATGTTGACAACCTATTGTAAGTACACATCATCAGAGGACAATCAGTCCACAGTATTGATATGTGAATACAATAAAACAAGCATGAAACAAACGTGAACAAGGTGAAGAGTCATCACGATGCTGCCCCACTACGCACAAACGACCTGCGGGTGATCATAGGATGATACAATAATGTACTCAACTTTCTGGGTCAAAATAAATGAGTGGTCAACGGTGGGTCTACAGCGGCACCACAAGTACCATCAGAATCAGATTATTTAAGGTCTGACGTGAATAAATTAGTTTAATTAGATGGTGGGAAAATAAGCAAATTTGCGGCCGACTTGCTTTTTTCTTTCTGCAGTCATTCTCCTGCAGGAGACTTTTTCTTACATAGTGTACAGATCGTTTCCACGGAGCTCGGAAGAAAGTGAGCAGTAGCTACATTCTAGGAGAAGGGTTAACTCTTAACATCCCAGCCAGCTCTCTTCAGTGCACTGATTTCTATACAGCAGATCACAGCGCTCACTGTCCTGAGCCAGGGGCTTGTTCAAATGCCCTGTTATCCCTGTGTGTATATACGATGATAGTAGTGCAGTCTCAGAACAAATCACTGATAGCTGAATGTGTTATAGTAGAACTTGTGCAGAGCTTTATAGTTCTACTAATTCTACAGTTCTACTGCTCACCAGGACGGTCAAAGAGGAGGAAAGTCCGCGCCCCCAGAAATCAGGAAGTGAGGAGACTGCAGAGCTCTGAGCTGCTTAAGAGACTACTTGAGAATAACCCTTTAACTCCTGAGTGAGTATACTTAATCTTTGTTTCGTTTCTTGTCTTTAATTGGCTCTGGTCATTGGAGGCAGACCCAGTATATCTAATCAATATGCGAAAAAAAGCATTGAAGCTCTCGTACCAAGATGAAATTACACCACCGGGAAGTCGGAGAGAATAGCCACCATATAAAACCATGTGCTTTTTTTTGCCAGGCAATAATGCAATAACATAAATAACGTATGGTGACCTGTTACATATAAATAAAGTTATTTAGTGATCTACTTTAGATTAAATACTGCCCTCTGGTGGAAAAAAAGAAAAAACATCAGGAACAACAAAAACCTGTTTTAATTAAAAACTACTCACTTACACCTTTAGTGGAGAAGAGAAATAACTTTGTAACCCAAACCTATGGCAAAAAAAAGACGCTGCCGAAATCTAGTAAAATCTATGGATGCATTAGGCATATACATCAGGAGCGCTTCCCTATGTGCGCACAGTACGCGATTGCACATGTGGAGCAGACTGCCTACAGTCGTCTTAGGCCTGTTTCACACTTCAGTTTTTCACCAGTCAAAATCCGCCGTTTTGGAAAAAAAACGGATCCGCCATTTTTCTTTGCTGATCTGTTTTTTCCCCCATTGACTTTCATTATCGGCGGATTTTGACTGATGGCTGTCCGTAGCATCCAGGGCTGTGGAGTCGGAGTTCATTTTGGTGGAGTCGGTATAAAATGGACCGACTCCTAAAATATATAATAAATTGGGTACAGTAGTTCAATGCAGAATGTGCGGATTATTTTTCCATAGGAATTTGGGAAAGTTATGAAATGTCCTATAAATGGCTGTTCTATTCCTGATCTAAGGCCACATTCACACACAGCGTTTTTGCTGCGTTTTTTGAGGATACGTTTTTCAGCTGTAAAAGCAGATCAGCTTTTTAAAAAACTGCATCACCTGAAAGGTTTTTGAGCTCATAGATCATGTTTTCAATAGCAAAAGCAGATTAGAAATCTGCTCTATCCATTTATCCATATCTGTCTATCCATATCATATCTGTACCAAAAAGAATGAAAGCCGGATAGCACACAGACTAACACTTCCTGCCAGGCAAAGGAGGAGGAAAGAGCGTCTCAAACATCATTAACAAGATATTTTGTGACACAGTTACTGTAACAATGACAGCAAATATGTGTAAAAGACAGCTCATACAGCTTGTGGTGAAGGACGGTGTACCAGTATCATTATTTGCACGACCAGCTTTTACAGCTCTTAATGGAGAAATGGCCGCAAACTTGGTGTTTCTCTGGAAAGAGAAAGTATTAGAAAATTAGTGATTGAAGAAGCCCTTAAACAAAAGGAAGATCTTAAAAAGACTCTCAAAAGTTGCTTTCATAAAATGGATGCCTGCACACGTCACAGAGTGAACTATTTTGCCATCAATAATCGATAAGTTTGTGACAACAAAAATTGTTACCAACACGATGGCAGTAACAGATACTAAAGCTCATCACAGCAGCCAGTTTCTCCAGGCCTTAGGCTACGTTCACACGCTGCGGATTGCAGTGCGGATTTGGCCGCGCGGATTTTGTAAAATCCGCAGGTAAATCTGCAGGTCAAAAGACCTGCGGTTTTACCTGCGGATTGCTCTGCGGTTTTTCATCTCCTCAATGGAAGAGATGGAAAACCGCAGCGGAATCCGCAGAAAGAATTGACATGGCAATTCTTTCTGCGGTTTCAAAACCGCAGAAAAACCGTGTGGAAAAATCCGCACCGTCTGCACTGCGGTTTTTAATTCCCATAGGGAATAATGATACTGTACACCGCAGCAAAAACTGCTGCGGATCCGCAGCGGCCAAATCCGCTGCGGAACCGCAGCAGAATCCGCAGTGTGTGCACACAGCCTTAGTGGAAAGAGTTCTGCAAGATTACAAACTCAAAAAAGAACAGGTTCTTGCTATTGTAACGGACAATGCTTCAAACATGATAAGTATAATTACACTGATGAATGAGAGTAATGAACAACAGCTAGAAGAACATTTAGGATTCAGTATGTGTGAGATGGAAGGCCACAGTGCTGTTCATGTAACTGAGGAGCAAACAGATATTACAACAGAAGAACAGCAAAATTATACTGTAGAAATAGATGATCTTGTTGAAGCTGCTTCAAAACACTTTCCTATTCATCACATGCGCTGTGTTGTGCACACGCTGCAGCTGGCAATAAGAGATAGTCTGCAAGAGGGACATGCCGGAAATCTGATTCGAAAAGTGAGGAAATTGGTTATTGCCGCCAGAACCCCTAAAATTGATTCCATCTTGAAGAGACGTGCTGGGAAAGGGCAATTGTTGATCAACTAAAACCGTTTCTTATAGATATGGCGAACCCTCAGGTAACCCTAAATGAAGGCCAATGGACACAGGTGGCTGAATTGAAGGAATTGCTTCATCACCCATTTACCGTGACTAAAAAATTACAAGCTGAGGATTTAACTCCTGGCATTTTCAAGAGGGAGTGGAAGAACTTGCTATTTTGCTGTTTAATCGCAGATGGCATTTCTGCTTCAATGAAACGGAGAGAGACACAGCTATTGGAAAAAGCCGGATTACTTACCGGTAATGCTCTTTTAATGAGTCCACGACAGCACCCACTGGAGGTATCGGATCCGCCCATTTGGAACAGGAAACCCTACAGGAAAGATAAAAGGGGCGGTCCGCCTTTCCCCCTCAGTTTTACGTTTCAGAGTACCAGAAGGACCGCCAAGGATTAGGCAATGTTCTCTTATTTTAACATCTTTCTTATCCATTATTTGGTTAATATACTTTAACTATTGATATCTTTAGGGGGGGAAGTGAGCGGGTGCTGTCGTGGACTCATTAAAAGAGCATTACCGGTAAGCAATCCGGCTTTTTACTCTTCGCCACGACAGCACCCACTGGAGAGATTCCAGAGACCATCACCTGGGTGGGACCACCGTGCCAAGGATAGTCCTGCCAAAGCTTAAGTCAGAGGTTGATGAAAGATCAAGTCTGTAGTGGTTATAGAAGGTAGAAGGGGATGACCAAACTGCCGCCTTACATATAGTTTCAATCGGAACATCTCCCTTTTCCGCCCAAGAGGTTGCCATTGCCCTGGTGGAATGCGCCCTGATGTTCCCTGGAGGATCTTCGTTTTTTGCGGAGTAGGCTAAACGAATGGCCTCTCTGATCCACCGGGAAATGGTGCTCTTCGTGACTCCATACCCCTTCTTACAGCCCTGAAATGAAACAAATAGGGCCCTACTCTGCCTCCAACTGTTGGACCTCTCAATACATTTTAGGACAGTTCTTTTGACGTCCAGAGTATGGAACTTCTGCTCTTCCGGAGTAGAGGGATTTTTATAGAAGGTTGGGAGGAGTATCTCCTGAGATCTATGGTATTTTGTTGCCACTTTTGGCAGGTAGGCAGGGTCTGGTTTTAATACCAATCTGTCTTGGTATTCTTGGAAAAAAGGTCGATCTATTGACAAGGCCTGGATATCACCCACTCTTTTAGCTGAGGTCAGTGATACTAAGAGGGCCATTTTAAGTGCTAAGTATTTGAAGGGTATTGTGTCGATCGGCTCAAAGGGGTCTACCGTTAGGGCGTCTAAGACCAGATTTAGATCCCATGTAGGGACGGAGGGTATGTGGATTGGAGCTATTCGTTCACATGCTGTAATGAAACGAGTTATCCACTTGTTGCCTGCTATATTATGGCCATATAGTGCTCCTAATGCCGATATTTGTACTCTTAGTGTATTTACTGCTAAGCCTAAGTCTTTCCCCTTCTGCAGAAATTCCAAGATTGGGATTATCGGAACTTCTGCTGTATGAGGTACTGTATGGAATTGAAGAAATTTTTTCCATATTCTAGTGTAAATTTGGGTTGTGGACTGTTTTCTACTTTGTAGTAGTGTAGTAATTAAGGACTCCGAGAATCCTCTTGTCCTCAATAACTGCCTCTCAAATTCCACGCCGTCAAGTGCAAGCTGAGCACTTGAGGGTGGAAAAAGGGGCCTTGGGAGAGTAGATTGGCAGTCGGAAGGATCCAAGGATCTGTTATTGACATAATCTGCAGCCACGAAAACCACGGTCTTTTTGGCCAGAACGGTGCTATTAAGATTATTCTTGCTTTGTCGTCTCTGATCTTCCGAATTACTTGAGGTAGGAGGATCAATGGAGGGAACGCATACGCCAGGTTGAAATTCCATGGAGCTAGAAAGGCGTCCAGTATGTCTGGGTGATCTGACGGAGATAGGGAGGCAAATGTTTTTATCTGCCTGTTCTCCTTTGTGGCGAAAAGGTCCACCTCGGGTTGTCCCCATGAGGCTACTATGTCCCTGAAGACGTTCCGATTGAGGCACCACTCTCCTTGTCGTAGAGTGTGTCGGCTTAGGAAGTCTGCCTTTTGATTGCTCTCGCCTCTGATATGAAGGGCCGAGAGGGACAAAAAATAGTTTTCTGCTAAGTTTAAAATTCTTGCCGCTGAAGACATCAGAGTCTCTGATCGCGTTCCTCCTTGTCTGTTTATATAGGCCACTGTGGTGGTGTTGTCCGATAGGATCCTTACATGCTTCTGTTGGAGCTGCGGAAGGAAGTTGTATAGAGCATAGAACACTGCAGTCAGTTCTTTTAAATTAGATGAGTAATCGCATTCCTCTTTACTCCACCTTCCCTGATGAAACCCATTCTCCATGTGGGCTCCCCAGCCCTGGGGACTGGCATCGGTGGTTACGATACAGGATGGAACTATAACCCATGGAACTCCTGAACATAAATGGTCATCATCTAACCACCACTCTAGGGAAGTCAAGACTTCTTGTGACAGGGTTATTTTGCTCTGCAAATGACCACTATGTCGCTTATCCTCTTGGAGGATCTGGTGTTGTAGCATACGGACATGGTACTGGGCCCACCGGACTGCCGGGGTGCAAGAATTTAGTGATCCTAATAGTGACATTGCTCCTCTCAAGGATACACGTGGTTTATCTATAGCTGCTTGTATTTTTTGTTTTGTGAGGGTGATTTTTACCTGAGGTAGTAGACATCTCTGGGTCAAGGAATCTAGTTGAAATCCTAGAAATGTCTGGAGAGATTGCGGATCGAGTCTGGACTTTTGGATATTGATGATCCAGCCAAGGCTCTGAAAAGAGGAGATTGCGTCAGTCACGCGTTCAGTACATTGTTTGACTGAATTCCCAATTATTAGGAAGTCGTCTAGATATGGCACGATTAGTGTGTCCTTTTGGCGAAGGTAGGCCATCACTTCTGCCATCACCTTGGTAAATATTCTTGGTGCCGTGGAAAGCCCGAAGGGCATGGCCGCGTATTGGAAATGACGAATCCTTCCCTCGACTTCCAATGCGACTCTTAGGTATTTCTGGAATCTGTTGTGAATAGGGAGATAAGCATCTTTTAAATCAATCCCTGCCATTACGCAATTTGGGAAAAGAAGCTTTATAGTGGATCTAATTGATTCCATTTTGAAATTATAATTTTTTATAAATGAATTTAGCTTCTTTAAATTAATAATGGTTCTAAACGTACCGTCTGGTTTAGACACCAAAAACAGGGGAGAGTAAAAGCCTCTACCCTGTTGTTCCTCAGGGACGTCAACTAAAACTTTTTTAGCTAGTAGGACTCGAATCTCGTCTTTGAGAGCCTTTTGCTGAAGTGAGGAATTAAGGCGAGTTATAACAAAGAATTCATAAGGGATCCGAAGGAATTCAATCTTTATTCCTTCCTTGATTATGTTCAAAATCCATGGGTTTAACGTAATTTGTTTCCACTTGGTAAAAAAAAATTTTAATCTACCCCCAACTGGTGGGTCTAAACTCTTAATTTTTATCTCTCCTATATGTTGGCCCTCTGAAGATGGTACCCTTCTGCTTTTCGTCTTTCGTGGCCCATCTATTCGTTCTGTCCGATTGTCTTCTTCTCCCGAATGGCCGTCTCTTAAAGGTTTTCCTATAAAACGGAATGGGAGAATCACTGAAGGCCTTTTTCCTTTCTTTTGCCTTGGCGAGAATTTCGTCTAAGGCTTTCCCAAAGAGGAACTCACCCTCGCATGGGGTTGCACTAATTTTGGATTTTGATTGTGCATCCCCTTTCCAGCTCTTTATCCACAGCGCGCGTCTGGCGTTATTCACCAGGGCTGCCGACCTCACTGCCAGTCTTAGGGTGTCCGCTGAAGCGTCTGCCATAAAGGCAGCTGCACCTCTTATCAACGGGATGGCTGCACGCAGTTTCTCCCTCGACACTCTTTGCTCAATCTGCTGGTCTAATTGATCTAGCCATACCAGCATTGATCTAGCAGTACATGTGCTGGCTATTGCGGGTTTGAATACCCCGGTGGTGGATTCCCAGGACCTTTTGAGCGAAGATTCAGCCTTTCGGTCTAATGGGTCTGCTAACAATCCTGCGTCCTCGACCGGGATCGAGGTCTGTTTGGAAGTGGAGGATATGACGGCATCCACCTTTGGTACTTTAGTCCATTTTAATAGATCTTCATCAGTGAACGGGTACTTCCGTTTTGAAGCTGATGGGAGAAAACCCCTCTGGTCGTGTTTTTCCCACTCTCTTTTGATGAGGTCCTTAATTGCCGGTATCACCGGAAATGATCTCCTCTTCTTTTCTGCCAATCCCGCAAACATAATGTCCTGCGCGGTTTGGGCTCCCTTTTCCTCTTCACACCCCATAGTATTTCTAAACGCTTTTACAAGGTTATCTACGCTGTCCAGTGGAAAACATGCGCGTCCTTCCATCTCCGAGGATGACGATGAGGACGTGGATGCGGAGCCTGAGTTTAACTCCTGTTCTTCCTCTGACTCTGAACTAACAATGACCTGTTTCTTATGACTGGACTCTGCGGGAGTGCTGGCGCGGTTGATGGCTTGTATTTCCTCCCTAATTATGGCTCGGATATCTTTGGAAGATATCGTCGACCCCTGCCTGGTCTCTTTCATGCATTGTTTGCAGAGTTTTTTGGGGTAGGAGTCAGGGAGAGGCTCTGAACACAATACGCATTCTTTATGTTTAGTTTTTTCTTTTTTCTTTGGCTGAAGTGGGAGGTCAAAGGTAAAGAGAGGGAGGAGGTTAGCTTAATAGGTAGAGTATATACTTTGCACACTCACCCAGTGAAGCTTAATACCGGGTCGGATGGCTGAGACGGTCTGGATCGGGTTTCTGCTGCCTCGCTCCTGCGGGCAGTCTCTGTCCTGGCGCTGCGGTCCCTGGTGGAGTTGCCCCCAGCTGAATCCCCTGCCGGGGTCTGCGACTCTGCGGGGGACGACATGGTTCCAACGATGCAGCGCTGTTTTATCTTTATTCTTGTCGTGCCCCCGGAAGTCGCCGTGTCACAGGGCGCATGCGCCGCGTCATCACCATCCTACCCCGGAAGTTCAACCATTACTTCCGGGGTATAGGAGCGTCGGGCGCCGGCCGGCTCCCGCGCCACCGCTACTCACACGCGCGGCTCGCGCGCTCATGGCCTCACCTCCACGCTATATCCCCACCGATGGGGGGGGGGGGATCCCCCGGATGCCGGACCGGCCCGGCCCGCTCCCTGGTAAGACCGGGCGGCCCTCCCCGGACCCGGTCATTACCACTATGCCACCAGACGAGGGGGGAGCCGTCAAACGGAATCTCCCCCGACGCTGCTTCCGGACCGCAGCCCCTGCCGTTCCCGAGGAGACCGCACAGGCGGATGCATGGCCCAGGTAAGATCCTGCAGGATCCTGCTCCATTTGGAACAGGAAACCAAAACTGAGGAGGAGAAAGGCGGACCGCCCCTTTTATCTTTCCTGTAGGGTTTCCTGTTCCAAATGGGCGGATCCGATACCTCCAGTGGGTGCTGTCGTGGCGAAGAGTAAAATAAAATTTTTCTGGCAGCTGTTTATGTGGACCCAAGTCATCGTATACTGCTTGATGATCAACAGCTTACTAAAGGAAAAGAAGCTCTGACTGAGGTAGCAGTTAGGAAGAGTGGCCTACGGGAGGACTGCCAGGTGCAAGAGGACTCGGGTTCCTGACAGTGCTACTGCTGCCATATCTTCATCCTTATCAGATGAGGAGTTTGACTTTGACAAGTATTTGGATGATATGGAGCAGGCAAAGCGTTGCCGCAAGGAAAAAGATTTCACTCCGTCTCCTATAGCAAGCAGATTGACCATATTTCAGCAAAATGTTTCACTTGCTCTCAAAGAAAAAGAAAAATTCAACCGTTCATCAAAACTGACTGTTCATGAGGCAATTCCTTTATACCTGGAAATTGTTAGAGATGTTGCCCATGTGGTTACGGCTTTGCCTCCAACCCAAGTTAGTGTAGAGAGGTTGTTCTCTGGCCTTAAAATTATTATGTCAGATTTGAGGTCATCTATGAAGGAGGATCTGATGGAGGCAATTCTATTTCTTAGTATATTTTTGTTGAAAACTGTTTTTTGCCACTTACATAGTTTATTACATAGTGATATATATATATATATATATATACACACACATACTCACTGGCCACTTTATTAGGTACACCTGTCCAACTGTGTGTTAAGACTTAATTTCTAATCAGCCAATCACATGGCGGCAACTCAGTGCATTTAGGCATGTAGACATGGTCAAGACAATCTCCTGCAGTTCAAACCGAGCATCAGTATGGGGAAGAAAGGTGATTTGAGTGCCTTTGAACGTGGCATGATTGTTGGTGCCAGAAGGGCTGGTCTGAGTATTTCAGAAACTGCTGATCTACTGGGATTTTCACGCACAACCATCTCTAGGGTTTACAGAGAATGGTCCGAAAAAGAAAAAAAATCCAGTGAGCGGCAGTTCTGTGGCCGGAAATGCCTTGTTGATGCCAGAGGTCAGAGGAGAATGGGCAGACTGGTTCGAGCTGATAGAAAGGCAACAGTGACTCAAATTGCCACCCGTTACAACCAAGGTAGGCAGAAGAGCATCTCTGAACGCACAGTGCGTCGAACTTTGAGGCAGATGGGCTACAGCAGCAGAAGACCACACTGGGTACCACTCCTCTCAGCTAAGAACAGGAAACTGAGGCTACAATTTGCACAAGCTCATCGAAATTGGACAGTAGAAGATTGGAAAAACGTTGCCTGGTCTGATGAGTCTCGATTTCTGCTGCGACATTCGGATGGTAGGGTCAGAATTTGGCGTAAACAACTTGAAAGCATGGATCCATCCTGCCTTGTATCAACGGTTCAGGCTGGTGGTGGTGGTGTCATGGTGTGGGGAATTTTTTCTTGGCACTCTTTGGGCCCCTTGGTACCAATTGAGCATCGTTGCAACGCCACAGCCTACCTGAGTATTGTTGCTGACCATGTCCATCCCTTTATGACCACAATGTACCTAACATCTGATGGCTACTTTCAGCAGGATAATGCGCCATGTCATAAAGCTCGAATCATCTCAGATTGGTTTCTTGAACATGACAATGAGTTCACTGTACTCAAATGGCCTCCTCAGTCACCAGATCTCAATCCAATAGAGCATCTTTGGGATGTGGTGGAACGGGAGATTCGCATCAGGGATGTGCAGCCGACAAATCTGCGCCAACTGTGTGATGCCATCATGTCAATATGGTCCAAAATCTCTGAGGAATGCTTCCAGCACCTTGTTGAATCTCTGCCACGAAGAATTGAGGCAGTTCTGAAGGCAAAAGGGGGTCCAACCCGTTACTAGCATGGTGTACCTAATAAAGTGGCCAGTGAGTGTATATATATATATATATATATATATATATATATATATATATATATGTAAATCGATATTACATATTTACAATTTATTACAGTTTGTGTTCTAAAGTTGTATTCCAATAAATATATATTATGTTCTATCTAAATATCTTGATTTATTGTATTGTAAAAATTATTAAATGTCTGATTTTCACATTGTACTACAATAAATTTTTCACTTATATATAAGCAATATATGTTGGAGTCGGAGTCGTGGAGTCGGTGTAAGGGAAATTGAGGAGTCGCAGGTTTGGCTTACCGACTCCACAGCCCTGGTAGCATCTTGCGGATCCGCCAATATTTTGGCGTCCGCTGACCTGACCGAACGGAGCATGTAATGTTTTTTCTCCCTCCGGATCCGCTATTCTGTGTTTTAACCCGCAATTCTGTCTGGCTGCTGGATGAAAATCTCTCTCTCTCTCTCTCCTTACCGCTCCAGCGAAATCCCCCACATCACGGCTGCTGCTCCCGTATGTCCACGGCCCCGACACAGCCGATCACGGCCCCGAGGCTCCCGCGAGATTACGGCCGCTCCCGGAGAACACTACATCACCGGTATTTTTTTTTTCATTTTTTCCCAGGCGCGGTTCCTTTAAATTTTCACCATCAGCGGATCCGTACATCCGCCGATCCTCTGCCACACGTTTCTGTCAGTCCGCCTGCGGATCCGTTTTCCGCTATTTTGACTGATTTGGACTGACAGAAAAAACTGAAATGTGAAACAGGCCTTATCTGCAGCTTCTATTATTTCCATATTACTCTTTAATTAAATAGAGACAAAGCCTGAAGTTCATGAGTAGACCAACCGGGCGAAGGACATGCATGCAGCATATATGACGGATACTTGTAGTTTCCTAAAGTGTCATTGTCAATATCATACATGGTTAAAATTGCAAGGTGCTTGTATAAAAGCCACTTTGCAATTCGTTAGTAAAAATCCTCTCCGATCTCAAAAATGGAGCCATTTTTAATTTTACTCTTCATTTCCTAGGTTACCGGCCACTTCTGCAGTCTATCAGCAGTGGCTTCTGGGCAGGAGCGCAGCACTTCTGAAGCTGGCTGATCTGTGCACAGTAATATTTAGGTCTCCAGCCGTACAATAAACCTGTCATCTGTTATTAAATACCTTGGCCTCCAATGATTATGAGATTACTCTGCTGACTCTGCCAGTCTACACAGTAATGCTGAAACGTGATCTGCGGTAAACAGCAAAGCCAAGAAGAGCTTCAGTAAACGCAGATAAAGAAATTCGCTTACGATCATCAATATTTCATTTTGGCTGATCTACCCGTAATACACGGAACTAAACATAATAACCTAACTCAAATAGGTTCCCAGTTCCAAGATAACCAAGCTTCTAAGCACATAAATGGCAAATAGTGACACTTCATTATAATCTATACAATAAATGATAATTTTTATTTCAAATGGGTAAAAATCACAAAAGTGCAACTTACTTGTTATTAAAAAAAATCCTCTCTATTCTCAAGCATGGAGAGAGATTTTTTTATTTTATTATTTACAGCTCATTGCCGAGAGACGAGGCAGGTGTTTTCGTCAAGCAGTGCAATGCTTAGAAGTTCTTTTCGTTTGTTCTGGAGCTCGTCGGATTGCTGTATTTCTCAAATGCAACTAAAGAAAAACTGCCCCAAAAGCACACAGATTGGATCAGGGGCAACCATACTAATTGTCCGAACCGTCAATCTGAAGCGTGCAGCCCTTATGGCCCTGTCACACAGCGAGATTTTGTGACGCAACAGCGATCTCACTACATGTGACACATAGCGGCAACTGCCCCCCCGCTGGATATCGCTAATCGTGCAGGAATGTCCTGGGCCATTTTATTCGTCGCCAGCGTCCCGCTGGCCAGCGCGCATCGCTGTGTTTGATCGCTGGATCGTTGCTGCGTCGCTGGAGAGATCTGCCTGTTTGACAGCTTACTAGCAATCATTTAGCGACATACCAGCGATCCCTACTAGGTCGTATCATTGTCGAGATCGCTGGTGCGTCGCTAAGTGAAACGGGACCCTTAGCAAGCAAGAAGCTGGTGCGCTCCTGACAACAAATGATGAGACAACCCCCTTTAATCCGATTTTCTAGTTACAAACGTTCCCTCCTTTTTACAAGTGAATGAGAGCAACTATCACAGCGGCAAATGACTACTAACGCCATCACGGGGCTATGAAAATCACACTATTAAGTTCTGTTACAAACACAAGAATGATTAGAAAGTGAGCAGAATTTGCTTCTAATTTTCACAAGAAAAAAAAAAAAAAAAGAAGGACTCAATACAGCTCACCTTCCGGGCCTGCTCCTCGGCTCGCTCCTTCTTAATCTTCTCCAATTCTGCCAGGAGGGCTGCGGTGTCATCATCATCGTCATCATCTGAGTCGTCTTCGTCTTCATCTTCCTAAAGAGAAAAGCCAACAAAAGAATTCAACGAACCCTCTGAGATCATCTCCATTCACGGAGGCTTCCAGGAACCATAACGTGTATCCCGTGTGCCTTCCTCTCTCCCATCCCAGAGCCTGCAGGACCCCTCTACTCCCTATAATAAATCTGCAAGGACATAAGAAATCACATCAATTGCTGATTAATCTGAAGTCACCAGGATTTCATCTCACCCCTCACTTCTATGTAATCTGATCATAAAAATTCATCTTTACGCATGTAGTTATCAAACAATACTGGAGACCCAGTAGCAGGGGGGGGGGGGCACGCCAATATTATATTCCTTCCCAGTTCCCAACTAAGCAATTTTTAATATCTCCAAGTTTTCTTTTCTTCCCTTCGTCTAAGACATCCTTTTTTTTTTTTTTTTCTTTCTTTTTCCATCAACATGGCCATATTGGGATTTATTTGAGGGACGAGATGCAGTTTTGAACGACAACATTTAATTTACTGAAAAATGTACTGAAAAACTGGACGTAAATTCCAAGGGGGAGGGTGAAATGGTTAAAAAAAAACAACAAAAAAAACCAACAATATATTGCGGGACACAATGGCTCTACTCAAATGCAGCCATGCAGGAGAACAGCAAATAAATGGTTAATGTATGTCCCTTTTGTGCTGCAAGTGTATACTCTTATATGCTTGGTAAAGCAAGATTCGCATTTTTTTTTACTGCAATGGCACATAGCTAGGGTAAGTCACTGCACTCAGATCTGTGAGCGTCCATTACAATGAATGAGGGCGTTGTGGTTTCCTGCATAGTGTGTCGCCTGCAACATTGTTGTATGAGGAAAATTATAGTGACAAATGGGGGGGGTCCTGGACCCTCGTTCATCGCTTAATAGCAATCACTTATCATTTTCACATATGGCTGATGAAGACCCCCTCAGAGGCTGTTGATAAAAATCTGTCAATAATTATAGTGGTACCCCGGAGTGGTATTACACTTTGTACACGTGGGTGCCGGGTGCTGGACCCCCACTGTTCTGATATTTGTGTCTCATCTTAAGGATAGATCCTATCCCACATAAACAAATATTCCTCACATTAACATCACTGGTTTCCTACAGAGGTAAGTCTTGCACAATTAGTGCAGGATTTCCAATGTTGGGTTCCACACAACAACTCTTTCAGCCGTAGGGAAAGAAGGGGTAAGGTTTCTCCTTGTGGAGAGTGGCATGCCAGTATTAGACTTAAACGCATGGCGTGATCCTCTGGGCAATTAAATGTGCAAGTCATGTCTTCAGAGAGGAAGAGGACTAGAACTTCCTTCTCTCTGAAGAGACGCCATAGGGACACAATGAGGTCCGGTAATGGCACCAGAAATCCACGATTTTTCCTTGATCAGTCAATGACTAAAAGTAAAAACTGGAAAACAGACATACATACATCAGTCAGCGGATCATCGGCGTCTAGATTGGCTGCTGGGATCTGATCTAGACGAGGTTTCTTGGATACAGATGACGTGTGCTCTAAAATAGAAAAAAAAGGGACACGATTAAAATACATGATAGAAACAATGAAGAATTATAAAATTATTAAAGGGATCGTCCCACAAATAAATGTTACATTTCTCGGTTATCTCAGGTGCTTGTTATGGCGCCTCCTGCTGTTGAGATCACTCTCAGAACGTCCACCCGACGTGTCCAGTGCTGGTGGTCGCACATGCGCAGTAGATCCATCCTATCACAATCATCCTCTTGTACCCATAGAAGTAGTTCTGCAGGCAGCCAATAGCTATCAGAGAACTGGAAGTGACGTCATTGCACCAGCACTGGCTACTTGAGGTGGACAATCATGAAGAAAATCAAAAGAACAGCAGGGGGCGCCACAAGTGTATAGCGTCAATATCACAACAGTAATAATCAGAAGTGATTCCACTTGTTTTATCACTGGGACAATCCCTTTCATTTTAACCCATGTATGCACATTACAGGTTTTCTCTTCCTTCTAAATTTCTAAAGTTTTAAATATTTGTCTGATTCAGTTATTGAATAAACTTGCCTCTTTTTTTTTTAAGCGACATATGGGACTCATTTTTATTATTTTTTTTTTTAATTTTTAAACATATTACAAAATTAATGTTTTGGTTTTTTTTCTCAGTTTACAAAATCTCTGTTTGCAGTCAGTGAATCAAGACCCCCCTTTACTAAACCCCAGTGGATGAAAACCTTAGTCAAGTGTTGGTCACACAGGTGCACGGTGCGTTGCAAAACAGAAATCTGGATGTATTGCCAGGAGCCCCGCACCATTACATGACCATACCGTAAACTATACAATGCCACCAAGCGGAGATCCTGAAAAATGTGAAAATTACACAACGCATGGTTTCAACATGAGGATCGTTTAAAACTAATGAGCTTTATTTTTTATTTGTACTCGCTACCGTTTATAGTGGTGCAAATACTGCACACCTCACCAGCAATCATGAGGCATGTAGATGCACAAGTGTCTGACATCCCGCTCAAGAGGAACCTGGTCTAGACGATTAGTGATGGAGACTGTGCCCCCTGTAGTCCCCCATAAGGCCCATTGCTCAGTGACGCAGGATCACAATGGTCTATTAGGAAGTTATGACTTGTCCTAAAAGGTTATTCCCAACATTGAATGGTATCACCTTCCTATAAAGGCATCGATGGATAAGTTTCCTATCAGAATGGAGCGTTGGCCTCACATACCGCAGCACTGCTCCATTCATTCCTTGCGGCCGCAGCACCGCTCCATTCATTCCTTGCGGCCGCAGCACCGCTCCATTCATTCCTTGCGGCCGCAGCACCGCTCCATTCATTCCTTGCGGCCGCAGCACCGCTCCATTCATTCCTTGCGGCCGC
Source organism: Dendrobates tinctorius (assembly GCF_039654945.1). Lineage (NCBI taxonomy): Eukaryota > Metazoa > Chordata > Amphibia > Anura > Dendrobatidae > Dendrobates > Dendrobates tinctorius. The sequence continues at coordinate 7,949,114 of NW_027361743.1, read as the reverse complement.
AGCACCGCTCCATTCATTCCTTGCGACCGCAGCACCGCTCCATTCATTCCTTGCGACCGCAGCACCGCTCCATTCATTCCTACTAGTATTGCTTAACGTGGTGGAGCACTTGGCTTTCACTGGCAGTCCCATAGCGCTTGAGTGGAGTGCCGACTTGAGTCACTGTCATCGTTTTTAGGACAGAGCCCTGTTGTTTGAGTCACTAAGTTATCCCCCTATCCTGCAGGCAGGTAATAACTTTCAATGTTGGGAATAACCCTTTATACTTGAGGGGAAAAAAAAAAAAAAAAAATTATCCATATAAAGAGCTCTACCTCTGGGCGGTCTGTCTCTACTCTTCTCTCTCACAACAACGCGTTCCCTTTCTTCCAGTTCCCTCCTGAAGTCACGGCTTCTCACCTCCTCGGGGGCATCCTGGGTGGTCTGTCTACGAACACAGGCAGCATTACAGATAAACACTGTTGTCCAATGCCAATAATTGTCTCTCTGGATCTCACTTGATCACATATTTAGCCCCTCAGGTGGACGTACAAAGTCATCCAAAGTGTAGTGTAGTTACAGAATACGGACGGAACGGTGCAGGACGGAGCTGTGACTGCACAATCAGCAGCCAGTGTTAGCTGGAATACACAGCCAATAACCCGCCTGCTGTAGTTATAATTACCTGTTTAAAGGGGTTATTCACTACTGAACACCGATAAAGAATAACCTCAGGTTTGCCATAAATATAAAGTCCAGAAAACAAAAGCGAAACTTTATTTAAATTACATCATGCGTGGTGTACAACAAAATATGTGGAAATATGGGTCATTTCCCATCCCCCTTCACGTGTATATATAACATAAAACATGATAGATTATAAACAGTGGGTACAGAAAGTATTCAGACCCCATTAAATTTGTCACTCTGTTTCATTGCAGCCATTTTTCAAAAAAGTTTATTTTTTTCTCAGTAATGTACACTCTTCACCCCATCTTGGCTGAAAAAAAACAAATGTAGAAATTTTTGCAAATTTATTAAAAAAGAAAAACTGAAATATCACACGGTCATAAGTATTCAGACCCTTTGCTCAGTATTGAGTAGAAGCACCTTTTAGCTAGCACAGCCATGAGTCTTTTTGGGAATGATGCAACAAGTTTTTCACACCTGGTTTTGGGGATCCTCTGCCATTCTTCCCTGCAGATCCTCTCCAGTTCTGTCAGGTTGGATGGTGAACGTTGGTGGACAGCCATTTTCAGGTCTCTCCAGAGATGCTCAATTGGGTTTAGGTCAGGGCTCTGGCTGGGCCAGTCAAGAACGGTCACAGAGTTGTTCTGAAGCCACTCCTTTGTTATTTTAGCTGTGTGCTTAGGGTCATTGTCTTGCTGGAAGGTGAACCTTCGGCAGAGCACTCTGAAAGAGGTTTTCATTCAGGATATCTCTGTACTTGGCCGCATTCACGTTTCCTTCAATTGCAGCCAGTCGTCCTGTCCCTGCAGCAGAAAAACACCCCCATAGCATGATGCTGCCACCACCCTGTTTAACTGTTGGGATTGTATTGGGCAGGTGATGAGCAGTGCCTGGTTTTCTCCACACATATCGCTTAGAATTATCACCAAAAAGTTCTATCTTTATCTCATCAGACCAAAGAATCTTATTTCTCATAGTCTGCGAGTGCAGTGATAGTTGACTTTGTGGAACTTTCTCCCATCTCCCTACTGCATCTGTGGAGCTCAGCCACAGTGATCTTGGGGTTCTTCTTTACCTTTCTCACCAAGGCTCTTCTCCCACGACTGCTCAGTTTGCCTGGACGGCCAGGTCTAGGAAGACTTCCGGTGGTCCCAAACATCTTCCATTTAAGGATTATGGAGGCCACTGTGCTCTTAGGAACCTGGAGCACTAAATAAATTCTTTTGTAACCTTGGCCAGATCTATGCCTTGCCACAATTCTGTCTCTGAGCTCCTTGGCCAGTTCCTTTGACCTCATGATACTCAATCTCATTTGGTCTGACATGCACTGTGAGCTGTGAGGTCTAATATAGACAGGTGTGCGCCTTTACAAATCAAGTCCTATCAGTTTAATTAAACACAGCCGGACTCCAATGAAGGAGTAGAACCATCTCAAGGAGGATCACAAGGAAATGGACAGCAAGTGACTTAAATATAAGTGTCTGAGCAAAGGGTCTGAATACTTATAACCATGTGATATTTCAGTTTGTTTTTTAATAAATTTGCAAAAATTTCTACATTTCTGGTTTTTTTTAAGTCAAGATGGGGTGCGGAGTGTACATTAATGAGAAAAAAATGAACTTCTTCAAATTTACAAAATGGCTGCAATGAAACAAAGAGTGAAAAATTTAAAGGGGTCTGAATACTCTCCGTACCCACTGTATAGCTGGTAACATCCTATCTATATCCATACAGAATAAGTAAAGAGTGACTAAACATTTCTACTGTGTTTACATAATTAATTTTCCTTGTAATTACAAGCAGATCGGTGTGGTTTTCGGGTCCTGAGACCCCCACTGATCACTCAAACACCCCCCTTCCCCTCCCAAGAGGAGAACAGCTCAGCAAACTGGAGCTCCTGGCTGAGTGCACACATAGTGGGGTAGGGAGTCAACAGAAAGCTATGAAGCTTGCACTTTCTGTTTTGTCCCTACCCCGCTATGTGCACGCTCAGGCAGGAGCTCCAGTTTTTCGAACTGTGTACCTTTTGAGAAGGGGAGGGAGCATTGGAAATATTAGTGGGTGTCGCAGGACTTGGACCCCTTATTGGCCGCTTGTAATTGTAAGGGCACTTAAACATGGAAAAACAAACATATAAATGGTCATCTACTCTTTAGCGTATTTTGGATCTATAGCAAAAAAAAAAAAAAATGAATGTTTTTTTTGAAACAGGCACTAATTACTTTCACTGACAGCCAGCAGGGATCTGGAACGTCATAATGAATCATTTTGTTTGCATAATGCCAGAATATACCCCGATATACATAGTGCAGTACCTGTATTTGATCTTTGTGTGTGACGGAAGGTCTCGGCTGGAATACTGTTTGGACAGCTGACTAAGATCTCCTTCCCCTTTTCCTCTGCCTCCTCTGGCCGGCTCAAACGTTGGCCTGGCTGCGGTCGTCATCCTCTAAGTGGCTATTTCATAAAAAGAAGAAAGGTGCGGCCATTATGACATGGGCACTTACAGGGCCCAAGACACAAACATAATGTCTAACAACCCATAATTAACAGTAGGAAATCCAACATCTGGGATCCCCATCACTCCATAGAGCCATGTAAAGGAAAGGGGCACAGCGTTCTGAGCAGCACCGCTCTGTTTATAGAAATCTGCGGGAATCTGTCAGTTTGAGACGCCACTAAGATTATCATCATACTTTCACTATCAACATTCACGTTACAACATCCACTTCGCTGCAGTGATGACATCATGTACATCCTTGTAACCACTGTAGCCAATCACTGACCTGAGCGGCGTGGTGTCATTCGTACAGGCATCAGCGATGGTCAGTGGAGACCAATGATTGGATGCAGCGGTCACATGAATGTGCATGAGGTCACTGCTGCAGGAAATCATACAGTGGCAGGAACTCTTTGCACTGCAGTGCATTGAGTAGGTGTTCCTTAAAGGGGTTGTCCAGGCTTAGGGCTCAAACCTGAAGTCACTATGTGACGGCAGACTTGTGAATCCTCACAGTGCGCACAGTCAGGATTCTGGTCATGTGACCACAAGTAATTCATCTGCATACTTGTTGCCACAATCCGAGTAGACATGTCTGGCATCAATCATACCTAACAGGCCGGACATTCAGCGTTTCCCACTCGCACACCACCTCCTCACCGCGCCCCCTATCCGTCGGAGTCCCGCAAGGTTCAGTCCTAGAACCCCTACTCTTCTCCGTTTACACCTTCGGCCTCGGACAGCTCATAGAATCTCATGGCTTTCAGTATCACCTCTATGCTGAAGACACACAGATCTACATCTCTAGACCAGATATCACCTCCCTACTAACCAGAATCCCACAATGTCTGTCTGCTATTTCATCCTTCTTCTCCGCTAGATTTCTAAAACTTAATATGGACAAAGCAGAATTAATCATACTTCCCCCATCTCACGTGACCCCCCCCCACAACGGACCTATCCATTAAACGGCTGCCCTCTCTCTCCAGTCCCACAAGCTCGCTGCCTCGGGGTAATCCTTGACACTGTCCTCTCTTTCAATCCACATATCCAATCCCTTTCCACTTCCTGCTGACTTCAACTCAAAAATATTTTGCGGATCCGTACTTTCCTCAACCAAGAAACTGCAAAAACCCTAGTCCACGCCCTAATCATCTCCCGCCTTGACTACTGCAACCTCCTGCTCTGTGGACTCCCCTCTAACACTCTTGCACCCCTCCAATCTATTCTAAACTCTGCTGCCCGACTAATCCACCTGTCCCCCCGCTATTCCACAGCCTCTCACCTCTGTCAATCCCTGCACTGGCTCCACATTACCCAAAGACTCCAGTTCAAAACCCTAACCATGACATACAAAGCCATCCACAACCTGAGTCGTCCGTACATCTGTGACCTCGTCTCCCGGTACTTACCTGCACGCAACCTCCGATCCTCACAAGATCTCCTTCTGTACTCCCCTCTTATATCCTCATCCCACAATCGCATACAAGGTTTCTCCCGCGCATCCCCCCTACTCTGGAACTCTCTACCACAACATATCAGACTCTCGCCTACCATGGAAACCTTCAAAAAGAACTTGAAGACCTACCTCTTCCGACAAGCCTACAACCTGCAGTAACCACCGATCCACCAAACTGTCAGCTCTACCCTCGCCTACTGTATCCTCACCCACCCCTTGTAGATTGTGAGCCCTCGCGGGCAGGGTCCTCTCTCGTCCTGTACCTGTCGTGACTTGTATAGTTTAAGATTACTGTACCTGTATGTATGTATTATGTATACCCCCTCACATGTAATATGGCGCTATAATAAATATTAATCAATTCACTTGTATTGAGCGAGACCCCACACGTTTTGTCGGCACGTGACCCCATGTATGCAAATCACATGCATTGAATCATACGCCCACCTGCTCAAGGCACAACAACGGAGAATCCGGACAGCGAGCACCATGCACTCTGTCAGGATGCACAAATCTGCAGTCACAGATCTGCAGACTGGAACCCCAAAACTGGACAACCCCTTTAACTTATCATACAGGGGTGGGTCACCATTTATAATCACATTATGAATGGGTCCAGAGTGTTGCAAAGCAGTAAACAAATAAAATAACCCCTTTAAAGGTTACAAGGTGTAGGCAGGAGTCAGGCAGGAAGTAGCTAACTGCTTAGCTCTCCATAGACTATAGTGTAATTCCTACATCTATGTCTGGGGGGAGGAGGGTGTACTTACTTACTGCCACTAGGGGTTATTATAGAGCACCCTCACTGAAATGGCTCACTCCAGAGACCAGACACTACCAAGAGGGGAAGGTATCACCCACCTCTGCAGCCTAATGTCTATACAGAAGCCAAAGATGTCAGCACATGTTCCTTGTGGACACGGCAGGAGCTAACTGCACCGAGTGCAGCTGGCACACAGACACGACACATCCGCTGTACACTTACCCCGCAGGCTCCCGTCCCTCCAGCTCGGACACTGCGCCGATAAAAAAAAACAAACCGGAATCAGACTGGTGACGTCATACAAAGCGACGCAGAAGAGTCTCTCCTAACATATCCGGCGCCGGGAGAAACGTCACAGGAAACTGTGACGCCGCCATCTTTGATAGGGGCATTTCTCCCTTAGCGTACAAGAACAACAAAAAAAAAAAATATATATATATATATATATATATTCCATACAAATATAGTGTGATTGTAACTGGAAATGAATAAAATGATTACAGGCTGGTGTTTACCTAATTATTTCTGATTGTGGCTTCTAACCATAGATCCTGCAGTCCTGCTCCACCCTTCATTCATTGCAATGGCTCAAACACACAAACTTGCCATCTTTTTAAAAGGAACATAAGGGAGATTCTGGAAAGTGGAGGGTAAAGTTGAGTAGGAGCAAAATATTGGGTCCACGGCTGCTCCACCCATTGGTATAAGACGTTCCCCACTACCACATTTGAGTCCTAGGCCTCATCGTTGCCTGGATTTTGACTACTTTTGTGTTTTGCACTTTTTTTTAGTTTGCCCCTAATTTATTATTCTGTTTGTGCCTTGTTATAGTCTATTATAATTGTGCTCGCCTGTTTTTCTTTGTTTTCTGCTTTGTGGGCGAAGGTCAGCGATTCCAGATGTTTTCGGAGGATTTACGCAACTTCTCTCCAGTCGCCCATGGTGTCATTTTGAGTAGACCAGAATTTTGGTGGAATTTTTGTGCCAAAAGTATAAAAAAATAAACAGCATAAGACAGGAAGAAAGGCAATTTTTGACTTTGTACCAAATTGATGAATTACGTGCAGCATTATTTGGCGGCAAAATTATATCTAATGCCACAAGACACAGAAGGAAAGTGACTTTAAAAAAAATGCAAATGATGAATCGGGGCCACAGTGTAGATGCGCCTCTTCATTCATCCGGATATCATGGTACCAGGGTAAAGGGTTCTCTGGTGAAAACAATTATCACCTATCCACAGGAAAAATTAAACAGTGGGGTCCGACCTCTGGGACCTGCACCGATCAGCAGCACAGGTCATTTTTATCCACATTAGTATTTAGCAACCGCTGCTCCATTCATTCCCTGTGGGGTTGCTGATCGCTGCACTCGGCTATTTCCAGGAGCCCCATAGAGCAGACCTGGGCAAACTGAAGACAGCCAAGGGGTTGAAACATGGCCCACGGTCTGCACCATGCCCTCCTCCGCCCACTGTCCATTTATCACCACTGCCAGCGGCCACCGCTATCTGCATCTTCAAGATGCAAACAGCGGTGAATACATTGATGGAGGAAGGGGCCGCCGGCTCCATCTTCCACCATTCAGTGTGTGAGACAGCTGACACGATGATGTCATTTCATTGCGCTGCTGCTGAGACTCAGTGCCAGGAGACAAGAGCAGAGCACCGGGGAAACGGGAGTGAGGTGAGTATGTGGTGTTTTTTCATGTGTATGGGATATTTGTATGTATATAGAAGGCTATGTGAGGCTCACACTATATAGGAGACTATGTGGGGGCTTATGCTGTATATATGGACGCCATGGGGGACTTATACTGTATATAGGAACCTATGTGGTGGCTCATGCTGTGTATAGGAGGTTATGTGGGGCTCACACTATATATATGGAGGCTATGTGGGGCTCACACTATATATATGGAGGCTATGTGGGGCTCACAGTGAATATATGGAGGCCATGGGGAGGTTGATACTGTATATAGGAACCTATGTGGTGGCTCATGCTGTGTATTGCTGTGTATTGGATGTTACATAGGGCTCACACTATATATATGGAGGATATGTGAGAGTTCATACTGTCTATAGGAGGCTATGTGGGGGGAGCTCATACTGTATATATGGAGGCTATGTGAGGTCTCATACTGTATAGGAGGCTATGTTGGGGCTCATACCGTATATATGGAGGCTATATGGGGCTCATAGTGTATATATGGAAGCTATGAGGGGCTCATACTGTATATAGGATGCTATGTGGGAGATCATACTGTATATATGGAGGACATGTGGGGCTCATACTATATACTGTATATGGATCCAATGGGGGGGCTCATACTGTATATAGGAACCTATGTGGCGGCTCATGCTGTGTATAGGAGGCTATGTGGGGCTCACACTATATATATGGAGGATATGTGAGGGCTCATACTGTATATAGGAGGCAATGTGGGGGCTCATACTCTATATATGGAGGCTATGTGGGGCTCACAGTGTATATATCGAGGCCATGAGGGGGCTCACACTGTATATATGGGGGATATGTGAGGGCTCATACTGAATATAGGAGGCTATGTTTGGGCTCATTATGTATATTGGAGGCTGTGTGGGGCTTCATACTGTATATAGTGAGGCTATGTTGGGCACATACTGTATATATGAGGCTTTGCAGAGGTTCATACTGCATATCGGAGGCTATGTAGAGGCTCAAACTGTATATAGGAGGCTATGTGGGGGCTCATACTGTATTTAGGAGGCTATGAGAGTGCTCATATTATACAAAAGCTATGTGGGGACTCATGCTGTATATACGGGGCTATGTTGGGTCTCATAATGTATATATGAGGCTACATGGGGACTTATACTATAACCATTTCATGGAAACAAAACCCATAGGACTAATTGTAACAAAATAAATATATAACATATATTAGAATATGATCATATATGATGGGTTTGCATATGGACTTAGAGAGACAATCGCAAAAAAACATTGAAAATGTAAAGAAAAAGAGGCGATCAAAAAAGTCCAAAACTACATATTTAGACAGATATAAAATACAATTTTATTAGGATTTAACAGGAAAACAGAAAAACAATGTTATATGAGACAAATGACCATAAAAGCACATGGGCAAAAATGGGGCACACGAAGGGTAAAAAAGACCAAAGGGATAAAGGTAGCTTTAACATAGCTATACTAACATAGTTCATCTATATATTGCACTTATCCCTAGTGTAAATCATATAGCCAGACAGGATATGCAAACATATATGGTAGTTACAAAAGTTAACTAATGAGTTATTACCTGTCCGGGTATGAAGTGAGGGTCCACCCTGGCATGCCCCCACCAACGCACGTTTCGGCAAATGGCCTTTATCAAGGCGATCTTACAGTATATGGGGAGCTGTGTGTGGTCTCATACGGTATAGGGGGATATCAGCATACTTAATTCTGCTCAATATTAATTGATATAATTAATATTAATAATTATAATTGATATTCATCCACTTCAAATTTATGTTAAGAACCTATAACACTGCCCTTCACCTCGCCAAACAGACCTACTTCACCACCCTGATCTCCTCACTAGCCAACAACCCCAAGAAACTTTTTGACACTTTTCACTCCCTCCTCAGGCCAAAAGCACAAGCCCCTATCACAGACATTTGTGCTGACGACCTGGCCTCCCACTTTACAGAAAAAAATAGATAATATCCATCAGGAAATCTGCTCCCAACCACCAAGTGTTGTGACTCCCATCCCTTCCTGCATTTCCCCTTGCTCACTTTCTACATTTGATCTCATCACAGAAGAAGAAGTCTCCAGACTCCTCTCTTCCTCTCATCCGACCACATGCACTACCGACCCCATTCCCTCACATCTCCAATCTCTCTCTCCAGTCGTCAGAACTCACCTAACTGCAATTCTTAATCTCTCCCTCTCCTCAGGCATTTTCCCATCCTCCTTCAAACACGCCATTGTTACTCCATTACTAAAGAAACCCGCTATCGACCCATCCTGCGCAAACAACTACAGACCAGTGTCCAATCTCCCCTTCATCTCTAATCTTTTGGAGCGCCTAGTTTACTCCCGCCTTACCCATTATCTCTCCACTCACTCCCTCCTAGACCCTTCACAGTCCGGCTTCCGCCCCCCTACATTCGACTGAAACGGCACTCATCAAAGTGACTAATGACCTTCTGACAGCAAAACGTAACGGTGACCACTCTCTGCTCATTCTTCTTGACCTATCTGCAGATTTTGACACTGCTAACCACCATCTTCTACTCTCTAGGCTCCAGTCACTGGGCATTAAGGACACTGCTCCCTCCTGGTTCTCTTCCTATCTTTCTGACCGCTCCTTCAGTGTTTTGTTCTCTGGCTCCACATCATCTCCTCTTCCTCTCGCTGTCGGGGTACCTCAGGGCTCAGTCATTGGCCCCCTTTTCTTCTCTCTCTACATGGCCCCAATTGGACAGACCATCAGCAGATTTGGCTTTCAGTACCATCTTAATGCTGGTCTGTCCGCAGTCTCCAACATCATGTCTGCTCTCTATCTGAAACTCAACCTCTCCAAAACTGAACTTATTCTGCTCCCGCCGTCTACTAACCTCCCTAAATCTGACATTTCCCTCTCCGTGGGTGGCACCACAATAACACCGCGGCAGCAGGCGCGCTGTTTGGGTGTTGTTTTTTTTTACACCAATCTCTCCTTCACATCCCATATACAATCTCTTGCCCCCTCTTGCCGCTTACACCTAAAGAACATTTCTAGAATCCGCCCGTTTCTCACCATGGAAACAACAAAAACCCTCACTGTACCACTGATCCATTCCTGCCTGGATTACTGCAACGCTCTATTAATTGGCCTCCCCGTTAATCGACTATCCCCTCTCCAGTCCATACTTAATGCAGCGGCCAGGATCGTCCATCTGGCTAATCGGTACTCGGACACGTCCGCTCTTCGCCAGTCCTTACATTGGCTGCCCATTCATTATAGGATCCAATTCAAAGTACTTGTTCTTACCCACAAAGCTCTCCACAGTGCAGCACCCCCTTTCTGTCTATCAGCCTAACCGACCGCTGTGCTCTGCAAACGACTTTCGACTAACCTCTGCATTAATCCGTACCTCCCACTCCCGACTCCAAGACTTCTCCCGCTCTGCGCCAATCCTCTGGAATGCTCTACCCCAAGAAATTAGGACTATCCACAATTTGCATAGTTTCAGGCGCTCCCTCAAAACACATTTGTTCAGAGCGGCCTATCACGTTCACTAATCACAGTCATTCTATGTGTAAGTGTGCATGTGTAGCCCATTCACTAACTCTATTTATCCCACACTCCCTCAAGATGGCTGGACCTTCATTGTAAATACATCATTGTAAATACACACCTGTACTTTGTCTCTCCCCCACCTCATTGTAGATTGTAAGCTCTCACGAGCAGGGTCATCTTATTTTGCTTTAATTATTGTATTGTTAACTTTGTTACTTATGACTTGTGTTTGGAACTGTTAAACTGTAAAGCGCTGCGGAATATGTTGGCGCTATATAAATAAAGATTATTATTATTATTAATAATATTGAGCAGAATTAATTTCTACCTATTGGTTCGACTCTCCACAACAGTCACGTTCTCTCATGTGGCCCCTCGTGGAAAATTAAGTGCCCACCCCTGCCATAGAGAATGAATGGAGTCGGACGGACGTGCAACCTGCAGCTCCTTTTTGTAATGGGGATAAAAGTCCCCTTTCTGCCAACTGGTGCAGGTCTCAGCGGTCTAATCCCTAATGATCTACAAGTTATTGCCTATCCTGATCCTAGGAATTAGGTGATAACTTTCTTTTAATGGACAAACTTTTAAGATATGAAGTCCTCTCTTGGAGACGGATTCCACCTTCAGTTATGCACAATAAATTCTATGAGCATGAAGAGTCCAACACATCAGCAAAGGATCCCTCCATTAAATGGGTTGTCCACCACCATGATATTGATCACCTATTCTTAGTATAATTAGGGAGCACCAACATCGTTGTAAACATGCATTGCCTGAGCTACAGCTCTGATTATATGTCTTATCTGGGTGGGAGGACATAGTACAATATATAAGCACAGAAAATGCCTGATGGGCCTGATTTCTGAGGAGTCAGTACAGCAGATCGGTTGAAGTCCAAGTCCGAACAGAGAAATCATGGGGCCCCATAACAGAAGTTCTAATTGTCAAAAAAAAAAAAAATTCCGTGAGGTCACAGAAGATCATATCTCACAACATTCGAGTCTTTACAACGTAATTTACCTCCTACTGAAGCCCTAGATTCCGCTTTAATTGCACCCATAAAGTATGATGCTAACAAAAGTGTCCCACAAACACTGTATGATACCCCCACAGTGAATTCCTCCACAGTACCCTCCGCACACACAGTATGATGACCCTACTGAACCCCACTTCAACTCCCCCGGCAAAGTATGGTCACCCCCAACAGAGTATGATCCCCTAACTATGACCCCACACAGACCTGCATGCAGTAGAATGGGTCTACATACAGTATAATGGCCCCACTCCTCACCACACTGTATAATGGCCCTCACTAGCTCTCCAAACAATATAACGGTCCCAACACAAACCTTCACACTATAAAATTGCTTTCATAGAGTACAATGTTCCCCACATAGGCCTTCATAAAGTATAAAGTCTCAGACATAGCCCACTAAATATTATAATGGCCCCAACATAACTCTACATATAGTATAACTAGACCCACAGCTCTCCATATAGTATTCTGCACCCCATAATCCTCCATATAGTATGCTGTACCCCATAGTCCACTATGTATTATAATGCACTTCCCATAGTCCTCCACATAGTATAATGTACTCCCCATAGTCCTCTGTATAGTATAATGCACTCCTCAAAGTCCTCCAGATAGTATATTGCACTCCCCATAGTCCTCTGTACAGTATAATGCACCCCATAGTCCTCCATATAGCAGAATAGACCCCCTAGTACTCCATACAGTATAATGCACCCCCCATAGTTCTCCATATAGTATAATGCACTCCCCATAATACTCAACATGGTTTAAGGTACCCCATTGTCCTCCATATAGTATAATGCACTACACATAGTCCTCCATACAATATAATGCAACCCACATCGTTCTCTGTATGGTATGATGCACCTCCCCGGGGTCTTCTGTATAGTATAAAGAACACCCCATAGTCTTCCGTATAGTATAATGCACTCCTCAAAGTCCTGCAGATAGTATAATATACTCCACAAAGTCCTCCAGATAGTATAATGCACTCTCCATGGTCTTCCATATAGTATAATGCATCCCATAGTCATCCATATAGCAGAATGGGCCCCATAGTGCTCAGTGCAGTATAATGCACCCCCATGGTCCTCCATACAGTATAATATACCCCCCATAGTTCTCCATATAGTATAATGCTCTCCCCATAGTACTCCATATGGTTTAAACACCCTAGTGTCCTCTATACAGTATAGTATAAAGCACTCCCCATAGTCTTCCATACAGTATAATACAACCCCCATAGTTCTCCGTATGGTATAATGCACTACCCATAGTCCTTCATATACTATAATGCACTCCCCATAGTTCTCTTTACAGTATTATGGCCTCCACAATGATATCACTGATTAAAAAAAAAATGCAATACTTACCTCTACTCCTCGCTCCGCTACTGCTCCAGTCTCTGTGGCACACACCTCAGCCCAGCAGGTGCCATATAATGATGTCATCACTCCCGCTGCGATGAAATGTCTGACGCTCAGAGAGAATAATAGAGGAGGGAGCCTCAGCTGACACTCCTCCTCCATCATTGCTTACAGCTGTATTGGTATCCAGGATGCCGATACAATTGAACGTGCGATGATGGGCGGGGGGGGCAACGCTGGCACCGGACCCCCCAACCGGCTCACGGGTGCTATAGCAGCTGTGTGGCCTGCCGCCATTGGCGGTGCACCACTGACTGCACAAAAGCACTGACCTCCTGCTTGAGTGGCCACACAGCGGTGTATGGGCTCAATAGAATGTCTTTGTGGCTGTGAGTGCGTTCATGGAGTCCAGTGCTTCTTCTTGCTCAGCCCCCACTCTTTCCACCCAGGAACAACCCAAAAAAAGGTTAACGGTTCAAAAAAAAATTGTGGGCAAATTTGCCTGGTCTCTACATCACAATCTCAGCACCTACAGTTGACCAGGGCATCTCCAACAGGCATGAATTTTGACAATCTGACCAGTTGTGAAAGTACCTTGTCATGATGAACAAAGATGGCTATTGAGATTGCAAGGCTGCATGTTTAAGTTTGTGCACTAGTTAACAACAGATGTGGATAAAATGTTTGCCCCAAATAATTAGGATCGGAACGCAAAGTTTTGGAGATAGATAAACACAGTCTAAGTAGAAGCTGTGGACACCAGTGGGCAGTAGAGCACTGATAATACAGCAAGCAATAGCAGACTAGATATTTTCTGAACATTGGCCATGTTTCCAGTAAGAAATTTCAGGTTGTGTAATCTCTACATCTTTTTTCGGATCTGGACATAGTAAGTTTTCCAAGATTGTTTCAGAAAACATTGAGAAAATTTCACACTTATGCCTAAAATGTTGTTGTCAGCAGCAGCAGAGGACGCATTGGCAGCAATATGCAAACTGTATGCATTGTATATAATGTGTGAGTGAGCTCTGCTGCCCTGCTCCATACATGATGGGCGAGACTCTCACCTGGCTGTAACTGACACACAGTGCTTGATATTACAGTCACGGGTCAGTTACAGATGAGCGTATTATAGTCACACTGGTATTTTGCATGCAAGTCCCATCCTAACCCCAAGTCCAGGGATCCAAATTGACAGAGTCATAAAATTTGGGCACCCAAATACTTCTGAAAATGGCTGCAAACTCCTAAACGGCCAGTCTTGGCCTCAGCTGAGAAGCGCATACAATGCTATATCCAGACTGCACCATGCTCTGTGAGCTAAACACATCAGCAGCAGCTGCACAAAACTCTTTTGCAGTTTGCTACTTTGTATCAGTCTGTAGTCGGGGCTAATTAGCTCACAGAGCATTGAATGGCCCGAACTGACGATACAAATGCATTTATCCACGTCTCAGATGGGAGCTACGTGTTGTATGTGTTTGTGGTTTCCAGATGTTTGTGGCCAATTCATCGATTGGAATGTTTTAAAAAGTCTCTAAATTTTTTGTGCAGATGTACTCCAGTCCCTACTTATTTTACGCATGCATTACATTGATTAGCACATTTTGCACCATTTTAAGGGAACGTGCAACTTATTGCATTAAAAAGTCACTGAAAGAGTCAAAGATCAAAATAAAGAGCATTTTGATTTTTGAGCAACATTTATGAACCACATTTTGAAGAATTTGTTGCAAAACACGTCAACAAATTCCACAAGACAAAAAAAAAGAAAGTGACTTAAAATAAATGCCAATGATTAATTGTGCTCTAAGAATATTAGAAATGTCTATAACTTTTTCATTTATACATTGATTATGCTTTATCTTTAGAAAACTGTAAAATTATTTTAAGCTTGAAAACAAAAGTCAGGTTCCTCAACATTTGATTAACTTCAGATGAGGTTGTCCTCTGTACCTCTACCTCTGTTCTCTATTTACACCTTTGGCCTGGGACAGCTCATAGAATCTCATGGCTTTCAGTATCATCTTTATGCTGATGACACACAGATCTACATCTCTGGACCAGATATCACCTCCCTACTAACCAGAATCCCTCAATGTCTGTCCACTATTTCATCCTTCTTCTCCACTAGATATCTGAAACTCAACATGGACAAAACAGAATTCATCATCTTTCCCCCATCTCACGTGACCCCCCCTACGAACCTATCAATTACAGTAAATGACTGCCCACTCTCCCCAGTCCCACAAGCTCGCTGCCTCGGAGTAATCCTTGATGCTGATCTCTCCTTCAAACCACATATCCAAACCCTTTCCACTTCCTGCCGACTTCAACTCAAAAATATTTCACGCATCCGTTCATTCCTCACCCAAGAATCTGCAAAAACCCTAGTCCATGCCCTCATCATCTCTCGCCTTGACTACTGCAACCTCATGCTCTGCGGCCTCCCCTCAAACACTCTCGCACCCCTCCAATCTATTCTAAACTCTGCTGCCCGACTAATCCACCTGTCCCCCCGCTATTCCCCAGCTTCTCCCCTCTGTCAATCCCTTCACTGGCTCCCAATTGCCCAGAGACTCCATTACAAAACCCTAACCATGACATACAAAGCCATCCACAACTTGTCTCCTCCATACATCTGTGACCTCGTCTCCCGGTACTTTCCTGCACGCAACCTCCGATCCTCACAAGATCTCCTTCTCTACTCCCCTCTTATCTCCTCTTCCCACAATCGCATACAAGATTTCTCTCGCGCATCACCCCTACTCTGGAACTCTCTACCACAACATATCAGACTCTCACCTACCATCGAAACCTTCAAAAAGAGCCTGAAGACCCACCTCTTCCGACAAGCCTATAACCTGCAGTAACCACCGATCGACCAAACCGCTGCACGACCAGCTCTACCCTCGCCTACTGTATTATCACCCATCCCTTGAAGATTGTGAGCCCTCGCAGGCAGGGTCCTCTCTCCTCCTGTACCAGTTATGACTTGTATTGTTTAAGATTATTGTACTTGTTTTTATGTATACCCCCCTCACATGTAAAGCGCCATGGAATAAATGGCGCTATAACAATAAATAATAATAATAATAATAATAACGTGAGCGTACTGAAGGATCCTCTCGCCCCCTGATGGGCCATTCTGACCATAAATAGAAGTCTACCCATTATATGACACCAAAGTTCAAAAAGATTTAAATGATCCAGACGGCTGCAGGAACAAAACGTACACAAATATACATCATCTGTACGTATCTGTGCATTAAGCTTCAAACTTGCTGCCTCTGCTCAATGTCTCCTATGACAGTGTTTGGAATTAGGGTTTGGAGACTGAGACACTATTAAGACATTCATTACCGGTAGTGTTATTATAAGATATGTTCCTGCAGGGAACTGTTACACAAGTAGTTGTGGAACCACTTTGCCACAGTCCAGGGATAGACTCGAAGGGTGCAACTAAGTGACTACTTGGTTCTTCACTAGAGCCCCTGATGGTGTGGTTAAAGATAGACCCAGGTGGATGCCAAGTGCCACTTCACGACAGACCCTGAAGCTGCAGCAGCTGACCCCCAAAGGGGCAGAGAAGCAGGACCAGCGAAGAAATGGTAAACAGGAGGACATGCAGCTGGTTAGACACAACAGTTCAGGATCCGGACTGCACAGCAGATAGACAGTTAAAGTACAGGATCTGAACTGCACAGCTGCTAGTCAGAACGGGTTCTGGATCAGGAACGGACAGGATAGTTTCAGGAACACAGGGCTACTCGGGTTCAGGTTCACAGGTGTAGGTTCAGATTGGACTGATGAGACTAGCGGTATAGGTACGGACAAAGTGGATTAGGCTCAAGATTTGGTAGAGGCAGGATGGGCTCAAGAACAGGTTACAGCGGAATGAGCAAGATCAAGATTAGACAGGACGGACAGGGTCAGGTAGACAGGACGAACAGGATCAGATTCAGGGAGCATAGGTACAGGGACGCTAAAACTAGATAGTAGTCTACACACTGATACTACTGTTGCTAAGGCACCTCCCAATAGGGGAGGATGCCTTAAATACCTGACATCTTCCAGCTTTTGACTGCAGACGTTTTAAGAAATGCGCACACTGCACACACTAAGAGGCAGGGAGCTCTTGCACCCTAAGCACACTCCAAGGAGACCTGTGTGCCGTGCGCATGTCCTTGTAGGAAACACATCACGGGAACTGCAGCAGCGCGGTCTGGTAAGTGAACACGCCGGCATCCCTACTGAGAGGAGGAAGGAAACTCGTGCAAAGGCACAGGATGTGTTATGGACGGCGGAACGCACCAAATATAAATAATAGGAGGTGCGTTCGCCGCCCGGGGTCCACCATGCGGTAGATGTAAAGACCGCTGCTGGATAATAGCAGACTCGCTATCAGGCGGAGCACTACAGTTGGGTTAGCGTCACCCGAGGTGCTAGGACAATCTCTTGTTACTGGCACAGAGATGACCTAGAGAAAATTAGGTGTAGTCGCCAAGCCTGCTAACCTCACAGGACCTGCCGGCGTGTGGCGTCGCAGCCGCGAACGCCAAAAGGTGCTGCAGATTGCAGCACTGCTGTAAACTGTAGCCGCTTAACCCGGTCACCGTCGGATGCTAGTGTATGGCGCGGTAAGCTCAGTGGCGCATAGCTAACCACTACCTGGCGCTGACTAAAACCAACACTCTGTCACCATTCGTAATATCAGAGGGTAGGGGTTTCAAATAAGTCAGTCACCAGACACATGCATCCATCACCATTCACAAGTAGCATTATTAGTCTACACTAGCGCATGGCCAAGCCGCCATGCGGGCCTTTTATAGCCATGCGCTTCCGGGACCTTCCAGTACTCTGGGAAGGACCAATCAGATCCGGCGCAGGACCTGAGCATGTGACCCCTGCTCTCCACTGAGAGGTCATCTTGCGGGCATGCCCAGTAGCACGGCGAGAGGACTTAGCCTCTGGAGCGGTTCCCTGCAAAGCAGGTTGCGCTACCATTGCTGCACCAGAGGTGGCAGCAACATCCAGACTCACAGAGTGAATCTGAGCAGGACACCTGGATCGCTGGGATTGCTGAGCAGGTCCCTGAGCGGTCGGAGGGGAATGGGAGACCGCTGGATGTACGGCTCTGGATTCCTGTCGTGCAGTCTCAGAAATCTGACGCCTAACAGGATGTGTCTGTGTTACTCTCTTCTATTCCCTAGATGGATGGACTGTTCTAAGTTATCCCTATATGACAAGCATATGCTGTGATACAGTTATGGCCAAAAGTATTGACACCCCTGCAATTTTGTCAGATAATACTCAGTTTCTTCCTGAAAATTATTGCAAACACAAATTCTTTGGTATTATTATCTTTTAATTTGTCTTAAATGAAAAAACACAAAAAGAATTGTCCTAAAGCCAAATTGGATATAATTCCACACCAAACATAAAAAAGAGGGTGGACAAACGTATTGGCACTGTTCGAAAAATCATGTGATGCTTCTCTAATTTGTGTAATTAACAGCACCTGTAACTTACCTGTGGCACCTAACAGGTGTTGGCAATAACTAAATCACACTTGCAGCCAGTTGACATGGATTAAAGTTGACTCAACCTCTGTCCTGTGTCCTTGTGTGTACCACATTGAGCATGGAGAAAAGAAAGAAGACCAAAGAACTGTCTGAGGACTTGAGAAACCAAATTGTGAGGAAGCATGAGCAATCTCAAGGCTACAAGTCCATCTCCAAAGACCTGAATGTTCCTGTGTCTACCGTGCGCAGTGTCATCAAGAAGTTTAAAGCCCATGGCACTGTGGCTAACCTCCCTAGATGTGGACGGAAAAGAAAAATTGACAAGAGATTTCAACACAAGATTGTGCGGATATTGGATAAAGAACCTCGACTAACATCCAAACAAGTTCAAGCTGCCCTGCAGTGCGAGGGTACAACAGTGTCAACCCGTACTATCCGTCGGCGTCTGAATGAAAAGGGACTGTATGGTAGGAGACCCAGGAAGACCCCACTTCTTACCCTGAAACATAAAAATGCCAGGCTGGAGTTTGCCAAAACTTACCTGAAAAAGCCTAAAACGTTTTGGAAGAATGTTCTCTGGTCAGATGAGACAAAAGTAGAGCTTTTTGGGCAAAGGCATCAACATAGAGTTTACAGGAGAAAAAAAAGAGGCATTCAAAGAAAAGAACACGGTCCCTACAGTCAAACTGTTAGGAATCTGTGTCCTGCCATACTAATGCAGAGATGCAGATCCTCATATTCATCTCCAGAGGCTGTCCTTTCTGCCAGCTTGTGAGCATGCTCCTGGAATGAGCGCCCATTGGAGTTCAGGAGTCAGGTGCTCAGGTCCTGCTCCTGATTCCATTGGTTCAGCTCAGGTCTCTGGAGATTTCCGGAAGGTCCCGGTCACTATAACAAGTGCGCATGGCCGTTATGCCATGCGCTAGTATTTTCTGATACTTGCTGCTGTATGTTTGTTGATGGATGCTTGGTCTGGTGTATGACTTATTATGAAACCCCTTCCCTCGGTTTTTACGAGTGTGTGAGTGATTGGCTCAGCCAGTAGCAGCGCTAGCGCCAGCGTGCTCAAGCTTCAGCCATCTCAGCAGCAAAGCGTCCTGCATCGCGCTTGCGTTATTGCGGTTGCAGACTTCTGTGGCGTTCGCAGTTGCGACACCATGCAGACGCTCATTCACGGTAAGTCCGTTTGGTTGTAGTGCCACTTTAACTACTCCTGTGCTCGGCTACCGTACGTGTGCCGCTGTGTCCCTGTCCGTTTAACAGGCTCAGCGTTATCTTTTCTTTATTATTTTTCTGTGCAGCTCTGTGTCCCATAACAGAGACTGCCTCTTTTGCACTTGGGTGATTTAGAACCCTGTGCACACTACCGCTGTAGTGCACTGCCTCCCTTAGCAGCGGTTTTGCCATCTGCCGCACGGTGGACCCCGAGTGACAAAGGCACTTTAATTATTTATTTTTTTTAGTGCCTTCCGCCACTCATAACACAAACATGGCGGAGGTTCCCTGATGTTTTGGGGTTGCTTTGCTGCCTCTGGCACTGGACTGCTTGACCGCGTGCATGGCATTATGAAGTCTGAAGACTACCAACAAATTTTGCAGCATAATGTAGGGCCCAGTGTGAGAAAGCTGGGTCTCCCTCAGAGGTCATGGGTCTTCCAGCAGGACAATGACCCAAAACACACTTCAAAAAGCACTAGAAAATGGTTTGAGAGAAAGCACTGGAGACTTCTAAGGTGGCCAGCAATGAGTCCAGACCTGAATCCCATAGAACACCTGTGGAGAGATCTAAAAATGGCAGTTTGGAGAAGGCACCCTTCAAATATCAGGGACCTGGAGCAGTTTGCCAAAGAAGAATGGTCTAAAATTCCAGCAGAGCATTGTAAGAAACTCATTGATGGTTACCGGAAGCGGTTGGTCGCAGTTATTTTGGCTAAAGGTTGTGCAACCAAGTATTAGGCTGAGGGTGCCAATACTTTTGTCTTGCCCATTTTTGGAGTTTTGTGTGAAATGATCAATGTTTTGCTTTTTGCTTCATTCTCTTTTGTGGTTTTTTTTCATTTAAGACAAATTAAATGAAGATAATAATACCAAAGAATTTGTGTTTGCAATCATTTTCAGGAAGAAACTGAGTATTATCTGACAAAATTGCAGGGGTGTCAATACTTTTGGCCACAACTGTATAATGCGACCTTGTGATAAAGGCCCAGGACGCATCAAAACGTTTTGTCGCTAATCTGTTTCCATCTGGTTCATGCTTCTTTGATGTGTACCAATTATTAAAGTATCTTGAACATATTGACTTTGAGATAGCAATTACATTATAATGCTCTTGGGACAAAAAAAATCTGCCCTACTCTGAGCCCCTGAATAAATAATTACTCTTCACTATATTCTCTGCACAAAATATGACCCCCACACTGTCCCTCTTATAGTACATGCTCTCCACACTGCCCGCTCCTTTCCCTATTGAGCCCTCCTTCACACTGGGTTCCCCTAACGGGTCCTGTCTCTATACTATACCCCTCACCACATTCCCTCTCCTTGGTATTGTGGCGCCCCTAAGGCTCGGTCGCCACAGAGGTACTGCACCTTCTCCTAAGGTGTGGTGCCCCACAATCCAGGTAAGGTGGGAACTCCTGACCACGCTCCAACATTCGCACCCCATACAATAGAGTAGTTCAGCAAAACCACATTGCGGCTCCTTGCTTAGAGAGAGGCAGAGCACCTTTGGTGGTTCCCTACTCGGAACACTAAACGTGCTGGGAGGTGGGTGGAGTTAATGATACATAAAAGAGTGGGAAGGTTTAGGATTACAGGTCAGTCAGTAGTGAGTAAGGAAGCCACTCGGAGAGTAGTGGAGATCCCTGGAAGAGGGATGAAGGAAGGAGTGCTGCAGCAGGCCAGAGTGACCCGGGTCTGCTGGCATGGGAAAGGAAAGAAGGAGAAAGACGTTGAACTGAAACCTGAGCTTCCATAAGAAAGAGAGACAAGTACGGAATGTAGGAGAAAAGGGAACACAGAGGACGTGGGTTAGGAGAGAACCCTGCCTAGAAGTTCTAAGCGCAAGGCCGGGGCCCGGTCCCCGAGGTTGTATGGACACTAATGGTTCTGCAGCAGACACCGGTGGAGTAGTAGTAGTAGTAGTAGTAGTAGTAATGCACTACTCCCATCTAAGACTTGGGGGCACAACAGCAACACGGATAGTGAGCTGGGACTCAGGAGTAGGGAGTCCCCGAAGCAGGCTACAGCTGTCTGCCGTACAAGTAGAGTTCTTGGGAACATCTGATAGGAGGAACTCCAGTGTAACTCAGTACTAGGAGATCTTCACACTTTAAGGCGCTATAGAGGAGATGTTCAGAAAAGGCACATAAGTTGGCGGAGTGTTGGAAGGGAGCGTCCTATCTTGCCTGGAGATTGACTGAGTCCCTGACCCGGAGGACACGGCACAGAAGCGGGCACTACAGACTGTGAGTAAAGCTTTGGAACTACATGCCCTGGTGTCCTCCATTCCTTCCTGCGTCCGCCTGCTTGGCACTGCTGCATCCCCTACGCCGGACACTACACCATCTAAGTGTCACTTCACCTATTCTGCCCAGGGACAACGGCCCTGCTTGTGGAGGGCTATAACATCACTGCTGCACCACACCATCTGTCCCAGAGGATCTGTCTGCAGCGTCGGCCTAACATCCCACTTGCCGAACACCACAGGTGGCGTCACGAACTATTCCATTAACTACATTCCACCATAAGCATTCCCCGCCATTACTTGGGCAACCAGGGCCACTGACCGTGTCCCCGCTGCTGTGACACACCACCCGCTGATACCGGCCCGGTACCGAGTACCCCACAGCCCTGGGAGGGCGACCCAGTATGCTGTGCCCTTACACTGTCCCCACATGCTACACCCCACACTACTCAGTATCTACAGTATTCTGTTCACACTCACACTTTTCTTCCCCCATACTGTCCCCTCGCACTATTCCTTTCAATAGTCTCCTCACACATTTCTCCCTCCTCATACATTTACCCTCTCACTTTCCATACTGCCTCCTCACACATGCCTCCGACTCCCCATACTGTGTCTGCACACATCCCATCATCCTCGCTCCCCATACTGCGTCCGCATCCATTTTACCCCCACTCACCATACCTTGTCTGCACCCATCCCCCTCATACATGCCCCCATCTCACCCCTTAATCCTCATATTATATCTTAAAATTTCTCCCACTCTCCATATTGTGTCTACACCAGTCCCTTCTTTGCTCCCCAAACTTGTGTCCTCAAATCATCCCCCTGTTACACTAAATCTCCCCCAGCCCTGTTGCACTAAATACCTCCATGACAGTAAATCTCCCCCCAGGCTAATTACAGTAAATTTCTCCCACACACACACACAGTAAATACCCCACACATACTGTAGTAATACCCCACACACAGCAAATACCCCACACACACACACAGGAAATACCCCCCCACACAGTAAATACCGCCAGCCCCATTACACTAAATCTCCCCCAGCCCCGTTACACTTAATACCCCAATCACAATAAATCTCCCCCATACCCGTTACAGTAAATCTTGCCCACACACAATAAATATCCCCCTAAACAGTAAATATCTACACACACAGTAAATACCCCATGCACACACAATAAATACCCCCCACACACACAGTAAATACCCCCCCACATAGTCAATGCACCCCTAAACACAGTAAATACCCCCACACACACAGAAAATACATCTCCACACAGTAATTACCCCCTCAGGTAGTAAATACCCCACACACAGTAAATACCCCCCAGGCAGTGAATAACCCCCCCCACACACAGTAAATACCCTCCAAGCAGCATATACCCCCCAAGCATTAAATACCCCCAGCGCCATTATACTAAATTTTCCCTCTCATCTTTGGTGTCGTCAGGTCCACTAGCGTGGAGCACTTACCACCAATGCTCTCTGCACTGGCGAGTGACGTCAGCAGTGTGATCACATGACCTGATCACGCTGCTGATGACGCTCTGATCCAGCGCTCAGAGCTTCAATTGTGCTCGAGTATCTCTGTACTGATGATGCTTCTGGTGATATATTCATCTACAGCTAAACATAGAAAAATTGAGAAAAACATTTTTCCTAATAGGCAGCCAACCCCTCCATAATTTGATAGGTGTGTGGGTTGGGGTGGCTGTTTCTATCAGTAGTTTGCACCTGTGCTGCTCCTGCCTTTATAGTGGAGGCCTGCTGCATC
Source organism: Dendrobates tinctorius (assembly GCF_039654945.1). NCBI lineage: Eukaryota > Metazoa > Chordata > Amphibia > Anura > Dendrobatidae > Dendrobates > Dendrobates tinctorius. Next base: position 7,925,275 of record NW_027361743.1, on the reverse strand, counting down.
CTTCTAGTGCTTTAGTCATCTGACAGGTTTTGGTAAGGCTGTTTCCTTATGGTATGTTTTTCTTGCTACATTCATCTACTGATGATGGTTCTGACGATGTATTCATGTAGTGATGGTGCTTCTCGTGATGTACTCAAGTACCGATAATGGTTCTAGTTATGTATTCGTCAACATATAGTGCTGGTGATGTATTCCTGTACTGATTATGCTTCTGGTGATGCATTTATGTACTAATGATGGATCTGGGGATGTTTTTATGTAGTGATGGTGCTTCTGATGATGTATTCACGTACTAAAGGTGCTTCTGTTGATTTTGTTCATGTACCAATTATGGTTCTGGTGATGTATCCAAGTACTGATGGTGCTTCTGTTCTGTTGATGGATTCATGTACTGATGATGATTATGATGATGTATTCATGTACTGATGGTACTTCTGGTGATGTATTTATTTTCTGGTGGTCTTTCTGATGTATTCATTTGCGGGTGGTACTTCTGGTGATGTAGGTGTCAGAGACACCGCACTACACTTGTTCATAGAGCCAGTGCGCGTGTCCTGAGTACAGAAGCAGTGCTAAAAGTTACCTGGGGAGCAGGGCAGCAGAGGTGACCAGGCGTGCTCCAACTATTAGTGTCAGGGTCCAGTCAGCGCTGGAAAGTATAGAGGCACGGGACCTGCGGACACTGAAAATGAACAAGCTTGCACAGGACCTATGGTCATGTGACTGCAAGGGGGCGTGGTTTAGCGTCCTTCTTTCAGATATGACAGGACACCATACAACAACTCAGAGTCAGGCAAAACGGAAGTCACAACAGTACGGGCAAACGAGGCACAGGAGGGATAAACAGACGGGAGGTCAGACAAAGCCAAAGGTCATACACAGGATCACAGTACAGTACCAGGGATGAGACAGAGCGGATAATCAGGGCCAAGCAGAGATCAAAACCAAACAGACATATAAGGTACCAGGCAGAATCCAAAGCGATATCCAGAAAACAGACCAAGTCATACACAGAGAATCAAGTAACCAGAACACAGCACAGACACACTCAGGGGTCACCACACAATGCCAAGGGCGAAAGTATAACTGACAGGGATGGGAGCATCCTGAGGCTATAAGAAACCTCCCCCAGAACCAGGGAGAGGCCACAATCATAGCCCCAGGTGTGCAGGTAAGCCTGCATCGGGATCACAACCTTTAACCCCAGAAATGCCAGTCTTCAGCACTGGTTCCAGACATTAACCCCACATGTGCTAGTCAAACCCGCACTGAGATCATGACAGTACCCCCCTCTCAACGGGGGGCCTCTGGACCCCCAGGCTTGCCCGGGTACTTAGCATGGAAAGCCCGTACCAGGCGATCAGCATGCATCAACCAGGCCGGTACCCAGGACCTGTCCTCCGGTCCATACCCCTTCCAATGAACCAGGTACTGTACCGACCGCCGTACCAACCTGGAATCTACGATATGACCAACCTCGTACTCCACCTGCCCCTCGACCAAAACAGGAGAAGCAGCAGACTCGGAGTCTCCCCGGACTGCTTCAAAAGGTTTAAGTAGAGATTTGTGGAAGACGTTAGGGATCTTGAAAGAGGGTGGAAGGCACAGCCTATACGCTACTGGATGATTTTTTCCACAATCTTGTACGGGCCAATGAATTTGGGTCCTAACTTGGCTGACGGAATCTTTAACTTAATGTTTCGCGTGGAGAGCCAAATTTTCTCTCCAACCTGAAACATGGGACCAGGTGTTCGTTTGCTGTCCTCGAAAAACTTATACCTGCCTTGAGACCTGGATATACGCCACTGGACTTCTGCCCATGTATCTTTTAACCGCTGAACAGAGTCCTCAGCCAAACTCACCAAAATGAGGACTGAACCCATTGTTAATCAAGAAAGGGGACCTACCAGTGGATTGACTCACCCGACTATTGAAGGCAAATTCAGCCAACGGCAGTGCATCGCACCAGTCATTCTGTCTAGCAGAGGTTAGACACCTGAGGATCTGTTCCAGGGACTGGTTAGTGCGCTCCGTCTGCCCATTGCTCTCAGGATGGTATGCAGACGAAAAGGACAGAGACATACCTAATTTTTTGCAGAAAGCACGCCAAAACTTAGCCACAAACTGCACACCACAATCAGACACCACATTCAGGGGTACCCCATGCAACCGGATCACATGCTGCACAAACAACCTGGACAACGTCTCAGCTGACGGTAGTGCAGACAGGGGTACGAAATGAGCCTGCTTAGAAAACCTGTCCACCACTACCCATACCACTGTATTACCCTTAGATGGAGGGAGATTGGTAACAAAATCCATGGATAAGTGAGTCCATGGCCTTTCGGGCACTGCCAAGGGTATCAGCTCCCCTGCCGGCCGGCTATGAGAGCTTTTAGAACGAGCGCAGACCCCACAACCAGCAATGAATTTTTTTATGTCCGAACCAAGGGTAGGCCACCAAAAGATCCTAGCCACCGCCAGACGTGTGGCTGAAATACCAGGGTGAGCACTCAGCTTGGATTCATGGAACTCCTGCAAGAGTTTCAGGCGAAGTTGCTCTGGGACAAACAACTTCCCCTCCGGCTTGGCCGCCGAGGCCTGCGACTGGGCCCCCTGAATCTCCCGTTCCAATTCAGATGAGACCTCTGCTATCACAACCCCAGGGTGAAGAATGGAGGACGGTGGCTCAGGGGGCGACACCGGCTGAAAACTGCGTGATAAGGCATCAGCCTTGACATTCTTAGACCCTGGACGAAATGTAATCGTAAACTGAAAACGGGAAAAAAAAAGTGACCAACGGGCTTGTCTGGGCGTTAGTCTTTTAGCAGACTCAATGTACGACAAATTTTTGTGATCCGTGATCACCGTAACCGGGTGACTGGCCCCCTCCAAAAAGTGCCTCCATTCTTCAAACGTCAATTTGACCGCCAGAAGCTCTGTATTGCCTACGTCGTAATTTCTTTCCGCAGCAGAGAACTTCTTGGAAAAGAAAGCACATGGCCTGAGGTTGGTTAGAGTGGCAGGCCCTTGGGACAACACCGCCCCCACCCCCACCTCAGAGGCGTCCAATTCCACGACGAATGGTTTGGACGGATCTGGCTGCACTAACACAGGAGCAGACATAAAACATTTTTTCAGCGTCGCAAAGGCCTCTTTTGCGAGCGAGGACCAATTTCTCACATCCGCACCTTTGCATGTTAGATCCGTGAGAGGTTTGACCACTTGCGAAAACCCCCGGATAAATTTGCGGTAATAATTGGCGAACCCCAAGAAGCGCTGAAGACCCTTAAGATCTCGGGGTTGCACCCAATCCGCAATGGCCTGCACCTTCTTGGGGTCCATGCGAAAACCCTCACCGGATACAATTAACCCCAAAAAGGACAACTCTTGTACACAGAATACACATTTCTCCAATTTGGCATACAAATGATTTTCTCTCAGCCTTTGGAGCACAGTTCATAAATGTTCCAAATGAGAATACTTGTCGGGGGAATATATCAAAATATCATCTAAGTAGATAACGACAAAACGACCAATGAGATCTGAGAATACCACGTTGATGAAATTCTGAAATATGGCAGGGGCGTTGGTAAGACCAAACGGCATGATTAAATTTTCAAATAGTCCCTCGGTCGTGAGGAACGCGGTTTTCCATTCATCCCCCTCTCGGACCCTTATCAAATTATATGCCCCCCGAAGGTCCAGTTTAGAAAACCACTTTGCACCTGATAGTTGGTTACATAAATCGGGAATCAATGGAAGGGGGTACGTATTCTGTACAGTAATTTGATTAAGCTCCCGGAAGTCGAGACAGGGACGTAACCTGCCATCTTTTTTCTTTACAAAAAAGAAACCTGCCGCCACAGGTGAGACTGAAGGACGTATGTGTCCTTTGCGCAGACTTTTCAGTAATGTACTCCTTCATAGCCAAGCGCTGAGGACTGGACAAATTAAACAGACGGGCTTTGGGTAATTTAGCCCCCGGGACCAGCTCAATAGCGCAGTCAAAGGGTCTATGTGGCGGTAACGTCTCGGCCTCGCTTTCGGAGAATACATCTTCGAAGTCCTTCAGGCATTCCGGAATACCTTCCAGCTCGACAGATGATACAGACACAGATTTAACAGGTTCAACCAGCAGTGCGGATTTATCACATAACTCAAAATCATTAAACCCCCATTGTACAATCTCCCCCGTTTTCCAGTTAATAACTGGGTTATGGTGTTGTAACCAGGGCATGCCCAACACCAACCCTGCAGGTAGATTGTCCAGCACAAAACAACTTATGTTTTCCACATGAGTAGCGCCCACTCTGAGCGAAAACACATCAGACATAAAGCGAATTCCCTCCTTAGTGAGGGGAGATGATTCAATGGCCATCACCTTGATCGGAACCTTGAGCCTAACTGTCCCTATCTTGCAGTGTGTGACCAATTGAGAGTCAATAAGATTAATAGATGATCCGCAGTCCACGAAGGCTGTAGAGGAAAAAGAACTACCGTCCACAAACAGTTCCACATGAAGTAACACTTTAGAAAACGAGGAAAAGGGTACCTGAGGGTCTGAGCAGCCTCCCCGATGACTACCCAGACCTAGTCGTTTCCCGCCGACCGGGTTTGAAGACGGGCAATTCGGGCACTCCCTTTTCCAATGTCCCGTTTTACCACAGTAAAAGCATAACTGCTTGTCCTTCCGGCGTTTCCTCTCCGTATCCTTCAGGGAGAGGGCGCCTACATCCATGGGCTCAGGGGCAGTCTCTTTTCCACTGGGGAATAATGGAGTATCCACCTGCATCACCCCTCTGGCCCGCAGCCTGCGGTCCATCCGGACGGCCTGGGTCATGGCGTCGAGAGAGTTAGGTGGGGGATGTAACGCCAAGGCATCCTGCAGCCGCTCGGACAAGCCTCTGCGAAAGAGTCCTCGGAGTGCGGCGTCGCTCCAAGAGACCTCTGCCGCCCAGCGGCGGAACTCAGAACAAAACCACTCAGCCGAGTGTTTCCCCTGACAGACACTCATCAACATATCCTCTGCCAATCGCACTCAGTCAGGTTCATCATAAATGTGCCCGAGGGCCTCAAAGAATGCATTCACTGACATACGTTCAGGAGCAGAGGAAGACAGAGAGAAAGCCCATGCTTGCGGAGCCCCCCGAAGTAGGGAAATAATGACCCCCACCCTCTGGAACTCATCCCCGGAGGAGCGGGGCCTTAGAGAAAAAAAAAGCTTGCATCCTTCTCTGAAAGACCTGAACTCCTTTTTATCCCCTGAGAAAAGGTCTGGTAATTTGACCGGAGATTCGGGGGACGCTAATGACACATCCCTACCCCCAGAACCAGAAGCCCCTGCATCGACAGCCCCCTGCACAGTAACCACCAACTGTTGCTGGGTCTGGGCCATCGTGCGTTGTTCCACATTGAGCTTATGGAACATTTGGGTCAGGTGCTTGACCTGATCAGACAAGGCTTATATGGGATCCATGAGGATAACACACACTTTTTTTTTTTTTTTTTTCTTCAGAGAAAAAAAAAAAATTGAAAGGGTCAGTTATAATGTCAGAGACACCGCACTACACTTGTTCATAGAGCCAGTGCGCGTGTCCTGAGTACAGAAGCAGTGCTAAGAGTTACCTGGGGAGCAGGGCAGCAGAGGTGACCAGGCGTGCTCCAACTATTAGTGTCAGGATCCAGTCAGCGCTGGAAAGTATAGAGGCACGGGACCTGCGGACACTGAAAATGAGCAAGCTTGCACAGGACCTATGGTCATGTGACTGCAAGGGGGCGTGGCTTAGCGTCCTGCTTTCAGATATGACAGGACACCATACAACAACTCAGAGTCAGGCAAAACAGAGGTCACAACAGTACGGGCAAACGAGGCATAGGAGGGATAAACAGACGGGAGGTCAGACAAAGCCAAAGGTCATACACAGGATCACAGTACAGTACCAGGGATGAGACAGAGCGGATAATCAGGGCCAAGCAGAGATCAAAACCAAACAGACATATAAGGTACCAGGCAGAATCCAAAGCGATATCCAGAGAACAGACCGAGTCATACACAGAGAATCAAGTAACCAGAACACAGCACTAACACACTCAGGGGTCACCACACAATGCCAAGGGCGAAAGTATAACTGACAGGGATGGGAGCGTCCTGAGGCTATAAGAAGCCTCCCCCAGAACCAGGGAGAGGCCACAATCATAGCCCCAGGTGTGCAGGTAAGCCTGCATCGGGATCACAACCTTTAACCCCAGAAATGCCAGTCATCAGCACTGGTTCCAGACATTAACCCCACGTGTGCGAGTCAAACCCGCACTGAGATCATGACAGTAGGCCTGTACTGATGGTGCTTCTGGTGATTTATTTATATATATACCAATGATGGTTCTGGTGATGTATTCATGTACTGATGATGATTCTGATTATGTATTTATAGCTGGTGGTGCTTCTGGTAATGTATTTATATTCTAATGGTCTTTCAGATGTATTCCTGTACTAGTGGTGCTTCTGGTGATTTATTTGTGTACCAATGATGGTTCTGGTGATGGTTTCACGTACGATAATTCTGATAATATACAGCTCTGACAAAAATTAAGAGACCACTGCAAAATGTTCAGTTTGTCTGATTTTTCTCTTTATAGGTATATTTTTTTGTAAAATGTAAATTATTCTTTTAGTCTATAAACTTCTGACAACATGTCTCCGAATTTCCAAGCAATAAATTTTGTATTTTTTTCTGACAAAGAAAAATGGTCAAAAATTAACATACAAAACAAAACAAAACAGTGCTTTCAGACCTCAAATAATGCAAAGAAAATAAGTTAATTTAGAAACAACAATACTAATGCTTTAACTCAGGAAGAGTTCAGAAATCAATATTTTGTGGAATAACCATGATTGTTAATCACAGCTTTCATGCATCTTGTCATGCTTGCCGTCAGTCTTTCACACTGCTTCTGGCGCAAAAATGTAAGCAGTTCTTCTTTGTTTGATGGCTTGTGACTATCCATCATCCTCTTGATTACATTCCAGAGGTTTTCAATGGGGTTCAGGTCTGGCTGCCCATGACAGGGTTTTGATGTGATGGTCTCTTAATTTTTGCCAGAGCTGTATTCATAGCTGGTTGTGCTACTAGTGATGTATTTATGTTCTGATGGTTTTTCTGGTGATGGATTCATGTACTGATGGTGCTTCAGGTGATGGATTCATGTACTGATGATGATTATGATGATGTATTCATGGTTGGTGGTACTTCTGGTGATGTATTTATGTTCTGATGATCTTTCTGGCATATTCATGTACTGATGGTGGTTCTGGTGTTTTATTCATGTACTGATGATGATCTGGTGCTGTATTACTGTATTGATGGTGCTTTTGGTGATGTATTGCTGGTGGTTCTGATGTATTTGTGTACTACTGGTGGTCTGGTGCTTTATTCCTGTAACTTTATTGGCTCTGATCCTGTATATATAGTAAGTCATAACTTGTCAGATAATGTGATACATGGCTATGTTAATAAAGTATTGTGATATCTGATAAGTTAACAATTACTATATCTGTATTTATAAGTAAAAATGAAAATACTTAGCACATTATTTGCCCAATTCATGCAGGCCCATCAAAGAAGATCGCATTGTCATGGCTGCTGGGCATGCATCAATTGGCCAAATTATGTGCTAAGCAAGTTTGTTTTTATCTATTTTCTAGTCCAATAATGCAATTCAAATTCCACATATTTCAAGTTTACATTCTATATTATTACAGAGTGCAGCTTTATTAGTCATGTATGGAGATGGCTACTCTTAGTATGTACCGGTGCACACCAGTTTTCTATTTGGAAGTGATGGTCAGTCTTTTGATATTTGTATGCATAGGCTTTCTGACTGAGCACTCCACCCATCAGCCCTTGGTGGTTTTAATTACATGCATGCAAGGAGGAATCAGAGTAAAGAGGTGTATAGAATAAATTTCATCTTTATTATAGTCAATAAAAATATCTAAATACAATAACAAGCATAGTAGTGGACAGAGTAATAATAAGACAACACCGCAGGGTGAGAGCAGCAAAACCCAGGGTGAAAACACTCCCTAACTGCATATGGGTGCACATAAATGCTGTGAGGTAGCGCTGTCATTCAAGGTTGGGGGACACTCGCTTGGCAGCCACACAATCAGATCCAGCTCGGGTTTTCATAAGCCATAACAGTCCATGAGGTTTATTTGTCATCATAAACCACAGCAGCAATATACAACAGTGTAGCGTCCATTAAACAGGCTATTTAGCTCCAGGGTTATATCACCCACGTCAGGGTTCCCATATGGCTGTTTCTCCAGGCTGCAGACATCCACTCACTCCTCAGGGACTCTCAGACGCTGGCCGCCATTACACACACAGCCGCTCCACAGGCTGTTAGTGAGGAGATCCTTCTCCTCACGGGACCTTCCAAACTGGACCAATCAGGTCCCAGCATTCAGCTACATGTGACCTAACCTGGCCACATTATATGGTCCATAGCCACGCCCACCGGGTCACATGACTATGACCTCACCACAGGTCCTTCACACAGACATATACAGTATACTTTACAATAGCGTTCATAAACATACATATGTCTCTATCTCAAGGTCACCCACCTTGAGATACATAATGGCTCTTCAACCACTCACACTCTTGGGACATCCACACAGCGCCCCCTAGTGGACACAGTGGTCATTACACCACAATGCATACAGAGCGGACAAAATATAAAGGTATATAGCCAGTGCACGTTATACCACTGTGTGTGTGTCCAGGTAATGACACCCCAAACCGCTGATGTAAAGAGCATTTGCGGTGGTCAGATATAAAGCATATACGGAGGCAATGTCTTACCAAAGTAACTGCAGAGGCAGAGTGGACCCTGGGCCAGGTGGGGGATAGCCCGACGCGCGTTTCGCGTGTCAACAACCACGCTTTCTCAAGGGAAGTGTGACACATTGCCTCCATATACTGTATGTTTTATATCTGACCGCCGCAAATGCTCTTTACATCAGCGGTTTGGGGTGTCATTACCTGGACACACAGTGGTATAACGTGCACTGGCTATATACCTTTAGATTTGGTCCGCTCTGTATTTATCATTAAGATGTCACTGAGGCATTTGCATATACTGGTTTTAATTACAGCAGGATCATACCTTCCCATATAAATGTAGGCTATCAGATCAGGAGAGGATTCACATTAGGATAGGTTCCCAGGAAAGAAGATCACCTTCTCATGGCTGCTGGACATACATGAATTGGCCAAATTATGTGCTAAATATCTTCGTTTTTTCCTACTTTCTGGAGCAGTAATGCAACAGGTTTAGTAAATAGCTCTGTATGAAGATGGCTACTCTTAGTATGCACCTGTGCACGCCGGTTTTCTGTTTGTAAGTGACTGTCAGTCTTTTGATATTTACATCTGTATTTATGTTAGGAGCATTAATTATAACAATAAGCACTGTAGCATGCCAAATCTTAACAGAGTGTAATATACTTGCTGTCAGGATCTGGTTCTGCTTGCCAATTCTTCATGTAACCACTCATACATTTTAATTTCTGGCTAACCGGCTACCCTTCTTAATTCTATGATTGAAGCAGTGGCAGTAGTTTTTCACCTAACATTGAGAGAATCTGAAAGAGCAGCTAGTCAGCATGTGACTGAAAGTATACAAACCGCATACGGGAGGTCAGATGATGACTGCTCAAACCACTTAAGCTGTGTAAAGGAGGAGGCGCCAAACTGAATTTTTACCTCTAGTGCAGGAAAACCAAGAATTGCCTCTGCATATTTGAATGGGCTATGTTCAACCAAGTATCAGAAACATACTCTATCTTACAGAACACTAAATTGTGATGAAAATATGGGCTGGTTAATGAGTCTGCCCGGCTGGCGTCATGCCCAGAAAAGATTTCACTGCTTTCCTCATAGGCCTCGATGTAAATCATGAAGTGGTTTATCTTGCTCACAAGGTTGTGACATTACCAATGGTGGAACGTTACAGTTTCTTTAACCTTGTTCTAAGATTACTTAATTCACTTGCAATATCCAGACTCTGCTTATAGAGATATTCCACAGGCTCTAGTCATAATATCATTAACCTTTATTCCAGTCTTCTCCAACGATATTTATTAAATTTTTGAATAGACAGTGGCAGAAAATCAAAAATAACAAGAGATATCACTAAACAGTGTAATATAAGTGGGTTGTCCACTAGATCAATTCCATTTTGTTAGAAGGATGCCCCTGAATTCAAAAGGTATACTACTACTGGAACTGGCTGTGACCCGTAGGAGAACTCAAAAGCAGGTGTTAAATTTCTTTGCAGCACCTCCGCAGGAGAAATGAGGAATTACAAATTTCTCAACTAAACTGTTGGTTATTTGAGTTATGCATATAAGTCTAGTGGACCATTTAGAGAGGCTGATTTAGGCCACTAAACGACCTATCGGCTTTGTATAAGTGGTCATTTTCAGACTCTTGTGCATAGGCCCACAAATCAGTTACGGAGAGAGAATGGTCACTAATCGCCAATGCGATCCTTCCATCCCCATACAATGTCATGATATCGGCAGCACGTCACCTCTTTACCCCGAACAATGAATATTTTTATGCATGTACATAAATTTTAGGCATCAGGTGATTGCAGACCTGTTTAAACAGGCTGATAATCTGGAAACAGCGTTCCCATGAAGACTCATTCGCTGATCGTTGGCTTGTCTAAATGGGCCATTAATGTATACTTATATTTTACTGTTTAGGGTAAATCTGTGGTATGAAAAATAATCGTAGTATAATAATTCAGCCAATTCTATGTTCACATTTACAGAGGAAAATCTATACCCATAAAGATTCTAATTGACCAGGTAAGAAATTCATCTGAGCTTTTTAACCTTTTTTGCAGAAATGTTTTCATTTTTTTTTCGCTTAAATTTTTTGCTCTTCAAGAGCCATAACTTTTGTATAATTTTGACAAAATAGCCAAATAACGACTTGTTGTTTTTTTTTTTTGCATGATGTATTGTAGTTTTCAACAGCACCATTAATTTTACCATACAATGTGCTGAAACTTAGGAAAAAAAAAATCCAAGTGGGATGGAATTGAAGAAAAAAAAACAGTAGTTTTGTGGTTGTGTTTTGTTTTTACACAGTTCACTTTCTGGTAAAAAAAAAATTACCTGGTAACTTCTTTCTACCGGTTAGTATGGTTATGGTGATATCAAATGTATTTATTCATTTATGTTTGTTGTGCTAGAAGAAGAAAAGAAAAGTAAAGAAAAATTTAGCAGAGGTCACCATATTCTGAGAGATATGAGGACTTTTTATTGCGGGATGATTTTAGTTTTTATACAACTTGCTAATCTTGTTTTATTCCATTTTTTTATTCCAAAAGACAGTAGTTCTGCAATTTATTTATTTTTCCATGAATATTTTTATATTGTATTAATTGGGATAATTATGCATGCGGTGATGCCAGATATCTTATTTATTATTATTTATTAGATCTTGCTATGTACATTTCAAGAGAAGCGGCTGATTTAAATTTATATGTGTATATTTTTTCATATTACTTTTTAAATATATAGGGTGGTCCAAAAGTAGGTGGACAGTATGTGTAATTGGGTAATGAAGGGGGGAGATTTATCAAACATGGTGTAAAGTGAAACTGACTCAGGTGCCCTTAGCAACCAATCAGACTCCACTTTTCATTCTTCACAGACCCTTTGGAAAATGAAAGGTGGAATCTGATTGGTTGCTAAGGGCAACTGAATCAGTTTCACAGATCCAGTTTTCACAGATAAATCTCCCCCAAATCTGTTTTCTTTTCAGATAATTCAGATAACCCATAATGGCAAATAATTTAAATACAGATCAAAGAAAATGGATTTTAAAAGAGTATTGGAAATCTCAAAATGCTGAAACAGTTAGAGCAAATTGGGGTGAAGCATTTGGTACTCAAGCCCCAAATAAACAAACCATTGGCCGCATTCGTGACAAATTCGATGCCACTGGCTCAATCCTTAATGCTCCAAAAACTGGTCGACCAAAACAGCCAGTACAGAAAATAATAAGCAACTTGTTGCTGAAAGTCCAAAAAAGTCCACCAGAAAAGTCTCTTTAGAATTGGGAATCTCACGAGCTTCCATCATGCGAATCCTGAAATCTATTGGGTGGAAAGCTTATCGTCACAGGAGATAAGTATCTCGAAATTCTAATGAATCAAGTTGTTCCCCAGTTACAGCAACAGCCTAATTCAAAGGACCTTTAATTCCAACAAGATGAGGCCCCTCCACATTATTCAAGAGTAGTCCGCGCGTATCTTGATCAAACATTTCCTAATAAATGGATTGGCGGAAGAGGCCCACTTGATTGGCCGACTCGTTCACCAGACTTGACCTCAAAGGATTTTTTCTTTTGGGGAGTACTCAAGGACAAAGTTTATAGTCGAAAACCAAAAAGTATCAGTGATTTGAAAAATTACATAAGAGATGCATTTCAAGAAATGAATACCCAAAGAGACTTGTGCAAAAATGTTTGTCGAAGCGTAAGAGGCAGACTTCAACGCTGTGCAAATTGTGATGGAAAACAGTCTGAGCGCCTGCGCTGATAAAATTTAAGAGCTCTTGAATTATTGTTCAGAATAAAATGTAATTGTCAATGTTATGCTTGTGTTAGTAAATATAATTTTATATATAAAACAAAATAAATGTAATTATTTTCTGTCCACCTACTTTTGGACCACCTTGTGTATTTCATAGATTCATAGAATGGTAGAGTTGGAAGGGACCTCCTGAGTCATCTGGTCTAATCCCCTGCTCAAAGCAGGATTCACTAAATCATCCCAGACAGATGTCTGTACAGCCTCTGTTTGAAGACTTCCATTGAAGCAGAACTCACCACCTCTCGTGGCAGCCTGTTCCACTCATTGATCACCCTGTCAAAAAGTTTTTTTCTAATATCTAATCTGTGTCTCCTCCCATTCAGTTTCATCCCATTGCTTCTAGTCTTTACTTTTGCAAATGAGAATAAAGATGATCCTTCTACAATGTGACAGCCCTTGAGATATTTGTAGACAATTATTAAGTCTCCTCTAAGTCTTCTCTTTTGCAAGCTAAACATTTCCAAATCCCATAACCGTTCCTCATAAGACATGGTTTGTAGACCGATCACCATTCTGCTCACTCTTCTCTGAAATTGCTCCAGTTTGTTGATGTATTTTTTTAAAATGTGGCGCCCAGAACTGGACACAGTATTCCAAATGAGGTCTGATCAAAGAGAAGTAGAGGGCAGTAATGATTTCAAGTGATCTAGACTGTATGCTTCTGTTAATACATCTCAGAATTGTATTTGCCTTTTTTTTGCTGCTGCATTACAATGTTGACCCATGTTTAGTTTATGATCTATTAGTATACCCAAGTCTTTTTCACATGTGCTGTTGCTTAGCCCTATTCCTCCCATTCTGTTTATACTCATTTTTATTGCCAAGATGTAGTACTTTGCATTTGTTCCTGTTAAAAACCATTCTGTTAGTTGCTGCCCACTGCTCCAGTTTATTTATATCGTTTTGACTCCTCTCTCTCTTCTCTATTATTAGCTATTCCTCCAAGCTTTGTGTCATCAGCAAATTTAATCAGTGTACCCTCAATTCCTTCATCTAAATCATTGATAAAGATGTCGAACAATACAGGGCCCAGAACACAGCCCTGTGATACCCCACTTGAGACATTCTTCCAATTGGATGTGCAGCCATTTACAACCACTCTTTGGGTCCGATCACTAAGCCAGTTATGAATCCACCTAACAGTTGCCTTGCCCATTCCATACTCAAGTCATTTTTTTCAATAAGGATGGTGTGAGATACTTTGTCAAATGCTTTGCTGAAGTCAAGATATAGTATATCTACAGCATTTCCCTGATCCACCCAGTCAGTGATTCTGTCATAGAAGGAAATTAAGTTAGTCTGACATGACTTATTAGTTACAAACCCATGTTACAAACCCGTCATTCTTATCCAGGTACTGACATACATGTTGTTTAATAATTTGTTCAAAGATCTTTCCTGGTATAGGTATATTTTTTATAGTGAACCAGCAATCATTTAATTGCTCATACAATACAGTGCAATACTGTAATTGTATTGTTTAATTACCAATCTCCTATGAATGCCTGACAAAAGTATACAGAAATTACTCACGGGTGCCAGCTGTATAATGCGGCCAACACCCGTTCTGAATACCATGTATACAGCTCACATCCATCGTACATGTATAGTGGATTTCTCCAAAGGGTTAAAAGTAGTTTTACAGTGGCTGATACAAACTGAATGCAGATGAAAAAAACATTAAAGCGATTGTTTATTCCCTATACCTAGAGGTCAGTATTTTGGGTGTGTGCACAAGTTGCGGATTCCCCTGCGGATTTGGCCCTGCAGGTCCTCAGCAGATTCTGCTGCATTGTACAGTACCATTATATCCTATGTAAATTGAAAAACGCTGTGCACATGCTGCGGAAAAATCAGAGCGGAAACGCTGCAGGTTCATTTCCGCAGCATGTCACTTCTTTGTGCGGATCTGCAGCGTTTCTGCACCCATTGATTTGCATTGAGTCGGGCATATCCACAGCAAAACCGCAGGTCTAAAAAAGATTTGCGGTTTTGCTGCGGATGAAACGCTGCAGATCGGGGTTAACAGAAGTGTTGAAGTCCAAGTGCGGAGCATATTCAACCACATATTGTATTTAAAGACAAATTATTAGCCCCTTACTAAATAATGGACCCATTCCTGGGTTCAAAATAAAATTAAATGTATCCGAAAAAAAACATATGAACCCAAATTAGCAAAAAATAACAATCTTTATTAAATAGCAAGAAAAGACATACATCACATAGAAATTAAAAGGTGGGAAACCCAATCAAAGACACCACCACCCACATTCCTACTAGTAAGAGGTTGCACTAGCTAAAAAAAAACAATAATTGATTTCCAATAACAAATTGTAATAGCAAGATGTCCCAAGACCACAAAGTACAATATCAGAAAAATCGCCGGTCCTACATGAATAGTACCTACAGTGCAAAATCAGCTTTACCTCCTGTGGGTGATGATGTCAGATCGGGAGGGGGGAAGAGTGTGGGTGGCGTGTGGGCGGTAACTGTGTGCGTGTATGGTGTGTGGGCGGCGACTATGTGTGTGTTGCCGGGGCTGTGCAGGGGGTTACTGGGGCTGTGCGGGGGTCATTGGCCTGTCCGGGAGTCTGGCGGGGTCTTGCGGGGGTCTGCCGGGGCCATCGAGCTGTCCAGGGGTCTGGTGGGGTCTTGCGGGGGCCTGCTGGGGCTGTGCAGGGGTCGTCGGGATGTCCGGCGGTCTGGCGGGGTCTTGCGGGGGTCTGCCGGGGCTGTGCGGGGGATCATCGGGCTGTCTGGGGGGTCTGCGGGGCTGTGTGTGTGTATGTGTATGCAGGCATCGTTCGATGGGACTACCAGTCCCACCGGGATATGCCTGCTACAATGTCAGTGAGTGAGACATTAGCCAATGATGGGACAGTAGTAGTCCCATCATCCGGCTAATGTGTTGAATGTAAAAAAACAAACAAACAGAACATACAACATATAGCATACAGAACATACATATAACATACAACACATTACATAGATTACATACTTACCAATCACCTAATTCCCTGAAGCCCTCGTCTCTAATAAAAATAGAATAATAAACCAACTTATACTTACCTTTCCGCCATAGTCCAATTAATAACGAGTGTCCCACGACAATTTCCCCCATAGACCAGTGAAATCAGGTGATGTGACTGCTCTACAGGGCCTCCAGCGAGGAAATCACAGGCGGAGGTAATCCTCCGCTGTGTATCCCTCCGCCGCCAGGAAAGAGGTCCCGTAACCCTAATTCTCACGCAGCATTGTGAGAGCATGAACTCAGGTAACCTCAGTGCTGCACTGCAGAAGTCATTGACTGCTATCAGTTCATCACTGGGAGGCCCTATAGAGCAGACTCATCACCTGATGTCACTGGTCTATAGAAGAAATCATTGTGGGACACTCATTATTAATTGGACTGCGTTGGACAGGGAGTATATGGTTGGTTTATTTTTTTACTTTTTATTATAGGAGACCGAGGGCGTCGCTTGGATCTGGGAGTTCAATAAAAATATGAAAACCGTGTTGTGTTTTATTTAATTAAAATACTTTATTCTTATGTGTATGTTTTTTAACCCTTTCAAAAGATTAATAATGGATAGGTGTCTTATTGACACCTCTCCATTATTAATCGGGCTTAATGTCACCTTACAATAGCAATGTGACATTAACCCTTTATTACCCCATATCCCACCGCTACATGGGAGTGGGAAGAGCGGGGCTAAGTGCCAGAATTGGAGCATCTTAGAGATGCGCCATTTCTGGAGCAGCTGCGTGCTGGTATTTATATCCAGGGGGGGCAATATCCATGGCCCCTTCTTAGGCTATGAATATCAGTCCGCAGCTGTCTGCATTGCCTATCTGGCTATAAAATATAGGGGTACCCCACATCATTTTTTGGGGGGTTCCCCCTATTTTACCCCCTTCCCAGGCTACAAATATTGGCCCCCGGCCTTCGGCTTTCCCCCTCTGGAGCAGAAAATTGCGCGGGAGCCAACGCCATTTTTTTTTAAAATGAAACATATTATTCATTAATAAACATGGATATGGATATATCTATGGAAATATCTATGGATATATCTATGGATGTATGTATAGAATATGTATGGAAATATCTATGGAAATATCTATGGATATATCTATGGATACAGTGCCTTGCGAAAGTATTCGGCCCCCTGGAACTTTTCAACCTTTTCCCACACATCATGCTTCAAACATAAAGATACCAAATGTAAATTTTTGGTGAAGTATCAACAACAAGTGGGACACAGTTGTGAAGTTGAACGAAATTTATTGGTTATTTTAAATTTTTGTGAAAATTCAAAAACTGAAAAGTGGGGCGTGCAATATTATTCGGCCCCTTTTACTTAATACTTTGTTGCACCACCTTTTGCTGCGATTACAGCTGCAAGTCGCTTGGGGTATGTCTCTATCAGTTTTGCGTATCGAGAGACTGAAATTCTTGCCCATTCTTCCTTGGCAAACAGCTCGAGCTCAGTGAGGTTGGATGGAGATCGTTTGTGAACAGCAGTTTTCAGCTCTTTCCACAGATTCTCGATTGGATTCAGGGCTGGACTTTGACTTAGCCATTCTAACACCTGGATACGTTTATTTGTGAACCATTCCATTGTAGATTTTGCTTTATGTTTGGGATCATTGTCTTGTTGGAAGACAAATCTCCGTCCCAGTCTCAGGTCTTTTGCAGACTCCAACAGGTTTTCTTCAAGAATGGTTCTGTATTTGGCTCCATCCATCTTTCCATCAATTTTAACCATCTTCCCTGTCCCTGATGAAGAAAAGCAGGCTCAAACCATGATGCTGCCACCACCATGTTTGACAGTGGGGATGGTGTGTTCAGGGTGATGAGCTGTGTTGCCTTTACGCCAAACATATCGTTTGGCATTGTTGCCAAAATGTTCGATTTTGGTTTCATTTGACCAGAGCACCTTCTTCCACATGTTTGGTGTGTCTCCTAGGTGGCTTGTTGCAAGCTTTAAACTACACTTTTTATGGATATCTTTGAGAAATGGCTTTCTTCTTGCCATTCTTCCATAAAAGCCAGATTTGTGCAGTGTACGACTGATTGTTGTCCTATGGAAAGACTGTCCCACCTCAGCTGTAGATCTCTGCAGTTCATCCAGAGTGATCGTGGGCCTCTTGGCTGTATCTCTGAACAGTCTTCTCCTTGCTTGAGATGAAAGTTTAGAGGGACGGCCGGGTCTTGGTAGATTTGCAGTGGTATGATACTCCTTCCATTTCAATATGATCGCTTGCACAGTGCTCCTTGGGATGTTTAAAGTTTTGGAAATCACTTTGTATCCAAATCCAGCTTTAAACTTCTCCACAACAGTATCACGGACCTGCCTGTTGTGTTCCTTGGTCTTCATGATGCCCTCTGTGCTTCAAACAGAACCCTGAGACTATCACAGAGCAGGTGCATTTATACGGAGACTTGATTACACACAGGTGGATTATATTTATCATCATTAGTCATTTAGGACAACATTGGATCATTCAGAGATCCACAATGAACTTCTGGAGTGAGTTTGCTGCACTGAAAGTAAAGGGGCCGAATAATATTGCACGCCCCACTTTTCAGTTTTTGAATTTCCACAAAAATTTAAAATAACCAATAAATTTCATTCAACTTCACAATTGTGTCCCACTTGTTGATTCTTCACCAAAAATTTGCATTTGGTATCTTTATGTTTGAAGCATGATATGTGGGAAAAGTAATCCCAAAAAAGGCTAAATAAGCGATAGCTCATCCATAATAATACAACAAAAAAAACGAAAAAAACAAGGAGCAATACAAAAAATGTATACATTTTATTATATCAAATGAAGAATAAAATTAGTATATAATACAGCAGTTGTAAATAAGGGAATCAGCGACACCTGAATGCCACACTGAAACCAGGTCGGTATAAATTAATTAATGAAATGTGTATGTATCACATATGACCATAACAATAATACAAAAATTAATAAACCATATATGAAACACCAATGTAAAAGTAAAAATAGCAGCCAGATGTGGGAAAAGGTTTAAAAGTTCCAGGGGGCCGAATACTTACTGTCGCAAGACACTGTATATGTATAGATATATCTACGGAAATATCTGTGGAAATATCTATGGATATATCTATAGATAGATATCCCATATACGTTCTATCTATCTATCTAATCTGTCTATCTGTGTGTGTAATGCAGTGTGGGTTGAACAAATGTAAAAGATGAAAGGATGGATGTTGGACAGAAATGACATCACAAATCTGTTTTTTTTTATTGTTAAATTACATATCTTTATTTAGCTTCCAAAAGCGCATACAAATCCACAGGCAAAAACGCATAAAAAACGCACCTGCATTTTCTGCCAAAAGATGCAGATTTTGTGCGGAAAAATCCGCAGTAGAATCTGCAGCGTGTGCACATACCCTTTAGCGTTGGTTTAAAAAAATTGCCAAAATGAGTAACATGGACATTATTGGGGGAATTAAAGGGAAGTGATCATCAGAAAGTGACTCATTATTTAAATCAGGTTTGTTTTAGACTTATACTTCCTGTACTTTCAGGAAGAGTTTTCAGCAGTCTCATTATCATCAGAAACAGGATTACAATGACAGGTGACCCCTCTATACACAGCTGATAACACACAATTCACAATAGGCGATGTCACATCTGACCCCACTTCCCTTCCCTTCACAATCAACTTTGCACGCGCTCATTAGACGCTTCAATACAAAAGATAGGGTCAGGGTCTGCCCATTGTGGCTATCTACATGTGTTGTTTCCTGAAACAACAGGAAGTTATAGTATAGCAAAGCTCCAGTAGCCAGTGTGAAAATTACAAGATTTCTATTTTTTTTCTACATATCATCAGCAACTTTCCTCAGGGTTATATCACTTTATGCTCGTTGTCTTAGGAGTGGCTTTTGTTATTTTTTCTAGATGAGGGTGTTTTCACTTTTCCTCAATACAAATTCATATAAATGTCAGCAATGAGTCATCTAATTCAATATTCCTGCCAAATATCAAAAGGAAGGAAGCATAAAGGTAGACTTCTTTGTGGTACATCAAAGTCGTCTTGTAAAGCTTATACAGTATGTGCCCAATTTTCAGGGAAGATCAAGGCTTAAAAGACATGTACGAGGAAATTTGCATGCCTTATAATATTTTTTTTTCAAAGTAAATTTTTTATTCTTATTTCTGACCATTTTTAAATGTTGCGGCTCTAATACATGAAGCCAGTTCATTACAATTTTTTTTTTACCTCTGAATACCTATGTGTCTCTGTTGTAGCAAAGCACAACCCAACCCTCGATTAGGCTGGTTTCACACTTGCATTGGGCATAGCTGCGGAGGACTGCGTAGTTCCTCCGTTAAGCCCTGCCCACTGCCGCACCTCTTCCATTCAGCTCCGTCTTTGTCAGCATGCGTCCTGCGTACCTATCTTTGACATTGGGTACGCAGGCCATGCGAGTGTATGCGGATGCCTCTGTATGCGTCGTTTTGACGCTGCGCCGACTGCAACAAAATGCAACGTTATATGGTATGCGGCCAATGCGGGTATACCGTGACGTGGTGGAGTGGTTTAGTATACATTTTTTGCAAAAAACATATCAACTAAATACCCTGTTTTTGTTATCATCTTTTTACTAGCACTTGCTGTTTACTGTTATATATATTTTTTACAACAGAGTATTTTTGCACATTTGTCATACTGTGTTTTTTCTGTGTTTCATTCTTTGGGTGGTGTGAACACTGTCCTACTGACTTGTTCACATTTGTGCATGTCTCATGTGTTTTTCATGTTGCGTTCGATGCAGTTCGGCACAGCGTCAAATCATGCTGAAAGACCCATCCACGTATCATCTTCAATGCTCTTGCTAATGGAAGGAGGTTTGCACACAAAATATTGCGATACATGGCCCCATTCATTCTTTCATGTACATGGATCAGTCGTCCTGGTCTCTTTGCAGAGAAACAGCCCCAAAGCATGATTTTGCCACCCCCATGCTTCACAGTAGGTATGGTGTTCTCTGGATGCAAGTCAGCATTGTCTCCTCCAAACACAACAAGTTTTGTTTCTACCAAACAGTTCTACTTGGTTTCATCAGACAATATGACTCTCCCAATACTCTTCTGGATAATCCAAATGCTCTCATCAGTGGGTTACTGATGGTAGCCTCTGTTACGGTGATCCCAGCTCTATGAAGGTCATTCACTAGGTCCCCCCATGTGGTTCTGTGATTTTTGCTTACCATTCTTGTGATCATTTTGACCACACATGGTGAGATCTTGCGTGGAGCCCCAGATCAAGGGAGATTATCAGTGGTCTTGTATGTCTTCCATTTTCTTATTATTGCTCCCACAATTGATTTCATCACACCAAACTATTGCCTATTGCAGACTCAGTCTTCCCAGCCTGGTGCAGGGCTACAATTTTGTTTCTGGTGTCCTTCAACAGCTCTTTGGTCTTTACCATAGTGGAGTTTGGAGTGTGACTGTTTGAGGTTGTGGACAGGTGTCTTTTATACTAACAAGTTCAAGCAGGTGCCATTACTACAGGTAATGAGTGGAGGACAGAGGAGCCTCTTAAAGAAGAAGTTACAGGTCTGTGAGAGCCAGAAATCTTGCATGTTTTTAGGTGACCAAATACTTATTTTCCACCATAATTTGCAAAATAATTCTTGCCAAATCAGACAAGGTGATTTTCTTGATTTGTTTTCTCATTTCGACTCTCATAGTTGTGGTCTATCTATGATGTCAATTACAGGCCTCTCTCATTTTTTAAGTGGAAGCACTTACACAATTGGTGGCTGACGAAATACTTTTTTTCCCCACTGTATGCGAACACAGTATGGGGAGCGAGGATGCTGGCATGGGTGCAGACACAGTATGGGGAGTTGGAGGGATGTGTGAGGAGGCAGTATGGAAAGTGAGAGGGTAAATGTATGAGGAGGGAGCGGGAAACGTGTTATGAGACTATTGAGGGTCATAGTGCGAGGAGACAGCATTGGGGAATAAAAGGGTGAGTGGGGGAAGCATGGAGGAACAGTGTAAAGGCACAACCAGGAGGGGGAGTGTGGTGAGGGGGCATAGTATAGAGACTGGGCCTTATATTCTGACCCAGTGTAAGGACAGTTTGAAAAGGGAGCCCAGTATGGGAAGTAGGGGGAGTGTGGAGAGCATGTACCATAAAGGGGACAGCGTGGGGGTCATATTTTGTGCAGGGAATATAGTGACGTGCAATTATTTATTCAGGGGCTCAGCATAGGGCAGATATTTTTATTAAGGAGCATTATAATGACACTGCTATTTTTAAGGGCATTGTGTTGGGATGTGCGGCAGAAGACCGGAGAAGATGGAAGTCCGAGATGTGGATGAGAAAACTCATCATGGGGTCTGGACAAGATAAAGAAGAAAAGAAAGAGAACACCTCCAGAGACAACATCTCAGTAAGGTACCTGGATGTAAAATGTTTTTTTTTTGTGATACTAATTCTCATATGTTTATTTATGTTAGGAGCATTAAAGAGGTTGTCCAAGTTTATGATGAGTCTGCAGTCATTCTATGTGACTGCAGACTTCTAAATTCTCACAGCACGCACTACACGCTGTCAGGATTCTCTCGTGCCAGCGATTTGCATACATACAGTCACGTACCGACTAGGCACGTACGACGTCACTTAATGAAAATAAAGTGAGCGAGGTCGGGCTCTTCTAGTTAGAAGGTGACCAGAAGTATCTAAATCACATGCTTGTGCAAGGAAGAATCCTAAAAGCGTGCAGTACATGTGCTGTGGGATTTCAGAAGCTGTAGTCACATAGAGTAACTGCAGGCTTTCATCTCAAACCTGGAAGAGCCCTTTAATTAGAAAATGAAGCCCTGTAGCATGCCAATCCTAACGGAATGTAATATACTCACTGTCAGGATTCAGCTCCGCTTGCTGGTTCCAGCAGTCATCACATGGCCACTTCACTCATATGTGATTTTCATACTTACGATCACTTAACAACAAGTTTCTCTTCCTGCTTCTCTCAGTTTTTCACTGAATATTGAATTTAGAAGAGCAGGTCATTGGCACGTGACTAAGTGTGCAAATCGCATATGTGCTGGGTTGGGGCACCAAAATAAATTCTTGGTCCAGGTGCCAGAAAACTTAGACACATCTCTGCCCTCGTCAAATTAGGATTCTTGTGCCATCACTCACTTTATGTATCTGCTCATTCCACTGATCACAACCTTCCCTAATACAATTATCTCCTTCTTTATAGTGATTTACATGTTCTGCTTCAATCAACGAGCCTCATTAATAAATAATTCTGGCAGTATGCACCAAGCTGAGGACATCTGTAATTGGAAAAAGACTGCATGCAGGATTTGTAATGAGATAGAAAAGCTAATTACGAGGGTACAGACACGCAAACTAATAATGCCGCTGTCACGAGTTTACAGAGAGGGGTCAGAAGACCGCAGTATCTGATTTCACATACTCCCGCACTGATTAGAAGCACTTCACCATCATATTGAACAGTGCAGGTTTCTGCTAGCAGTGCAGGTGTTAAACTGTTCTTCTGAGAGCTCCTGGAACTTTCCTGCTTTGACGCTCTCAGCTGTTCAGTATTGTAAACTCCCCTCTGCTATGTATACTTGCCTCTGGCAATCAGGGATTGCCAGTATTAGTTTCATACTGCCTGGTTCTGGAGTTGGAGGTGTTGGTTGTTTGAAGAGGTGTTTGAAGTGTTTTTCTGAAGACTGTTGCTTGGTGATTTGTCAGTATACATATCCTCAGCCTCTCCTTTTTGGGTTTTCCTTTACTTCCTGGTTTCCACTCTGTTGACTGTGATTGCATATTTGTATCATTGGCTTTTTCATTTATCCCTGTATGTCTTCCCTTGTTAGTTTGGTTTGAGTATTCTTGTACACTACAACTCCCCACTTCCCTGGGAGAAGGAAGGGACAGATAAGGACTGATTAAGGAGCTCAGCAAGGCACGAGGCCCCAGCATCTTCACCATCAGAAGTAATTGGGGGAGAAGGGATAGCTAGGGTGCCTTTAGAATTAGGCTATGTGCACACGCTGCAGATTCATCTGCGTTTTTTTCCGCACGGATCCGCAGGTAAAACTGCAGGTCAAGTGACCTGCGGTTTATCTGCGGATTATCCTGTGGTTTTGCCCTGCGGTTTCACACCTCTACTATGGCAAAGGTGTGAAACCACTGCGGAAAACGGCCAAACAATTGGCATGCTGCGGTTTGTAAACCGCACCAAAACCGCGCGGAAAAAACGCACCGTGAGCACAGCGTTTTTGAAACCCCATAGGGTTTCATTGTACTGTACTTTGTCAGCGGAACTGCTGCGTTTCCGCAGGGGCAAAACCGCTGCGGAAACGCAGCAGAATCCGCACCGTGTGCACACAGCCTTAGGGATAGAGGTGTATTTTTTATTTTTATTGTTTTATTTTCAATGGGGCGCGAGTTGAAATTTTAGATATTTTTAAAAAACGTTTTTTCTACTTTTCACTTGCGTCAATAGTTTTCATAGTAGACTTGAAGCTGTGATATTCCGATTGCCTGTACTACATATTGCAGGGCTTTAGCTGTGTATGGGTAGCAAAATTATATGCTATGAGCGCCGTCCCATTTGGCAATGACAACCACAGTGGTGTCCAGCTGACCCATTGGCACCCCATGATCATGTGACAGGGGCACCAAAGGGCGGGATTAGTGGTGCGCTTCTGGCTTGGCCATGTTAAATGCTGCTGTTGGAGATTGACAGCAACATTTTACATGTTAACAGCCACGAGTGGATTGCGATTCCACTTGCGGCTGTTAGGGGCACATGTCACCAGATCCTGCATGGAATGCAGGAACACGACCTCTGATGTATATAGAAACGTCATAGTTCGTGAAATGGTTAAATAAATTGGAGAGCCAGGTAAAGTTTCGGGGAGTGTATTTTACTTTTTATAACTAGGTTAGTAATAGGGGTATCAGAGAGACACCTCTCCATTAGTGGTGAGTGCAAGTGCTCACTACTCAAGTTTGCCAAGGGTACTTGGATATGCAATGAGTAGTGCAGGTGCTTGAGATATTTGCATCCCCATGACCGCATATTTTGTGGCTGTTAGCCACAAAACATGCAGGGATTGCCTGTGTTAGTCAAGCAATCCCCACATTTTGTCGCTGTCTAACAGTCGAGAAACATGCGGTCGCGGGGACAAGAACATCTCAATCCAGCACACGCGCTACTTGGGGCATACTCGAGTACCCTGCGCAAACTCGAGTAACGAGCACTTGCACTCCTCACGACTCTCCATTACTAACACCAGAGCTTGATGTCAGCTGTGTTTTTGAACAATTCACAGCTGATATTAACTCCAAGCCTCATTACCCATATTGCCAACGCACCAGGATAATCGGAAAGAGCCAAGACGAAGCACCAGAATTGGCACATCAAATTTGATGTGCCACTTCTTGGTGGGCTGCAGGCTGGTATTTTTAGGCTAAGAAGGGCACAATAACCAGGGACCTTCCCAGCCCGATAATACCAGCTCACAGCTTTCTGTTTTACCTTTGCTGGCTACCAAAAATTGGGGGGACCCCATGTGTTTTTTTTATTTTAATCAAGCCTAAAAAGCTGCACAATAAACTACACATGAAAGCACTAGAGGGTGCAAGTTTATAATATGTAGGGGGGATGGGGGCTGTGAAAATATATATCTGCAAGATATCTATTTATTCTGAGGGTTCTGGCTGTGAACCTCCTGTACTTGGCTCATGCTTTTTCCTTTGATCCTTCGAGATGAAAATCAGACGGCATACAGATGGTCCGTGTGCTGACCCATTTTTTTTCTCACACCCAGATTTTATTTTTTTCTATTGGATTACACTTGTCCGATTAATACGCTAGTGTGAGCGAACACTAAATTAAAATATCCGGTGAAAGGTCCATTTTAAGTGCTAAAATCCAACATTTTAGCAGAATTGGATTTTAGCATAACCTGGAATTTGAATACAACATAGAATTATTACATTTTTTTTGCTTCTTTACGTGCTTCTATATATACAATATGCACTTTGTAGCGTACTTCAGAATGATTCTAGGGAAATAGTCTCCGGAATATAAGATTATATTTCCTGCAGGAAAACATGCAGCCGCTACACAGCTGTGCACAGGGAGCAGCTTCCATGACATGAATTATTTAGGTAGAATATAATGACCTCTGGTTATGATGGTAAGCAGATATCGAGCCTTGAACATTTCTGACTAATGCCTGCAGCCACAGACCAATTTACCTCTTGCTATGGATGTTTGTCACGGTGGGATGTCTGGCCCATCATTAGTATGATGTCAGCATTCCATTTTGCCTGGGATCTGGCTTCAAATAACGTTTGTAGGTCATTTGCAGAAAGCATACAGTGCCGTATTATTGCTCAATAGTCAGCATTTGTGTAACCAGTGACTGACGAGGCCGCGGATGCTCAACTACTAGACCAGTTATTGGGGAACTCACAGTAAGTGTATGGCACACATCTCCGATTTCAGCTCATGGAAAATATGTAATTTTATATATATTGTGGCAGTTCAACTCACTCAGCAGTACACGGAGGTATAAAACAGAAACACGTTCTCTTTAAGGCTAGTTTCACACTAGCGTTTTTTAGCGCAGCGACGGCCTGCGCACGGCCGCCGCTATGACACTGCATGCGCCCTGCGTCCCCTATCTTTATCACTGGGGGCGCAGGCCGTGCACAGTATGCGTTTGGCGGCGCATGCGCCTTTTTGACGGTGCGCCGGCGCAACCAAACTGCAGCAGGTTGCGTTTGGCGCAGGTCGGCGCACCGTCAAAAGGACGCATGCGCCGCCAAACGCATACTGCGCACGGCCTGCGCCCCCAGTGATAAAGATAGGGGACGCAGGGCGCATGCAGCGTCATGCGCCGGTAGGCGGAGCTACCGGCGGAGGTGCGGCAGGGGGCGGGGCTTAGCGGCGGCCGTGCGCAGTGTGAAACTAGCCTAAGTCTTCGGTTGGTTTATTATATGGCGGCATAAACCAACAAGAAGGGGAAAGTAAAACATAGCTCTTCAGGCAAAACAGGAAAACAAAATGCTGCACAGTCCATACATTTGCAGGGAGCTACCTGCTTTAGAGCAACACAGGTTCAGTCTTTCCTCCTCAGGACACATGGCCGCACAAAACCCATTCATACAATTAAAAAAAAAAAACTGGACACACTTTTTGGCAGAAATGGCCGTGATGTTTATTTGGGTTACATAAATAAAATTTTAATACATTAACTCCATAAATAAATACCATCTTAAATAACCATACTCCAAAGACCACCACCAATCCACCCAATACCTGGGCGATTTCCCCACAAAAAACATCACGACAAAAAAAAAAAAATTAAAAAAAAAATTAAAAACGGGAGGGCAGGAGGGATCTTCTCTCTTCAACCGCTGACGTAATGCTCCCCAGAGATAAAACAGGGCTATTTATAGCCACACACAGCCCGCCAGAAAGATAATAACCAATCAGGATTCATATACAAAAAGGCGCCAATAACCGGTCAAAACCGGTTCCAGCTTGTTTACCAGAGACATAGCTTAAGTGACTGACTTAACTTGATCTCGCATTGACCCTTCCATAGTATAAGACCTGCAACTAGGGTCTGTGCGGCCATGAG
The DNA here is from genome assembly GCF_039654945.1 of Dendrobates tinctorius. Lineage (NCBI taxonomy): Eukaryota > Metazoa > Chordata > Amphibia > Anura > Dendrobatidae > Dendrobates > Dendrobates tinctorius. Next base: position 7,897,909 of record NW_027361743.1, on the reverse strand, counting down.
TCCCCCCTTTATTGATTTTCGGCTTACGGGGGGGAAGGCTATCAAACCACTGGAGATATCTATCCAGTCCTGCTGAACCAAGACTGCCTCTGGAGCCCAGCTATCTAAGCCCCAGACCACATCTTGGGATGGAGATAAGGTGGACATATATATATTAGCTTAACCCCTCAGGGCATTTAGTGTGCTGGAAGATAAAGCTCTGGGTTTTATATCACTGATGCCATTAAGCGTAGAGACACATATCTCCCCTCCAGCACTTTACCAGTCACAAATATATATATATACTAGCTGAAGAGCCCGGCGCTGTCTGGGCATAGTTACTAACTACGGTTAGTTATAACAAATTATAATCATTATATCTATATATATATATAAAGCGGAGTGTATAGCCCCGCCCACTCCGCATAGCCACATTCACGATAATATCCCACATTGTCCCGTCAGCCAGAGCCACCGGACTACTACCCCTAATATCCCACATCATCCCGTCAGCCAGAGCTACCGGACTACTACCCCTAATATCCCACATCATCCCCTCAGCCAGAGCCACTGGACTACTACCCCTAATATCCCACATCATCCCATCAGCCAGAGCCACCGGACTACTACCCCTAATATCCCACATTGTCCCGTCAGCCAGAGCCACCAGACTACTACCCCTAATATCCCACATCATCCCGTCAGCCAGAGCCACCGGACTACTACCCCTAATATCCCACATCATCCCATCAGTCAGAGCCACTGGACTACTACCCCTAATATCCCACATCATCCCGTCAGCCAGAGCCACCGGACTACTACCCCTAATATCCCACATCATCCCGTCAGCCAGAGCCACCGGACTACTACCCCTAATATCCCACATCATCCCATCAGTCAGAGCCACCGGACTACTACCACTAATATCCCACATCATCCAATCAGAGCCACTGGACTACTACCCCTAATATCCCACTTTGTCCCGTCAGCCAGAGCCACCGGACTACTACCCCTAATATCCCACATCATCCCATCAGAGCCAGCGGACTACTACCCCTAATAACCCACATCGTCCCGTCAGCCAGAGCCACCGGACTACTACCCCTAATATCCCACATCATCCCGTCAGCCAGAGCCACCAGACTACTACCCCTAATATCCCACATCATCCCGTCAGCCAGAGCCACCAGACTACTACCCCTAATATCCCACATCGTCCCGTCAGCCAGAGCCACCAGACTACTACCCCTAATATCCCACATCATCCCATCAGTCAGAGCCACCGGACTACTACCCCTAATATCCCACATCATCCCTTCAGCTAGAGCCACCGGACTACTACCCCTAATATCCCACATCATCCCGTCAGCCAGAGCCACCGGACTGCTACCCCTAATATCCCACATCATCCCGTCAGCCAGAGCCACCGGACTACTACCCCTAATATCCCACATCATCCCGTCAGTCAGAGCCACCGGACTACTACCACTAATATCCCACATCATCCAATCAGAGCCACTGGACTACTACCCCTAATATCCCACATTGTCCCGTCAGCCAGAGCCACCGGACTACTACCCCTAATATCCCACATCATCCCATCAGAGCCAGCGGACTACTACCCCTAATAACCCACATCGTCCCGTCAGCCAGAGCCACCGGACTACTACCCCTAATATCCCACATCATCCCGTCAGCCAGAGCCACCAGACTACTACCCCTAATATCCCACATCGTCCCGTCAGCCAGAGCCACCAGACTACTACCCCTAATATCCCACATCATCCCGTCAGCCAGAGCCACCGGACTACTACCCCTAATATCCCACATCATCCCGTCAGCCAGAGCCACCAGACTACTACCCCTAATATCCCACATCGTCCCGTCAGCCAGAGCCACCAGACTACTACCCCTAATATCCCACATCATCCCGTCAGCCAGAGCCACCGGACTACTACCCCTAATATCCCACATCATCCCATCAGCCAGAGCCACCGGACTACTACCCCTAATATCCCACATCGTCCCGTCAGCCAGAGCCACCGGACTACTACCACTAATAACCCACATCGTCCCGTCAGCCAGAGCCACCGGACTACTACCCCTAATATCCCACATCATCCTGTCAGCCAGAGCTACCGGACTACTACCCCTAATATCCCACATCATCCCGTCAGCCAGAGCCACCGGACTACTACCCCTAATATCCCACATCATCCCGTCAGCCAGAGCCACCGGACTACTACCCCGAATATCCCACATCATCCCGTCAGCCAGAGCTACCGGACTACTACCACTACTATCCCACATCATCCCATCAGAGCCAGCGGACTACTCCCCCTAATATCCCACATTATCCCGTCAGCCAGAGCCACCGGACTACTACCCCTAATATCCCACATCATCCCATCAGCCAGAGCCACCGGACTACTACCCCTAATATCCCACATCATCCCGTCAGCCAGAGCCACCGGACTACTACCACTAATAACCCACATCGTCCCATCAGCCAGAGCCACCGGACTACTACCCCTAATATCCCACATCATCCCGTCAGCCAGAGCCACCGGACTACTACCCCTAATATCCCACATCATCCCATCAGCCAGAGCTACCGGACTACTACCACTACTATCCCACATCATCCCATCAGAGCCAGCGGACTACTCCCCCTAATAACCCATATTGTCCCGTCAGCCAGAGCCACCGGACTACTACCCCTAATATCCCACATCATCCCATCAGAGCCAGCGGACTACTCCCCCTAATATCCCACATTATCCCGTCAGCCAGAGCCACCGGACTACTACCCCTAATATCCCACATCATCCCATCAGCCAGAGCCACCGGACTACTACCCCTAATATCCCACATCATCCCGTCGGCCAGAGCCACCGGACTACTACCCCTAATATCCCACATCATCCCGTCAGCCTGGGGTCAAAACCAGAGCTCTGAGTGGAACGGTCCTAACTTCCATACCGGGGATCCCTTTAAGAGAGGCCTGGGGTCAGAACCAGAGCGCTGAGTGGATTTGTCCTGACTTCCATACCAATGATCCCTTTAACCCCTTAACCCCCAAGGGTGGTTTGCACGTTCATGACCGGGCCAATTTTTACAATTCTGACCACTGTCCCTTTATGAGGTCATAACTCTGGAACGCTTCCATGGATCCCGGGGATTCTGACATTGTTTTCTCATGACATATTGTACTTCATGTTAGTGGTAAAATTTCATTCAAATAACTTGCGTTTATTTGTGAAAAAAATGGAAATTTGGCGAAAATTTTTAAAATTTTGCAATTTTCCAACTTTGAATTTTTATGCCCTTAAATTACAGAGATACGGCACACAAAAAACTTAATAAGTAACATTTCCCACATGTTTACTTTACATCAGCACAATTTTGAAACCAAAATTTTTTTTTGTTAGGAAGTTATAAGGGTTAAACGTTGACCAGCGATTTCTCATTTTTGCAACACCATTTTATTTTTACGGACCACATCACATTTGAAGTCACTTTGAGGGGTCTATATGATAGAAAATACCCAAAAGTGACACCATTCTAAAAACTGCACCCTTTAAGGTGCTCAAAACCACATTCAAGAAGTTTATTAACCCTTCAGGTGCGTCACAGGAAAAAAATGAACATTTAACTTTTCTTCACAAAAAAAATACTTCAGGTTCAATTTTTTTTGAGAAATTGGACTGCAAAATGTATTGTGCAGCTTGTCCTGAGTACACTGATACCTGATATGTGGGGGGAAACCACTGTTTCGGCGCATGGCAGAGCTCAGAAGGGAAGGAGCGTTGTTTGACTTTTTCAATGCAAAATTGGCTGGAATTCAGATCGGACGCCATGTCACGTTTGGAGAGCCCCTGATGTACCTAAACAGTGGAAACCCCCCACAAGTGACCCCATTTTGGAAACTAGACCCCCCAAGGAACTTATCTAGCTATGTGGTGAGAACTTTGAACCCCCAAGGGCTTCACAGAAGTTTATAATGCCCGGGCATGAAAATAAAAAAATCATTTTTTTCCACAAAAATGATATTTTTGCCCCCAATTTTATATTTTCCTAAGGGTAACAGGAGAAATTGGACCCCAAAAGTTGTTTTGCAATTTGTCCTGAGTAGGCTGATACCCCATATGTGGGCGAAAACTACTGTATGGACACACGTCAGGGCTCGGAAGGGAAGGAGCACCATTTGACTTTTTCAACGCAGAATTGGCTGGAATTGCGATCAGATGCCATGTTGCATTTGGAGAGCACCTGATGTGCCCAAACAGTGGAAACCCCCCAATTATAACTCCAACCCTAACCCCAACACACCCCTAATCTCAGCCCTAGCTCTAACCCTAATGGGAAAATGGAAATAAATACATTTTCTTTTAATTTTATTATTTTTCCCTAACTAAGGGGGTGATAACGGGGGGTTTGATTTACTATTTATGGCAGTTTTTATGTTTGGCAGCTGTCACACGCTAAAACACGCTTTTTATTGTAAAAATAGTTTTTGCATCACCACATATTGAGAGCTATAATTTTTCCATATTTTGACCCACTGAGTCATGTGAGGTCTTATTTTGTGCAGGACGAGTAGACATTTTTATTGGTACCATTTTCGGGCACGTGACATTTTTTGATCGCTTTTTATTCCGATTATTGGGATGCAGAATGAACAAAAACCAGCGTTTCATGAATTTCTTTTGGGGGGGTGCGTTTACACCGTTCCGCGTGCAGTAAAATTGATAAAGCTGTTTTATTCTTCGGGTCGGTACGGTTACAAGCGATACCTAATTTATGTCGTTTTCTTATGTTTTGGCACTTTTATGCAATGAAAACAATTTTATATAAAAAATAATTATTTTTGCATCGCTTTATTCTGTGAGCTATAACTTTTTTATTTTTTTGCTGATGATGCTGTGTGGTGGCTCGTTTTTTGCGGGACAAGATGGCGTTTTCAGCGGTACCATGGATATTTATATGCGTCTTTTTGATCGCGCGTTATTGCACTTTTTGTTCGGCGGTATGATAATAAATCATTTTTTGCTTCATTTTTTATTTTTATTTTAAAGGGGTTCACTAAAGGGGTTAACTAATGGGACAGTTTTATAGGGCGGGTCGTTATGGACGCGGCGATACCAAATATGTGTACTTTTATTGTTTTTTTTTTATTTAAAAAAAATGAATTAGGGAATTTTTTTTTTTTTAATTTATTTAGCGATTTTTTTTAAATTTTTACACTTTTTTTTTTTTAACTTTATTAGGTTGTCCCAGGTGGGACATCACTATCCTATTACAGATCACTGATCTGTCAGATCACTGTGACAGATCAGCGATCTGTCACAGGTACTACACAGGCTTGAAGAAGCCTGCTCCCTGCAGGCCCCGAAGGTCCCCGTCGCCATCTTGGATTCGAGGACCTGCAGGGATAGAGCCCCCGCAGCAGCGCTGCACATTGCGCTGCTGTGGGGGGCTCAGGGAAGCATAGAGGGAGCCCCCTCCCTGCCGATGCTTCCCTTTAACCCCCTGTACACCGCAATCGTGTTTGATCGTGGTGTGCAAGGGGTTAACGTGTCGGGAGTGGTCCGTGACCACCCCTGGCACATTGTGCCGGGTGTCAGCTGTGATAATCAGCTGACACCCGGCCGCGATCAGCGGCGCTCACCACGTGGGCGCCGCTGTTCGCTGTGATGTACTATCCCGTCCCTGGGAATTAAGTCCCAGGGCACATGGACGGGATAGTACGTCACATGGGAGTAAGGGGTTAAGAGACCCTGGGGTCAGAACAACAGAGCTGAGTGGAACGGTCCTAACTAGAGTTGAGCGAAACGGGTCGAAAAAATTCAAAAGTCGCCGACTTTTGGCAAAGTCGGGTTTCATGAAACGAAACCCGACCCTAGGATGAGGTCGGCCACCAGGTCGGCGACTTACGCGCCAAAGTCGCGTTTCAAAAGTTTGTTTTGCGCTCTTTTTCAGCCAATCAGGATCCACGGACACTGTGGGAAACGTGATGACATAGGCACGGGTCACCACCATCTTTCAGAAGGGCATGCAAGTGATTGGCTTGCTTTGGTGGGCGTCACAGGGGGTATAAAAGGGCGTGCACGCCGACCGCCATCTTACTTCTGCCGATCTCAGTATAGGGAGAGGTTGCTGCTGATTCTGTAGGGAGAGCGTTAGGCAGGGAAGAAGACAAAAAAACTGCTTCTGCTGCTAGCGATTTGGCCTGCACAACACACCAGTCACTGTGTGTGCAGTGCAAGGGGAGGCTATATAGTGGTGTATCAGTGGTGTTGGTTGTTGGGCTGCCTTCTAAGGCTTCCTGACAGGCTGGCATTGCTGTTTACCCACTGCTCCGCAAACTGCTTTTTTAAAAGCAATCCAATCTCCCTTATCCTCTAGTCACTTTGGTCACAGCTGTGCCATCGAGCCTGTCACATAGCGCTCAGATATTCATTGGGCCTCAAACTGCTTTTTTAAAAGCAATCCCAATTTTTTTTTTTTGTCCTGCTGAGAAGAAAAAAAAACTGCTTCTGCTGCTGATAGCAATTTGGCCTGCACAACACACCAGTCACTGTGTGTGCAGTGCAAGGGGAGGCTATATTGTGGTGTATCAGTGGTGTTGGTTGTTGGGCTGCCTTTTAAGGCTTCCTGACAGGCTGGCATTGCTGTTTACCCACTGCTCCGCAAACTGCTTTTTTAAAAGCAATCCAATCTCCCTTATCCTCTAGTCACTTAGGTCACAGCTGTGCCATCGAGCCTGTCACATAGCGCTCAGATATCAGTGGGCCTCACACAATCCAAAAGTGTCCAGTGTCCAAAAGTGTGTGCAGAGATTCAAAATCTCACTTATCCTCTAGTCACTTAGGTCACAGCTGTGCCATCGAGCCTGTCACATAGCGCTCAGATATCAGTGGGCCTCACACAATCCAAAAGTGTCCAGTGTCCAAAAGTGTGTGCAGAGATTCAAAATCTCACTTATCCTCTAGTCACTTAGGTCACAGCTGTGCCATCGAGCCTGTCACATAGCGCTCAGATATTCACTGGGCCTCACACAATCCAAAAGTGTCAAGTGTCCAAAAGTGTGTGCAGAGATTCAAAATCTCACTTATCCTCTAGTCACTTAGGTCACAGCTGTGCCATCGAGCCTGTCACATAGCGCTCAGATATTCATTGGGCCTCACACAATCCAAAAGTGTCCAGTGTCCAAAAGTGTGTGCAGAGATTCAAAATCTCACTTATCCTCTAGTCACTTAGGTCACAGCTGTGCCATCGAGCCTGTCACATAGCGCTCAGATATTCATTGGGCCTCACACAATCCAAAAGTGTCCAGTGTCCAAAAGTGTGTGCAGAAATTCAAAATCTCACTTATCCTCTAGTCACTTAGGTCACAGCTGTGCCATCGAGCCTGTCACATAGCGCTCAGATATTCATTGGGCCTCACACAATCCAAAAGTGTCCAGTGTCCAAAAGTGTGTGCAGAGATTCAAAATCTCACTTATCCTCTAGTCACTTAGGTCACAGCTGTGCCATCGAGCCTGTCACATAGCGCTCAGATATTCATTGGGCCTCACACAATCCAAAAGTGTCCAGTGTCCAAAAGTGTGTGCAGAGATTCAAAATCTCACTTATCCTCTAGTCACTTAGGTCACAGCTGTGCCATCGAGCCAGTCACATAGCGCTCAGATATTCATTGGGCCTCACACAATCCAAAAGTGTCCAGTGTCCAAAAGTGTGTGCAGAGATTCAAAATCTCACTTATCCTCTAGTCACTTAGGTCACAGCTGTGCCATCGAGCCTGTCACATAGCGCTCAGATATTCATTGGGCCTCACACAATCCAAAAGTGTCCAGTGTCCAAAAGTGTGTGCAGAGATTCAAAATCTCACTTATCCTCTAGTCACTTAGGTCACAGCTGTGCCATCGAGCCTGTCACATAGCGCTCAGATATTCATTGGGCCTCACACAATCCAAAAGTGTCCAGTGTCCAAAAGTGTGTGCAGAGATTCAAAATCTCACTTATCCTCTAGTCACTTAGGTCACAGCTGTGCCATCGAGCCTGTCACATAGCGCTCAGATATTCATTGGGCCTCACACAATCCAAAAGTGTCCAGTGTCCAAAAGTGTTTGCAGAAATTCAAAATCTCACTTATCCTCTAGTCACTTAGGTCACAGCTGTGCCATCGAGCCTGTCACATAGCGCTCAGATATTCATTGGGCCTCACACAATCCAAAAGTGTCCAGTGTCCAAAAGTGTGTGCAGAGATTCAAAATCTCACTTATCCTCTAGTCACTTAGGTCACAGCTGTGCCATCGAGCCTGTCACATAGCGCTCAGATATTCATTGGGCCTCACACAATCCTAAAGTGTCCAGTGTCCAAAAGTGTGTGCAGAGATTCAAAATCTCACTTATCCTCTAGTCACTTAGGTCACAGCTGTGCCATCGAGCCTGTCACATAGCGCTCAGATATTCATTGGGCCTCACACAATCCAAAAGTGTCCAGTGTCCAAAAGTGTGTGCAGAAATTCAAAATCTCCCCTGTCCTATAGACACCTTGTACCTTGTTTTACATACTATATAGTTTGTTGGATTTTGTCTACATTTCTACCAAAAATGAGGAAGGCTGGTGGAAGAGGCCGTGGAATTGGGCGGGGGTTGGCAGCTGGTAATGATGATGTTGGTGGTGGATCTGATGGTAGTGGCAAGAGCAAAATAGGACCGAATGCAGGAGGTGTTGAGCCTGCGTCATCGTCTGGCTACATAAGGCCTCGAACGCTTAGTTTTCTAGGAGTTGGCAAACCGCTTTTAAAGCCAGAGCATCAGGAAAAAGTTTTGTCTTACATTGCTGACTCAGCCTCCAGCTCTATCGCCTCCTCTTCTTCAGTTGTAAAAAGTAAAAGCACTGAGTCGTCATTGGAGGCTCATGTTCATGAACCACACCTTTCCTTGTGTCCTTCACCCCAACCAAGATTGAAGGATGACGCAGGCCATACTACTGATTACTCCATGGAGCTGTTTTCACATACCATGCCTGGATTATCAAGTCAAATGGTGAATTACCCAGGCCAAGATGAATCTGACATGGAGTGCACTGATGCACAGCCGCTGATGGATGATTCTGCTGGTACATTCACTCAGAGCACTACATTGTCCTCGCAGTGTACAGAGCCAGATTCTGACCCTGATGAGACTCAGGTGCCCCTTCCCGCACACTATACCACCATACACGGTGACACAGAGGAAGGTGCACATGACATAGAAGAGGAGGTGATGGATGACCCAGTTGTTGACCCAGATTGGCATCCATTGGGGGAAGAGGGTGCTGCTTCCAATAGCTCAGATGAGGAGCATCCACAGCAGACATCGACATCGCAACAGCTGTTATCTGGCAGGCCCGGAGCACTCCAAAGACAGGTTCCAAACATCAAAAGAGTTGCTGGACAGCTTGTCCAGAGGGTCAAAAGATCACAGCGTGCTAGGCCGCAAAATGTCTGCCAAAGTAGGAAGAGTGCAGTGTGGCACTTTTTTGAACAAAATCCTCATGATCAGGCCAAGGTTATCTGTAAGAAGTGCGCAAAGACCTTTAGCCGAGGGAAAAATCTGAAAAATTTGAATACCAGTTGCATGCTTAGACATTTAACCAGCATGCACTTGCAAGCGTGGACACAACACCAAACCTCAAGTGCCACATGTGCAACTGATCACAACGAAGGTAGTCATCAACGCTACATTGTTTCCCCCACTGTAAGCCCACCGGTTAGCACAGCAGCAAATGTTGAGGTGTCGTTGCAAGGCCACAGCAGTCAGGGAATCCCACTGTTATATCAACGAAAGACTGATTCTAGGCCATCAGAAAGAACACCAACTCCATCACCATCATCAACCCTCTCTCAGTCCGCCCTGTCCACCTCTACTTCCACCATATGCATCTCTCAAGTCCAGCTCACCCTCCCAGACACTATGAGTAGGTCAAGAAAGTACTCAGTCTCTCATCCGCGTACACTGGGTTTGAACGCCCACATTGCCAAACTAATCTCGTTTGAGATGATGCCCTTTCTGTTGGTGGAAAGCACAGCTTTCCGCGAACTCATGGCCTATGCAGTACCACGCTATGACCTACCCAGTCGCCACTTCTTCTCTCGCAAAGCCATCCCAGCCCTCCACCATCATGTGAAAGACCGCATTGTCCATGCACTCAAGCAGTCAGTGAGCGGAAAGGTGCACCTCACAACTGATGCATGGTCCAGTCGGCATGGCCAGGGCCGTTATGTGTCCATCACTGCGCACTGGGTTAATGTGGTGGATGCAGGGTCCACAGGGGACAGCGGTGGTGGGACAGTGCTGCCTAGCCCACGGTATAGGAAACAGTTGGCTGTAGGCGTTCCACCCTCCTCCTCCAGAAGCGAAAGCTCGTCCACAGAGCGCAGTCGTACGAGCACTCCATCTGCAGCTGCCACTGTTGCACACGATGTGTCCCCCTATCGAGCAGCTAGTGGAAAGCGTCAGCAGGCTGTGTTGCAGATGATGTGTTTGGGCGACAGACATACCGCCGAGGTGCTGGCCGAGTACTTGAAGCGACAAACTGAGTCATGGCTGGGCAGTGTACATCTTGAGGCAGGCAAGGTAGTTAGTGATAACGGCCGTAATTTTGTGGCAGCCATAGCCCTTTCAAAACTCAGCCACATACCTTGCTTGGCTCACACCTTGAACCTGGTGGTGCAGTGCTTCCTCAAAAATTATCCGGAGTTAACAGCCCTGCTCCAGAAGGTGCGAAGACTGTGCGCGCACATCCGCCGGTCGCTGTACACTCCGTTCGTATGCAGAAGCTGCAGCGATTGCTCCACCTTCCCAACCACCGCCTCATTATCGACATTGCAACAAGGTGGAACTCCACCCTGCACATGGTGGAGCGGCTGTGCGAGCAGAGGCAGGCCATAATGCATTTGTGGGAGGATACACGGCCAGGAACTTTGAGAGCAGACATGGAGTTGACAGGTGTGCAGTGGTCGAAGCTGAAAGACCTCTGTAAAGTCCTTCAGTGTTTTGAGGAATGCACACGGCTGGTAAGCGCAGACGACGCCATCCTAAGCATGAGCATCCCACTTATGCGTCTGCTCATGCAAACTTTGACGCACCTTAAGGAGCAGGCGTCTGCAGCCAATGTTGATGAGGAGGAAGAGGAGGAGGGAATCCTTGATGACATTCAGCCATTGTCTGCTCAGGGACCTCTCCTGGACGAGGTGGAGGAAGAAGAGGAGGAGGAGGATGATGATGGGGATGATTACTTAGGGGAGGAGGATGCATCTCGTGGGGCAAGTGAAAATGTTGGCGAGGCATGGTCTGGTACAGGGTTTGTGCGTGACTGGAGGGATGTGGATTTGCCAGAAAGTGCTCCTCCAACCAGCACTCGCAGTGCATCATTGACACCGGGAACATTGGCCCACATGTCAGATTATGCCTTGCGGATCCTAAAAAGGGACCCCCGCATTGCCAAAATGATGAACGATGATGACTACTGGTTGGCCAGCATCCTGGATCCACGCTATAAAGGCAAATTACAAAACATCATGCCACAGGAGAACCTTGACCTAATATTGGATAATAAACAAGCAACTCTGGTAAATCGGTTGCTTGAAGCATTCCCAGCACACAGCAGCGGTGATGGTTCTCACACGAGCCGTACGGGCCGGGGGCAGCTTGGCAGAGGTGTTCGTGGTGCACACAGCAGAAGTGGCGTTGGAGACAGGGGTTTCATGACAATGTTGTGGACTGATTTTTCAAATACTGCTCACACAACTGGTAATACTGCATCGATGGAAAGTGACAGGAGACAGCAGTTGTCAACCATGGTTACAAACTACTTTTCCTCCCATATCGATGTTCTCCCACACAGGTCATTCCCCTTTGACTATTGGGCCGCTAAACTGGACACCTGGCCTGAATTGGCACAATATGCCTTACAGGAGCTCGCTTGCCCAGCTGCAAGTGTGCTATCGGAAAGAGTCTTCAGTGCAGCTGGATCAATCCTGACAGAAAAAAGGACCCGTATGTCAACCCAAAATGTGGATGATCTAACCTTCATTAAAATGAACCATGCATGGGTTTCCAAGGATTTTGTCCCACCTTCCCCTGATGACACATAGGGTGACAGAAAAATGGCTTGCTTTGGTCCACCTCTTCCTGGGACTTGACCTATTTCGCCTTTTGCATCAGCTGAATGTCCAACATCAACATATGCCACTTTATAAAACTCCCTAACTGTGCTGCCTCCCCCCCATGGCCGGGGTCACCACCTAGCGCACGACACTGTGCGAGTGCCGTTGCCCTGGACAGGTGGGTAGGCCGACTCTTGGGCGCGGGCACTGGCACAGGGTCCCTCATAGTGCAATCAAGTGTCTCTGACGGTGGTGGTGCACACCCGCCGTCAGACACACCACTGTACTATGAGGGGCCCAGTGCCAGTACCGACGCCCACGAGTGGGCCCCCCTTGCTTGGGCAGGGCCCCAGCATTTGCAATCTTTACCTCTCCCGGCTCCTCCGCTGTGTAATCTGGGCCGTCAAATCCATACTGTGCCTGACACCGTCTGAGCCTGCCTCCTGAGACATATATTTTGAATGTGTACGCTATCCATACATGTTATCCGGGGATACGGTACCCTTTCTAACCTTTGTGCAATCACGTGCAATCCATACTGGGCCTAACACCGTCTGAGCCTGCCTCCTGAGACATATATTTTGAATGTGTACGCTATCCATACATGTTATCCGGGGATACGGTACCCTTTCTAACCTTTGTGCAATCACGTGCAATCCATACTGGGCCTAACACCGTCTGAGCCTGCCTCCTGAGACATATATTTTGAATGTGTACGCTATCCATACATGTTATCCGGGGATACGGTACCATTTCTAACCTTTGTGCAATCACGTGCAATCCATACTGGGCCTAACACCGTCTGAGCCTGCCTCCTGAGACATATATTTTGAATGTGTACGCTATCCATACATGTTATCCGGGGATACGGTACCCTTTCTAACCTTTGTGCAATCACGTGCAATCCATACTGGGCCTAACACCGTCTGAGCCTGCCTCCTGAGACATATATTTTGAATGTGTACGCTATCCATACATGTTATCCGGGGATACGGTACCCTTTCTAACCTTTGTGCAATCACGTGCAATCCATACTGGGCCTAACACCGTCTGAGCCTGCCTCCTGAGACATATATTTTGAATGTGTACGCTATCCATACATGTTATCCGGGGATACGGTACCCTTTCTAACCTTTGTGCAATCACGTGCAATCCATACTGGGCCTAACACCGTCTGAGCCTGCCTCCTGAGACATATATTTTGAATGTGTACGCTATCCATACATGTTATCCGGGGATACGGTACCCTTTCTAACCTTTGTGCAATCACGTGCAATCCATACTGGGCCTAACACCGTCTGAGCCTGCCTCCTGAGACATATATTTTGAATGTGTACGCTATCCATACATGTTATCCGGGGATACGGTACCCTTTCTAACCTTTGTGCAATCACGTGCAATCCATACTGGGCCTAACACCGTCTGAGCCTGCCTCCTGAGACATATATTTTGAATGTGTACGCTATCCATACATGTTATCCGGGGATACGGTACCCTTTCTAACCTTTGTGCAATCACGTGCAATCCATACTGGGCCTAACACCGTCTGAGCCTGCCTCCTGAGACATATATTTTGAATGTGTACGCTATCCATACATGTTATCTGGGGATACGGTACCCTTTCTAACCTTTGTGCAATCACGTGTAATCCATACTGGGCGTGAGAACGGCTGGCGAGCTGTTAAGCAAGCTACAGCACCTGTGGTTTGCACACGTAAGTTTTTCATTTTTTCAGGAATGACGGTTAGGCCTAATTCCGGAACTGCAGTTGACCTGCACTTACTGGGAAATCATTGTTCGCGGGTAATAATTGTAATCAGTGATCCCCATCACTAACGTTGTTCAGCGGGTTATCTGCACCTGTAAGCGACAAACGCTGGCCTTTTCAGTGTAGCGCACATGCAGCCACGGACATGTAAGGGCATGACACACCAGTTATTGGCCAATCTCATGTTCCAGAGCCTCACGTGTCCCTCTAGTAAGCCGGACTCGGACCGCGGGGCATGACGGAGTCTCGTTCGTTAACGGAATTAAGCTTGCAATGTGTGCATCTGTTCTGTAGCTGGCATGGTTGAGGTTTCCCAGGTGGAGTCGAATTTAACCGTAGGCTCCACTCCTGGTGGTGCCCTTCTGGACATTCCTTTAAGGTTCAGCTTTACAACCATACTGCCCACGTAAAACAAACACTTTGCCTTCATGAACGCTGTTTGGAGGGTCATGACTCGTGGGAATAACGCCGCCCAATCAGTTAACCTGCTAGAGAGATCCTTCGTTGCTCCCAAGCATGACATCACACTCCCTAGGAGGAAGGTAATGCCACTGTGGCGACCGTACTCCTGGGGGCGACACAAGTGCACTGATGCCCAGCCACTGCTCGATGAATCTGCTGGTACATTGACCCAGACCACTACATTCCCCTCGCACGCTACACGGCCTGAATCTGACCCTGATGAAACTCAGGTTACCCTTCCCATATACAGTTCCATCTTACACGGTGACAAAGAGGAAGCTGCAGATGAAAGTGCAGGTTCGGCCCACCCGCCATCAGACACACCACCGTACTATCAGGGGCCCTGTGCCAGTGCCGTCGCCAACGAGTGGGCCCCCCCTGCTTGCTCAGGATCACAGCACTTGCAAGGTTGAAATACTGTGCAGTGAGATGGAAGATGGGGACGACGAGGAGTCCAGACTAGTACAGGGATTCCCTAGCGAGGAGACTTATTTGATTGTTTTCAATGTTGGGACAGCAATTTTTGGGGAGCACGTTACTCTGGAGAATGATAGATGGGGCCCACCATACACTGGAACATTCCAAAGGTGGACATCAGACACTGGAGCAGCATTTACAGGGCCCATTATACACTAGAGCATTAGAAATGGGGCCCATTATGTTTGGAGCATTATTTGGGCCCATAAGACAGTGGAGCTTCATCCATGGGGACCAACATATACTGTAGCATTATGTGGAGCTCATCATATACTGTTTCAAACATTATATGGGACCAATGATTCTGTATGGAGAAATAGATGGGCCTCGTCATGAGATGTAAAAAGTGAAGTATTTTTCATTGTACTATACCGCTATTTCTCTGCCGTATCGGAGCATGATGAGTTGTGGTATGTGTTAAAGGGGCGCTCTTTCGCCCAGGGCACATGAAAACCTGGAGCCAGCCCTCCCCCCCACAACTTTAGCCAAATAACCCCCATTTTTCAGTGCGTAACTTGTATTATGAAGTTAATTAAGGTTGACAAGCTTAAGTAAGAAGAACTGATGCTTTTGGCATTCAAATGGGCACTGTAGGTGTGTTTCCTGTCCTCCTCTCACTGCCGACTTTTATTCCCCATTGACTTACATTGGGTTTCGTGTTTCGGGACGACCCCGACTTTTCCCTATAATCGGACGATCTTGCTCGACCCGACTTTTGGAAAAGTCGGGTTTCACGAAACGAAACGCGACCCTAAAAAACCAAAAGTCGCTCAACTCTAGTCCTAACTTCCATACCAGGGATCCCTTTAAGAGAGGCCTAGGGTCAAAACCAAAGCCCTGGATGGATTTGCTCTGACTTCCAAACCAATGATCCCTTTAAGAGGGAAGATGTGCCTATAGGATGGAGGATGTGTGATGTGGATATGGGCAGGGAGGGGGGATTCATTTCTGTCATGTGCTCTGCTCCTTTCTGGGGGCAGACAATGGCTGGGAGCTTATGTTCCCGGGGATGCAAGATTTCTCCCACCATATCAGTGTCTGCTGAGGTGTTGTCAAGTGGGAAAACTTGCCCATAACAACCAGTCACAGCTCAGCTACTTTTAACCACCTCTGTTGAAATGAGAGATGCTTAGCGAATGTTGATTGCAAGGAAAACTGTTGCTCATAGCAACCAATCACAGCTCAGCTTCTTTTGAACAGCTCTGGTAAAATGAAAGATGCTTTGTGTTTGGTTTGTGATACACACACACATACATTCACTTTTATATATAGAGATTATAGAGACATACACACATACCCCGGTACAGTCACTGCTAAATCCACAATAGCGAAAGGGAACTACTAGCTGCCACCACCAATCGTTTATACAGGCTGATTAGCTGATTAGACACCCGTTACAGGTAGCAAATGACTTTAGGGGTGCAGTTTACAAAGCAAGAGAATCAACGCTATTCATTTTTATATGTTTACACCGGAAAGGTAGGCAGTGTTTATAAAAAATATAAAAAGATGATACAAAATGGGAACAAAACAACAAGGTATATACAATTACATAGAATAAATGGGATAACAAAAGGAAATGACTAAACCTGTGTCACGGAAATGGCTCAGAACTTAGTGGAAGGAGGTACTACTTAGGAAAACAAACAGAACCCACAGCAAGCTGTACCTTCAAGGACTGAAAAATTACCAAAACCCAAATTCTGCTTTTAATAGATCAAGGTTATGCCTACATACCTCCCCTTGATGAGCTCATGTGGGGGCTGGTTGTGGGATGTGCTAGGTCTTTTAGAAATTTATAAGATCATAAACATGGCATAGATAGCATCATCTATTAGAGCGATATTAAGTTGATGCAGTTGGAAAGACCTTATGTTGATGTGAGTGAATGCGATATGTTCCTCCCTTCGCTATGACGCATAAAATGTCTTCCATAAATCACGGATCAAATGCAAACCCCATTACTCAATACTAACTACTGGCTCCAAAAAGTCAGTGCTTTGAACAAAGGAAGCTCTTGCCTTTTCCACCTCTGAGTAAACGAATCCACGTCTTGGTGACTGGTTCTCAGAGCAGATCTCCTGTTGTAACATATTGAGTGACCAACTGCCCCAGATTGATCAGCAATAAAACATATGTGGGGAGGTTCTTGGACACCCCCACTTTCCCTAACCTCCCTCTCAACACCCCAGTCTAGGTAAACCCGAGCCATCAATAAAAAGTCAGTGAATACCCCCAATCCCTGTTATAGCCAGCGTTTTCCCAGGGATAAGTTCTTCAGAGAAGAAAAATTCAGGGCGGTTGAGAGTTCGTTCTGCACTTGTGTCCTTGAGCACCTCGGTGACCGTGTCGTCGACAGTAACCGGTTTCAAATTTTCACGGGTCCTGCCAACCACATCACCCACTAAAAGAACAGAGAAAACCAGGACTATAAGACTACAAAGTCTTTACATTGGGCAGGTAAGTCTTTGTTGACATCGATACAGATTATGTCTTAATCGACAGAAAAACCCCACAGCATTAGATTTCCTGACAAAACACAGGACATCAAAATAGAACCCCATCAGGGCTGGACTGGCCATTTGGCAATTCTGGCAGATGCCAGAACGGCCTGTCTGGTTGTGGGCTGCCTTGTCTGCTACGTTCTTAGCAGAATCGGTGTTCTCAAGACACCCATACTGTTAAGAGTTGTTACGGAGCACAAAGTCACTGACCCCGTCACTTACCCCAGCAGATCACAGGTATCATTGGAAATATTGGTCTTGTAGTAAATCTGGCTTTCCTCCATCCCCAGTGCTTGGGGACGGCACAGCATGGGCCTGCGTGATTTCAAATGCCAGGGCTGAATTTCAGCCCCAGTCCATACCTGGACCCCATTATAAATCAACAGAGACCTTGGGGACGAGTGCAGTAGTGTCCACAGGGCAAAAAATCCGGAACGGCGTGGGGTTTCCATTATAATTGTAAACTACTATGCAGAGGTGACGAGTCTAAGGACGACGTACAAGCACGATTATTAGTGATGTTCTCAGGGTGTCTAGCAGAGTCAGACATTTTGTGCTATCGGGTGTACTGCAACTTGGAAGAAGAGAATTGCATAACAGCCGGGTGCGGCCCAGGAGACACCGATAAAAAAAAAGTAAAACAACACATTCGGTATTCCACAGAAGAAGTTTCAGACTCAGGAACTTTTGCAATGTGGTTTATACCTGGGGCTATTCCTTTTAGAACAAAATACATGTCAAACCTGTTCTGGCCTTCTGCTCTGGGCACGGACGGCGTTACTGCCTGTAAAGCAAAGGAGATTTTATACAATGGCGGGCTATCCATGGTAAGGAAGGGCATGGCTAGTAGGCTAATTTCACCTGAGAACCAGGCCACAGCTTTATGGCTCGTGCATATGGCCGTACTTACTGTTCAAGTGCGATCCGACAAAACATCAGATGGCACTTGGACCTATATTAGTCTATGGGGCCGGGCACATGCCCCAAAAAATTGCTGTGCTGCATAGCCAAGTTTGATCTGATATTCAGATCGCACTAGCCCATGTAAGTCAATGAGTCTGTGTAAAACATTTTTTTTTCCACTAAGGCCGGGGACAGACTTGTGAGTGTGGTACGCGAGCCTCTCACATCAACACCTGGCACCGCATGTATTTCTGTGCAGCCACACACCCTGGTCCGAGTGCCGGCGGCAGCGCCGGGTGTTGATGCGAGAGACTTGTGCGAGTATCACACTCGCAAGTCTGACCCAGGCCTAAAGGAGATGAAATGGATGAACTAATTTTTTTATTCATTGACTCTTAAAAATAGATCAGTAAAAAAAGAATTGAAACTCAGATGGAAAACCTAAGTCCAGTCTCTCCCCTAGTTTCACGAATCACCATAGACTTTAATGGCCTAGTCTGATCCGCAAAACGGATATGAATAGGATCTGCTCCGAGTCTTACCGACCGGACACGTGGATTAGTTTTTAAAACAGACGTGTGTGTTAATCGATGAAACTCTATGAGTCAGTGTGCTGTCCGAGAAAGAAAAAAAACAGACAGCACTAGGATGTGTCACACGGATTACAGTCAATAGACCTGCGACTGGACAGGGACTGTGAAATGTAAAACTTAGGCCTTGTTCACACATGTGTTTCCAACGGACAACACACAGATGACAGCCTCGTGATGGTCTGCTTGGAACGCCGACCCATTCGTAAGACCTGGGCAAGATTGCGCTTCAAATCGGACGATATCAAGACCCAGGGCCGGATTATAGGAGGGGCAGGCGGGGCTTCAGCCCCGGGGCCCCCACCACAAGAGCTTCTAAGGGGGCCCGGGCCCCCACCACTGGGCAGCGACCGCCATTTTATTAACGCAGCACGAGGATAAATATTAGACGCCGTCACGCTGAGATGAACTAGGCATACCGGTACCGCCTCATCCTCTCCTGTCACGCCTCCTCTCCTGTCACGCCTCCTGTCCTGTGGATCTGCTCTGCCTGCTCGCCGCGTTCACGAGCATCGTGCTCCCGCCGCCTGCTGTGTACGGTCCCGCCAATCAACTCTGCAGCGCCACGGTGATTAACCCCCTTGCCTCCAGCTAGCTATATATTTATATATAGCTCCTGTCTGTGCCGGCCGCGGCTGTGTGTGGAGACTAGTGGTGCGCACAGAGATGACGTCATCGCTGTGCTCACGTGTCCAGACACAGCCGCGGCCGGCACAGACAGGAGGACGAGCGATGCTGCAGGGATCGTGGCCGGCTCCACACAGGTCAGCGGCGCTGCTGCCGGCATAGACGGGAGGAGGAGCGATGCTGCTGGAGTGAGGAAAGGTGAGTATAAACGTTTATTTTTGTGTGCCACAGGATACAGGCCATATAGCAGGATGGGGGTATATAGCAATATAAGTGTATTATAGTTTAAGGTTGAAAGCTTTTTACCTGTTATAGATCGTATTTCTACATCTCTTTCGGATAGAATATCTTCCTATGAAGTAATTGCTGAAAGGTTTGGCATTCTTGGCAATCTTGCAGTAGCCACTCCACAACAAATCTCTTCTGCAGCCCGTAACTTAGCGAATATACACTCACTGGCCACTTTATTAGGTACACCTGTCCAACTGTGTGTTAAGACTTAATTTCTAATCAGCCAATCACATGGCGGCAACTCAGTGCATTTAGGCATGTAGACATGGTCAAGACAATCTCCTGCAGTTCAAACCGAGCATCAGTATGGGGAAGAAAGGTGATTTGAGTGCCTTTGAACGTGGCATGATTGTTGGTGCCAGAAGGGCTGGTCTGAGAATTTCAGAAACTGCTGATCTACTGGGATTTTCACGCACAACCATCTCTAGGGTTTACAGAGAATGGTCCGAAAAAGAAAAAAAATCCAGTGAGCGGCAGTTCTGTGGCCGGAAATGCCATGTTGATGCCAGAGGTCAGAGGAGAATGGGCAGACTGGTTCGAGCTGATAGAAAGGCAACAGTGACTCAAATTGCCACCCGTTACAACCAAGGTAGGCAGAAGAGCATCTCTGAACGCACAGTGCGTCGAACTTTGAGGCAGATGGGCTACAGCAGCAGAAGACCACACTGGGTACCACTCCTCTCAGCTAAGAACAGGAAACTGAGGCTACAATTTGCACAAGCTCATCGAAATTGGACAGTAGAAGATTGGAAAAACGTTGCCTGGTCTGATGAGTCTCGATTTCTGCTGCGACATTCGGATGGTAGGGTCAGAATTTGGTGTAAACAACATGAAAACATTAAACATGCGTTTAACCCCTTCTTTTTTTTTCAGTTCCGTTTAAGTTTAATACATTATGGGTGTTCTGTTCGTGGCATCAAATCTGTTATCATACATCTTGGATTACCTGGATATATACATCTTAAATTATACATGGAGAATAACTGTTAGGTAAGCAAAGCTGCAAAGTTCTAGTCTGCTCATATATCCATTCCATTCTAATGATGATTATTTTAACTTTTTATAATTTTCATTTCCTTATAGTATACAAGTTGTGTTTTGAGGTTACTACAAGAATCATTGGATGTTTGATGGATAGAGTTCATATGATCCTTCTCAACGTACTCTATTTCATTATATGATGGGTAAGTGAAATTTTTAAGGCACATATAAAAATTTTTGCATTTAATGCTGGTACTAATGTTGACATTTTACTTATTCTTTGTGTTAATTTTCCCCTGGAGCTCTGCAATCTGATGACAGACATGTGTTGGATACAGAGATTTGACAGGGGGAGTGGTAAAACTTAGTTGTCAATTTATTCACGACTTTCTAAGAGGTATTACAGAAAAAGTACAATTCAGAGTTATGGGAAAAGATGCTTTGAAATTGTTATATTATGTGGAAAGCAAGAGAGCCAGACAAAATCATACATCATTGTGGGAAAAAATACAGTAAAGCTTGTAATGTATACATTTATTTATGCTTTTATCTGTACACACTTTTATATAAAGCATGTTTTCAATCGCTAACACCTCCCCCTTGTACTTGGAGATGCTCACAGGCACATTAAGACAGGTGATATATCCTCCTTCAGCCAACAGACCTGTATTCAAAGAATGCTTCTTTTTCTTCTCTTACTATAGGAGAGCAAGCCACTACTCCGGAGATAATACAATAGAGAGCATATTGTTATACAGTAGTTAGCAACAATTGCTGCCGGTGAAAACTTTCCCTTTCTGCATTTTTATTATTCCTTGGCTGTCTTAACATTGGGTTCAATAAAAAAAAATGTGAGTAACTCTTTCTGTCTATAATTGGACTGCTTTGAGTTATCCTGGACTGTATCTCTATTGTAGTACTGTAAATCTGAATGTGGCAGAACAAGAGGATAAGATTAGATTGTACATCTAAGTGCTACAGTTCGCGCTCTACTGTTATGGCTAAAATGTTAATGATATGGGGGCCCCCACCAACCTTAATCCGGCCCTGTCAAGACCTGTTTTCTTCTTGCGACATGACACACCGTGATTATGTCTCCGTGATTAAAAATAAATAATACAGACAGATGTGAGTTAGGACTTAATGGGTTACACCTCAAATATTAAGGTATCAAGCGCTACCTACTGATCGGCGGAGGTTCGGTTACTGTAACCACCAGTGATCCTGATGTAGGGCCTCTGGAACCTGGGAATTGGATCCCTTCTTCAATTGAGCGATTCTCCGCTGCAATCACGTACTATAGGACTGTTGGAAATAGCTGAACGCCGCCCTCCCCATTGGCCTTGATGTTCCATCCTCTACACCCCACCATGACCACTGCAGCAGATCACTGGCCTCAGTGGCCTTGTGCCAAATACTGCGAAAAAGTCTGGAAAACTAACCTTGTAACTGCAAATGTGTCAGGAGGCAAGCGTAAAAATGTTTGTCTGTCGAACTGTGCCAAATGTCACATTTCTTTATAATTTTTTTTATACTGCCATTAACCCTTTCTTGCCACAGCCAATTTTTCCACTTTCCCTCCAAAAGCACGATTTTTATTCTACTCTTGATCACTATTTTTACTATGTCACAAAAAACAGCAATTAAGACTTTTTTTTTTATTATAACGCTCATATGACATTAATTTTTGGGGTCAGTGGACTTGTATGTTTTTTACTAGACGAGTTGTAGTTTTATTATGCTTTTTTTTAAGGATTATTGTAGGGTGTAAGCTTTTCTGAAGCGTGGCTAAGGTCTCCTTTCAATGTTTGGGTGGTGAAGAGCCTATTGTGTTGGGGCGGTGAGTTTCAGAAGTATGGGGGAAGCGCGGGAGAAATCTTGACGTTGATGCTCGGAAAGCAGGGAAAAAGAAGAAGATCAGGGATCATATGAGGACAGGAGATTACGTGTGAGGAGGTTTTGGGAGATTAGGAGGGTGATGTACAGTATGAAAGGGACTGGTCCAGGATTGGAGATTACATGTGGAACATATCGGGAAATGAGGGCACTGATAGATAAAGAGGGCAGGTTACAGGTCGAAAATTATGTGTTGAAAGTTTTGGGAGATTGGGTCACAAATGTACGGAGCAGACAGGTGAAGGACTTCTTTGTATGAGGAGATGAGCAGCAGAGGCACAGAAAAAGAAGTGAGAGAAAAGTGTATTAAGCAGAAGTACAAGCAGGAGTACATGATGGGAGGCCACAGAGGAGGGTGGTCTACTCTACACAGTTCGTGTGATTCCTCTCTAGCCTTAAGATCTTGATCTGAGTTTTGGGTGAAGCCACAGTTCCAGTCTGGTGTCCTCACTGTTGGCTAGTCAGCTAAATTTGAGGTCACGGCCTGAAAAGTCCACAAAGTGCAAACCTCCATGAGGGGTCACAGGTTATTGCTGGGGTTTTGCATTGTCTTCTTGTCCTCCTCCATTTAGAGATTATTGTTTGGAAATCTGAAGATATTGATGGTGTCTGTCAACAGCTTCCACGGGATCAGATAAGATATCTGTGACTCAAAGACATCACATATCAGCGTTTTAGATGATAAGAGATGACCATTGGTACTATCTCATTTTTAATCCTTTGTTGATTTCCCAGTGCAAGAAACAAGAAAAGTCTAAAGCTGGAGTCACACATAGCGACTTACCAGCGATCCCGACAACAATATCAACGAGTCAGGATCGCTGGTAAGTCACAATGTGATCGCTGGTGAGGTATCACACAGACAGCTTCACAGCGATCAGCACGCCGACGTGAGGAGCGAGCCCGGGAGCAGCGGACAAGTGTGCCTGCTGTTCCAGTCCTCCACCAGCAGAGGGCGCGCCTGCATCCCCGGCCTCTCCTGGCGGTGTACCGCTGCCTCCTGGTCCCCAGTGTGCGGCAGCGGCAGGTACAAACTCCGCGGGCTCCTGGTCCCCAGTGTGCGGCGGCAGGTACACATTCCGCGGGTTCCTGGTCCCCAGCGTGAGGCGGCGGCGGCACCTGTAACTCACTGGTAACTAACGTACACATCGGGTATCCAAGGGACGCGCGTCCCTTGGATACCCGGTGTACGTTAGTTACCAGCTGATCGCTGGTCTCCCCCGTCACACGCAGCGATGCGTGCTGGCCAGCGGGAGATCAGCGACGGAAAAAATGTCCAGAGGTTTCTTGCAGCGATCAGCGATCCCGGCAGGGGGGCCGTCGCTGATCGCTGTCACACACAGCGATCTCGCTGGTGAGATCGCTGTTATGTCACAAAAGTTGTGACTCAGCAGCGATCTCGCTACCGAGATCGCTATGTGTGACGGGGCCCTAAGGGTCCTGTTACACTAAAGGCCCCTTTACATTTAGCGATGCACCAGCGATCCCGACCACGATACGACCCGGTCAGGATCGCTGGTGCATCGCTAAATGGTCGCTAGTGAGCTGCCACACAGGCAGATCTCACCAGCGATGCAGCAGCGGTCGTCACTTACCTTTCAGACGCGGCGATGAAGATGTCCTCCTGCCCGCTTCCAACGCGTCGCTCGTCGGTGCCAGCAGGAAGCCGCTGACGAGAAATAGACCTGGACGATCTCGTGCGATCAGCTATAACCAGCGGGGGAGCCGGTCGGAGGTATCACACATAGCGATATCGCTAGCAATATCGCTGCTGCGTCACAAAATCGGTGACGCTTTAGCGATATCGCTATGTGTAAAGCCCCCTAAAGCGATGCTCCAGCGATACAACCTGGTAAGGATCGCTGGTGCGTCGCTAAATGGTCGCTAGTAAGCTGTCAAACAGGCAGAGCTAGTCAGCGATGCAGCAACGATCCGGCGATCCGTATAACGACCTCGGCGGTCGTTGGGACCTTATCACACAGCAGCTTTTCTGACGACTCACGCCTGCGTCAATGAGTTCTGAGTCGCCAACGAGGTCGCTCGTCGTTGTTACGGTGTCAAACACAGCGATGCATGCTGGCCAGCGGGACACCAACGATCAAAAAATGGCCTAAGACATTCGAGCACGATCAGTGATATCCAGCGGAGGGGGGGGGGGGCGGTCGCCGCTATGTGTCACACGTAGCGAGATTGCTGGCGAGGTCGCTGTTGCGTCACAAAACCTGCGACTTTTCAGCGATCTCGCTAACGATCTCGTTATGTGAGACGGGGCCTTAAGAATAAAGATCGCATGGTATAGGATAGAAGACAAGGGGACAATTCTGGCTCATAGAAGGAGGTCTAAATCAGGGATTGGGAATACTGACATGTCCTATTAGGCAGTGCCGTAACTTGAAGTTTGTGAGCCCCAGTGCAAGTTTTCCAACATCGCCCCCAAATGTCATTGGTCTTTAATTGTACTGGTCTTCTCATATGGTCCAAAAGGACCTTTTGGTCCACTAGGTTTAAGGAGCAAATGCAACACGTGCACCCATTATAGTTATGCCCCCACTATTAGTGCATATACACAGTGGTTGTCATCATGAAACGCTATAAGGCTCCATGGTGGCAGCATTGGAAGAAAAATCAGCTTCAGTGTTTCTCTATGGAAAATACAGTAGCAAGCGAAGCTATATCACAGGGTGGCAGCTGCCTTCCCCTGGCACAGGAAGGTAACATGGCACTTACATTCTGGTAGAGACTATTCTCCTGGCACAGATGATCTTGATAAGGCACATTCCCCACCGCACAGGATGGTACCTGCCCATCATCCTGGCACAGGAAAGCATGGAGCACTGGAGCTGGCATGACATTTATAGGCCAATGTAGATACTTGGCATGAGTGAATCTGATACACGCATTGCCCACAGCACAGGATCGCATCTGTGTATTCCCCTGGAGCAAGAGAGCTTGGTGCAATAGATCCCTGGCACAGGCAGCTGACAGGACATTGCAGAGACCAGAAGAGACAGTGTCCCTGGCACAGGTGATTTTGATGTCCATAGTACAGTGTTGAAGCATTGTGTCAGCTGTTTCACTATTGGCAGCATTGCTCTGGGCAGCTCTCCCCCTGGCAGGCAGCATTGCTCTCCCCCTGGCACAGGTAGCATTGCTCTCCCCCCGGCAGGCAGCACTGCTCTCCCCCCGGCAGGCAGCATTGCTTTCCCCCCTGGCAGGCAGCATTGCTCTCCCCCCTGGCAGGCTGCATTGCTCTCCCCCCGGCAGGCTGCATTGCTCTCCCCCCGGCAGGCTGCATTGCTCTCCCCCCGGCAGGCAGCATTGCTCTCCCCCTGGCAGGCAGCATTGCTTTCCCCCCTGGCAGGCAGCATTGCTCTGGGAAGCTCTCCCCCTGGCAGGCAGCATTGCTCTGGGCAGCTCTCCTCCTGGCAGGCAGCACTGCTCTCCCCCATGGCAAGCAGCATTGCACTCCCCCCTGGCAGGCAGCATTGCTCTGGGCAGCTCTCCTCCTGGCAGGCAGCACTGCTCTCCCCCTGGCAGGCAGCATTGCTCTGGGCAGCTCTCCCCCTGGCAGGCAGCACTGCTCTCCCCCTGGCAGGCAGCATTGCTCTGGGCAGCTCTCCCCCTGGCAGGCAGCATTGCTCTGGGCAGCTTTCCCCTAAGGCAGGCAGCATTTCTTTCCCCCATGGCAGGCAGCATTGCTTTCCCCCATGGCAGGCAGCATTCCTCTCCCCCCTGGCAGGCAGCATTGCTCTCCCCCCTGGCAGGCAGCATTGCTCTCCCCCCTGGCAGGCAGCATTGCTCTCCCCCCTGGCAGGCAGCATTGCTTTCCCCCCTGGCAGGCAGCATTGCTCTGGGAAGCTCTCCCCCTGGCAGGCAGCATTGCTCTGGGCAGCTCTCCTCCTGGCAGGCAGCACTGCTCTCCCCCTGGCAGGCAGCATTGCTCTGGGCAGCTCTCCCCCTGGCAGGCAGCATTGCTCTGGGCAGCTCTCCCCCTGGCAGGCAGCACTGCTTTCCCCCAAGGCAGGCAGCATTTCTTTCCCCCATGGCAGGCAGCATTGCTTTCCCCCCTGGCAGGCAGCATTCCTCTCCCCCCTGGCAGGCAGCATTGCTCTCCCCCTGGCATGCAGCATTGCTTTCACCCATGGCAGGCAGCATTGCTTTCACCCATGGCAGGCAGCATTGCACTCCCCCCTGGCAGGCAGCATTGCTCTCCCCCCTGGCAGGCAGCATTGCTCTCCCCCCTGGCAGGCAGCATTGCTCTCCCCCCTGGCAGGCAGCATTGCTCTCCCCCCTGGCAGGCAGCATTGCTCTCCCCCCTGGCAGGCAGCATTGCTCTCCCCATGGCAGGCAGCATTGCTTTCACCCATGGCAGGCAGCATTGCACTCCCCCCTGGCAGACAGCATTGCTTTCACCCCTGGCAGGCAGCATTGCACTCCCCCCTGGCAGGCAGCATTGCACTCCCCCCTGGCAGGCAGCATTGCTCTCCCCCCTGGCAGACAGCATTGCTTTCACCCCTGGCAGGCAGCATTGCACTCCCCCCTGGCAGGCAGCATTGCACTCCCCCCTGGCAGGCAGCATTGCTCTCCCCCTGGCAGGCAGCATTGCTCTGGGCAGCTCTCCCCCATGGCAGGCAGCATTGCACTCCCCCCTGGCAGGCAGCATTGCTCTGGGCAGCTCTCCCCCTGGCAGGCAGCATTGCTCTCCCCCCTGGCAGGCAGCATTGCTCTGGGCAGCTCTCCCCCATGGCAGGTAGCATTGCACTCCCCCCTGGCAGGCAGCATTGCTCTGGGCAGCTCTCCCCCTGGCAGGCAGCATTGCTCTCCCCCTGGCAGGCAGCACTGCTCTCCCCCCTGGCAGGCAGCATTGCTCTCCCCCCTGGCAGGCAGCACTGCTCTCCCCCCTGGCAGGCAGCACTGCTCTCCCCCCTGGCAGGCAGCATTGCTCTCCCCCTGGCAGGCAGAATTGCTCTCCCCCCCCCCTGGCAGGCAGCATTGCTCTCCCGACCCCCTGGCAGGCAGCATTGCTCTCCCGACCCCCTGGCAGGCAGCATTGCTCTCCCGCCCCCCTGGCAGGCAGCATTGCTCTCCCGCCCCCCTGGCAGGCAGCATTGCTCTCCCGACCCCCTGGCAGGCAGCATTGCTCTTCCGCCCCCCTGGCAGGCAGCATTGCTCTTCCGCCCCCCTGGCAGGCAGCATTGCTCTCCCGACCCCCTGGCAGGCAGCATTGCTCTCCCGACCCCCTGGCAGGCAGCATTGCTCTCCCGACCCCCTGGCAGGCAGCATTGCTGTCCTGGGCAGTGACAGGCTGCATCCTCCTGACAGAGCAGTGAGGAATCTCCCAGCAGCCTGTGCGCGCCCGCAGTCCGCCTGACACTGCAGCACGGCCGGTTACGTGCACCGGGGGAGGGAGCGGCTGCTCATTCCTCCTCCTACAGCTGCATCCATCCCTGGCCGGGCAGGTAGTGTGCGCAGCGAGGAACATGACGGCGGCGGCTCTGCTCCTGTGCCTGGCGGCTCTGCCCTGCGCCCTGCACGCCCGCCTGGTGCACGAGGGTGAGGATGGCTTTTCGGAGTGCAACCGCTTCTTCCACCAGAGCAGCCCGCCTCAGGGCTTCAGCCACCCGGGGAACGTGAAGATCTGCCAGCGGCACCAGGGGGAGCAGCACTACGCCACGCTGTACAGCACCGAGCACAAGATCCCGGTGTACTCCGCATTCATATACCGGGAGGATGCAGGGGCGGCGGCGTGGGGAGGCTGGATGGTGGAGCCCCAGGTGAGCGGGGACAATGGGAGGCACTGCCACACATCACCACCAGGCAGCGCCAGAGCTACAGGGGGAATGTATGGAGGAGGCAGGTGGGGTCTCCAGCAAGCACGTAGTAATGGATGAGCTGTGCGTTATGGGCAGGGGCACGTAGTAATGGATGAGCTGTGCGTTATGGGCAGGGGCACGTAGTAATGGATGAGCTGTGCGTTATGGGCAGGGGCACGTAGTAATGGATGAGCTGTGCGTTATGGGCAGGGGCACGTAGTAATGGATGAGCTGTGCGTTATGGGCAGGGGCACGTAGTAATGGATGAGCTGTGCGTTATGGGCAGGGGCACGTAGTAATGGATGAGCTGTGCGTTATGGGCAGGGGCACGTAGTAATGGATGAGCTGTGCGTTATGGGCAGGGGCATGTAGTAATGGATGAGCTGTGCGTTATGGGCAGGGGCACGTAGTAATGGATGAGCTGTGCGTTATGGGCAGGGGCACG
This sequence comes from Dendrobates tinctorius, assembly GCF_039654945.1. Taxonomy (NCBI): domain Eukaryota; kingdom Metazoa; phylum Chordata; class Amphibia; order Anura; family Dendrobatidae; genus Dendrobates; species Dendrobates tinctorius. Next base: position 7,869,012 of record NW_027361743.1, on the reverse strand, counting down.
TAGTAATGGATGAGCTGTGCGTTATGGGCAGGGGCACGTAGTAATGGATGAGCTGTGCGTTATGGGCAGGGGCATGTAGTAATGGATGAGCTGTGCGTTATGGGCAGGAGCACATAGTAATGGATGAGCTGTGCGTTATGGGCAGGGGCACGTAGTAATGGATGAGCTGTGCGTTATGGGCAGGGGCACGTAGTAATGGATGAGCTGTGCGTTATGGGCAGGGGCACGTAGTAATGGATGAGCTGTGCGTTATGGGCAGGGGCACGTAGTAATGGATGAGCTGTGCGTTATGGGCAGGGGCACGTAGTAATGGATGAGCTGTGCGTTATGGGCAGGGGCACGTAGTAATGGATGAGCTGTGCGTTATGGGCAGGGGCACGTAGTAATGGATGAGCTGTGCGTTATGGGCAGGGGCACGTAGTAATGGATGAGCTGTGCGTTATGGGCAGGGGCACGTAGTAATGGATGAGCTGTGCGTTATGGGCAGGGGCACGTAGTAATGGATGAGCTGTGCGTTATGGGCAGGGGCACGTAGTAATGGATGAGCTGTGCGTTATGGGCAGGGGCACGTAGTAATGGATGAGCTGTGCGTTATGGGCAGGGGCACGTAGTAATGGATGAGCTGTGCGTTATGGGCAGGGGCATGTAGTAATGGATGAGCTGTGCGTTATGGGCAGGGGCACGTAGTAATGGATGAGCTGTGCGTTATGGGCAGGGGCACGTAGTAATGGATGAGCTGTGCGTTATGGGCAGGGGCACGTAGTAATGGATGAGCTGTGCGTTATGGGCAGGGGCATGTAGTAATGGATGAGCTGTGCGTTATGGGCAGGAGCACATAGTAATGGATGAGCTGTGCGTTATGGGCAGGGGCACGTAGTAATGGATGAGCTGTGCGTTATGGGCAGGGGCACGTAGTAATGGATGAGCTGTGCGTTATGGGCAGGGGCACGTAGTAATGGATGAGCTGTGCGTTATGGGCAGGGGCATGTAGTAATGGATGAGCTGTGCGTTATGGGCAGGGACACGTAGTAATGGATGAGCTGTGCGTTATGGGCAGGGGCATGTAGTAATGGATGAGCTGTGCGTTATGGGCAGGGACACGTAGTAATGGATGAGCTGTGCGTTATGGGCAGGGGCATGTAGTAATGGATGAGCTGTGCGTTATGGGCAGGGACACGTAGTAATGGATGAGCTGTGCGTTATGGGCAGGGGCACGTAGTAATGGATGAGCTGTGCGTTATGGGCAGGGGCACATAGTAATGGATGAGCTGTGCGTTATGGGCAGGGGCATGTAGTAATGGATGAGCTGTGCGTTATGGGCAGGGGCATGTAGTAATGGATGAGCTGTGCGTTATGGGCAGGAGCACATAGTAATGGATGAGCTGTGCGTTATGGGCAGGGGCTTGTAGTAATGGATGAGCTGTGTGTTATGGGCAGGGACACGTAGTAATGGATGAGCTGTGCGTTATGGGCAGGGGCATGTAGTAATGGATGAGCTGTGCGTTATGGGCAGGGACACGTAGTAATGGATGAGCTGTGCGTTATGGGCAGGGGCATGTAGTAATGGATGAGCTGTGCGTTATGGGCAGGGGCACGTAGTAATGGATGAGCTGTGCGTTATGGGCAGGAGCACGTAGTAATGGATGAGCTGTGCGTTATGGGCAGGGGCACGTAGTAATGGATGAGCTGTGCGTTATGGGCAGGGGCATGTAGTAATGGATGAGCTGTGCGTTATGGGCAGGGGCACGTAGTAATGGATGAGCTGTGCGTTATGGGCAGGGGCACGTAGTAATGGATGAGCTGTGCGTTATGGGCAGGGGCATGTAGTAATGGATGAGCTGTGCGTTATGGGCAGGGGCATGTAGTAATGGATGAGCTGTGCGTTATGGGCAGGGACACGTAGTAATGGATGAGCTGTGCGTTATGGGCAGGGGCACGTAGTAATGGATGAGCTGTGCGTTATGGGCAGGGACACGTAGTAATGGATGAGCTGTGCGTTATGGGCAGGGGCACGTAGTAATGGATGAGCTGTGCGTTATGGGCAGGGACACGTAGTAATGGATGAGCTGTGCGTTATGGGCAGGGGCATGTAGTAATGGATGAGCTGTGCGTTATGGGCAGGGGCATGTAGTAATGGATGAGCTGTGCGTTATGGGCAGGGGCACGTAGTAATGGATGAGCTGGGCGTTATGGGCAGGGTCACGTAGTAATGGATGAGCTGTGCGTTATGGGCAGGGGCACGTAGTAATGGATGAGCTGGGCGTTATGGGCAGGGGCACGTAGTATTTTGCACCAGTATCCGGCTGCTACATTGTTTCCATACAAAGTCATCCGTGTTGTATCTATTCTTGTATGTAAGATAATTCTAGTACGTAGTTTGCTAATTGTGTTTGTGGTCGTGGTTGATAACTAGATTCAGTTGATTATCAATGCCTACTGTATTGTGCCACCAGCCCTACAATGACACATACTTTTTTTGTGTAGAGTAGTATCCCCCTCACCACATTGTCCTTTGTGTTTTCTTCTGCCTCTGTTGCTGTTTGCAATGTAGACCAGGAAGAACAGGATGAATAGATCCATATAGTAATGTGTCCGGCCTGCTGCGGTAGTTCACAACGCATCGCCGTTTCCAGCAGTCCCACAGACGACGCATGGATTGGAGGTCACACACATGCACTTCCACTCCATTCATGATTGGGTTCTGCACAGCCCGTTCTCAGGCTGGCGGGGTGGCAAGTAATACTACACACTCCCTGTGGTGGTCGCTGTAGGGAAAATGTATAGGAGCATAGAGTTGCCCCTGGTGATGAGCTGATCGTCAGTGATTTTATGTGCTGTGCCTGCAGCGATGTTCTGAAATTTCATTTTACAGGTGGTTTATAGTGGAGATTTCCCTAAGCACATGAATGCTCAGGTTTCATGTGTTTTCAGTGGGGAAAAAGCCACTGCCAAACACCCCTGGCAGCTACTTATCTCCCCATAGAATAAAAGGATTAGGTAACCTGCTGGATACTTTCCCCCAATATCATCTGTCAGGTGAGAGTTCGAAGTCCCCCATATATATTAGACAGTTGTCAGGTTTCATTGAAAACAGTGGGTGCAGCTGATTTGAAACTGAGGGTCGTAAGAATTGGTAGTCCTAATGCAGAGATGTCAGACTCCAGTACACAGGGGGCCAAAATATTTAGTAAAAAAAAGTCTATAATTGAAGAAGTTTTTCCTTATCATCAAATATAACAATGAACCATTTCATATGGAAACAAACTTAAAGGGTTGTCCCACAAAGCGAAGTACATTTTAATGAATAGATCTTAGAATAAAATATTGGAATACAATAATATGTTACATAAGAGCAGTGAAAGCTTATCGCCCAATAGCCTAATTTAAATATGTAATAACAAAGGGTAAAAAACCTTGCATAATGCAAATTATGTATGTTGCTAAAAATGTCCCCCACGGTGAATTCCTCCACAGTATCCTGCACGTTCAAAGTATGATGACCCTACTGTACCCAACTTCCTTACCCATCCCGGCAAAGTATGGTGACTCCATCACACTACGATTCATACAGTATAACAGCTCCACATAGTGCTCCATACAGTATAATGGCCCCACATAGTGCTCCATACGGTATAATGGCCCCACATAGTGCTCTGTGCAGATTAATGACCCCACAGTCTTTTATACAGTTCAGTGGCCCTACATAGTGCTGCATACAGTATAATGGCCCCACATAGTGCTCCATACGGTATAATGGCCCCACATAGTGCTCCATACAGTATAATGTGCCCACATAGTGCTCCATACGGTATAATGGCCCCACATAGTGCTCCATACGGTATAATGGCCCCACATAGTGCTCTGTACAGATTAATGACCCCACATAGTCTTTCATACAGTTCAATGGCCCCACATAGTGCTGCATACTGTATAATGGCCCCACATAGTGCTCCATACGGTATAATGGCCCCACATAGTGCTCCATACAGTATAATGGACCCACATAGTGCTCCATACAGTATAATGTGCCCACATAGTGCTCCATACAGTATAATGGCCCCACATAGTCGTCCATACAGTATGATGGCCCCACATAGTCGTCCATACAGTATGATGGCCCCACATAGTCGTCCATACAGTATGATGGCCCCACATAGTCGTCCATACAGTATGATGGCCCCACATAGTCGTCCATACAGTATGATGGCCCCACATAGTCGTCCGTACAGTATGATGGCCCCACATAGTCGTCCGTACAGTATGATGGCCCCACATAGTCGTCCGTACAGTATGATGGCCCCACATAGTCGTCCGTACAGTATGATGGCCCCACATAGTCGTCCGTACAGTATGATGGGCCCACATAGTCGTCCGTACAGTATGATGGGCCCACATAGTCGTCCGTACAGTATGATGGGCCCACATAGTCGTCCGTACAGTATGATGGGCCCACATAGTCGTCCGTACAGTATGATGGGCCCACATAGTCGTCCGTACAGTATGATGGGCCCACATAGTCGTCCGTACAGTATGATGGGCCCACATAGTCGTCCGTACAGTATGATGGGCCCACATAGTCGTCCGTACAGTATGATGGGCCCACATAGTCGTCCGTACAGTATGATGGGCCCACATAGTCGTCCGTACAGTATGATGGGCCCACATAGTCCTCTGGGGCCCAGTATTGTGCTCCACACGGAATATTGGGCCCCACATTAAAAACAAACAAAAAGCAATACTCACCTCTCCTCGTTCCCCCGCTGCCCCTGTTTCAGCAGCGAGCGCACTGAAGCTCTCCACCACTCAGGTCAGCTGCCGTGTTGTAATGATGTAATTGCGCTCTCTGCGCTGAGACGTCAGACGCGGAGGGAGGGTCATCTGATGCTTCCTCTCCCGTCATTAACTGTACCGGCATTCAGGATATATATATATATCACACACTCTCAATATATATTTATACTAGACTGCAGAATCTAATTTCTGCGGCAAACCTGACCTTTTTGGAATAGATTTGCAGCCGTCTCTGTACTACGGCCCATGGTGCTGCATAATGGGACTGATAAATGTGCAGGTATTTAGAGCGCTGTGTAGTGTTGTAACAATTCTGCATGGAGAGGTGCAGCTGGTTCTCACTTTGTGCAGTTTGCTGATAACGGGGCACAATGGTAGAGCGCTGGTCTCTTCTCATTTCTGGCCGTGCAGATGACTGCTCAGCTGAGCGGCTTTGATGGGAGGCAGCATGTTGTGACAGGCAGAGGATTCATTCCTGATGGATCAGCTGAAAAGAATGAAGCGCTTGTCTCTGCTGTCACCGACCTGCCTGACGTCGGCTGTGAACGGGAGGCATTGTCACCACGCCGTGCCCGCCGCCGTCACTGTACGACTAGTGATGAGCCCAGCATCCGCGGGTACAGTGGCTCGTCACGGCTGCGCTCTGGAAGGCTTTGCTTGTACAAATGTGGAAGCAGTAAGAAAACAAAGCATACTATGGGCGATGATTGCAGTCGTGAGACCGTATTAATCTCGCAGTAAGGTTCCTTTCACATGGCTCGACTGCAGTCACTATTTATAAGCCAGAATAGTAATAATAAAAAATGTTAATGCAAATAATATCGTTTGAGGATTTATTTTGGGGTTCCAGTGTAAAATCCTGGACCGCAACAATTATCGTGTGACCCCCGATGTTCCTTTATGTATGGAGTTAGGTTGCGTGAGAGTCCCAGGAATTCCCCCACCCACCACACTCCCCCCATCATGTCTTTAAGGGCCTTATACACTGGGCACAGTCATGGAGAACCGAAAAAGGGCCTTCCCTAATCTGTTCTCACAGAGTTGGAAGCTACAGTTGTCCTCCATGTCTAGTGCTAAAGCATTAAGATTTCCTTTCACTGAGACTTAGGCGTTGAGGCCGAGCCCTGAAAAACAGGCCCATCTTTATCCTTCCTCCACCAAATTGGCAGCGGGCGCAATGCAGTCAGGCGGGTAACGTTCTCCTGGCATTCAGCAAACGCAGACTCGTCCATCAGACCCCAGATATAGAGAAGGGTGATCCGTCACTCCACAGAACATGTTCCCCGTGCTTCAGAGTCCAGTGGTGGCGGCTTTACACCACTCCATCCGCCGCTCTGCATTGTGCTTGGTAATGTACGGCTGAATGCTGCTGCTCGGCCATGAAGTGCCTGGCAGTGTTTGTGCTGATGTTGATACCAGAAAAGGTCTGGACTCTGCAGTGATGGAGTCAGGAGAGTGTTGATGACTTTTCTGCCCTCTGCTCCTCAGCACTCGGTGACTCCGCTCTGAAATGTTACCGGGTTTCCAGTTTGTGCCTGAGTTGCTTCAACTTCTTAATAATATTATTCACAGGTGATGGGGAAAGATTTACAGTTGTGGCCAAAAGTATTGACACCCCTGCAATTCTGTCAGATAATACTCAGTTTCTTCCTGAAAATGATTGCAAACACAAATTCTTTGGTATTACTATCTTCATTTAATTTGTCTTAAATGAAAAAAACACAAAAGAGAATGAAGCAAAAAGCAAAACATTGATCATTTCACACAAAACTCCAAAAATGGGCCAGACAAAAGTATTGGCACCCTCAGCCTAATACTTTGTTGCCAAAATAACTGCGACCAACCGCTTCCGGTAACCATCAATGAGTTTCTTACAATGCTCTGCTGGAATTTTAGACCATTCTTCTTTGGCAAACTGCTCCAGGTCCCTGATATTTGAAGGGTGCCTTCTCCAAACTGCCATTTTTAGATCTCTCCACAGGTGTTCTATGGGATTCAGGTCTGGACTCATTGCTGGCCACCTTAGAAGTCTCCAGTGCTTTCTCTCAAACCATTTTCTAGTGCTTTTTGAAGTGTGTTTTGGGTCATTGTCCTGCGGGAAGACCCATGACCTCTGAGGGAGACCCAGCTTTCTCACACTGGGCCCTACATTATGCTGCAAAATTTGTTGGTAGTCTTCAGACTTCATAATGCCATGCACACGGTCAAGCAGCCCAGTGCCAGAGGCAGCAAAGCAACCCCAAAACATCAGCGAACCTCCGCCATGTTTGACTGTAGGGACCGTCTTTTTTTCTTTGAATGCCTCTTTTTTTCTCCTGTAAACTCTATGTTGATGCCTTTGCCCAAAAAGCTCTACTTTTGTCTCATCTGACCAGAGAACATTCTTTCAAAATGTTTTAGGCTTTTTCAGGTAAGTTTTGGCAAACTCCAGCCTGGCTTTTTTATGTCTCGGGGTAAGAAGTGGGGTCTTCCTGGGTCTCCTACCATACAGTCCCTTTTCATTCAGACGCTGACGGATAGTACGGGTTGACACTGTTGTACCCTCGGACTGCAGGGCAGCTTGAACTTGTTTGGATGTTAGTCGAGATTCTTTATCCAACATCCGCACAATCTTGCGTTGAAATCTCTTGTCAATTTTTCTTTTCCATCCACATCTAGGGAGGTTAGCCACAGTGCCATGGGCTTTAAACTTCTTGATGACACTGCGCACGGTAGACACAGGAACATTCAGGTCTTTGGAGATGGACTTGTAGCCTTGAGATTGCTCATGCTTCCTCACAATTTGGTTTCGCAAGTCCTCAGACAGTTCTTTGGTCTTCTTTCTTTTCTCCATGCTCAATGTGGTACACACAAGGACACAGGACAGAGGTTGAGTCAACTTTAATCCATGTCAACTGGCTGCACGTGTGATTTAGTTATTGTTAGGTGCCACAGGTAAGTTATAGTTATTTAAGACCAATTAAATGAAAATAATAATACCAAAGAATTTGTGTTTGCAATCATTTTCAGGAAGAAACTGAGTATTATCTGACAGAATTGCAGGGGTGTTAATACTTTTGGCCACAACTGTAGGAGGAAGAAATGTCAGGACCTGACTTGTTACATCGGAGGCTCCTATACAGGACCGCGCTGGTATCAGTGAGCTCAGCACCAACACAATAGATTGCGCTGGTGGAAAGGCAGATGGCTTGGCGGGGGGCTAACGGGACAGAAGGAAAAATCTGAATCCAGTGATTACCGTATGTTAGTGTTGTGTCCCTATAGTGTTTATAGTATTGCATGTTTTGGTTTTCATTGCTGTCATAGGGCTTGATTCATTATTTGCGGGGTTTTTTAAGTCTCTTTTATTGTCTTGTTGACATGTATTCACGAAATTCATCAAAATAACGCAAAGTGAAAAAAAATTCTCCTGCCATTAACCATTTTTGTGACTTTTTAAGCGAAAAGTCGCAAAAGATGTGACGTTTTGAAAAGATGCACAAAACTGCGCTGGAGCAGGGCTGCAAAAAATTTTGTGACTATTTAAAAACTTGCAATTAATGAATTGGACAAAAAAATATCTGGAATCAATCATTCAAGGGGTGTTCCCATCTCCAAGATCCTATCCGAATAAACAGTAGGTGTAATAATAATATTAGCAAATCCCTCCAATTAGAAATGTAGTATAGTTCTTCTGATTGGCTAGGTCTCTTTCCTCATGTGCAGCCATTGTAGGACCTTGTGTATGTATCCATAGTTATGACCATTGATATAATGACAGTTTCTAGTGGCAATAACCATGGACAGCTGAGGTCCTGCAATGTCTGCACTTGAGAAAAGAGACATAGCTAATCAGAAGAACTATACTACATTTCTAATTGGAGGGATATGCAAATATTATTATTATTACACCTACTACGTATTAGGATAGGATCTCGGAGATGGAAATGCAGGCACATATAACATAGACTTCAAAAAGGCGCAAATAGAATAATGAGTTGGGTGCAAGCAACAAAAAACAGGCGCAAAGACAATGATGAGTCGGGGCCATGGTGTTGCTTTTTTTAGAGCATGGATTATCTTTTACTAGATGCCTTGAAAGCCATTGTACAAGTGCCTCCTTTCCAGATACTGAAAGTGACCATTATGGCTGTCTATTCTAATTAATGACACTGCAATAAATTGCTCCCGAGAGGCTCTTTGAAGCCCCTTAGACGCCTTTTTGATTATCTTATTTTTATAGCAGCTAAATACTAGTAAGAATTACAGATGGCACCAGGAAAAAGTAAAATAAAAAAGCGATAGCATCAAGTCTTTTGTGGTTTTATTATGTACGGGCCTTATTTATTAGGAAAGAAAAGCAGGCCTTACTGCCCTTAGCAACCAATCAGAGCTAAGTTTTCATCTGTTAAATAGCTCTGGAAAAATGAAAGCTCCTCTGCTATTGGTTGCTATGGGTAACAAGGTCGTCTTCACTGTTGCGCTTAGGCTTCGTTTACCCACTTGAGTTATAGGCCTCATTTACATAGAGAAGTCTTTAAATCCCGTTTTTTTTTCTAGCCGAAACCAAATAAGAGGAAATATGGACAGAAAAATCTTTTTTTTTTTCCCTTTTTTTGTGTTTAATCCAAATTCAGTTTTGGCAATTGAAAATGCTTTCGAAAATTTGCTGCGGATATCAGTGTATCAAAGTTAATTATAATGAACTTTTTTGAAAATTTCTAATCTTTGAGTTTCAAAATTCTTAGTTATATAATCAGAGGCTGAAAAACTCAACTCAATCATATTATCCTAAGAGTCAATTAAAACATTTTTTGGGGGGTGGGGGAGGGTTTAAGTACAGAAATAATCGATTGCTTTTTATTTTCTTTTTTTAATATTTTTTATATCCAGTTGTAATCTGTTTTTTTGGTGGGGTGTTTTCTTTTGGTCTGTCTCCAGTTTTATTTTGCATATTTCTTGTATGCAAGAAAAATATTGCGGTATCCAAGCTTCTCTTCACCATTGGACATCACTAGCAGGCAACATGGATAAGGCTGTGTGCCCATGTAGCATTTTTTTTCACGTTTTTGTTGGCAAAAACGCTTAAAAATTGCTTAAAAGAAGCATCCCATTCATTTTAATGCATTCTGCACTTTTTGTGCATATTGATGCGTTTTTTTTCCGTGAAAAAAAACGCAGCATGCTCATTAATTTTGCGGAAAAGTCTGCGTTTTTAGCTATTTTCTATGAGTCTGGGGACACACGGAAAAAAACGCATAAAAAACATGCGTTTTTGTACAAAAAAAGCGTGGAAAAAAAACACGCGTTTTCTGGGAAGGAGTCCGGTTTTCATGCAGAAATTTTCTGCATACGTGGGAACATAGCCTCACAATTAGTGTGAGGTTACACTTAGGGCTAATCTAACCTCCATTTTTCATAAACTTGTTTTATCCTTTTTTTTCGACATGTACCTTTTTTTTAGCCTGTGGGGCAAAAAACTTGAGCCATTTCCGTTTTTGATCCGAGTTACCGCTCATATTAGCAAAATAAAAGTCTTTGGGTCCAAAAAAATCTTAACTCCAAGAAGCTTGAGGAACCTCCATGGGTGGTTGGAAGGAGAGGGTTAAGCATTACAGAAAAAATTGATGAAACATTGATGATAAAAGCCGACACACAAAACCAAACCCTGATGACAATCTGATCCAGCACACCGATGGAAACTGTTCAAGTTCAATCACCTACGAGAATAAAAATGGTTATCTGAATGAGGTCTTACACTGAACAGATCTATTGGTGGTCAGAAGACCTTTGGTCGGTCTGCGCATTTTGTCTATACACAGAATGTGAATTCAGCCTAAGAAAGAGGCAAAACTTGTTAAACCCATCTAAAAAACAAAAATCCCCAAAGCAGACTAATAGTCGACTAGTCCAGCCATCCAATGTATGTAAGGTATAGGCCTTTAATTGAGGATACATTATGTTCTCGATTTATCAAGACTGGAAAGTGGCGATTATCACGATGTGAGGGCTGCGCTCATGGAAAGGATGAGATCCAGACAAGGGGTTTTTATCATCATCGTGTTTCAGCTAAATCAAGGTTTTTCAAGATTAGCATCTTGTATGCTGTTTTCATGCTGTTTGCGCTGGAGCAACATGCGCCAAATTTATTAAGAGGCGTAAATTCTGAATTTCTCGGAAGAGCTCAATCGCACCTCCTCACAGCCAATCTCCTCTGCTTGGCTTTCAAAAATGTTTTTGTAAAAATTACAAAAGTTGCAGAAAAACTTTGAGAAATTTCAAGCCATTGCATTGCCATAATTCTGGCCATATCCCATAGTTTTGCTTGATCCTGGCCATATAAATAATCTCTTTAGGGCTAATTCAGACGTCCGTTTTCTTGCGTACGAGCACTATCCATAGCACTCGTACCTATAATATTGAACGGAGTCATTCACATGTAAGTGATTATTTGCGAACCGACCGGTCCATGCAAAATATCGGAGACATGTCCAATATCGATCCGAGTTTTGGATCAAAATCAGCAATGCAAGTCTACGGGTCTGTGGAAAAAATCGGTCAACACTCGGGTCCCAGGTGGTGAATTTTTTTTTTTTATGCACAAGATAAAATGATAAAAATCATTGGATGACACTGATGAAACTTTTATGAAAATCACTGACGCAACTCGGTCCCGTTTTTCTTCATGAGCCCTTGGGTGTCTTTAGTGGCAGTGATTGCCTTACGTCTCTTTCTCCTGAGTATATTTGTCATCTATATTTCATCCATTTTACACAGATTGAAATATAAATATGCTGCAGGGTGTTTTTTTCCACATCTGTTTTACTTATCGAATACGCCATTTAAATTCTATGGCAGTTCTTTAAATTATGGACGAGTCAGTATTGCATCCGTTTTTGAGCAGTATTTTGCGTCTGTATTTCCATTTATTGTTGTTTTCTATTTTGTGAAAATTGATCCGTTTTTGCCCAACAGGAAAAAAGTAGTATTGGTTGGAAATACTGATTGAATACAGATGCAATACTGACTCGCCCTGCTTCATCATACTGTGTGTCTATTGCAGATCCGTATTACAGATGTATCAGACACTGAAAGAAGCCTTACTGGAAGGGGCAGATATATCTTTCACTCTTTGAAGCATGGGCTTTATGTACAATATCGAAGCACATCCAATCTTTCCACTTGTCAGGGATCCTGTAAGAGATCATGAGTCAGTGAGGGGAGATGAGTCGCTGAGGTCTGGCAGCGCAGAGATAGCGGGTTCTTCGCTGCGTTGTGCAGCTTGCTGGAATACTGATATGAATATATTGGGTGGGTGTGAGCGCTGCTCCTCGGCACTGCCTCATTCTTTTCCTATGACCGTACACAGTGAGGCGTTATGTAATATGTCACCATTCCTTTGATCTGCAGCGAGTATTCGAAAAGGAAGGAGAAGCATCTGCCCATAAATACCTGCATATAAATTCCAGTGCAAAATCTAGAGCCGAATGGTCACTATGTTGCGGTCAGCACTGTCCCACCAGATTCCCATGGAGAATTCGCTATGTCTACACACAGTGCACCTGCTGACCAACCACGTGGGTTTCACATGGGGAAGTAGGGGTACCTCTTATGCACACAGTAGAGCTATAGACAGGACCCTTTAGGGCTTCACATGGCTCCACATTTATTATTGAATTTTGCCTGATTTCGGTGCAAGTTGTACACCCTTTAAAAGTTCTGCCAAATTTGCTGATTTTTTTTTTTTTTATTGGACGTTATCCGAACCTCTGGTAGCGCTCATATATTATGTTCTAGTCCCCGCGGCTGCATGATTAGACAGCCTCAACGCATGTGGGGATTGCCTGTTTGTTAGTGAGGGGAATGTTCCAATTTGTCAGACAACTTCAAATGCACATGTACATTTAAAGAGTAATTAAACCTTTAGTTCCTGTTTTGGTTACATATATGGGTGCCTTTTTAATTGCAAGCAAGTTGGTGGGTCCTGAGCCCCCCACTCCACCCATCGATGACTCAAAGGAGTCTCACAAGAAGCGTGCACAGGTCTCCCGCCTGAGTGCGGATATACGGCGGAGTACAGATCCAATAAAAAGAATAGGCTTTCTACTGCATCTGTAAAACATGCAAAACAGAAGCCGCGGAGACACCATCACATGTTTCTCAACGCAAGCAATGACTAGCCAGGTCTTTCCCCGGGAAGGAACAACCACGGGAAGGGCAGTCTCCAATGAAGGAAACCACCTATGCCAAAACATGGTATCCATCCACATACAGCTGTTTCGGGGTATTTGCCCCTCATCAGTGTGGAGTAGGAAACTGGCTGGTAGGAGCAATGCCTAGTAAAAAGACTATGAAAAGGAGGATGAATGAACTCATGGAGATCAACATCCAACACTGCGGAGACACCATCACATGTTTCTCAACGCAGTGATTCTAGAGCACTGCCCCCATCCCTTATGGGAAATATGTAAAACATGCTACTCCACACTGATGAGGGGCAATACCCCGAAACAGCTGTATGTGGATGGATACCATGTTTCGGCATAGGTGGTTTCCTTCATTGGAGACTGCCCTTCCCGTGGTTGTTCCTTCCCGGACAAAGACCTGGCTGGTCATTGCTTGCGTTGAGAAACATGTGATGGTGTCTCCGCGGCTTCTGTTTTGCATGTTTTACATATTTCCCATAAGGGATGGGGGCAGAGCTCTAGAATCACTGCGTTGAGAAACACGTGATGGTGTCTCCGCAGTGTCGGATGTTGATCTCCATGAGTTCATTCATCCTCCTTTTCATAGGCTTTCTACCGCATCTGTAGTCTGCCGTGTGTGCACTCCTGTCTTCTGAGCTGTGCACTTCTTTAAAGCGATCGGTGGAGGTCTTGAGCCCCTGAGCCCCACCGATAAGCTTGAAGTTAAAAGGGCACGTGTGTTTGTATATACGTATCATGTATGTATTAAATGTGCATTTACTTTTTAGTACATTGGGTATAATTCTTGCCAACTACCGCCCCGTATTGCATTGCTGTTACCATTGTGAAATCTGCTTACCTTGACTCACGCAGCACCATATATCTATTTTGTTGTTGGTAACCTTCCACTAGCGATAATGAGGTCATTGGTGCAAAATATTTTATTATCAATAATTGTGGTCGGAAGCCATGGTTCTACAGATGAATCGGCCCAGTAGTATCACGTCTGGTGACCCATGGGACAGTAACCAAGCCTGTGCCATACAGAAGTACGGTAGGTCCCGAGTAACCAAGCCTGTGCCATACAGAAGTACGGTAGGTCCCGAGTAACCAAGCCTGTGCCATACAGAAGTACGGTAGGTCCCGAGTAACCAAGCCTGTGCCATACAGAAGTACGGTAGGTCCCGAGTAACCAAGCCTGTGCCATACAGAAGTACGGTAGGTCCCGAGTAACCAAGCCTGTGCCATACAGAAGTACGGTAGGTCCCGAGTAACCAAGCCTGTTCCATACAGAAGTAAGGTAGGTCCCGAGTAACCAAGCCTGTGCCATACAGAAGTACGGTAGGTCCCGAGTAACCAAGCCTGTGCCATACAGAAGTACGGTAGGTCCCGAGTAACCAAGCCTGTGCCATACAGAAGTACGGTAGGTCCCGAGTAACCAAGCCTGTGCCATACAGAAGTACGGTAGGTCCCGAGTAACCAAGCCTGTGCCATACAGAAGTACGGTAGGTCCCGAGTAACCAAGCCTGTGCCATACAGAAGTACGGTAGGTCCCGAGTAACCAAGCCTGTGCCATACAGAAGTACGGTAGGTCCCGAGTAACCAAGCCTGTTCCATACAGAAGTATGGTAGGTCCCGAGTAACCAAGCCTGTGCCATACAGAAGTACGGTAGGTCCCGAGTAACCAAGCCTGTGCCATACAGAAGTACGGTAGGTCCCGAGTAGCCAAGCCTGTTCCATACAGAAGTACGGTAGGTCCCGAGTAACCAAGCCTGTGCCATACAGAAGTACCGTAGGTCCCATAGGGTTTATGAAGCTGTAATAGACTTGTAATTTCTCCTGGTGTTTATGAGCTCTTATCCAGATTTACACCTACATTGTGGGAGTGAGGCTTTATTCTCCAGGGTGGCCTGGTCCATCCCTCAGGTAATTAGGTTAATACACACAGTATAATGGCTTCCTCCATGTTAGTAGAAGTATGACCACATGCCAAGCCTTGTTAAATAAGCCATTGATCCCACACCTGCCTGTGCACACGCTGACATTTACCAGCTTGATAATAGGCTTTGCTGTGATTTCCACGCTGTGGATGCCGGGAGGCCGGGTCCGCCACACACGCTATCCTGTTCGTTCGCTTTGGAGAACACACCTTCCCTTCAGGGCATATGTGAACAAGGTCTTATAGTGAACGGCGTCATTCACACGTCTATGAATTTTTGCAGACCGAGAAGTCCGCCCAAAATCACAGAGACATGTCTCCGTGTCAAATCAAAATTGGCAACACAAGTCTATGGATCCGGGGAAAAATTGAGACAGCACTCAGATGCCACCCGAGTGCAGTCTGGTTTTCACGGACTGACAGAAGAAGTTGGAGAACCTTTTTTTGTTTTTCATTTTTTTTTTATTTCACTTGCGAAACTGTTGAAACTTCGTCCAAACTCTGATGAGACTCTCCCCGAAATCAGCAATGAAAATCTGACGTGTGAATGAGCCTTAACTGTCACAAATAAGTGATGTTTCATTTATGCAAATTAGGTCACAAGTGCTTTGTGGGTGGTCCATTGCCATCGATGGAGTCAACTATCCCCCCTTTATGCCTATCGATAGCGTCAGTGGTGGACAATGTCAATTTGTCCAGTTCTGCAGTACAAAGTGGTCGGCATTAGGGAGAGCGTGCAAAGCACATGGGACCTACTTTGTATAAAGAGTTGAACTTTGGTCTGCGACAAGAAATGTGTTTAAAAAAGTCAGCGCCGATGTAAAGCCCCCGTCACACACAGCGATCTCGCTAGCGAGATCGCTGCTGAGTCACAAGTTTTGATAGTTGTGTGTGACCCTTATCAGCGACCGGCCCCCCTGCCAGGTATCGCTGAACGTTGTGGAAAGCCCTGGACATTTTTTTGATCATTGGTCTCCCGTTGGCCAGCACGCATCGCTGCGGTGGCAGGCGGGAGACCAGCGAGCTGCAGCTGGTAACCAAGGTAAACAGCGGGTTTCTAAGTGCCGCACGGCGCTTAGAAACCCGCTGTTTACCTTGGTTACCAGCGCGCTGGTAACTAAGGTACACAGCGACACGCACGCTCGTTGTCGCTGGTGCTGATCGCTGCCGAGATCTGCCTGTTTGGCAGCTCACCAGCGATCATGTAGCGACTCACCAGCGATCCTGACAAGGTCATATCGTTGTCGGGACCGCTGGTGAGTCCCTATGTGTGATGGGGCCCTAAGATTAATGTGAAGTCAGCTCATTTAATCTTGTACATAATTGTGATGATGAAGTAATGTTATTCACTTTTACTGTAGGCTGTAAAGTGAGATGCCTTCTGTACTGACATCTAGTGGCCAATATGAAATCAAACGGCAGCGTTTCATTCATTTTATATGGATAGTTACAATGGAAGAGTTATCTCTTATTTATAGGTTTGGGGAGAACTTTCTGATTGTTGAGGTCTGATTGTCTACAATCACAAGATTGGGGTCATCCTAAATGGGGGGCGCTGGTGTGCACTCAGCCTCTGTTCCATTAATTGTCCATGGAACTGCCAAAAATAGCCGGCGCTTGGCTTTCTCCAGTAAGTCTCATGAATGGGGCCGAGAATGCAAGTTTCCTCTCCATTCCGGATGGGGCTCATTCTCGGAAGTTTCAACGCCCCAATCTTGTCATTGATGATGGGGGTCTTACAAGCAGTCAGACCCCCCACGTTCAGCATGCAATCCTCTATACAAACAATAGAGGTAGCTTCTAATTTTGGGAATAACTGTGTAAAGGGGTTGTCTGTCTTTGGTGATATATATATATATATATATATATATATATATTTGCACTGTTTAGTTTTTACAGGCTCATTATTTCACACATTCAACCTTGATGTGTTCTGTGGTCCTAAATCAGCTTATAGGGTCTCAGGAACAGACAGGAAAGAGTTACCAACTAACTGTCAGACCCTCAGAACAAGCTCACTGACAGGTTCTCGGTTAACTCATTCTGCTGCCAGCAATAGACAATGCCACACAGTCGCTGAAGAAGGCAAACAGTGCAATTTTTTTTAATTATAGCCAATTGTAAAAATGATTTTTTCCCCAAATACATTAGTTTAAGTGGCAAAATGTCTCAGTATCGTGCTTTCCTTTCTCTACACCTGTGGTTTTAATGAGGGCAAGGCACATACCTTATGAGCACTGAACCGATGGAGTGGGATTAGTGTAGATTGAGGTCCTTACATTGTGTCCTGCTCCTGTACACACTTCACAAAATCAACAAAGGTAGTGTCGCATTCCTGTAATGTTGCCTTGTACTTTATGAGCTAGGTATGTGCACACCTTGAGTGTTTGCACCAGCAAAAGCAATGAGATTTCAGAAATCTCATGCACACACACTTTTTTTTTGTTCCTGACTGAATTGGGAAGCTGCTGCTTTTTTTGAAAAACTGCAACACGTCAATTCTATGGCTATGTGCACACTGAGTATTTGCTGGCAGAAATTACTGCAAGGTTTCTGCATCTCTTGGCAGTAATTTTTGGTGCGTTTTTGCCCCGGTTTTGTATGCATTTTTGTCCAGCAATGAAGGCTTTTTTGCGCTAAATAAAGATATTTAAAACAAAAAAAATGTTGTGATGGCATTTCTTGGTTCCACACCACCTTTTTCATTGTGATGAAGTAACATCAGAGTAATGGGATTAGGGCTTGGTGTCAGCAGCTGTCATTGACACCAAGCCTTGGACTTAAGGCCCCGTCACACTAAGCGATCTCGCTAGCGAGATCGCTGATTTTGTGACACGCCAGCGAGATCGCTGTGTGTGACAGGGATCAGCGACCAGCCCCTCTGCCGGTTATCGCTGATCATGCTCGAGCAGCCTGGGCCGTTTTTCGATCGCTGGTCTCCCGCTGCCCAGCGCGCATTGCTGCGTGTGGCAGCGAGAGATCAGCGACGCTGGTTTCCAAGGTAAACATCGAGTATCCAGGAGTCGCGCAGCTCCTGGATACCCGATGTTTACATTAGAAACCAGCATCGCTGGTCCTGATCGCCGGGGCTGTCTATGTGACAGCTCACCAGCAATCAGCCTAACAATGTCCCAGCGATCCCATCATGTCGGATTGTTGGTGGGATCGCTGGGACAGAGTGACGGGGCCTTTAGTAATGAAAAAGTATCAGCCAGACACCCTCATTTCTAAGCTGGTAAGTATACACACACATTCATTGTCAACAACCTATGTAGGAGCGTTAACAGCAGACTGAACCTACATAGACTGTAACCAAACAGCAACTCTTATTTTAAAGAAAAAAAAATTGCGTGGTCTCCCGCGTAATCTTCATAATCAGCAGAGGGAAAGCTGACGGTTGACGGTTGATGTTAATAATATGGGAATGAGTCAAGAGCCAAAAAGGTTCTCAGGCTATTAATATCAACTCACAGCTAATGTGACTGCTCTCAAAGACAGCTGACTATACACTGATGCAGCACTGAGCTGCCGTGAGAGGTCTTCAGAGTTCATCAGCTGATCAGCTCCGGTGATCTCCCTTACGGCACCACTGCTGAATGAGAAGGGTCTCACGCTGCAGTAGTGCCGTAAATGAGAGCACCGGAGCTGATCAGCTGATGAACTCCGGAGACCTCTCTCACGGCAGCTCAGTGATACACTGCGGGAGCGATTACCTCCTGTCAGTGTATCGCTGGCGGCCAGTTAGAGCGGTCACATCTCCCGATGTGACTGTTCTACACGTGAGATCGCCGTGGGACACTCAGGATTACGTGGACTATGGCAGACAGATGAGTATTGGGAGGTTTTTTGTTGTTTTTTTCTAGGAGACCTGAGCATTGGGGATTGGGTGTTACGGTCAGTATATGTTCGTTTTTTTATTTTAGATTTATTCTACTAGACAAAGGCATCAGGGATTTGGAGTGAGGTAAGTATAATGTGTTTTTTATTTTTATTTGAATATGTCTGTAATGATTTTACACGTTTTTTTTAAAGTGTGAGCACAGGCATCGGCTGACGAGAGACTACGTCTCCCATCAGCGGCTCCTGCCATCACTGTTATCAGTGACAAGCAGACCTAGCCTAATGGGAGGAGTAGTCTCATCAGCACACGCTTGCTGACCTGCGGGTCACCGTTGCGGGGTCATGCAGACATCTGACAGCGTGACCCCGCAGCACTCTGACCAACAGTTTTACCGGCGGTAACGTTGCCGTCGATAAGAACCACCGCGCTGTGTTTTCCCATGCTCTCACACAGCAAACAGAAACTCGGCAAATCTGCATCAGATCCGCAAACATTTTTATACCTGCGATTTTGCTGCGGATTTGACTGACTCAAAGTCAGTGGGTGAAAAACGCTAAAATTCCGCACAAAGAATTGACATGCTGCGTAAAAAAAAGAGCACACTGCAAATACTCAAAGGAAATTTACTGATCATATGCACAGCACTTCAGGATTGTCATTGAATGAGCTTGCATAATTATTCCACAGCGAAAGCCCATCAAAAACGCACTGTGTGCAAATAGCCTAGCAGTGTTTTTTCACCTCTAAAGCAAAAAATGCAGCAAAAAAAATGCAGGTATCAGGTTTTGCTGCATTTTTTTATTATACCTTTTTTTGTTTATTTTTTTTTTTTTAAAAACTTTTGGGATTTTATTATCCTTGTGATCGTCTGTATATACTCCGAGCTTACTGGTGTCTTAATATTCATTGCAGTATGGTTTTACCTCCTTATGTTTCACAGTGGTATTTCATCAGCAGAATGACCCATTAAATAACATGCTTAGATAATAGGTGTATGTATGATCAGTCACTATGGGTCATCTGATAGGACTATTTTTGAATTGCTGTATTGCCCACTTCTCATGTCTTTTTATTTAGACATTAGTGACAGTTGTTTAACAGGTTCAGTCCCTATAACGACTGCCGATGATGTGTCGGTCATGGATGTTGTGATGTAGTAATGACGTGACAATGCCTGTGTGAGCATGCTAAACAAGTGACTAATATTTCACCCTGTCATCATATATCCTCTACACTCTTAGAGCTGCTTTTCTTGTTTCACCGGACTCCAGATTCCCTGCACAGAAATTCTAAAATGGATCCGTCACCTGCTTTTACAATACGAGCTGCATTTATACTGTAACTAGATAGATCCCATAGATGGTGTATTTACAGTGAAAATCCATATCAGTATGGCTGTATAAGCCTTGAACCTCGATTTCCGCCACCTAGCCTCTTTTACAGCTCCTCAGTGTTCCTCCTCCCTGCTGCTGTTGAAATTGTACACAGCTTGGCACAAGCTACAGTGGTCATTCGGGCTGGAGACTGAAAACATTTGAAGGCCAAGGTCAGACATGTGAGAAACTCGCACGAGTCTCGCATGTCAATACCCGGCACTGCTGCTGGCACTCAGGACCGGAGTGTGCGGCTGCATAGAAATACGTGCAGCCGCATGCTCCGGTCCGAGTGCTGACGGCAATGCCGGGTATTGACATGCGAGACTCGTGCAAGTTTCTCGCAGGTCTGACCCTGGCCGAACCTTCACTCTTTAGATGGACTCTATAATACTCATTTTAGTATCGGGATTATACAGCCATTCTCAGGTGGGTTTTAAAAATAAGTATATCAGTACCATTAGGTCTATTTAATAATATATGCAAATTGTACTGTGAAATCTGGTGACAGATCCGCCTTTAAAAGGTAACAACTGTTAATCACAGCCACCACTAGAGAAAGCTTAAAGAATCACAGCCACCACTAGAGAAAGCTTAAAGAGGACCTCTCAGCTGGTCATAAATGTCCACTTTTTGCTGTTATTTTATTCCCCCTACTTCTCCGAGCAATACATTTTTTTTTTTTTTAATCCACCATACGGTTCAAGTGATATGGGCTTTTTCGTTTAGTGCTCATTTTTATGGTCTTTTCAGAAAGGGCGCTGCTGACTGGGTAATAACACAGAGCAACCAGAAGACACGCCCCAGAGGATCCATTGAGTCACCACCCCTTGTAAAGACCATAAAAGTTAGCACTATATAAAAAAGTGCATATCTCTTGAACCTTATGGTGGATGTAAAAAAAAAAAAATATCACGGGGGGTAGTGGAAATATCACAAGAGCAAATACTGGTCACTTTTGATCCGGTGACAGGTCCTCCTTAAAGGGGTTGTACCTAGATTATAAATTAATACCTATCCACAGATTAGTTGCTGATTGTTGGGGGGTCTTTCTAATCGTAAGAATAGAGATGGTCTAGGGTGGAGTAGAGGCCATGCATTCATGTTGCCAGTCGCCTTTCAAGTCTATGGGAGTCATATCAGCCATCTAGTTTATATTAGCCATCAAGTGTGGGGAAAGCGTGTGAGCATCAAAAGCAGGGACATGGACAATGATGTACATGTACGTCATTGGTCATGAAGGAATTAATATATTGCAGTCATCATATTATACAGCACTTTGCACTTACAATTGCTCGTTTTGCCTTTCTACCCAGCTAATTCTTCTCTTCTCTGCTCTATGTAGAAACGGGAAATCTCTTTTCAACTCGTGACCTAGCTGTTCCCTCCCCCTCCCTACCCGTGACTTTTGCAGTGACTCATGACTCATACAGGGAAAATTGACCTCCTGTTTCTACATAGAGCTTAGAAGGATTCAGGTAGTCAGTTTTTTAATCACTTGAGGTCATAGAAAAAAGGCAGATTAACTGGGTAGAAAGGCAAAACGAGCAATTGTAAGCACACAGTGCTATATAATATAATGACTGCAATATATTAAGATGATAAAAAATTTTCATGGGAGGAGGATGAAGAGATATATTTAAGAAGTATGCAGTATGCATTGTAAAATCTGTAGACAGATTTGCTCTAAGTTCCAAAATAGTCCAATCTCTAAGGGTTTGAAGTCCCTTTATCAATTGTTATAAAAAAAATCTAACAATAAAAAAATCCCACATATACATTTAATCTATTTCTTGTCTAATTTTCTTATGAACAAGGCTTTTTTTTGGTGCCTTTAATGCAGCTCTTCATTATTTTTCTGGATCAATACCTAAGCTGCTGACTCAACATCTGAGACGTCCCAGACGAAACAGTAGATTTTGTCGGCTTGCATTTCCGCACATTAGCTAATTGCGGTAAATGGACATCCATCGGTACACGTCATACCGCGCTGTATGCTCCTCTTCGCTAGCATGCTTCCAGGCACAAAGGGGGAAAGCATTAGGAATTGTTGCTAAAGGCTGTGATTGACCACGCTTTTCACTCAGGAGAGCATTTAAGAGCCTCTGTCCTATTTCAAGGTCAGTAGCCAAGGAGGAAAGCTAAAATCTGGCATGGGGGGAGGGAAGCCATGACTACTTTATCGTCAGTGAATAAGTACATTGCTATCTTCCTTTATTTAGAAAGGGTGCATATATTAACGCCATGGCTTACCTAGAGTAAAACTAAATGGGAACAGATGGAAAGACATCGATATAAAGATAGCAAAAAAAAATGATCTACGGTAGTTTACTTTTATATATTAGCGCATATTCGCTTACGGTCAATAATCTTTTTAAAGGTTTCCTCCATTTTGGACAATCCTTTTTTAGTAAGAGGTAGTCTACTAGAATTGAGTAAAAAGAATTTTGTTGCCCTGGCCAGTCCCGTTCTCTGTAGCAGCCGGACCAGAGCAGTCATAACTTCTGGCATCCTAGAGTACCTCATGAGCATACTAGGCCCACAACGTCATGACGTCACATACGGCCTTACGAGGCACGCAGAAGTGAAGAACTGCCCTGGTCCTACCACGTCCAACTTGACTGGATGCATCGAGAATTTTCTTGCTCAATTCTGTACTCTAACCATAAGATGATCACTGGTTCATCTCCACCAATTATTTGAAATCTGTGTCAAGTGTTCAAATCCCTTGCACAAGTGAAATGAGACAATTCCATTCATGACTAATAGCTTTGGGTCCTCCAGAGATAGAGACAGTCAATGTAACCACTCTCCAATCTCGTATAGATGAACTTTCATGGATTTTCCTTAATAATTTTCTAAACGTACATCTGAGAATGGGTATTCCAGACAAGACTACGTTTGTGAGAAGGTGTAGACCACATTACAAATTTAGGTCCCTTTTGTAGAGGTTTGGCATACTTTTTAAAGTAAGCACTTGTCCTGAAGAACTTTCTCCAGAAGGTCTTTTTTATATTGCCTTACATCATCATTTTTGCTTTTTGCACTTACTTACAGTTCTTATCTTCTGATCATTTGCAGGTGGACGATTCCATGAGCAGTTTAGATGAAGTCAGCAAAGGTTCTGAAGTGTCCGAGAAGGTTGCCACTCTAGGAACAAATCAGGCTTTAGAAGAAGACTATGCTTCAACAGATTACCAGCCTGGTCCACTCTACCATAGAGCCTCACCAGCTCTCACAAGCGCTGTGCCAGTGACACCAGACTTCAAGGAAAAATGGGCTTCAGATGTGGATCTTCTGATTAAGGAGAAGTTATTGCCTCATTGCGAAAATGGAGAGAACCTTCACCTCATTGCTGGAGCCGTCCCATCTGATACCAAAATAAATGATAAAGTCTCTGTTCCAGAGTATGTCTGGCTGGCAGCATGTTGTAACCTCCCCAATGCTTGGTCCTTAGCTGTTATTAAGAGAACTGGAGATGTAGAGGGCCTGGAGCAAGTCACCGTGGAGGAACTAGAAAACCAACTGTCTGGTGGTGTAAAGTTATTCTCTGACCAGTGCGGCGGTGGAGCTGTTCACCCCGAACTGAGGTCAGCCTCCGACGCCTCAACTCAAACCGAAGAGGAACCACCAGTTAAAACCCCTGGAGCGTTTTCTAGATTCTTCCAGTTCATTTTTGGTATCATATATGAAATTATAAAAAGTGTCCTGTTTTTGGTATGGTTCCTGTTCAAACAAGTGTGTAATTTAATTTTTGGACGACTGTACTGGATCTGGACGGCGCTCACCACCTACATCTTGGCCTTGGGCCAAGTCTTGCTGAACATTCCTTACGATGTCCTCCGTGTATTTGGCAACGTTCTTTGCGGCTTTGTAAGAATCCTCGACAATGCGTTTTCAGTTGTATGTCTCGTACTTAGGCTGCCAACAAGATTCCTTTGCGACATGGCCAGCTTCCCCTATTATACAATCTGTGCCATACCGGATGTTGGTATCGACATATTAAGTGGTGTCTGGGGGGTGATCATGTTGGGTTTCTCAAGCGTCTTTGGTGCATTTGGTGGTTCGTTCTCGGTGGCATCGTTTGCCGGAAGCAGTGTTTTCCAAAGGTTTGTTGGACAGTCTGAGGGTTATGAAAATTGATCAGCATTATCAGACAAGTGCCGTCAACCCAACTGCTGATTGATTGGTGTGCTCGCACTTTACCGCAAGTCATTCGGAATTCTTGTGGAATTTCTATGAAACTTCCATTTATTTTTATCCTGCTTATCGGCATTTTTCGTCAGCACACGACAATTCAACTCCTTTACATGCCGTGGTAATGCTGGCTTTTCAGTAAATTCAAACAGGAATGACCGGCCGGCTTTTAGTCTCATTTCTCTATATTTTATTGTGGCGGGTGTAACAACTCATTGAAATAATAAGTGTTTTATAGCACGGTGCAGATATGAAAATTGGGCAATTTTGTGATGAATCGATTGAATAAAGAGAATGCAGTTAATTGGCATTCTAGGCTAAAACATAAAATAACAAGGATTTTTGATAGGTGGCTTTTTGCAGAGTGGTATAAATTATAAAGGGAAGTTTGGTGTTTTTTTTCATATTTTTTTTAGAAATTATTACTAAAATAAAATGATTACTACTTTGTCAGCATATTTATTTAAATTAAAGAATGGGTAGGCTTCTGTTTTTGGTGATTTCTAAGGTTTTGGTTTTGTTTAAAAAAAAAAAAAAGAGAGAGAGCATTTACTGTAGATGTTATGCGCCAAGAGCAAAAATTTTCAAAAATCAGCTGGCCTCGCCTTGCTGCACTGCTGCAAAAAAAAAAAAGGGGGGGTTTCATCACTTTAAAGTTATGACAAATTTTAGGTGATTCAGATTATTGAAATGTAAAAAAATTTCTAGCTTTTTTTTTTTTTTTTTTTGTATAAGTAAGGTCATCTTTTTTGAAGTAGCCAAAGGATTTTTTTTTTCTCAATTGTGAATTTAAAGGGGTCTAAAAGGTTCACAGGAAAACGTCACACCAGTCTTCTTATATGCTAGGGGAAGTTATTCTCGTTGTCCCGAATTAATATAGCATCTCCTGGAGGTTTTACATAATTTTTCTGCATTAAATCGGGAGACGTAAAGCGGTAGAATAGGGCTTAATAGAAGTCTATGGGTGATTATTATAGCTCTATACAACTTGGAGATATTGAATAATGTATTTTTTTTTATTTTTTTTTTTAAATCTGCCCATAAAGAGAATCTGTCAGCAGGATTTCACCTCCCAAAACTATTTATTTGTGCATGTAGCTCTTTCAAAGCCAAGTCCAGCAATACTTTTCCATGGCCAAGCCCGTTCTTCGGTCTTAAGGACTATGGTAGGTCTAAAGCCTATGTCACTCCAGCTCTATTCCCCGCCCAGCACCGACTCCTCTGGCTTGACTGACAGCCTCTATACTGTATTATTTCAGGCAAAGGAGCCAAGAATCAAGCAGGAGGGGATGGAGCTGAGTAGAGAATAGAGCTGGAGTGACAGAGGCTTCAGATCTACTATAGTCCTTATGTCACTTCAGCTCTATTCCCCACCCACCACCGACTCCTCCGACTTGACCCACAGCCTCTATGCTGTATGACTTCAGGAAAAGGAGCCATGAGTCAAGCAGGAGTAGACGGCGCTGGGCAGGGAATAGAGCTGGAGTGATAGAGGCTTCAGATCTACCATTGTCCTTCAGCCTCATTTGCATATCAATTCAAGTGCTGATTTCTTAGTAACAGAACAATGGACTGGCCATGTAAAGGTATTGTTGGATTTGTCTTGGGAAGAGCTACATGTACGTATAAATAGTTTTTTTGGGAGCGGATTCTCAAGTGAAAGAGTTTTTCTTGTCACTAAGCATGTTCCTTTAAAATAGGAAATCAAATGTGGCATGTAAAGTCTATGGATTATGTTTAGCAACTTTTTTAATGCTGTTGATCCAAAAGTAAAAAAAAACAAACCATGAATTAGTATAAATATTCATTTTTCATGTTCAGCTTATCATTATGACTGTATGATGGCAGTGGCCCAATTTTTATTTTTTTTTTATTTCGGGCAGCTCGTGTTGACACTTGATAACGTGTTATATTCTTTACGTCTGTCATCTTACATAGATTTTTGTTAAAACACTAACAGTATTATTTTAAATAGTTAAAATAAAATTCTAAATTTGGGAAACAAAAGTCAGCAAAATTCCGAATTTCAAAGTTCCTGGTGTTTTACATCTCGTGTCATACTCCTGTTTCTTTTCCATCCGTATTATTTATTTCTCAGCTGGTTCTGTTTGCACTGAAAAAAAAATGTCCTGTTGAATCCATGAAAAAAAAATTGCATTCAAGAGAACAAAATAAATAGAAAAGGGAACATTTTTTGGAAACAACTTCTCGAGTAATAAACATGTAAATTGTTTGTGTCTTGACGTGACTTTCGGCCTTTCCGTACTTGTATGTGTATGGGGGCAGCCTTTGGTGTGATTTTGGAAGCTTTTTTTTCTTAAAGAGGTAGCACACAGTATTGCCGCTCCGTCCTTTTCTTGTAGATCGGAGTGTGCTGTGGTACTAGACATATTCACAACCGTATGGCGCGGTGCCTCGCTATACATTGGAGCCGGAAAGCTTCAGCTTCTTTAGCCGATCCAAGGTGGTGCCAAGAGTCAGAGTACCACCAATAAAATATTCATGGCCTGTCCTAGTATAAGAAAATGTAACCCCTTTAAGATCCTTTTACACGGAACCATCTTCCGTAGAAAGCTTACTTGCTCTTAATGTATTCCACATTGTTATGCACTTGTCGGGATCAGGATCTACAGAGGTTTTTCATATAGTTTGAAGTTCTAGTTTGTGACTATGAAACTTTAGGTCCCAGCTACTGAACTTTGGTCAATCGTTCATTTATTGGACCTCTTAATCAGATATTGCAAAGTCTTGACCCTGTGAAGTAGGCAAAAATCAAAGAAATGGCTTTAAGGGTTTGTATCATAGAAGAGCAGATCGTTCCACCAGGTGCCAGAGAAGACTCAATCGTTGGAAATAGAAAATTTCCAGCTCGCTAAAGTTTTATTCAGGCATAATTTCCAGTTTACTGGCTCCTATCTTAAAGGGGGTTGTGCAGAATTAGGATACAAGTCTGCAGTCATGTTATGTGACCGCAGACATGTGAAGCTCAACAGTGCGCACTGTCAGGATTCTCCAGTACGGGTATTAGGAGGGGGCGGGCGCATCACTGCACCGCACGTATGAGGTTTGCATACAGGCAGTCACGTGCCGACTAGACGTGTGTGGCCTCACCCATGCGGGTGAATTGAACGAGGACGGAGACGTCTAGTCGGAATGTGGCTGGAAGTATACAAATCTCATACTTGCGGTCACATGACTGCCCAACATCGACACTAGAGAATCCCCACAGCACAGAGGCCGGACAACCCTGTTAAAGGGGGTGCGTTCAATGAGACCACCCCTTCCAAAGTTACCAACATTGGTGCTGACAATACATGGACGCTTTAGTCCCGCCCTCAATCACACAGAGGAACACCCATTTCTGGGTGGGGGCTGTCAGCTTTACCCCTTTTTGGCTCGGGAAGACACAAATTTGCCAAGACTGTTTCCTCCTAAAACTAAAAAAAAAACCAAGACAACTCCCCGCAAGAGGAAATGTTCACCCCTAAGGACCAATCATATTCCAAAAATGTTCTATTTGCTTCCTATCTAATTGTACCTGTTCTTAAAATAGAGGCCCGACATGTCTACGTAGATGACTCCTCATGAAGTTTTATCCTTTTCACAATGTCTAGAACAAAATCTACCCCTCATCGTAATACACATTTTCCCAATATTTGGACCTCAAATAAGGATACCACCATTCTGTCTCAATTTGAAAACACTGTTCCCTTAAGCCATTCTTTCTCGAAAGTAAGACCACAGTAATAGGAGCAGCCATCTTTTACTTCCTCTAGCAATCAATGATTGATATGTGATCATCAGCCTTTCTTATTACGTAAATAGCTTCCTAGATATATTCATGTGATGGAAATACACATAAAATGCAAACAAAAAAAAAGACGCATTATATTACTGTATATGAGCTTAAAGGGATTCTGTACCCAGATGTAAAGTAGCCATTTTTGTTCTCTTATTTTATTCCTGTTGCTCCCTGGAATATTCCCCCCTTTTTTTTTTTATATAAATCCGCCATATGTTTCCAGAGATGTGGCCCTTTTTATTTGATGCCACTTTTTTGCGTTCTTTACCGGGTGGGTGTGGCTCACAAGGTTCCCTGGAGGCGTGTCTTTAGTAAAGACTATAACAATTAACTCTTGATATACTGGCCCATATCTTTGGAACCTTATGAGGGATTTAAAAAAACCCAACAAAACTAATGGAATATTCAAGGAAGCAGCGGGAATAAAGATGAAACAACACTGGCCCCTTTTGGCCTAATGACGGGTTAGGAACAATAAATAGGATCCATCAGACCCTAAAATAAATTATAGAAGTATTCCGAATGAAAGCGAGCAGACTCCCGTGACCATGTTATGTGTAGTGTTCGCAGTAATCCACATAGCTTCTAATTAGCATTTCTAATTGGCGTACAGGGTGCATTAATTCCTTATAATACTAACTATATATTACTGTAGTATACAGTATCACATATACTAACAATACAGCGATGTAAGCGGATCCTGACTTTTATAAAATTATCATCTACATATATAATCATAATAAAGTATGTGATATTGGGGGTGGGGGGGTGACACGTCGGGGGTCTATCGTTTCTTATAAACTAATAATAAGCAATGACACAGTAAAGAATTAATAGAAATACTTACACTTCATTACTGGTTGTATCTATTCTAAAAGGGGGAGTCTGCCTCACTTATTTTTTT